>NC_042615.1:612020879-612673458 GCF_901001135.1 Rhinatrema bivittatum | reverse complement strand
TGCTTCTGTGTTTACTGAAGTGGATGTTGGGGAGATACCTGTTCCAGAGATGGTTTTCAAGGGTGACAGTTCAGATGAACTGAACCAGATCACGGTGAGTCTGGAAGATATAGTAGGCCAGGTTGACAAGCTGATGAATAGAAAATCCCCTGGATAGTATGGTATACATACCACAGTTTTGAAAGAACTCAAAAATGAAATTTCAAACCTATTACAATTAATCTATAACTTATGATTAAATCACCCGTTGTACCTGAAGACTGGAAGGTGGCCAATGTAACCCCAATATTTAAAAAGGGCTCCAGGGGTGATCCGGAAAAAAGTATAGTCTGGTGAGTCTGACTTCAGGACCGGGAAAAATCATGCAAACTGTTATAAAGAATAAAATCACAAACATTTAGATAGAGACGGTTTAATGGGACTCAGCCAGCATGGATTTACCCAAGGGAAGTCTTGCCTCACAAATCTCCTACTTTTTTTGAAGAGATGAATAAACATGTGGATAAAGATGAAGTGTATTTGGATTTTCAGAAGGCATTTGACAAAATCCCTCATGAGAGGCTTCTAAGAAAACTAAAAATGTATTTCCAGTATTGCCTTGTTAAGTTTACCTTATTCTTCTGTCTCCGGCACATTTCTGTTTCCAAGTTCACATAACCTTGTTTTATTGTAACTTTTCTTCCTCTTCAATAATATTGTTACAACCCCCCTGTTCCTTGTGAACCGATATGATATGTTTTGTATCATGAATGTCGGTATAGAAAAGAGTTAAATAAATATAAATAAATAAATACATAAATAAATAAATAAATAGAAAGTCATGGGATAGGATGCAATTTCCTTTTGTGGATTACAAACTGGTTAAAAGGCAGAAATCAGTAAGATTAAATGGTCTGTTTTCACAGTGGAAAAAGGTAAACAGAGTGCCTCAGGGATCTGTACTTGGACCAGTGCTTTTTGATATATTTTAAAATGATCTGGAAAGGGGTATGATGAGTGAGGTGATCAAATTTGCAGATGATACAAAATTAATCAGAGTAGTTAAATCTCAAGCAGATTGTGATAAACTACAGGAGGACCTTGTGAGGCTGGAAGTTCAAATGGCAGAGGAAATTTAATCTGGACAAGTGCAAGGTGATGCATATAGGGAAAAATAACCCTTGCTATAGTTAGGCTCCATATTAGGAATTACCATCCAGGAAAGAGATCTAGATATCATAGTGGATAATACATTGAAATTGTTGGCTCAGTGTGCTGTGGCAGGCAAAAAAGCAAACAGAATGTTAGGAATTATTAGGAAGGGAATGACAAATAACACAGTTGATGTTATAATGCCTCTGTATTGCTCCATGGTGAGACTGCACCTTGAATACCGTGTGCAATTCCGGTTACCACATCTCAAAAAAGATATATTTGCACTGGAGAAAGTACAAAGAAGGATGACCAAAATGATAAAGGGGATGGAACGTCTCCCTATGAGGAAAGGCTAAAGAAGTTAGGGCTGTTCAGCTTGGAGAAGAGATGACTGAGGGGGGGATATGATAGAGGTCTACAAATTCATGAACAGGTAAATGTAAATCCGTTATTTACTCTTTCAGACAATAAAAGGACTAGGAGGCACTCTATGAAGTTAAAAAGTAGCTCATTTAAAACAAATCAGGGAAAATTATTTTTCACTCAACACATAATTAAGTTCTGGAATTAAATTGCCAGAGGATGTGGTTACCACAGTTAGTGTAACTGGGTTTAAAAAGATTTGGATAAGTTCCTAGAGGAGAAGTGCATAAACTGCTATTGATCAGTAAGGAATATTAGCTTGGGATCTATTTAATTTTGGGTACTTGCCAAATACTTGTGACTTTTATTGGCCTCTGCTGGAAATAGAATGCTGGGTTTGATGGACCTTTGGTATGACCCAGTACGGCATGTCTTATGTTCTTTTGCTCTTATCATATAGTTACAATCTAAAAATCAGTATCGAATATAACAGTGCCCATCCATAAACCTCTCTAAAAAATAGCTGCTTTCTGAACATGCAAATTTCAGTTACACTTCTAAACTCCCCAGGGATTGAATTCCATAAGGCTTGAGCAGCCCATGAAAAAGTCGGGACAAGTGTTACAGCATTCTTTAAATGTCTTGCTGGTGTTAGCGCAGATAAGTCAGCATTCATAGAACGAAATGATCTACCTGGGACAAAACAGGAAAGCTTTGCTTTAGGAGAACAAAATTCTTCTGCATAAGGTTATGAACCACAAAAGGTTATGTTTTTACCACTCATTTTCCTAATCTATTCATACTACAGAACAGCATGGTAAATTCTACAAATAAAATTAAAAATATAATAATTATTGAATGTTGTCTGGGAATAGAATCTGTATTAAATACATTTTCCCAGGTAAATCTTAGCCAACATACAGCTACATTGCTTTACTACTATGCATATTAATGTAAAATAACAGTAAAGTATTTTTTGAAATGGCAAAATATTCACAGTTGTTAAAAGAATCTGTTTCTGAAACTATATTTTGCTTAGACATTTCCAACTGATAAGTTTTATTTTTATTGTATATTTCCTTATTGAAGTTGAAAAAATGTTACATGCATTATCCGCTATGCAGCATTAATTTTAGTTTTTGGACAGTGTTGAGGAGCGAAGTTTCTGCATTATTGAACAATGAAGATTATTGGGTAAAAAGGAGGCAGTCATTACAATAAAGTCTATGATTTCTTACTCTATTCACATTATTGCCTATCTAAGGTTGACAAATAAACCATGGAGAGTTATGACCTTTTTTATTATCACAGATGTCCAGGAACATGCTGTCAGACATTTATTTTATGCAAATGTATCCAAACAATATATTTGCCAAGGTTCCTAAATGTTCTTCAGGATTATTATTATTTATCTTCTCAGTAAATTGTGTGCATTTTTTCAGTGCATGCATCTACAAAGAACCGATTGTAATGTGAAATTGGACGTATTCACTTAGTCCTGTACTCCATGGTACAATTCCTAATTTTCATACACAAAAAGGTGAATTTTAAAAGCCTGATGTGAAAAAAACAGGAAGATATGTGAACATGTTGGACCAGTATGCGGCGAGTGGATTTTAAAAGCTGCCCAAGTACGCACATTGTTGCGATCCTGCTCATGGCAGGGCCGTGAGCAGGCTCTTAACTTTTTCAGGCCAGCCGGCCCGACCCCCGACGTCTTGTTGCCGGCATGGCAGGAGCCATGCTGGGGCTTTCTCTTGTGACCGGAGCCGCGCTGTATCGTCCTGAGTGGCCTGGAGGCCGCTCCTAGGGTCCTTGGATATGAGGAAGGTTGTCCCTGCTGCTAGTGCCAGTGTTCTTTACGGCATGGAGCCACTGTGAACCAGCCTTCTTTCTTTGTGGCTGAGACGATGACATCATCGTCCTGCGGCCTGGAGGCCACCGCCGACGCCCGTTCCCCTGTGGCCTGGAGGCCGTGGTCCTGGGTTTCCCTTGTAGTGTGCAGCCGTCCCCAGAAGCCTCTTCAGTAGCAGGGAGCCACCTCCCACATCAGGGCCTGCACGGCCCAGCTTCAGCTCCTCCTCAGTGTCAGCATCTGCAGGGCCACTGTCCAGGGTCCTGTACACTTCCTCTTTCTGCCTTTCCCTAGGCGCCGGGCCGCTTCTCTCTGCCCTTTTTGTAGGGCCAGTGAGGGAGTGTGCCCTGGATGATGTCATTACCTGGATCCGCCTCTTCAGCCTACAAAAGGCTCTTCAGGTCATTCCTTCATCGCCTTCGCAAGGAGTAAGTCCTCCTTTGGACTCCACGTCTGCTTCTCCTCCTAGGCACTCTGTTCCATGTGGGATCCCATGTCTTCATCATTGTTCCATGTTCCGGTCTCTGCTTTGATGTCTTCAATGTTCCTTGATGTCCATGTCTCCAAGTTGTTCCAGATATTCTCCTGATGTTCTGTTCCTGTCCGGACATCTTCATCTGTTCCAGTTGTCTGTCTGTTCCTGATGTCCAAATGTCCACCTGTTCCTGTCATCCTGATGTCCTCAGCTCTGCTGACCCATCCCTCATGGTCTGCGACCAGCCCAGCTGGGTTGAGTAGGGCACATAGTGGCCCAGTGGTCCGCGACCAGTCCGAATGGACTGTGTAGGGCGCTGGTGGGTCATTCCATCCAACGGTGCCATGGAGTCATCTCATCTCTTGCCTGACCTGCCTTGCTCCTTCCTGCCCTGTTTCCTGTTTGGCAGCTCAAGTCTCTGAACCTTCCGTTGCCCCTGGTACCAGCCTTGGTTCTGGCCTGTCTCTGAGCTGCCGCTCTGAGTTCTGTACGCCAAGCCTGAGAGCCTGGGGTTCTGTTTGGGTCTTCGGAGGGCTTGTCTCTGCTTCTGCCCTTGCCTTGATCTAAAATGAACTCTGTCTTGCCTGTCTAAGGTGTGGTTCATGACCAGCCCAGCTGGGCTGAGTAGGGCACTCTTCGGCAATGGCCTTGAGTCTTTGTCTGCTTTGCCACGCCTGATGTTTTTGTCTGCCTTCCATGTCTCTGTCCAGCCATAACCTCTGTCCGGCCTGCCGCTTCAAGCTGCTACCCAGTGGCTAGGACAAAGGGCCTTAGAATGGTCGGAGGATCATTCGGAGACCACCACTGCATTGGTGGTCTCACGGAAGCATGCAGGTACGTAGAAGGTCAGGATCTCCAGTCTTCCCAGTAGGGATGTCTCGCCGCTAGGGCGCACATTCCTTGTCCCGCGCTGGGGAGCACCCCTAGCGCTCCCTTCCATCCTCAGTGCATCACACATATCTCCCCCTGCACACAAAAATGAAAAGTTCCAAAAAAGATGGAAGGGTGTGGGCATAGTCTGGGCAGGGCATTGGCTTTCCTGGATTTCTTAAAGAAACCATCACATAAATACTTATGTGCACAAGCACATGCTGGGGTCTCCTACAGCATAACTTTATTTCTGCTCTGGATGGTGTGTAAGTCACAAAACAAAAAAATACAGGCATGTCAGCAGAGTTTTAGGGTCCTGGGTTAACAGGGGAAAAGAGAGGCTATTCAACTAGGGAGGTTTCAGAAGGCGTTTGACAAAGCTCCTCACGAGAGGCTTCTAGGAAAAGTAAAAAGTCATGGGATAGGTGGCGATGTCCTTTCGTGCATTGCAAACTGGCTAAAAGACAGGAAACAGGAGTAGGATTAAATGGACAATTTTTTCAGTGGAAGGGAGTGGACAGTGGAGTGCCTCAGGGATCTGTATTGGGACCCTTACTTTTCAATATATTTATAAATGATCTGGAAAGAAATATGAGTGAGATAATCAAATTTGCAGATGACACAAAATTGTTCAGATTAGTTAAATCACAAGCAGATTGTGATAAATTGCATTAAGACCTTGTGAGACTGGAAAATTGGGCATCCAAATGGCAGATGAAATTTAATGTGGATAAGGGCAAGGTGATGCATATAGGGAAAAATAACCCATGCTATAATTACACAATGTTGGGTTCCATATTAGGTGCTACAACCCAAGAAAGAGATCTAGGCATCATAGTGGATAACACATTGAAATCGTCGGTTCAGTGTGCTGTGGCAGTCAAAAAAGCAAACAGAATGTTGGGAATTATTAGAAAGGGAATGGTGAATAAAACGGAAAATGTCATAATGCCTCTGTATCGCTCCATGGTGAGACCGCACCTTGAATACTGTGTACAATTCTGGTCGCCGCATCTCAAAAAAGATATAATTGCGATGGAGAAGGTACAGAGAAGGGCTACCAAAATGATAAGGGGAATGGAACAGCTCCTCTATGAGGAAAGACTAAAGAGGTTAGGACTTTTCAGCTTGGAGAAGAGACGGCTGAGAGGGGATATGATAGAGATGTTTAAAATTATGAGAGGTCTAGAACGGGTAGATGTGATTCGGTTATTTACTCTTTCGGATAATAGAAAGACTAGGGGGCACTCCATGAAGTTAGCATATGGCACATTTAAAACTAATCGGAGAAAGTTCTTTTTTACTCAACGCACAATTAAACTCTGGAATTTGTTGCCAGAGGATGTGGTTAGTGCAGTTAGTATAGCTGTGTTTAAAAAAGGATTGGCTAAGTTCTTGGAGGAGAAGTCCATTACCTGCTATTAGGTTCACTTAGGTGTAGATTTTATAAATTTACGCAAGTGCGTGTACTTTTGTTCGCGCACCAGGCGCGAACAAAAGTACGCTGGATTTTATAAGATACGTGCGTAGCCTCGTGTATCTTATAAAATCAGGGTCGGCGCGTGCAAGGGGGTGCACATTTGTGCAACCTGTGCGCGCCGAACCTGTGCGCGCCAAACTTTCCTTCCGCCTCCCCTCCCCTTCCCCTTCCTTCCCCTACCTAACCCATCCCCCCGGCCCTAAAATCCCCCTACCTTTGTTGGCAGATTTACGCCTGCCGAAAGCAGGCGTAAATCTGCGCGCTCCAGCGGGCTGCTGGCGTGCCATCACCTGACCCGGGGGCTGGTCTGGAGGCCTTGACCATGCCCCCGGGCCGGCGCCACGCCCCCGGACCCACCCCGGACCGCCCCATGACCCGGGACATGTCCCCCAGACACGCCCCCTCCCACCCCTTTTACGAAGCCCCGGGACTTACGCGCATCCCGGGGCTATGCACGCACCGGCGGCCTATGCAAAATAGGCACGCCGACGAGCGAGTGCCCTGCGTGTGTAAATCCGGATGGATTTACGCGTGCAGGGCTTTTAAAATCCGGCCCTTAGAGAATAGCCACTGCCATTAGCAATGGTAACATGGAATCGACTTAGCTTTTGGGTACTTGCCAGGTTCTTACGGCCTGGATTGGCCACTGTTGGAAACAGGATGCTGGGCTTGATGGACCCTTGGTCTGACCCAGTATGGCATTTTCTTATGTTCTTATGTTCTCTCTCTTGCCTGGGTGAACTGAGAACGAACTGGTGAAATTGACAATGGCATGAACGCACACCCCTGACACGGTGGAAATGGGATTTGCAGGCCCATGTACGTGTCCACTTAAAATTGCACATACATGTATATGCGCTCATCCTGTTTTTTATAACATGTGCATATATACATGCATATGTTATAAAAATAGTCATGTCCATGGTCACGAGCCGACAAACTTATGCCGTATGCCTGTTCAAAACTTACCATCAAAATGTTTGCATATGTAATTGTAGTACAGAATAGGTCTCATGATCAGAATGCAGAGATAAGAATTTGGACTGAGTAACATGTTAAAATCCATCCTCCATCAGATAATTTCTTGCTGGCCATATAAAGTTAGCCCTATTAAAGTTAAGATCTACAGCTTCCCACAATTTGATCCAAAGGAAAGATTTTAGTATATAGTATGTTATTTTTGCCCTGGAATATACACAAGTACATCTTTTACCATGAGGTAGAAA
Organism: Rhinatrema bivittatum; assembly: GCF_901001135.1. Taxonomy (NCBI): domain Eukaryota; kingdom Metazoa; phylum Chordata; class Amphibia; order Gymnophiona; family Rhinatrematidae; genus Rhinatrema; species Rhinatrema bivittatum. The sequence goes on along the minus strand of NC_042615.1, from coordinate 612,666,055 downwards.
TTATTGTGTGTTGGAATGACTGTGAACTGTTCTTACCTTTCATCAAATATGACATATTCATCATCAAGCAATTCAGCACAAACTTTCTATAGAACCAGCATAATTAGTTGAGTATCAATATTAAAAACATCTTGACTTTAATGTTTGTATAGAATTTGGTGTCGAGAGAGAATGAAAGAGAAAGAACTACTAAGGGAATAAGGTCATAAAGAATACCTTTGTTGGCTCAGCAAAGTTTGCACAGGTTTTATTAGGACTGGCTGAACAAAGAACATGTCTCTTGCTAATAAATAATTTAGGTATGGATAAAAATAAAGAGCTTACCTAATAAGACGGTATCCTTTAAACAGGTGCCGGGGTACACATTGGAGCAGATTTTAAAACTTATGTGCGCGGCCTACATTTGTGCGTGCTACCCAGTGCACACAAATGTATGCCCGATTTTATAACATGTGTGCGCAGACGCACGCATGTTATAAAATCGGGGGTCGGCATGCACAAGGGGAGGCACACTAGTGAAACTTGCTCACGCCGAGCCCTCGGGAAGACCAAAGACCAGCTGGCTTTCCCCGTTCCCCCCCACCTTCCCCTCCCTTCCCCTACCTGTCCCGCCCCCCAGCTCTAAAGAACCCCTCCTGTACCTTTGTTGTAGAAATTACGCCTGCGTAACTTGTGTGCGACAGCTGACTGCTGGCGCACGATCCCCCGGTCCAGCAGCCCTGCAGTGGCCACTGGCCATGCCCCCGGCCCACCCCGCCCTCACCCCACCCATTTTTTCAAGTCCCTGGACTTACACGTATCCCGGGGCTTTATGCGTGCCGCCGGACCTTTTGAAAATAGGCCCGGCGTGCGTAACCCCCCTAAGCGCGTAAATCTTTTAAAATCTGCCCCATTGTGCGCACTCTCATCAGCCCATGCCCAGGGGCGTGGTCATTTTATAACATACACATATATATATATGCCTGCATGTTATAAAATAGCCTGATTGCATATAGATGTGCGTGCAAATTTAAGGGGCTAAGTGTCTATGCCGCATTTATCGCATAAGTGGGGGGATTTTAAAAGACATGCACTGACATCATTATCAGTTGTCCCAATGCATTCCCCTTTTACTCAGATAAGGAATAGGACTTCCAAAATCCTAGTTTGATAGCCTTCTTTCTCCCCTCTTAGCCCTGACCCTTAAAACCCCACTGAACTGTCTATTTATCTTTATTTTGTAACCTGCAAGCCATCTAAAGCAGAAGTAAAGTTAAGCGGCAGAGGACCCGTGTACGTATTTATGTGCTAATTTCAAGGTAAAATCCAGGAATGTCCATTCCCCGCCTTGGTCATGTCCACACCCTGTCCCTTTTTTGAACTTTTCATTTGTGCACGTAGAAGCAAACAGAAGGATATCCAAGCAGCTTTTAAAATCTGCTTGATGCATGCTGGCCTGACTTGTGCATGTATCTCTTGGTTTTGGCGCACATGTAAAAGGAACAACAAAGGAATAGATGCCCGAATAGTATTTCCAAATACTTTAATAGGTGGAGACGTGTAAACCAATTGATAAAATTCGCCCAACTCATGCCAAGTTTCGCCACTTTTTAGTTGCTGCCTCAGGGGTTCAAAATGACTTCTCAAAATTGGAATACATTCACATGAGTGGAGACTATACACACTGACCTGCAGTCAATACGTATGTGGCACCATTGGTTGAATGGATCTCTTAGAGTTTTAAGTGTAGTCTGCTTCATTAAAGTTACGTTGGCACTGCGGATGATTTTGAGTACACATTTCATATGTAATCCATTGCAATTCAATTCTCCAATTTCGAGAAGTCATTTTGAGCCCCTGAAGCAGCCACTAAAAGGTGGAAAAACTCGGCCTGAGTCGGGCGAATTTTATCAATTGGTTGACACGTTTCCACCTATTAAAGTATTTGGAAAAGACTATTCGGGCATCTATTCCTTTGTTGTTCCTCATGGCTTTTTTAGATTGCCTGCCTCGTTGTTTTCTGGGCACATGTATAAGGACCTGGCTCAAGCTATTTATTCAGACATATATTTAATCAGGCACATATTTATTCAGACATGGCTCTTCAAGCAGGCTTTTGCTTAAACACCCCCCCCCCCCCCCCCCCCCATTCTTTATTCATCCATTAAACAACTTCAAGCCTAATGTACATAGTTTCCGTTCTTACTTACATTTTTAAATTAATTCTGTTGTATTGTATTACGTTACTTGCCCTATCAGTGTTTCTCCCCTCTCACTCTTTCCTAAGGCCTGGATTTATCAAAATGCACTAAATATTGCATGCAATAGGAAAAGTGGTGTGTTTTATCATAATAGGCAGTTTATCGCAATTTGTGCTAATACCTATGCAAAGTGCTATCATTAATAACTTTTTCACAGACATACAACCAGTCTCTCTATCTCCTCCCCCCACCACCCAGGAGGGCCCTGATAGCTTGGCTGGCTCTCCAGGGGCTTAAAAGGGCATGTGTGATAAACATCACAACCACAATAAAGCCCTATCACACAGCTTTACGTAAATGAAAAAGGTGTAGTTAAAATTCATGTTTTGCAAAACTGTGAGCCCAGCCCACTTGGCAACATTCCCTCCCCTTTTTCTCATTTGCATTGCACCAAACATTATGGTGCTTTTGCATGTGTTAATGGCATTTTTAGCATGCAAAAATGCCCTAATGCATATGAAAACATCATATAGCACTTTGATAAATGACCCCTAAGACACTAAGGGCCAGATTTTCTAACCTACGTGCGGGCATAGATTTGTGCACGCAATCAGCGCGCACAAATATACGCCCGATTTTATAACATGCACGCGCAGCCGCGCGCATGTTTTAAAATCCGGGGTCGGAGTGCGAAAGGGAGTGCACACTTGTGTACCTTGCGAGTGCCGAGCCCTAGGGGAGCCCCGATGGCTTTCCCCATTCACTCCGAGGCCGCTCCAAAATCGGAGCGGCCTCGGAGAGAACTTTCGTTTCACCACCCCTGCACCTTCCCCTCCCTTCCTCTATCTAACCCGCCCCCCAGCCCTACCTATATCCCCCCCTACCTTTTTTATTTAAGTTGTGCCTGCCTCCAGGCACTCAACCAGTGTGTGATTCCCTGGCCTAGCAGGCCTTCGGAGGCCTCTGGCCATGCCCCTGCCCCTTTTTTCAAGCCCCGGGACATATGCGCGTCCTGAGGCTTGCGTGCGTAGGAGCGCGTAACCCTTTGAAAATCTGCCTCAAAGATTTTACCTCTCTGCATTATGGGCCGGATTTTAAAAGTCCTGCACGTGTAAATCCGGCCGGATTTATGTGCGCAGGACACTCGCGCGCTGGCACAACTATTTTGCATAGGCCGCCGGAGCGCGCATAGCCTCGGGACACGTGTAAGTCCCGGGGCTTCGTAAAAGGGGTGGGAGGGGCGTGTCTGGGGCATGTCTGGGGCGTGTCCGGGGGTCAGGGGCGGTTCGGGGTGGGTCTGGGGAGTGGCGTCGGCCTGGGAGCATGGTCGAGGCCTCCGGACAAACCCCTGGGTTGGGTGATGGTGCGCCAGCAGCCTGCTGGCGCACGCAGATTTACTCCTGCTTTCCACAGGCGTAAATCTGCCAACAAAGGTGGGGGGGGGGGTTAGATAGGGCTGGGGGGTGGGTTAGGTAAGGGAAGGGAGGGGAAGGTGAGGGGAGGCGGAAGGAAAGTTCCCTCCGAGGCCACTCCAATTTCAGAGCGGCCTCGGAGGGAACAGGCAGCGCGTGCCGGGCTCGGTGCGCGCTGGTTGCACAAATGTGCACCCCCTTGCGCGCGCCGACCCTGGATTTTATAAGATGCGTGCGTAGCCGCGCGCATCTTATAAAATCCAGCGTACTTTTGTTCGCGTGCGCGTAAATGTATAAAATCTACCCCTATATTAATTGATGCAACTTGATTACTTTGTTTAATGTAACTGTTTCTCCACTTTTTCCCCCTCATCCTTGCTATCTGTTAATTGTAAACCGATGTGATGTACAAACGAACTTCGGTATATAAAAGCTCTAAATAAATAAGTAAATAAGTAAATAAATAAATAAATAAATAAACAAACATACTACAAAAATCTAAATCTTCTGGTTTCTGTGGGTGGTAGATGCCCCAATAATGAATTCATTTGGGCCCTACTCAGTCTATGACTATCTTAAATTCTTTTCTGGTTGGTTCACTGGAGTATACATCACCTTTGTAAATTGTTCTTGCATGACAGGAAATTTCAAAGTGTCTAAAAGAACTGAAACATTTGTATTTTCTTGGATCCAAAATCATGCATACAATGTATGTTTGAAGTAAAATTGTGAATCAAACCCCAATAAATAGGTTAAAAATATTTCTTTCAGAATAAAACAATTATTAGATCACAGAAGCATCAATGATTTTCTAATTCACAAATAACATTATATTCAAAAGTTTGAGCACTTTTAAATTAGCTTAAATTTAAATACATGAAGCTCAAATCTCCCAAATTGGGGATTTAGGCAGAAACACCACACCTAATAAAAAACTAAATAAGTTTCTTTGGTAAAAGAAAACACAATCTAGCAGCTGTACATTTTTCAGAAAGGTTGATTAATATCTTTGCAATTTGATATTTGTACCTGAAAGAGTAATCTTAGTTGTTCTGTTCTGGATATTTTACAAAATATGTTACATAAAATAATAATAATGGAAAAACTCCCATTGCATGTCTTTTCAGGATAGACCCCACTATTAATAAATCAATACTATAACAGTCTCATTTTAGTATGCATGAGTCACATTATCGCTTTTATTATATATGTCACCTCCATGATTAATGAAACATTTGGAATGGGGTAGAGGACACACATTGAGCATGCTGTCTTGCGATGTCAGCAGAAAGAAGAGCAAGCTTGAAATTCTATGGGAGGGGGGTGCTGCAAGAGTATGAGCAATGTTCTAGTGATCATTATCCTGGGCTGGAGAGGCCCATGAAAGAGTTGTCCCGATGGGTTTTTTTTATTTTATGTGTGGCTTGAAGCAGAGGCAGCTTCATGCTGCCAGTGGTACTAGAGCTGTGTTAAAACTGTAAGCGTCAGTGAGCTGCGATTGAGGAAGGAGCTAACTACCACATCAAGGATTCTCTCGATGTGGTAGTCAGCCCACAGATGATGGCAGTGCAGAGGCCATGGGAGCCTGGGGAGCTCCCAGCAATCTGAAGAGAGGCAGCACTGAGGACATTGCTGCTGCAAGATAGAAGGGAGCAGACAGCGTCGGGGCTGAAATCAAAGCCCCAGCCCATTAGAGGTGCAAGCCAAGGGTTCCTTGCTGATGACGGGGATGACGTGAGTGAGAGGATGGCCAAATAGTGCCTGAAGGCAAATTAAAGTTTTAAAAGTTAAATCAAAATTAAATTAATGAGATAAAAAATTTTAAAAGATGGAATTTTTGGTGGGCAGCTCGGAAAGAAACTCCACCAAAGTTTCAGCCCCCAGGAAGCACTCTGGTGAAGCCTGCAAAAATAAATTTAATAAACGTCTCAAACTTAATAAAATTAATTTATTTGACAGGGTTGGTCTGGTTTAAGGGTTCTTGTGATCTTACCACATTTAAAATTTGAAACCTTAGATCAGCAAATAAGGGACTCCTAAAAACACCACCAACGCACTCAAATCAACTCACCTCAACCAAAAAAAGAGCAATCTCCCTTGGTAGCCAAAAACTTTGGAACTCCCTACAGATTAAGCTCAGAACTCAAGAAAACCTAAAAACCTTCAAAAATGAGTTAAAAACGTGGTTGCTCAACAAAGCATACCAACTCACCCAATGAACAACACAACATCATCGCCCTCCAATCCAACCTCATGAATAAATGAAATTCATCACATCTATTTTTTCACAAATAAGAAATGAAACAAAAAACTGAACTAAATCCTTACACATGTTATCCCCTATGCTTAATAACAGTTTGTACTTTGCAACCCTTGTTTAACCCCCATTATCCCTGTAACCTTATTTTGTAAACTGTTAAGATGGCATTATTCTGATGTTTCCAAATGACAGTATATAAAACTCATTAAATTAAAAAATAAATAAATAAATAAATAAATAAATAAATGGAGCAATTGGTTCAGGAACCAACAAGAAAGGGAGCTACTTTAGATTTAATTCTTAGTAGAACGCAGGATTTGGTGAGAGATGTAACGGTGGTGGGGCCACTTGGCAACAGTGATCATAACATGATCAAATTTAAACTAATAACTGGAAGGGGGACAATAAGTAAATCTGCAGCTCTAACACTAAATTTTCAAAAGGGAAACTTTGATAAAATGAGGAAAATAGTCAGAAAAAAGCTAAAAGGTGCAGCTGCAAAGGTTAAACGTGTTCAACAGACTTGGACATTGTTTAAAAATACAATCCTTGAGGTGCAGTCCATATATATTCCATGCATTAAGAAAGAACATAAGAACATAAGAACATAAGAAAATGCCATACTGGGTCAGACCAAGGGTCCATCAAGCCCAGCATCCTGTTTCCAACAGTGGCCAATCCAGGCCATAAGAACCTGGCAAGTACCCAAAAACTAAGTCTATTCCATGTAACCATTGCTAATGGCAGTGGCTATTCTCTAAGTGAACTTAATAGCAGGTAATGGACTTCTCCTCCAAGAACTTATCCAATCCTTTTTTAAACACAGCTATACTAACTGCACGAACCACATTCTCTGGCAACAAATTCCAGAGTTTAATTGTGCGTTGAGTAAAAAAGAACTTTCTCCGATTAGTTTTAAATGTGCCCCATGCTAACTTCACGGAGTGTCCCCTAGTCCTTCTACTATCCGAAAGAGTAAATAACCGATTCACATCTACCCGTTCTAGACCTCTCATGATTTTAAACACCTCTATCATATCCCCCCTCAGTCGTCTCTTCTCCAAGCTGAAAAGTCCTAACCTCTTTAGTCTTTCCTCATAGGGGAGTTGTTCCATTCCCCTTATCATTTTGGTAGCCCTTCTCTGTACCTTCTCCATCGCAATTATATCTTTTTTGAGATGCGGCGACCAGAATTGTACACAGTATTCAAGGTGCGGTCTCACCATGGAGCGATACAGAGGCATTATGACATTTTCCGTTTTATTCATCATTCCTTTTCTAATAATTCCCAACATTCTGTTTGCTTTTTTGACTGCCGCAGCACACTGAACCGACGATTTCAATGTGTTATCCACTATGACACCTAGATCTCTTTCTTGGGTTGTAGCACCTAATATGGAACCCAACATCGTGTAATTATAGCATGGGTTATTTTTCCCTATATGCATCACCTTGCACTTATCCACATTAAATTTCATCTGCCATTTGGATGCCCAATTTTCCAGTCTCACAAGGTCTTCCTGCAATTTATCACAATCTGCTTGTGATTTAACTATTCTGCACAATTTTGTGTCATCTGCAAATTTGATTATCTCACTCGTCGTATTTCTTTCCAGATCATTTATAAATATATTGAATAGTAAGGGTCCCAACACAGAACCCTGAGGCACTCCACTGTCCACTCCCTTCCACTGAGAAAATTGCCCATTTAATCCTACTCTCTGTTTCCTTTCTTTTAGCCAGTTTGCAATCCACGAAAGGACATCGCCACCTATCCCATGACTTTTTACTTTTCCTAGAAGCCTCTCATGAGGAACTTTGTCAAACGCCTTCTGAAAATCCAAGTATACTATATCTACCGGTTCACCTTTATCCACATGTTTATTAACTCCTTCAAAAAAGTGAAGCAGATTTGTGAGGCAAGACTTGCCCTGGGTAAAGCCATGCTGACTTTGTTCCATTAAACCATGTCTTTCTATATGTTCTGTGATTTTGATGTTTAGAACACTTTCCACTATTTTTCCTGGCACTGAAGTCAGGCTAACCGGTCTGTAGTTTCCCGGATCGCCCCTGGAGCCCTTTTTAAATATTGGGGTTACATTTGCTATCCTCCAGTCTTCAGGTACAATGGATGATTTTAATGATAAGTTACAAATTTTTACTAATAGGTCTGAAATTTCCTTTTTTAGTTCCTTCAGAACTCTGGGGTGTATACCATCCGGTCCAGGTGATTTACTACTCTTCAGTTTGTCAATCAGGCCTACCACATCTTCTAGGTTCACCGTGATTTGATTCAGTCCATCTGAAACATTACCCATGAAAACCTTCTCCATTACGGGTACCTCCCCAACATCCTCTTCAGTAAACACCGAAGCAAAGAAATCATTTAATCTTTCCGCGATGGCCTTATCTTCTCTAAGTGCCCCTTTAACCCCTCGATCATCTAACGGTCCAACTGACTCCCTCACAGGCTTTCTGCTTCGGATATATTTAAAAAAGTTTTTACTGTGAGTTTTTGCCTCTACAGCCAACTTCTTTTCAAATTCTCTCTTAGCCTGTCTTATCAATGTCTTACATTTAACTTGCCAATGTTTATGCTTTATCCTATTTTCTTCTGTTGGATCCTTCTTCCAATTTTTGAATGAAGATCTTTTGGCTAAAATAGCTTCTTTCACCTCCCCTTTTAACCATGCCGGTAATCGTTTTGCCTTCTTTCCACCTTTCTTAATGTGTGGAATACATCTGGACTGTGCTTCTAGAATGGTATTTTTTAACAATGACCACGCCTCTTGGACATTTTTTACTTTTGTAGCTGCTCCTTTCAGTTTTTTTCTAACAATTTTTCTCATTTTATCAAAGTTTCCCTTTTGAAAGTTTAGCACGAGAGCCTTGGATTTGCACACTGTTCCTTTTCCAGTCATTAAATCAAATTTGATCATATTATGATCACTATTGCCAAGTGGCCCCACCACCGTTACCTCTCTCACCAAGTCCTGTGCTCCACTGAGAATTAGATCTAAAATTGCTCCCTCTCTCGTCGGTTCCTGAACCAATTGCTCCATAAAGCTATCATTTATTCCATCCAGGAACGTTATCTCTCTAGCGTGACCCGATGATACATTTACCCAGTCTATATTGGGGTAATTGAAGTCTCCCATTATTACTGCACTACCAATTTGGTTAGCTTCCCTAATTTCTCTTAGCATTTCACTGTCCATCTCACCATCTTGACCAGGTGGACGGTAGTATACCCCTATCACTGTAGTCTTCCCTGATACACAAGGGATTTCTACCCATAAAGATTCAATTTTGTATTTAGTCTCATGCAGGATGTTTATCCTGTTGGACTCTATGCCATCCCGGACATAAAGCGCCACACCTCCTCCCGACTGCTCCTCTCTGTCATTGCGATATAATTTGTACCCCGGTATAGCACTGTCCCATTGGTTATCCTCTTTCCACCATGTCTCTGAGATGCCAATTAAGTCTATGTCATCATTTACTGCTATACATTCTAATTCTCCCATCTTACTTCTTAGACTTCTGGCATTAGCATACAAACATTTCAAAGTTTGTTTTTTGATTGTATTTTTATTCTGCTTTTTAATTGATAGGGATAAGTTAGAATTTTTTAGCTGAGGTAAGTTTTTAGTTACAGGCACTTGGACTACTTTTCTAATTATTGGAACCTCACTGTCGGGATGCCCTAATTCTAATGCATCATTAGTATCCTTTAAAGATACATCTCTCCGAACCATGCGCTGCTGAGCGACTGTCGGCTTTCCCCTTTGTTCTAGTTTAAAAGCTGCTTTATCTCCTTTTTAAAGGTTTGCGCCAGCAGTCTGGTTCCACCCTGGTTAAGGTGGAGCCCATCCCTTCGGAAGAGACTCCCCCTTCCCCAAAAGGTTCCCCAGTTCCTAACAAAACTGAATCCCTCTTCCTTGCACCATCGTCTCATCCACGCATTGAGACTCCGGAGCTCTGCCTGCCTCTGGTGACCTGCGCGTGGAACAGGGAGCATTTCAGAGAATGCTACCCTGGAGGTTCTGGAAGGCAACCCTGGAGGTTCTGGAAGGCAAAATGATTACCATCATGGTTAAAAGATGAGGTGAAAGAGGCTATTTTATAAAAAAAAAAAATCCTTCAAAAATTGGAAGAAGGATCCATCTGAAGAAAATAGGATAAAATATAAGCATTGTCAAGTTAAGTGCAAAACATTGATAAGACAGGCGAAGAGAGAATTTGAAATGAAGTTGGCCACAGAGGCAAAAACTCATAATAAAAACTTTTAAAAATATATCCAAAGCAAGAAACCCATGAGGGAGTCGGTTGTACCATTAGATGACAGAGGGGTTAAAGAGGCTCTTAGGGAAGATAAGGTCATTGCAGAAAGACTAAATTAATTCTTTGCCTCCTTGTTTACTAATGAGGATGTTGGGGAGATACCAGTTCCAGATATGATTTTCAGGAGTGATGAGTCAGACGAACTGAACGAAATCACTGTGAACCTGGAAGATGTAGTAGGCCAGATTGACAAACTAAAGAGTAGCAAATCACCTGGACCAGATGGTATGCATCCTAGGGTACTGAAGGAAATAAAAAATGAAATGTCTGATCTATTAGTTAAATTTTGTAACCTAGCATTAAAATCATCCATTTTACCTGAAGACTGGAGGGTGGCCAATGTAACCCCAATATTTAAAAAAGGCTCCAGGGGCGATCCGGGTAACTATAGACCAGTGAGCCTGACTTCAGTGCTGGGAAAAATAGTGGAAACTATTCTCAAGATCAAAATCGTAGAGCATATAGAAAGACATGATTTAATGGAACACAATCAACATGGATTTACCTAAGGGAAGTCTTGCCTAACAAATCTGCTTCATTTTTTTCAAGGGGTTAATAAACATGTGGATAAAGGTGAACCAGTAGATGTAGTGTATTTGGATTTTCAGAAGGTGTTTGACAAAGTCCCGCATGAGAGGCTTCTACGAAAACTAAAAAGTCATGGGATAGGAAGCGATGTACTTTCGTGGATTACAAACTAGTTAAAAGACAGGAAACAGGGAGTAGGATTAAATGGTCAGTTTTCTCAGTGGAAAAGGGTAAACAGGGTAGTGCCTCAGGGATCTGTACTTGGACCAGTGCTTTTCAATATATATATATATAAATGATCTGGAAAGGAATACGACGAGTGAGGTTATCAAATTTGCGGATGATACAAAATTATTCAGAGTAGTTAAATCACAAGCTGTGATACATTATAGGAGGACCTTGCAAGATTGGAAGATTGGGCATCCAAATGGCAGATGAAATTTAATGTGGACAAGTGCAAGGTGTTGCATATAGGGAAAAATAAGCCTTGCTGTAGTTACATGATGTTAGGTTCCATATTAGGAGCTACCACCCAGGAAATAGATCTAGGCATCATAGTGGATGATACTTTAAAATCATCGGCTTAGTGTGCTGCAGCAGTCAAAAAAGCAAACAGAATGTTAGGAATTATTAGGAAGGGAATGGTTAATAGAACGGAAAATATCATAATGCCTCTATATCGCTCCATGGTGAGACCACACCTTGAATACTGTGTACAATTCTGGTCGCCGCATCTCAAAAAATATATAATTGCAATGGAGAAGGTACAGAGAAGGGCAACCAAAATGATAAAGGGGATGGAACAGCTCCCCTATGAGGAAAGGCTGAAGAGGTTAGGGCTGTTCAGCTTGGAGAAGAGACGGCTGAGGGGGGATATGATAGAAATGTTTAAAATCATGAGAGGTCTAGAACGGGTAGATGTGACTCGGTTATTTATACTTTCGAATAATAGGACTAGGGGGCATTCCATGAAGTTAGCAAGTAGCATATTTAAGACTAATCGGAGAAAATTCTTTTTCACTCTGCGCACAATAACAATAAAGCTCAGGAATTTGTTGCCAGAGGATATGGTTAGTACAGTTAGTGTAGCCGGGTTCAAAAAAGGTTTGGATAAGTTCTTGGAGGAGAAGTCCATTAATGGCTATTAATCAAGTTTACTTAGGGAATAGCCATTGCTATTAATTGCATCAGTAGCATGGGATCTTCTTAGTGTTTGGGTAATTGCCAGGTTCTTGTGGCCTGGTTTGGCCTCTGTTGGAAACAGGATGCTGGTCTTGATGGACCCTTGGTCTGACCCAGCATGGCAATTTTTTATGTTCTTATGTTATTACATAATTAGATTCAAATCCTAGTATAAATACAATATTTCTATACTGTAGCATTTTTGTCTTGTGTTTGTCTATTTATTTATTTAATTCTTTATTTTCAAATTTTGAAATTTTACCAGGAAAAAAACATCCTTACAGAAAATTCAATATCTTATAGAGAAGAAAGCAATTATTCAGATATTGCATTTTCATATCATATATATTACAGACATTTATATTATAAGAAAAGAAAATGGCAATTAGGGGGCTGAAGGAGCATATTTCATCAGCAAATAATATCATATCATTTAATAAAAATAAGCATGCCTGGTATTCTGCATTCAAATTTTTCTCTTTCTCAAGCCGGGCCTGTTGAGGCAATATTGAAGGATCGTCCAGCCAAGAACGTTTTTAGTTGTTCAGGTTCCTGGAATATATAGTTCGTATTTAAATATCTGCTACAAGCTTTGCAAGGGTATTTCAAAACAAACCTCGCTCCCTGTTTTAGAGCCTCAGGTCGCATCGTTAGGAATTCCTTTCTGTGTGTCTGCGTGGCTTTTATTACATCTGGAAATATCCAAAGAGGATGACCATAGAAGCAAACTTGTCTATTTCTAAAGAATAATCGCATGACACCAACATAGGTTTCCTCTTGCTCAGAAGACATTTCCAATATATCTGTTAAATCCAAAGAGGAAACTTGTTCTTCCATCTGAGCGCTTTGTTGTAGGTAAAATCTTTCACTACCACTGGCACAGCAGGCTCAGGAATTTTCAAATTATGCTTCATATAAACTTTAAATAATTCCATTGGAGAAATAGATTTAATTACTGGGAAATTCAATATACGTAAATTGTGAGCTCTTAAAGCATTTTAAACTGATTCTAATCTTTTAGATGTTACTCGATCAGAATCAATCAATTTATTTTGCTTAGCTTCTACTGAAACCATTCTTCTCTCCAGATCTTCTATTTTATTAATGAAGTTAGTTATTAAATTATTATTTTTCACCGTCTGATTTTGGATTTTAACTGTTGCCTTAGATAGTTTTAATGGAGCCTTCTATTACACTCAACATAGTCCAAATCCCTTCCAAATATATTGTATCAGGTCTCTCTGTAAGAGGGCACACAGAAAATGCTCTAAGCTGCTTTATTCCCTCATCCTCAACAGTTTCCCCACTCAACCCCATACTTTGAGCCGATAACAGTCCAGCTGCATCCTGTACAAGCGGTGTAGAAGCCCTCATGGGATTCTCCATTCCTCCTGGGCTCCCTTCCTCCAGCTGAGGTTTCTCTCTATCCTCACCCGAGGCTTCAACTCACTCATCTCTGATGCCTCCCTCCTAGGTCATCACCATGGCCGCTCCTGCTTCTACTGAGGCGATGTTTCCAGGGAGAGCGGGTTTGTGCAGTGATCCAGGGCTCAGAGTCAGATCCAGGGTCAAGGGGGATAGCACATGCTCCTGACCCGTTCCCCCAGCAACCAAGCTCTCCGGTACTAAGGATGCAGCTCCTGTGAAGAAACCGGGGATTGTAGGCTGTCGGGGGTTGACTACAGGTGAGCTAATACTCTCACCTCTTAGTTGCCCCTTTAGTTTGTCTTGTGTTTGTTCAGTGAATCATTTCTTTCTCAGTGCCTCCAAAATGGAACAATGGGAACAAGAAAGAGAGGAACTGCAAGGAAGATTGAAAGAACTGGAACAATAAAACAGAACAAGTTGAAAAATTAAGAAGATCCAGAGAAGATAGAGGAGATTTTAAAGATTCAAGTGCACTTGCCAAAGCAAGGTGGGAAAGGCTGTAAGAGATACTGCACTCTATGTCCCAAAGGATAAGAAGATTAGAGATTTTAGTGGATATCCTATAAGATCCAGCCATCCAACAAATGAAGAATGGATTAATTAAACAAGGTCTGCTATACACATCCTAAGAGTCTTGCCTGGAGGTAGTAAAGTCCATCTCAAAGGGTTAACTTGAGATATTCTTAAGCTGCATAAGAGAGAGAGAGAGGAAGGGATGTAGAAGAATAGTTTACATTCTGACAAAATAATTTTGAAATAACATACCCTTGAATATCCGGAAGTGTGAATTTTATGAATGGAGATAGCTCCCAAGAGAAAATATAATGCATGTTGGTTGCCATTTAAATGATCACAAAGATATTGGCAAGGAAGGCTACAGCTATAATTGATGAAGAAGTATTAAAAGAACAGTTTGTAACTATTATGCACCCCGTCCGTGCCCGTCCCACGCACAGGCCTTCTCACCTCTCTGGTTCCACAGCAGGTCCCGGGTCAGCCTCCCATAGCGGTAGCTGTGAGCTCTTCCAGGCCTCGGCGTCCCGCAGCGGTGGTTGCCGGGCCTTCCACTATGCACCAGGTCTCATGCTGGAACTCGGTGACCTCAGTGGTGTTGGCCACGCTCCTACGCACACGCGGACTGCCTGGCCTCTTGTAGGGCCAGGGGCGGGTCCTAGATCCGTGGTGCGCCCTGATTGCTTCCCCAATATAAGCAAGTCCCTTGCCTTGGCAATTGGGTTTCTTCCTTGCTAGATTGTCACTGCATTTGAACCTTGTTCCAGTCTTGTTCCAGTTTCGTTCCAGGATCCTTCCGTTCCAGTCCTGTTCCTGCCTGGTTCCTGCATCCTAGTATTCCAGCGTCCTTCTGTTCCTGTTCGTCTGTTCGCCTCCCCAGGTAGTACCTTCGGACTGTCTCACTGGTACTGACCTCGGCTTGCTCCTTGACCTGTCTGCTTGCTACCTGCCTTTTGACTTCAGCCTGCTCCCTGACCTGTCTGCTGCCTGCCTTCTGACTTCAGCCTTTTCCATGACCTTCCTGCCTACTGCCTGCCTTCCGACTTCAGCCTGCTCTTTGACCTGCCTGCCTGCTGCCTGCCTTCTGACCTCTGCCTGCCTGTGACCTTGTCTGACCTCCGGTACCTGACCCCTGCTTTGTTGACCACTCCTCAGATTGACCCCCGGATTCTGACCTCTGCCTGCTTGACTACATCTCCAGATTCTGGCTCTGTTCCTAGCCTTGTCATCACCTACGCTGTTCTGGTACTCCTTGCTCACCTGACCTCCAATCTCGAAACTGACCTCACTCCTCTTCTGGTTGTGGGCCCACCTGACTTCCATCTCTCCAGGAGACCCTGCAAGGCCCACCTAAGTCCAAGTGGCCCGGGTCCCTGAAGTCCCGAGGGGACCTCAGGCTTCCAGTGGTGAAGCTCATCCTAGCCTCTGTCTCCTCCAGTGCTCCACCGCCTGGGGGCAGGTGCTTCCTGTCCCTACCAGGGAGCCGTTTTCCACTGCTCCAGAACAAGGGTCCACCCCCGAGCGCAACAGTAACTGGCCTGAGAGATGATAATCTCCACAGAGAGAAGTTAAGCAAAAGAATAAAGACTACCCTAATCTTTCTTATCAAGATTTGTTGGAATTAGCCGTCAAATGGTTGGAGGAAGAAGAGAAACTCCTGGGAGAAGGAGACAGAAAGAGGAGTGTTTGGATGCTAACAAGAAAAAAGTGAGGGAGTTGTTAGAGTGACAGTGGGTGAGTTAGATCCAATTTTACTGCCAATGCAACAACTTTGTAACACTGTGGAAAAGATGGGGAAACATTGGGAAAAAAATAACAAGAGTTTTTCCAGGCAGTGCAGGAGAGCAGAAGATCTCCAACAAAAAATAGGATATCAGAAAATAAAGAGAAAATGGATATCAGGCAAGGAACTCCAGAAAGAAACAGCAGAGGAGAGTTAGGGGGTCATTTTTATAATGTATCGCACGTGAAAAGGGACTTTTCGCACACAAAAAGTCCCTTTTCGTGTGTGATAGCTAGCTCGGGGCAGAGTTGGGGTGGTGACGGCCCCAGAAGAGGAGGAGTCGAAGCATCAACAGGGCGGACATGGCAGAAAGATTGCTGGCTGCGAAAAGGTAAGAACCCTTTTCGCTGCCAGTAGTGCGCCCAATAGCACCACCTTTTACAATGGCTCTATTGGGTGCGAAAGCCAGCAGTGATAACACCGCGGAGGTGCGATGGCTGCCGGCTTTTGCAGGCCCCTCCTCTGCTTCACTCCCCCGTTAGCACCGGGATTCACTATTCTCTGCGAGAATAGTGAATCCAGGCCTTACTGGTGTAGAGAACTGGGATACATAGCAAGAAATTGCAAAAGTAAAAAAGTTCCCATATACAGAGAAAATACAGAGAATGGAAGAGATTATCTAGCATTAAGAGAGATGTACAATGCAGTAATATGTCATCCAGAGAAGATGAGGAAGATGAGGGGAGTGAACAGGAGACGATTCCTTCAGTGTCCAAGAAAGAGGAAAGAAAGGAAGAAAGAAAGAGATCATGAACTTTCTAGCTCACCCGCCACTAGGGGAGATATTTGCAGCATGCAATCTGATTGGACTAAAAGCTATTGGATCTCATCGAGTGATGGAGTACACATCGTGGAAACTCCAATTAAGTGTTTGATTGATACAGAGTCGGAGGTCAGCAGTCTTATAGCACTCTAGTTTATTGGAATCTAGTACAAAGTGGGGTAGATTTTAAAAGAAGCGTGCACGGTGTACATATGCGTGCACTACCCGGCGCATGCACATATATGCCCGATTTTATAACATGCGCGTGCAGATGTGTGCGCGTTATAAAATCCGGGGTTGGCGCGTGCAAGGAGGTGCACAATTGTGCACCTTGCGTGTGCTGAGCCACTCTGCCTTCCTCCATTCCCTTCCCCCTAACCTAACCTTCCCACCCCTTCCTCTAACCTTTCCCCTCCTAGCCCTACTCTAACCCCCCCAAAATGTTTATCCTACCTTTTGCACCTGCCTCTGGGCAGGTGCAAGTTGCGTGCGCCAGCAGCCTGATGGCACACGATCCCCTGACCCAGCGGCAATGGCCGCTCTGTGGGAAGCTTCTGGCCTCGCCCCACCCCACCACGGACCGCCCCTTTTGTAAAGCCCTGGGACTTATACACATCCCTGGGCTTTACGTGCGTCGCTGGGCTTTTTTAAAATAGGCCCGGCGCACATAAGGCAGGTTATGCGCATAAAGGGCCGGATTTTAAAAAGGTTATGCACGTAAAGGGCTGGATTTTAAAAGGCCTGGCAGTGCGTGTAACGCCCCAGGATGCACATAAGTCCTGGGGCTTGCGAAATGGGCAGAGGGCGGGGCATGGGCAGTCCGAGGGTGAGGTCAGCAGCTCCTGGCACAGCGGCCATTTGCCACTGTGTCAGAGATCACGTGCCTGCAATCAGCCGGCGTGCACAACTTGCACCTGCCCGGAAGCAGGCGCAAAAAAACCAAAAATTTTGTGGGGGGTTAGAGTAGGGCTGGGGGGGGAAGGTTAGGGGAAGGGGTGGGAAGGTCAGGTTAGGGGGAAGGGAACGGGGAAGGCTGTGCGGCTCGGCGTACACAAGGTGCGCATTTGTGCACCCCCTTGCGCACGCCGACCCTGGATTTTATAACTTGCGTGCGCAAGTTATAAAATCAGGTGTACATGTATGCGTGCTGGTTAGCACTTGCACGTTTTAAAATCTACCCCAAATCCTCCGGATTTACGCGTGTAACCTTTTTAAAATCCGGCCCAGTATGTGCCTGTCAGATGCTAGGTGGATAAGATTAACCTCTGCCAATGGTTTGCAGATTCCATTGCAAGGATGCATGGAGATTGTCATTGAGTGCTTTGGACAAAGAATCTATAACTATTGTATTTTCAATACAAGAGATGATCCTGGGAATGCAGAAAATGGTAAAGAAGCAGTGCCAGGATTAATAGGCACAAATGTGTTAAAAAAAAACCATAAAGACCTATTCCAGCATCTAAATTGGGAAGGATCTTTTTCAGACTGTAAAATTGTAGTAAAGATCAGTGCTGAATTGGTGGAATACCAGCGGTATCTACAAAGCTGAGAGCCTAGGTTTCATTAAGCTGGTGGGGAACAAGCATTTAGTTATTCCTACATTCACTGGAGCCATCATCCAAAGCATACGCCAGAAATTGAAAAAAGGCTTCCTTCTTGTTCAGTGATAATAGAACCTTCACAATCTGTATCAGTGCCTAAGGGGTTACTGGTGGCAAATGTGTTAGCCAAGACAATAGAGGGAATTCTCCCTTTCAGGATTATTATTACTGAGTATTTTGAAGGATGCATTTGTTATGTTTTGTATTTATTTATTATTTTTTTAGTTGAGTAAAGTGAAGGTGTTTATTATATAATTTTTTGTACATCACTCTGAGCTTCAATTTAATAAAGGTTTATTAAACATTAAATAAATAAAATTAATAAACAAACAAAGAAATGTGCAGGTGATGTGCAGTGCCAAAGTTCTAGTTACTGGTATGGTTGATAAGTCTCCTGGATAATTGCTTTTTCGAACCATTGTCTAGTCAATGTATTCCCATTTAAGTGTCTTTATTGCCCTGCTTGTGTACAAATACTTCCTCTCCTCATCACTTATATAGACTTTTACTTGCCCTACTTGTATATAAATACGATTCCTTGACTAATGTCACAAGGTGGTAAAACATTGGATGATTAGCAACTGACATCTGATAAACAGGAAGAAGAAAGAGTGACCAGATAATATAAACATCTCCTCTTCTCTTATCTTGGAGGATGTCACTCCATCCATAGCTCAAGGATAAAAAGTAGTAAGAGTCATTATTGACTCTGCATTTATTTACCATAGGGAGACAAATAACAACCCTGGTGCCACCCTGACTCCTCCTCTTCCGGGGCTGACGTTGCCCCGACTCCGCCCCCATCTTGTTATCGCACGCGATAAGGGACTTTTCGTGTGCAAAACGTCCCTTATCGCGTGTGATCCACTTGGTAAATGACCCCCTAAGTCACCATTTTGATAGATCATATCTTTCACCCCTCTGCTTAGCTATGCCAATGCTCATACACCCTCGGATTTACACTTTCGGATAATAGAAGGACTAGGGGGCAATCCATGAAGTTAGCCAGTAGCACATTTAAAACTAATTCAGAGAAAATTATTTTTCACTCAATGCACAATTAAGCTCTGGAATTTGTTGCCAGAAGATGAGGTTAGTGAAATTAGTGTAGCTGGGTTTAACAAACGTTTTGATAAGTTCTTGGAGGAGAAATCCATTAACTGCTACTAATCAAGTTGCCTTAAGGAATGGCCTCTGTTACTTCTGGCATAAGTAGCATGGGATCTTCTTAGTGTTTGCATACTTGCTAGGTTCTTCTTAGTGTTTGGGTATTTGCCGGGTTCTTGAAGCCTGGATTGGCCACTGTTGGAAACAGAATGCTGGGCTTGATGGTCCCTTGGTTTGACCCAGTATGGCAATTTCTTATGCTCTTATAGAAGGTGATCTTTAGTTATCTCCCTCTCCCTACTTTCTTATTCCCCTAGGGATGACAGAATCTGTCCCCTCCCCTCTGCTCCCAGCTCATTCCTCTGTTCCTCAGCTGAAGGCCTTGACTGAGCTTCCTCCTTGGAATTTTCAACTGAAGAGGAAGGAAAATGACCCATCATACAATTCCATTATCCCAATTAATGTATTTACTGTACATAGACAATGGTATTTCTCAAATGTTAAGCCTCAAGGATCTGAGTATTTTGCAGAATAAGAAAAGAGGGATAAGATAGATAGTATCTAGGAAGTCACAGAAAATGTATACTTTTTCAAGAAAATGGCAACAAGTGGGAGAACAACTGTTCCACATGAGAAGTGGCATGGATTAGGCCCTGTTGTGACCAGAGAAGGGGAGCAATGGAGGTCAAAGAGGCAAAAACAGTAGCAGAATCACAAGAGAAATTAGATATGTCCAGGGGACACCTGTTTAAGATAAGGTAATATCTTTGCCAGAGATACAATGGGATTGATGGCAGCAAACAGCAAGCATAATTGTATGGAGGTAGTTTAACTGGGGTAAATATCAAAGTGAACTTATAAGAAGGCTGGAGTGAATGGAGTTTGCTGCTCCCTATTTGAACTACTGGAATACCTTGATTGAGGTAAGATATGACAGGGGGTACAGATTCAATTCTATTATTTAAACATGCTGGTGAGAGTAATTGGTGGCAGTGGTGTCTGCATTTTAATTTCTGCACTGGGGAAGATTGGCAGGAGGGTGAACCCAGCCCTGTTTTCCTTTTTTTTTTTTTTTTGGTATTTTTTTTATTTTCTTTTGATTATTTTATTTGAAAAACTGAATCAAATGAAAATAAACATCAAACAAAATGAAAAACAAATATAAGAAATGAAATGAAATTAAAAAACAAAATATTTTATTTTTTTATTCACATCCCACGAACCAAGATGCCCTCCATAAGCCTGCAATCACAGGTCCTAAATTTGATCACTAGGTGTCATTCACCCATGAACAGTGACTGACTATCTCCTTGCTTGGAAAGTGTGAATTATGTCTCCAGAACATCCCAATCCTCAGCTTTTCCAGTGAGCACAAAAAATATCTTGGGAACTGAACCAGGGACTTTCCAATGGTAGTACAAAGCACTACCATTGAGTCACCCGTGACTCAAATTACTATATTTAAAAATCCTATCAAACTGAGTACCCAAGAAAAATTATCCATGACAATAGCCAGATGTATTTGTGCATCAAAATTTGTAAGCAAAGTGGAAAAAAATCTCCGTCATAAAAACATATTTTTTAAATAATTGAACAAATGGTCTGAAACACTTGCAATTCATTAATCAAAAGTAGCATAAGGCATTCAACAATAAATTTTAATATTATATACTCATGTATTTTACTTGTAGTTTTTAAACTCTGTTTATAGCAGTAATATTTTATGTTTTCTACTGTAGCCCAGATTGTTATTTCTTATTAAAGTAATTAAATCAGAAAATAATTTCTAGGCTTTAAGATAATTTTGAGCATTCTGTAACCCCAAAGCATATATTAAAGTATGTTGTGTTGAGTCTGCCCAGTGCTCAAATAATATTTCACCAAACTGCCAACTGAAAGACCTAATAAATTAAAAATCCTAGGCTCTAAAAAGGTAGAAATTAAAAATGCTGCACAGATGGCTAATCTCATCACTTTTATAGTACTTCCTGCTAACAGATCCTTGGAGGTTCATTAGCTTTTGCCATAGACACATTGATTGTGAAGCTTTTTGATCATTGGAGAGGATGTTTGAAAATGATGGAGAAAGGGTTTATCATAATTAAAGACCACCAATCAGACCATGCATCTGGATGCACACAGAGAGGCATTTATGTCCCTAGTAGAAATGGAATGACTGCATTCAGTTTCAAAGAAGGCATTAGGATAACCTATATACAATGTCAATTATGACCCCAATAGTGATGTCATGTAGGGATGTGCAGAAGGAAAAAAATTGTTTCGATTCGGTTTTCATTTTCCTGGGACCCAAATTCATTGCATTCATTTCATAGGGTAGAAAACCAATTGGTTGATTAGTTTTATTAATTTTCTGATTTCCCATTAAAGTTAATGGGGGAAGTATTTGCAGCCTATTTTTGGCTGCAGAATTGGAGTTTTCTTATCAATTCTCATGAAACTTCTGGGGAGCAATCATCAGAAAGAGAAAAGAGCTCTAATACTTAGACTGTGGAAAGTGGCATCAAAGTGGCATGAATAGCTTAAGGCATTTTAAAGGGGCAAAAAAGTACCAGGAGTGGCAAGAGTGCTTTAACAGAGGTGCAGAGCAGCAGCGAGAGTGTCAAAAACACACCACAGCTTCAAAAGAGAGCACCTATAACAGTTGCATGAACCCTCGAAGGCAGCACGACAGGCAAAGTGGCAAGACAAGTGGCATCAACATCCTACAGCACAATGAAGGGGGAACATAGCAACCAGAAAGATTGGCACCAACACACTGAGGAACCATGATAGTGGCAAGCACACTACAAGGAGTTGAGTGAGCCATCTGGTGTATGGCAGCAAGGCAGAGTGGCAGAGTGGCAGAAAACTGATAGGGGCAAGACAGGCTGGCAGAGTGGAGGTAGCCTGGTCCCTGAGGTATTGATAGGGGCAAGACAGGCTGGCCCCGGGAGAGTTCCCTTTCCTTTGTGCAGGAAAGAATGGGTTCACCCCTAGAGTGGGGTGTTTCCATTGGCATCTAGTGAGCTCTCGCTGGTATTTTAAAATCTGGTGGAATTAGCAGATATACAAACGAGAATTTTCAATGCCGAGGCGGAGGAGGATGCCATGTGAACAGCGGTTCTACATGGGTCAACAGGTACTAAGAGATAGGTCGGCTACCCCGGGAAGACTTCCCTTTACTTTGAACAGGAAAGGGCTCCCCGGAATGGGTTGGCCCTAGAGTGTATAATGGTACAAATTGTTAGTATTTAAGCATGTGCAAACAGATCATGACTTCCTGAGCAAGACGGAGGAAGTTCTCTGCTCTGCCCTGAAACTAAAAGAAAATAGTTTGTTTTAATTAAGGATCCATGCTGTGAAGATTAGTATTTTGAATTGCCAGGATCTGAGGGATCCCTTTGCAACGTTAGGACCAAAAGAAGTGTGGACGTCATCTCCCGCCAAATCTATAATATCAACCTATGTTGACTTTGTAGTTTACAAGGTGCCTCTGTAAACTATGGGAAGACAGAGGATGAACTAGAGTGCAACTACCACCAGTTTTCTATAGTACTAGAACCATTACTGTTGGCACCTAAGAAAGATTTCGGGAACATGGCCCATATTATGAAGGTCATGAAAACTATTGAGCATATGAAATATGAAAGCTCCAAACATCTGAAGTCAGCTTTTTATGTTCTTACATTTCAAATGTGGATGGACAGGCATAGAGTTAGAGGTCAAGCCCTTTTAGGAACATAAGGCCTGGATGGACAGGCACAGTGTTAGAGGTCAAGCCCTTGTAGGGACATAAGGTCTGGATGGACAGGCACAGCATTCGAGGATAGAGGTCAAGCCCTCATAGGGGTATAAAACCTGGATGGACATGCACAGCAATAGAAGTCAGGCCCTTCTAGAGACATAAAGCCTGGATGGACAGGCACAGCATTCGAGGATAGAGGTCAAGCCCTTGTAGGGACATAAGGCCTAGACGGACAGGTACAGCATTAGAGGTCAAGTCCTCATAGGGACATAAGGCCTTGATAGACAGGCACAGCATTAGAGGTCAAGCCCTCGTAGGGACGTAAAGCCTAGATGGACAGACACAGCATTAGAGGTCAAGCCCTCGTAGGGACGTATGGCCTGGACAGACAGGCATAGCATTAGAGGTCAAGCCATCACAGGGACGTAAAGCCTGGATGGACAGGCACAGCATTAGAGGTCAAGCCCTCGTAGGGACATAAAGCCTGGATGGACAGGCACAGCATTAGAGGTCAAGTCCTTGCAGGGATATAAAACCTGGATGGACAGGCACAGCAATAGAAGCCAGACCCTTCTAGAGACATAAAGCCTGGATGGACAGGCACAGCATTTGAGGATAGAGGTCAAGCCCTCGTAGGGACATAAGGCCTGGACGGACAAGCACAGCATTAGAGGTCGTCCTCAAAGGGACATAAGGCCTGGACAGACAGGCACAGAATTAGAGGTCAAGCCCTCATTGGGACATAAGGCCTAGATGGACAAGCACAGCATTAGAGGTCAAGCCCTCATAGGGACATAAAGCCTAGTTGGACAGACACAGCATTAGAGGTCAAGCCCTCGTAGGGACGTATGGCCTGGACAGACAGGCACAGCATTAGAGGTCAAGCCATCACAGGGACGTAAAACCTGGATGGACAGGCACAGCATTAGAGGTCAAGCCCTCGAAGGGACATAAGGCCTGGATGGACAGGCACAGCATTAGAGGTCAAGCCCTCATAGGGACGTAAAGCCTGGAAGGACAGGCATAGCATTAGAGGTCAAGCCCTTGTAGGGACATAAGGCCTGGACGGACAGGCACAGCATTAGAGGACAAACCCTTGTAAATACCCTGATGCTATTAACTGTACTTATGCACTTCAGCTGATGAAAAAGGAACATGAAGAGCTCTCAGAAATAAGAAAAATGCTACTCAAATCCAAATCTACAATATCAACCTATGTTGTCTTTGTAGTTTACACAGTGCCTCTGTAAACTATGGGAACACAGAGGATGAACTAGAGTGCAACTACTACCAGTTTTCTATAGTACTAGAAACATTAATGTTGGCACCTAAGAAAGATTTCAGGAACATGGCCCATATTATAAAGGTTATGAAAACTATTGAGCATATGAACTGTTCAAGTTCAAAACATCTTAAGTCAACTTTTTATGTTCTTATATTCCAAATGTGGACAGAGAGGCACAATGTTAGAGGTCAAGCCCTTGTAGGGATGTAAAGCCTAGACCGACAGGCACAGCATTAGATGTCAGGTACTTGTAGGGACGTAAAGCATGGATGGACAGGTACAGCATTAGAGCTCAAGCTCTCTTAGGGACGTAAAGCCTGTATGGACAGGCACAGCATTAGAGGTCAAGCCCTTGTAGGGACATAAGGCCTGGATGGACAGGCCCAGCATTAGAGGTCAAGCCCTCATAGGGACTTAAGGCTTGGACAGACAGGCACAACATTAGAGGTCAAGTCCTCATAGGGACATAAGTCTTGGACAGACAGGCAAAGTATTAGAGGTCAAACCCTTGTAAATAGCCAGAAGCTATTAACTGTACTTGTTCACTTCACAACTGTACTTATACACTTATGCACTTCACAAAGGAACATGAAGAGCTCTCAGAAATAAGAAAACGCTACTCAAGTCCAAATCTACAATATCAACCTATGTTGTCTTTGTAGTTTACACAGTGCGTCTGTAAACTATGGGAACACAGAGGATGACCTAGAGTGCAACTACCACCAGTTTTCTATAGTACTAGAAACATTAATGTTGGCACCTAAGAAAGATTTCAGAACATGGCCCATATTATAAAGGTCATGAAAACTATTGAGCATATGAACTATGCAAGCTCTAAACATCTTAAGTCAGCTTTTTATGTTCTTACATTCCAAATGTTGCAAAACAGGAAAAGAATATTCTGGAAAGAAGTGATACACAAATACATGAAACTGAAATTAGAAATACTAGAACTAAACTCAGACAGGCACAGCGATTGTGGTCAGGCCCTTGAAGGGACATACGGCCTGGATAGTGGACGGACAGGCACAGCGTTTGAGGTCAGGCCCTTGTAGGGATGTACGACCTGGACAGTGGTCGACAGGCACAGCATTTTAGGTTAGGCCCTTGTAGGGATGAATGGCCTGAACAGTGGATGGACAGGCACAGCATTTCAGGTCAGGTACATATACTGATATTAACTGGAGCATATGAGGCAGTTGGAGCTGATGCAAGGCTTTCAATTGCTTTTATTCATCTTGCCATTCACAGGGAAAATTTGGAAACCCAAGCAAAGGCAGGTTTATTTTCAAAAACACTAGCATTTCCATCAACTCTGGTGCCAGCCTTGAGCGGTGAGGGTTCATTATATCCCCTGTCATTGAAAATACATGTTCACTGGGCACACTGGTTGGTTGACATGACAGATATCACTGAGCCACTTTGGCTAGGTGTGGCCAGACAGTGGACTTGTGTGCCCAATATGCCTATGGATCTGTCTGCATGTCCTTTGTGGGCTCTGAGAGATACCATGTCACTGACAGTTGTGCTGGTGTCTTCTTTTCTTGGGTGGCTGAGTGTCACTCATGCCAGCTGCTTTCTCTCTAGCCCATTGCAGAACAGATGATTCTTTATGGGCCTC
This sequence comes from Rhinatrema bivittatum, assembly GCF_901001135.1. Taxonomy (NCBI): domain Eukaryota; kingdom Metazoa; phylum Chordata; class Amphibia; order Gymnophiona; family Rhinatrematidae; genus Rhinatrema; species Rhinatrema bivittatum. The sequence goes on along the minus strand of NC_042615.1, from coordinate 612,640,303 downwards.
AAATATGGAGAGAATACATATTGCCTACATTGATTGTTGAAAGTGGGCTATTGTTTAAAATATTGTTCACTCTTGTTGACAATTGATTACAAAATAGAAGACATGTACAGTTTTTCTGATCAAGCTGCTTCTGAAATCTTATCTGGGTTCAGGTTGTTGGATGAAACAGAGAAATCTGATGAGGGTGATTGGAATGAGTTAATTAAGAATAAGAAGACATTAATATGCATGGAATTGCATGCCACTACATTAGGTGAATATTGTTTTGCTAAACGGATCCCCAGAGGGCTCCACATGAATAAAGAACCATCATTGTTTGTCAATGATGATGACTTTATAATGAAGTAGAATGCCATATTGAACAAATGTTCACATGACCTCATGGTTCTTATAATCTCCAGAATTAAAACTCAGATTATAGCTCTTAAAGAAAAAAATCTGTAATGAGGCAGAGATATTACAAAAAATTCTATCTAAGGAGATCTTTGATACTCAGATAGAAGAGACTCAGAAACAGCTTGACTTATTCTGATTGGAAATTAAAAAACTGAAGGTACAAAAATATCATCGTGATGAAAGAGATTACACAACTGGATATGTGTATGTCTGGATGCAGGCAAATTGGAGGGGTAAGAATAAAGGTAGAAATGATTTATCATCTTCTGATGATTCTTTGGATGAGGAAAAAGGAATGTATACCTGGAATGAGAGTGGGAGGAAGGTGGAGTTTGTGAGGAATCAGATTACTGGTGAGGGAACAGATAGTGTTCATGAGAGGGATGAGAAGATACCTTTTTTAGGGGGAAGGGGGCATTACACCAGAGGGATGTACAATACAAGGGCCAAATGACCATCATTAAATCAGGACCCATACAACTTCAGAAGATGATGAGTATGTATAAATGTTATGATAATATTGTGGTTAATCTGTCCTCAAGGGAATTGTCCACTGAAATGGTTAATGTATTTAATAAAGGGCTATCATTCATACCAACATATAAATATGATCCATTTCTCACTCGTGTGGAACTTAAGAAGTTTTTCAGAAGAATTAGGTTAAAAGATTTTTTTAAGGGTCAACAACTTAAACAGAGTAAATTTGTAAAAGCATCTGGGTGGATGCCAGTGGAGCCTCCTAATCTCTTGATTCTTGCATTTGAGACCTTGGTTTTTCAGGACATTGAGAAATTGGAATTGTCCCGTGAAAATTTGGAGTTTAATGTCTCTAGAAGTGAATTGGCAACTATTCGGTCTTTAAAACTGGATAAGTTGGTGATCAGTGCTACTGAAAAGGTGGGGCAGTTGTTGTGCAGAGTAGGGAGAACTATGACAAAGAAGCAATGAGACAATTGAGGGACACTAAATATTATAGTGTTAGTCTGGATGATCCAGTGGATAATTTGAGTATTCGGATAAAATTAATATTGAAAGATGCGGTGCGTCAGAAAGCAATTTCTGAAAAAGAATATATGTACATGTTACCAGATAATCCGGTGGCACCGTACATATATTTCCTCCCAAAGATTCACAAATTGCTGATTGAACCCCCTGGAAGGCCCATTGTGTCAGGCATTGGCTCGGTTTTCGAGCCTATTGCAAAGTTATAGATAGCTTTTTGCAAAATAAGGTGGTAGAAATTAGATCTTATATAAGAGACTCTACCTAATTTTTGGGTTTTCTTAGTGAAGTAGTGGGGCTAAACCAGCGATTTGTTATTGCGCACTGTACACTAATATTCCACAGAGTGAGGCTGTGAAGGTGGTGAGTCAGGTATTAGCTGAAAGGGTGAGGAATAAGGAGATCTTTACTGTTAGAATGGGGTATATTGTGAAATTGGAAGAAATAATTCTAGGTGAGTTTTATTTCATATTCCAGGGGATGTTTTACAAGCAAGTGACTGGGATCCCTAGGATCACCAGTTGTTCCTTCAATCGTGTGCCTATATATGTCACAATTTGAAGAGAAGTACATTTACTCTAATCGTTTTTTTTCCTCAGATTAAATGTTTTAAGAAGTTCATTGATGACCTTTTTTGGATCTGAGAAGGAGATGAAGTTTTGTTGCAGGAGTTTGAATTTTGGTTGAATTCTTCTGATAGGAATATTCAGTTTACCATTCAGAGTAGTAAGGAGGATATTAGTTTCATTGATGTAAGAGCATGCTGTATGAATTAGAAAATTGCAACAACAGTTTTTGTGAAAGAAATGGATAGGAATTCCATCCTTTATTTTGAGAGCTTCCACCCTAGATAACTTAGAGAGAGTGTTCCTGTAGGTCAGTTCTTGAGGTATAGGAGAATTTGCTCTTCTGTTACTGAATATAAGGAAAAGGCAAACTTTTTATGTCAGACGTTTCTAACAAGAGGTTACCCTAGAAAATGTGTGAAACGTGCATATAAACGGGGGTTACTTTTGAAAGCTAAGAAAGATCCGACAGAATTGTTTGATGCCTCCCATATTCTGTAAGATGTGCATCCATTAGAAAAATTATTAACAGATATTGGATATTACTCAATACTATCCCAGGGTATGAGGAGCCTCCAGTCTATGCTTTTCCAAGGGTCAAAATTTAAGAGCTAGAGTAACTAATAGGGATGATAGACAACTTCAAATTGTGGATAAAGAGGATGAGTGTTTGGGTGTTCTGTGTGTCCCAATAGATTAAAATTGCAGAGTTACCAATACAATGAGAATAGGGAGCCATACATATTTAAGGAGTAATATTTGTGTACATCGAGGAGGATTATTTATGGCATTGTTTTCCCTTGTCAATTACTTTATATTGGACACACCAAGTGTCATATTAGAGTGTATATTATTGAACATAAGAGTAATCTGAGTATTAAAAGAGAAGGGGCACCCCTGGAGGCGCATTGGCACCAATTGAAACATGAGGTAGAACAACTCCAATTTTTTGTGATTACCCAATTAAAACTGTATGTCCAAGGTGATATTAAAAGTATGTTGTGGAAACTGGATCAGAAGTTTATCTTTTGGTGGCGTTCGGTTCAACCTTATGGCTTGAACACTGGTGTTGATTGGGAGGCATTTTATAAATAGGTACAAAAGGGATGGTAATTTGGCTGGTACCCATGTCTGTTTTACGTGGTGTGATTGATTTCTTGTGCAGGTTCCAATGAGATTGTGCTGTGGTGTGTGGTGTTATGCTGTTGGTTGTTGAGATTGTATGTGTATGAAGACCTCGTGAGGTCAGGGTTAATGGTAGATTATGTAGAGTATTTGAATGAGAGTGTTGTTAGGGGAACTGGAGGTGCTTTTTGTGTGTTTGGTGTTTGGATGTCTGTGTCAAGCTGGCGTGGGTTGGATGCGCAGTATACGTGATGACATAGTTTTTGTGTTTGAGCCTTATTGGTTGGTTGGATGCGTGGTATTCGTGAGGGGTGGGGTCATTGGGTGTGTTTGGTGAACGCCATCTTAAAAAGTGAAGGAAGACGCAATAGGGTTACTGACGCCACTAATCGTAAGCTTCAGTCTGCTGACTAGAGGGAAAGCTTTTTGTTGGAGTTAAAACTGGTCGGTTTGGTAAAAGTGCTGAATTGGCGTATGTTTTTGAAAGGTAAGACTGGAGATACAATTGTTATAGAATCTTGTCAACTTGAGCTATTTGGAAATGTTTATATGGTGTGTATTTAATTGTGTACCATTTGTTTGAATAGGTACATGAGAGTCCGGTATTGAAACGGATGTTTGTGGAGTTGCTATTTGAAGCTATTTTGAGAATTGAGGAGAAATTGAAAGGTTAGATTGCTTTGAAATTTTGAATAGATGTATATGATGGTTGTAATTAGGGTAATGTTATTGAAAATAATACTCTTAGTCAGATTTATTTCTTATAGGTTGAATGGAAGCAAAGGAGGTGGACATAAAAGGTCAGTGTGAATACTAGGGATGTGCAGAGGGACGCCATATGTTGCATTCGGGATTCATATTCGTTGGGGGGCAGATACATTGCATTCGGCAAGGGGGCCCCCGATACGTACATACGTTAATTTTTTTTTTTTAATTGTATTTTTATTCAACTTTTAGAATATTATAGCATTACATTATAAATTTGAATACAAGCATTTAAAGCAATTACATAATTCTGTAATAACCACTACCCTGAAATAAATTGCCTGTTCTTATTATAGGAAATCCACAAGCTATTATGGCAGAAATCAAGCAGTCCATCAGATATAAACTATACTTTTTATCCAAAAGAAAAGAGAGTACACTGAGTCTTAACTGAGTACATGCTTCTAACCGCTAATCTGTACTACTGGGGTGTGGGAGCTCAAGAACTTCTGGAGCTGAGATACTTCATAAAAAACATTTATGGTTTGAAAAAAAGATCTCACATCGACAAGGAAATTTTACAATCATTTTAGCAGCAATTGCTTCCACCTCAGATCTAAAGTTCAAGAAACTTTTTCTTCTGGTCTGCGTTGACCTGGACAGATCCGGGTATATCCAAATCTTTTGTCCTAAAAATAATTGGTGTCTCTGTTTCAAAAATAAATTTGGACAGAGTCCCTATCAGTTGTAAAAACTAAGGATACTAACATATTGGCCCTTGTTTTTATTTCTGTATCAGTTGATATTTCTAAAACCTCAGAGACATCAATTGAATTATCAGTTACTCCTTGTTCCTCTAAGTTACCAGGAACAAGTTTTACTGGTAAATATTAAATTGTTGAAGTTATTGGTAAGTTCTTTTTTTGCATCTTCAAAACATTCACTAGGTATCTATTAAACATTTCCTTAGCTTATGTTAACCTAATCATTGGAAAATTTAGAACCCTGAGATTCAAGTATTTAATTGAATTTTCCAGATACTAAACATTTTTCAGTTTTTATTGTACTTGTTTTATTCAGGGTTACTAAATTTTCCAAACAAGAAAAACTCTGCTATGTTCTACCAATATTTTGAGTAAGATCCACAATTGCTTTCTCAAGAGACTTTATGGCTGACCCCCGCTGGACTTTTGGCAAGTCTTGTTGGGGGTCAGGAGGGTCGCCCAAGACTTGCCAAAAGTCCCTGGTGGTCCAGCAGGGGTCCAGGAGCGATCTCCTACACTCAGGCTGTCAGCTGCCAGTAACCAAAATGGCACCAATAGCCTTTGCCCTTACAATGTGACAGGGGCTACTGGTGCCATTCGTCTGCCTCTGTCACATAGTAGGTCAAAGGCTATTGGTGCCATTTTGAATACCAGCAGCCGAGGGTGTGAGTGCAGGAGATGGCTCCCGGACCCCCTGATGGACCACCAGGGAGTTTTGGTAAGTCTTGGGGGGGTCAGGAGGGTGGGGGGTTTGTTTAAATTGGCTCCTTTAGATGGACGAATAATTTGGCGAAGATTTGTTGTATTCGTGGGGAATCGCGATATGTTTCGCTTCCCCACAAATACAACAAATATGGCCCTATACGTTGCGGATTACAAATACGTAGGAAATGAATGCACACCCCTAGTGAATACTGGAGGAAGTGAGTTGTGGACTAGGGATATGGGAAATGTGAGATCTTTGAGATTCATCGTTGTGTTTTTTATATGTTTTTTAATCTTGTTTTTTTTATGTTGAGGTCCTTGGGGAAGAAGGAGATGTCGACTCATACGCGATCTGGGTGCAAGTTGTCCCCTGAAGAAGCTTTTGCGAAACAAGGATCCTTGTAGGGCCTATTGGAAGGATCCTGTGTGGGTACATTGGAAGGACCCTGTGCAGGAATATTGATAACGGGGCACATGGGAAGGACACAGTGTGGGATCAATAAAAACTGATGATATAATGAATTGAAAATATAGGGGTAAAAGGATAGTGTTGTATAGTGGCTCTCCTGGGATTGTTAAAAATTGGCACTTTAGAGTTTTATAAAGGGTGGGGGATTGTATGTGGTATGAATATGAATGAGTGTGAATGAGTGTATGGGGGGTGTTTTAGGACACTGTTTTTGAATATCTTTTATATTTCCATATCTTTGGTATATCCATGATATAGAGATGTTAAAAACTGATTGAAAAGTTATTATATGGATTTTGTAATTTGCATGTGTTTTTTGATATTGTATTAATTAATAAAAACGATAAGTTATGAAATACTATGATGTAATGTTGTGCTAAATTGGAGTTTAATAATAATAACCTTTGTTTACATTGTATATTTGGGTAATAAGATTTTGATGATTCCCTATATATACGTTAGGCCTGTTAAGGATTCTTTATGGGCAACATGACTTTGGTGTATTGAAGTGGAGGAGGAGGAGGAGGCACTAGCTGTCACTGACAGAGTGCTGCTCCTGCTTGGGCTAGCACAATTCTCTGAAGAGCCCACCGCTGTTTCCTCCTCTGCTTCATGCCTAATTTGTCTTTGCCTATGGTGCTCCTGATCATGGGCTTTTGCTAACAGCAGGTCCTTCACAAATGAGAGACAATTGGACTGTAGGGCGAGTTTCCCTTTCACACGGGGATCACAGACTGTGGCGAGCATGTATGTGTGGTCTTCTGTTAAAGACCTTAATCTCTCTTGCAACTGCTTCTGCAAAAAGTCCAGACAATGCAGCACCTCCGTTGTCATTCCCTCTTCCTGTTTAAAGCCCTCCAAATTTTCCTCCAGAAAATTAACTATAGGGATGATGTCAGCCAAGGTTACACTTCTGGAACTCAGCTCCTCCGTGACATCCTTGAAGGGCTGCAGGATTTTTACCAGCTGACTCATGACTAACCAATCATGATGCCCCAGGGGATTCTGAAAACCTATGTCCATTGAACCAAAAAGTTCATGAACGGGTGTCTGCAGCTCCTCTAACCTCTGCAGCATCATAAAGGTGGAATTCCACTGGGTTTCAATGTCTTGAATGAGATGCTTGTGAAGCATCTCAAAATCAGTCTGCTTTTGTTGGAGAACCTGCCCCGCCTTCACACTTCTGTGGAAGTGCGCTGCTATGTTCCTGCACTTGTGTATTAACGTATGCAGGTATTCATTCTCTTGGTGATTGGACTCCAACCCCAGAGCTGACTTCACTACCAGGTACAGAGTGTGTGCAAAACATTGGATGTTCTGAAAGCGCCCGTCGTATATTGCCTTAACCATGTTTGCACCATTGTCTGTGACAAAGAACCCTGCCTGTGGATTCCTGTCTCACTGGTGTATTTGCCAGCCCGCCAGCATCTGTCTGATGCATGCTAGAATATTGGCTGAGGTATGGGCTTCGTCCGTCAGGTGGGTGTGCAGTAAAACCACCTCCAACCTGATACTTGTTCACTAACAGAGCTGCTGCCTGCCCCTGTCTCAGGCAGATCCCACCAGTGTGCTGTCAGGGAGAGGTAAGAGTACGCTGCATTCATGGCGGTCCAGATATCACAGGTGTAATGCACACTCCCCTGTGCCTTAGCAAGCAATGCTTGGATGTGACTGCGACACTGCTTGTACAGGCTGGGGTTAACCTTTCTGCTAAATGTGGTTCTGGAGGGGACTTTGCAATTTGGAACTAAGGCCTTCAGCAAATGCTTCAAACCCACATTATCCACTATCTACAAGGGCTGGTCATCAAGAGCAATCATTTCCCCAATGCTCCTGGTTACTTTTGAGGTTGCATGCCTCCTACCCTGGGATAGTGTTAACACACACTACCCCATTTCTTCCATGGTAGGTTGTCGCTTCTGCCACATAGCAGGAGGCTGCTGGCCTGCCGTTTGACTGCTAGAAGGGGCTGAGGGTTTGGGATGACTCTGCTCCTTTTCAATCACTTTACACTGCCTGGAAAAAGGGGTCCCCTGACTGGTACTGCCACCATCCCCAGATAGTAGTACTTTTGTTGGGTGTTGCCTCTTCATATGATGCGTCATGCCAAAATTAGATAGAAGTCCCATTTGCTTGCCTCTGCTAATAGGCCTGCCACATTAATTAAACTGAGCAAAACGCAGGTCCTCCATCACTTTAAAGTGGCTACAGATCGTAGATTTCTTTCATGATCCCTTCTCTATAGCCTTCAGGGTGGATGCTGGCACTGGAGCTGAAGTAGTGGGTGCACCCTAAGAAGCAATGCCAGGGGCATCAGTCACACTCTGTGCCTGCACTGACTGCTCTTCCTCCTCATATCATCAGTTTCATCTCTCCCCTGCTGCACTGAAGTGGAGGCTATGACAGGACTAACTAATCCTCCTAAACCTTCTTCAGCTATTACTACTTCCATTTCTGATGATGAGAATCCCACACAAGATGATTCTTCATCGGAATCAGAAGCAAACAGTGCTAGCACAACATTGTCAATGCTTAGTCGAGTCTGCTATCGCACTGCTGCTTTTGGGTGTCACCATTTTGTCTGGCATAACTCAGCCTCCCCTTCCCTCACCTCCAAAACTACAGGATCAGTAACAGATGGTGGTGATGCATCATCTTTAAATGTCATTTTTTTCCGGATGGAACTGCCTGCCCCTCCAGAGATTTTAGATTGGAAAAGGTCCCTTTTAAACTTTAATGGGGACTGGCACTGCCTTTTGAAGTGCCTCCTCTGCCAGTCCCAATCACTTGACCACATCTAGCTTTCCCTGACATTATGGATTTAATGTCACTGCCTACTAGGGATTTCAATTAAAAGAATTATTTTCAAAAGAAGCCCACTGGGAATTTGGCTTCAGAGAGTACCACATTCCCAATATATGTGAGTCTGTAAACTGCCCCCAGGCCCAAGCCCACGAGGCTGTGCCTGGATGTATACTTCTACTGGGACCGCTGTATGTGCAAACACCAAGCTTCTAACTACAAAAGAGGCCCACTGGGGATTTGGCTTCAGAGAGCACCCCTGACCCAATATATGTGAGTCTGCAAAAGTGCCTACTGGCCCACAAGGCAGTGCCTGGATGTACACTAAAACTGGGACTGCAGTATGTACACACACCAAGCTTGTAACTACAAAAGAGGCCCACTAGGGATTTGCTTCAGAGAGCACCGCTGTCCCAATATACGTGAGTCTGCAAAAGTGCCCACTGGCCCACGAAGCTGTGCCTGGATGTACACTAAAACTGGGATTGCTGTATTGTGTGCACACACCAAGCTTGTAACTACAAAAGAGGCCCACTGGGGATTTGGCTTCAGAGAGCACTACTGTCCCAATATACGTGAGTCTGCTAAAGTGCCCACAGGCCCACAAGGCTTTGCCTGGATATACACTAAAACTGGGACCGCTGTATGCACACACCAAGTTTGTAACTACAAATGAGGCCCACTGGGGATTTGGCTTCAGAGAGCACTGCTGTCCCAACATACATGAGTCTTAAAAAGTGCCCACAGGCCCACAAGGCTTTGACGGGATATACACTAAAACTGGGACTGCTGTATGTACACACCAAGCTTGTAACTACAAAAGAGGCCCACTGGGAATTTGGCTTCAGAGAGCACTGCTGTCCCAATAATATATATGTGAGTCTGCAAAACTGCCCAGTGCCCACTGATGCTCAGTGAGTGCACTGTCATCTTGGCTTAAAAGAGCACAAAGAAACAGCCTGATTTAAATTAAAAAAAAACAAAAAACTACAATTAAATAAAAAGGATGGCTTGCTTGGCGCAGCAGCAAAAACGAAGAAATATCTTTTTCAATGGAAAATTCTATCAAAGTAGCTAGCAATTGAATATATCTCACACCCACAACACCCAAATCCTGCTTGCAACCTACCCCAAGAGGTAAAATAAGCAGAAAAATGCCACTGCTAGCAGCTTTTCTCAGTGGCACAGACAGAGAGACAGTCTTAGATCAATAAACAAAAGTGCGGTAAAAAAAAAAAAAACATGGCTAGTTGGCACTGCAGCCAAATCAAACAAATATCTTTTTCAATGGAAAATTCTATCAAAGAAGCTAGCAATTGAATACAGATTTGAGATACTCAGACTAGCTCTGAATAAAGCCACCATCCACGGACCACCTCCCCAGACCACCCCCGCAAAGAAAGTGCGTTGTACTGCGTGCTTAACGTATAAATAGTGCTGTGTCATCAGGAATAGCTTCACAGAGCACTGAGTGAGAGCAGAGATTGGCTGCATTACAAAAAATGCTTAGCTCTGATAGGTTGCATTCTGTTCTCCTTGCCAACCTGTCTGACCCACTCTATGACAGGGCTGTGAGGTCACTTATCACTCACAGGAAAGGGCTGGTTTTTGCTATCTCCTATTTCAAACAGCTGCTAAGAAATCACTGCGAGCCAAAAGAATGAAACTAATATGATATGTTGTATTCGTGGGGGATCGCAATGTGTTTCGTGAACCCATGAATACAATGTATAGGGACGTATGCGTTGCGGATTGCCAAAGCATTGAAAACGAATGAACATCCCTAATGTCATGGCTTTACTGGGCCTCTAAGAAGACTGGAGTAACATGCATGGAGTGACCATGGTTAAAACTCATAGTTCAATACGCATGGAGATTTTGAACAATGGCCTTACTGGTTTTGGTATTAAAATCTTTTGTGGCTTAATTCCACTTAATTTTAATGAATTTATTTGTTTAAAATGCATATATTCCTCCTAAAGTAGTCCTGTACTATTGGTTATTGTGATAAATAATTATGCCAGAATTGAGTGAGGGGTCATTTGAAAGCTTAATAAAAGACCTTTCATTCAGTGATACTGCCAAAATTTATTTTTTCTTTGATTCCCACTGAACTGTTAAGTTGACTATTTAGACTCAAATAGAAAATAATTTTCTCAAACATAACTGAGTTGTAGAGTATGAGTCCATTACTTTAGTTGATGAGACTTCAGAGGTCAGTATTTAATATGTACTTTGTTTTTGTAAAGCCTCTGTCTTAAAATATTTTAATGCATTTGTTAACTCCATTGTGCTCTACTGGAATACAAAAGTGACTGACCACAACAGTTTTTTAGTTGATATAAAAAATATATGCTTGTTTTGAGATGAGATGCTTATTAATGGTTTTATTAAGAAAACTTTAAATGACAATGTAAAGATAAATGAAAAATTAGTGGGGAAAGAAACAAATTTAATTGATTTTTTTCCAGAGTACTAAGACTCAGATAATTCAGAGAATTTAAAAGCAGGGAGTCTATCTTGTGTTAATAAGAATTTCACTGCTTTTATTACCACAAGCTTTATTACATTTTAACTAAAGTACAAATAATGTTGAGATTAATTAACTGGAGAGCTGTGAACACCACAAAACTCAGAATTAATCCAACTGGATAAAATTAAAGAATGCCCTACCAAAGTGAAACTTATAATAAAAGAAAGCAGAGTTTAAAGTATTGACCTTAACCAATATTCTTCTTTCATGTGTAGGAACCATCCTGACCTATCTTTCAGCATGTCCTAAGGATATTAAAGCAACAGACTCTAGATCTCTGCATTTTGTTTATCTTCTCTTTTTTTGCCTGATAGGTTTAGTAGCAGTTTTGCTTGAAAGCTGGAACTCAGTGAAGGTTCTGAAAGTGTGTTACAGGTAACGGAATAGTGTTATATATGGATAACTCAAATTAAAATATTCTTGTGTGGGAAAACAAAACTTGACACAAAAATATCTATTTAGAGCAGTGTAGTAAATAAAAATTATGTACATTAAGAAAGTTGATAAATAAGGTAAGCACTGGAAGCCTTTCATTTCTAGTAACCTTGACAGTACCACCCAACTTGTTCCCTTCCAGACATCCACCCTTTCTCTTCCCCATTAATGTGCAAAGGCTACAGCATCACCCTGGTTGCTTGAGAAAATCATTTTTTATTCAGACGTCTATAGGGCTAGATTCATCAATCTATCACATGTGATTGGAAGAGGGGTGTGTTTTATGGTAATAGCTTATTTATTGCAAAGTGCACTATCTTAGCATAGGTATTGCCACAGAGTGCAATAACTTTTCAGTAAATGCCACAATTGTTGTAATTCAAGAGAGAGAAAAAGAGAGAGAGATAACCTAGCTATAAGGCCCGCATAGTAGTTAGGTATTTATACCTCTATATTAGAGATGTGTATCGTGTGATCGATCGTCTTAACGATCAATTTCGGCTGGGGGGGAAGGGAATTGGATCGTCGCGGTTTTGTTTTTTAAAATATCGTGTAAATCGTAAATCGGGGGAGGGCGGGGAAACCGGCACACTAAAACATCCCTAAAACCCACCCTGACCCTTTAAAATAAATCCCCCACCCTCCCGAACCCCCCCAAAATGTCTTAAATTACATGGGGTCCTGTGGGGGGGGGGTCCCGTTGTGATCTTCCACTCTCGGGCCACGAGTGCGTTGATAGAAAATGGCGCCGGCGATACCTTTGCCCTGTCATATGACAGGGCAGAGGTAGCGCCGGCGCCATTTTGGTTCCTGTTCCCGACGTCACGAGCCTAGAAGATTGCTCCCGGACCCCCGCTGGACCCCCAGGGACTTTTGGCCAGCTTGGGGGGGCCTCCTGACCCCCACAAGACTTGCCAAAAGTCCAGCGGGGGTCCGGGAACGACTTCCTGCACTCGAGTCGTGTTGCCGTAATGAAAAATGGCGCCGGCCGTATGGTTGAGTTTCCTCACTCCGAAGGACATCAAATCTTCACAAGAGTGCACAGTTCTATTCGCACATCTCACTCTAAATGTCAAAGTGGCCCCTAACCCCTACACTACTACCTAAACCTCACCTCGAGTAACTAGGTGGCCTCATATAGAGTAGGAATGTGAATCGTTTTTTGACGATTTAAAATATCGTCCGATATATTTTAAATCGTCAAAAATCGTTAGAAGCGATATTTAATAGGAATTCCCTCGATTTATCGTCAAAAATCGTAAATCGGGGGAAGGGGGAGGGCGGGAAAACCGGCACACTAAAACATCCCTAAAACCCACCCCGATCCTTTAAAATAAATCCCCCACCCTCCCGAACCCCCCCAAAATGTCTTAAATTACCTGGGGTCCAGTGGGGGGTCCCGTTGTGATCTTCCACTCTCGGGCCACGGGTGCGTTGATAGAAATGGCGCCGGCGCCATTTTGCTTCCTGTCCCCCGACGTCATGAGCGTAGGAGATCGCTCCCGGACCCCCGCTGGACCCCCAGGGAATTTTGGCCAGCTTGGGGGGGCCTCCTGACCCCCACAAGACTTGCCAAAAGTCCAGCGGGGGTCCGGGAACGACCTCCTGCACTCGAGTCGTGTTGCCTTAATGAAAAATGGCGCCGGCCATATGGCCATATTGCTGTACGGCAAAATGGCGCCCGCCGTATGGCCATTTTGCAACGAGTATTGCAAAATGGCGCCGGCCGTATGGCCATATTGCCATTCTGCAAAATGGCGCCAGCCGTATGGCCTTATGGCCGGCGCCATTTTGCATTACGGCAACACGATTCGAGTGCAGGAGGTCGTTCCCGGACCCCCGCTGGACTTTTGGCAAGTCTTGTGGGGGTCAGGAGGCCCACCCCAAGCTGGCCAAAAGTCCCTGGGGGTCCAGCGGGGGTCCGGGAGCGATCTCCTACGCTCGTGACTTCGGGGGACAGGAACCAAAATGGCGCCGGCGCTACCTTTGCCCTGTCATATGACAGGGCAAAGGTAGCGCCGGCGCCATTCCTATCAACGCACCCGTGGCCCGAGAGTGGAACATCACACCGGGATCCCCCCACTGGACCCCAGGTAATTTAAGACATTTTGGGGGGGTTCGGGAGGGTGGGGGATTTATTTTAAAGGGTCGGGGTGGGTTTTAGGGTTGTTTTAGTGTGCCCGAGAGTGGAAGATCACACCGGGACCCCCGCACTAGACCACAGGTAATTTAAGACATTTTGGGGGGGTTCGGGAGGGTGGGGGATTTATTTTAAAGGGTTGGGGTGGGTTTTAGGGTTGTTTTAGTGTGCCGGTTTTCCCGCCCTCCCCCGATTTACGATTTACACGATATTTAAAAAAACAAAACTACGACGATCCGATTCCCTCCCCCCCCCCAGCCGAAATCGATCGTTAAGACGATCGATCACACGATTCACATCTCTAATGCATTGTCCTTTCGCACTGAGGATATCTCCCCAAGGCCTACTGCCCAGGAGGGAAGGGTTAGGTCAGCCGTCATAGTTGGTGATTCGATTATTAGGAATGTAGATAGCTGGGTGGCTGGTGGGCATGAGGATCGCCTGGTAACATGCCTTCCTGGTGCGAAGGTGGCGGACCTCACGCGTCACCTAGATAGGATTTTAGACAGTGCTGGGGAGGAGCTGGTTGGACAAACCTCTCAGATCAGTATTTTGTTTATTAGACACAGGTAGCGTAAGAAAGTGTATCTCAAATACTGGTCCATGGACTGGCAGCAGGGCCTGAAAGCATTTTTGCTGGCCGATGCAATGACTGTCATTGTAGGAGGAAGCAGTCCCGCACAGCAGCTGGCCTTTGCAGCTGCACAGTTACCAGTTCCCACCCAGTCACCTGCAGCTCTGAGTGGTCAAAAGATCCTAGTAGCAGACCTAAACCACTGGGTCAAAATATCCTGGTAGCAGCTTCATTCCAGGCACCTCAGCACTACACACTGCTGCTGCTTCAGAGTGATGGGACAGATTACTATAAGTCTCTCTTTTTACTACCACTGTAAATGAACAGCTGATTGGGCCAACAGACAAAACATGAGCATCGGGTTCAGTTGAGTCCCAAACTGCCCCCACTTCAGTCCTGTAAATAAACAAAAACTTCCAACAGGTTATTGGCTATGCAGCCATGAAGGCTGCTGGAAGCATGAGGTCCCATAAAGGGCCAGCATCTACGCCAGCATCTATGCCGATTGCCACCACTGTAATTGATTTTTAGTCCCTGGCCACCCTATCCTCTGGAATGAGGAGACCTGATTTTTTTCCCTCCCCTGCTCTAGGTGGAAGAAGCACAGTTCCTTTGGCATAATACTTATAATGAAAACATTAGCAAGTAGCTGGGTTGAGACTGGTGGAGAACTCTGTAGGGGAGAAGCATGTGTACCCAGTTAGAGAGTCCATCAAGCTAGGTTGAGAGAACATTGTACAAATCTCATCTTTGGTTGAGTTTCCTCACTCCGAAGGACATCAAATCTTCACAAGAGTGCACAGTTCTGTTCGCACATCTCACTCTAAATGTCAAAGTGGCCCCTAACCTCACCTCGAGTAACTAGGTGGCCTCATATAGAGTAGGGATGTGAATCGTTTTTTGACTATTTAAAATATCGTCGATATATTTTAAATCGTCAAAAATCGTTAGAAGCGATATTTAATAGGAATTCCCCGATTTATCGTCAAAAATCGTAAATCGGGGGAAGGGGGTGGATGGGAAAACCGGCACACTAAAACATCCCTAAAACCAACCCCGACCCTTTAAAATAAATTCCCCACCCTCCCAAACCCACCCAAAATGTCTTAAATTACCTGGGGTCCAGTGGGGGGGTCCCATTGTGATCTTCCACTCTCAGGCCACCGGTGCGTTGATAGAAATGGCGCCGGTGCTATCTTTGCCCTGTCATATGACAGGGCAAAGGTAGCGCCGGCACCATTTTGCTTCCTGTCCCCCGAAGTCACGAGCGTAGGAGATCGCTCCTGGACCCCCGCTGAACCCCCAGGGAATTTTGGCCAGCTTGGGGGGGCCTCCTGACCCCCACAAGACTTGCCAAAAGTCCAGCGGGGGTCCGGGAACGACCTCCTGCACTCGAATCTTATTGCCATAATGCAAAATGGCCATATGTCCGGCGCCATTTTGCAATACTCGTTGCAAAATGGCGCCGGCCATATGGCCATTTTGCATTATGGCAACACGATTCGAGTGTAGGAAGTCGTTCCTGGACCCCCGCTGGACTTTTGGCAAGTCTTGTGGGGGTCAGGAGGCCCCCCCAAGCTGGCCAAAAGTCCCTAGGGGTCCAGCAGGGGTCCGGGAGCGATGTCCTACGCTCGTGACATCGGGGGACAGGAACCAAAATGGCACCGGCGCTACCTTTGCCCTGTCATATGACAGGGCAAAGGTAGCACCGGCGCCATTTCTATCAACGCACCCGTGGCCCGAGAGTGGAACATCACACTGGGACCCCCCCACTGGACCCCAGGTAATTTAAGGGCATTTTGGGGGGGTTCGGGAGGGTGGGGGATTTATTTTAAAGGGTCGGGGTGGGTTTTAGGGTTATTTTAGTGTGCCGGTTTTCCCGCCCTCCCCCTTCCCCCGATTTACGATTTTTGACGATAAATCGGGGGAATTCCTATTATATATCGCCTTTAACGATTTTTGATGATTTAAAATATATCGGACGATATTTTAAATCGTCAAAAAACGATTCACATCCCTACAATGCATCTAACTTCAGTTAGTCAGCCAGAGTGACTCACTGCTCTTTTGATTAACAAATGTTGGTCCCTATTCAAACCCAATCACACTACCTCAACATCTTTCCAAGGTGAGTAACTGAGCTGAACTATTCAACTTTTTTACTTAGGTATACACTGCTCGTAGCTTATTTCTACCTTCTAGCTACTTTTTGTGGGGTTTTTTTTGTGTTTTTTTTTCAACACAAACACTCAGTTTGTATTAAATACAAACACTCAGTTCTTTAAAAGTCTGCAGAACACACAGTTCTGCAGACTTTTAAAAATAAATACACTACCTACTGCTTACTAGCTACCTTATTGACTATTTAAAAATACAGTCTAACTTGTTTATTCACTGCCTTTCTGACTATTAAAGGCACAAACACACAAACACACTAAATAATATTCCCAAATAGTTAACTTTGCCCTAATACTTTTAAAAAAGACAATGTCCCAAGCAAAAACTTACTGATTCCTTTCAGCCACCAGCAAGGTGATCCTCTCCTCTCAGTGTTGGTCTAGGAGCTGATGATATGGGGAGCCATTTTAGATCTAATTCTTAATGGAAGACAGGATTTGGTGGGAGAGGTAATGATGGAGGTGGGGCAGCTCAGCAACAGTGATCATAGTGCAATCAAATTTGAATTAATGGAGGGAGAACATTAAGTAAATCTACAGTTCTAGCATTACATTTTCAAAAGGGAGACTTTGATAAAATGAGGAAAATAGAAAAAAATGAAAGGCGAGCTACAAAGGTTAAGATTTTATATTGGGTATGGTCATTGTTTAAAACTACAACCTTGGAAGCCTTGTCTAGATGTATTACACACTTTGATAAAAGTAGAAGGAAGACCAATAAACTTCCAGAATATTTCAAAGTTGACATGAAAGAGGCTAATTTAGCCAAAAGAACTTTCAAAAATTGGAAAAAGGATCTATCTGAAGAAAATAGAAAATAGCATAAGCATTGGCAAGCTATGTATAAAACACTAATAAGGCGGGCTAAAAGAATGTTTGAAAAAAAAAAGCTGACCATAGAGGCAAAAACTCATAATAAAACCTTTTTTAAAATATTTCTAAAGCAGGAAGCTTATGAGTGAGCTGGATGATTGATTAGATGATCAATGGGTTAAAATGGTACTTAGGGAAGATAAAACCATTGCTGAAAGATTAAATTAAATTTTTGTTTCTGTCTTTACTAAAGAGGATGTTGGGGAGCTATCTGTCTAGAAATTGTATTCAATGGTGATGATTTAGAAGAATCGAAACAAATCATAGTGAAGCTGGAATATGTAATATCTCAAATTGACAAATTAAAGCATAGCAAATTCCCGGAACACATGGTATTCATTCCAGTGTTGTGATCTTCCTGCACACAGTGCCCTAACCCTGATACCGGGAGTGTTGTGATCTTCCTGCATGCCGTGCCCTATCCCTGATACCGGGGGTGTTGTGATCTTCCTGCACGCAGTGCCCTATCCCTGATACCAGGGGTGTTGTGATCTTCCTGCACGCAGTGCCCTCTCCCTGATACTGGGATGTGTGCAGGAAGATCACAACACCCCCGGTATCAGGGATAGGGCACGGCATGCAGGAAGATCACAACACTCCCGGTATCAGGGTTAGGGCACTGTGTGCAGGTCTGGTGTAACAAGGAGAACCAGAATAGCATAGGTGATGACAAGGCGAGGAGCAGAGCCAGAATCAGAAGACGTAGTCAAACAGGCTAAGGTCAAATACCAGGAATCAGTCCGAGAGTGGTCAACGTAGCAAAGTCGGGTTCCAGAGCTCAAACGAGGTCACAGGCAGGCTGAGGTCAGAAGGTGGGTGGCAGGCAGGTGAGCCGAGGAACGAGCTGAGGTCAGAAGGTAGGCAGCTGGCAGGCAGGTAGATCAAGGAACAGGCTGAGGTCTGAAGGCAGGTGGCTGGCAAGCAGGCAGGTCAAGGAACAGGCTGAGGTTCAAAGGCATGCGGCTGGCAGGCAGGCAGATCAAGGAACGGGCTGAGGTCAGTACCAGTAAGACAGTCCAGAGGTATTCTACCTGGGAAACAGGCAGACGAACACAGGAACAGAAGGATGCAGGAACTAGGATGCAGAAACAAGGCAGGAATAGAACATAAGGATCCTGGAACGAGACTTGGAACAAGACAAGAGCAGGAACAAGTGCAGAGGCAATCTAGCAAGCACGCCAACCCGATTGCCAAAGCAAGGAAGCACAGGCAGGAACTTCCTTATAACAGGGAACAATCACGGTGCACCACAGAGCTAAGGCCCGCCCTTAGCTCTACAAGAGGCCGGGCGGTCTGCGCGGGCATAGGAGCATGTCCAACACCGCCGAGGACGCCGGGGCCTGGGCGTGCTGGCAGCTTTGACTAGGGAGGCGGACCCAGGACCTGCCGTGGAACCATGAAGGTGAGCAGGCCCGTGTGTGGGGCGGCTGCGGACGGGGCACGTAACAATACTACCTCAGAAAGAAAAATGTTCATTAAGTCCCACAGACTTCAGACTGCGTACACTCCACCTGTAGATAAAGGTGCCACGGTATTTAATCACAAGGCTTGTAAATAAAGGTACCAACGTGTTGTTTCCTTACAGAAAAATGTTTTTTGAAATAACTTGGAATATAGAAGTCCTAAACTTGCTCCTGTCTTTGCTATGAGGAAAGACTAAAGAGGTTAGAACTTTTCAGCTTGGAGAAGAGAAGACTGAGGGGGGATATGATAGAGGTGCTTAAAATCATGAGAGGTCTAGAACGGGTAGATGTGAATCGGTTATTTACTCTTTCGGATAATAGAAAGACTAGGGGACACTCCATGAAGTTAGCATGGGGCAAATTTAAAACTAATCGGAGAAAGTTCTTTTTTACTCAACGCACAATTAAACTCTGGAATTTGTTGCCAGAGAATGTGGTTCGTGCAGTTAGTATAGCTGTGTTTAAAAAAGGATTGGATAAGTTCTTGGAGGAGAAGTCCATTACCTGCTATTAAGTTCACTTAGAGAATAGCCACTGCCATTAGCAATGGTTACATGGAATAGACTTAGTTTTTGGGTACTTGCCAGGTTCTTATGGCCTGGATTGGCCACTGTTGGAAACAGGATGCTGGGCTTGATGGACCCTTGGTCTGACCCAGTATGGCATTTTCTTATGTTCTTATGTTCTTATGAGGAATGTGAGAGAGAGAGTGTGATTTAATATTTTCTTTATTTTGTGAATTCTCTCAAAGCAAGCATTTTTAGACAGGGCTGAAATAATTATTTTTTCATTTCTATTAGCAAGAACTCCAGTGTCATTTATACACACACACACGCTAGCAACATTATAGAGTGTGGAAGATTGGTGGTGTGCGGCAGTCAGTCTTTATTACTGATTTGGTTTGAGATAGCGTAGTGGGTGAACGACTGTATCCCGAGACTTCGTGGTCAAGAGTGGTAGATCAGGTCCAGTCTGCGCCATCAACAGCATGAGCTATTCCTCAATCACAAGCCACCAAAGCTTCATATCATTCCTGGGTCAGCATTCTCTACCTAGCGTTCACAAGCAACGCTCTCAAAAATTATTACCCAGCAATCAAAGATAAGTGTGTACCAACGAACTGTGACACAATTTTGGTAAATTGCATTAGTGCAACACACACGGACACACAAGAGGTCAAAATCATTGAGTTAAAACAGGTTAAAGATAAAATTTGTTAATACTTACCTGGAGAATTCCAGAATTGCCTAAAAAACTTACAATAACTTGTTAACACATATAATCAAATTTATTGAATTAAAGTTGAAATTCAACATTTGTTCTCATTAGGAAGTAATCTTTGTAAAGGAACCGACTTCTGTTCCTAACAGTGTTAAGAATTAGGGTGAGAAACTTATGAAAAATTGTTTTGTGCACCAGAAGCAAATTATTTCTCATTCAAATTATTGACATAACTGAAAGGTGTGTTTGTTCATTAATTGCACTTGTTTCTAGAGGTGAAGAACCTAGAAAATTATCCATTTGCCATCAAAATAAAATCCTTTAATTTAATTTATAAAAGTGCTTCTGAAATCATTTTTCCATTTTGATTTGTCTTCTGGTGAAGACACTCTGGGTGTGCAAACTATCTCCATACCATCTTTAAAAGTGGAAACCCCAATAGCCT
This sequence comes from Rhinatrema bivittatum, assembly GCF_901001135.1. Lineage (NCBI taxonomy): Eukaryota > Metazoa > Chordata > Amphibia > Gymnophiona > Rhinatrematidae > Rhinatrema > Rhinatrema bivittatum. Next base: position 612,619,908 of record NC_042615.1, on the reverse strand, counting down.
TACCATCTGGCTACCCATGTGACAGTGCCCGAGAGAGTTTGGTGCCCAAGGGTGTTTACATTAATATTGGTATTCAAACCCTGTGGATAAACAGAGTTAGTTAGAAAAATCCATTGTTGTTCAGTCTCTGTGCTAGCAGCCTCTCTCTGTCACCTTCTTGCCAATCAAGCCTAATTTTATCTACAACAAAAAAATCTAATATCAGGGGAATGTGATAATTCAAACCAATGACTCACAAGTAGGCCTTACCATGCTGATGGAGAATACAACTCTGATGTTCTGTTATTAGGGCTTCTAATCCTAGGTATTACTTTATACATTGCCAATTTAGGGGTCTATATTTCAGACAATTAGGGGTATTTGGTAGGTTGCAGAAGTAGGTGCTTATCAGTGTTTTCACAGCCCAAATTAAAATTTTTGGCACATGTTTATGCTCATTCAATTTAATAAAGCATAAACAAATTTATCTTAAAATTTGTATATCCTGTGTTGTGTGGTGTGTGTATGTTGGTGGGGGTGTGAGTGGATGAGGGTGAGTGGGGTGGGATATGTGGGGGCATGGTAGTGGCAGGCTGTATGTGTGTGGCTGAAGAGGGAATAGGTCAGGGAGCGGGTAGCAGAGTGGAGGGTGTGTAGCTGGGGATTGAGAGTGGGGATGCCTGGAGGGGGTGGCAGGATTGTGTGTGTGGCTGGAGGGGATGGCAGGGGGTGTGGGCTGGGGCGTGTAGCTTAAGGACTGGTGGAGGGTTATATGTGGCTGAGTGGGTCCCTCTCCATTGCACTCCATTTACCCCTTCCTTCTTCTCCATCTCCTTCCTTCCTCATTGCACTTCTCTTTCCCTTTCCCCTTATCAATTCACACCTCCATGCTTCTCTTTCAGCTGGCAGGTCTTGGGCTCCCTGCCAGTCCACTGCTGCTGCGTGTTTCTTCTTGGGCCAGCAGAGCTTGAGCTCTATGCCGGCCCACTCTTTCTTTGGCTAGCAGGGCTTGGCACTCTGCTAGCCCACTGATTCCACATAAATCTTCTTGGGCTAGCAGGCTTTAGGCTCCCCACCAACCTGTTGTTCTGATGACATCATCCAGCTGCTGCTTTCAGCAGCCAGACAATACTATCAGAAAACCTCAAGATAATCCAATTTTTTTTTTTTTGTTGTTGTTCATTTAAAACTGAAACCCACAGTTTCCACATCGAGGGTCTTTTATCAGTGTTTTTTGGTTTTAATCCAAAAACGGAAGCCCTCTCTATAATTTTAGTTTTCATTTTTTTTTCATCTTTTCTAGGTATTTTAAACTACATGGACACTGTAATTGAATGATCCTTCCTAGTGAGCTCTTTAGAGTAATATCTTAATGTTGTCACCCTTCCCCAGACATGAGAAATGACACATAGGTAGTAGGTAGGGGTGTGCATCCATTTTCGACATATTGGCGATCCGCAACGTATTTTGTCCTATCCGTTAAATACGTGGGGAGGCGAAACGCATCGCGACTCCCCACGTATTTAACTTATTATCCGTTTAATTCGGTGCGCCCAGCGGCGCATGCTTTCCTTCGCCCCCATTAGCTACTAGCTATCTATGATTTTCACAAAATGGCAGCGCCCATGCCCTACATTCTGGTATCAATGCCAACCTGTCTGACCCTTTCCTGTGAGTCACAGTGACTCACAGGAAAGGGTCGTACAGGTCGCCATGGATACCGGAATGCAGCGTATCCGTGCTTACATTTTGTAACATGCACTGAATGCAGCCAATCGCGCTGTCATTCAGTGCTCTCTGTCAATTTTACTGATGAGCCACCACTATATAAACATCAGCACGAGGAGCCACGCACTTATTTCCAGCAATGCTGTGGGGAGGTGGGCTGGGTATAAGAGAAGGCTGCACTGAGAGATAGGCTAGTTAAGCTAGTTAAGGAAAGAAAAAGCTAATTATACTTTGTTTTGCTGCAGTGCCAGGGCTAGCTAGTCTTGTTTCTTTCAAGCTGTTTATTTTGGTGATCTCTGACTGAGAAGAGAAGCGGTGCAAGGTCAGCTAGCACTGACCACCATTTAGGGTGTTGGGCTGGCTTGGAGAGATATATTATTTTCAATTTCATCCATTTTTCTGGAGTGACAAAAATTCCAGCTTTTTTAAACTGATTTTTTAAAATTCCAATTACTTAGTCTCTCAGTGCACTGGGCTTCACTGGGCAGTTTAACAGACTGAACCTAACTATTGGGTGGGTCTGTGCAGTCAAGTGCCCAGGGAGTCTGTCTCTTTTGTGCTTACAAGCAAGCAGCTTCTGTGTGCACGCCACACTCATTAGTGCTCAGCCAGGCACCGTGACAGTGGGCAGTGGGAAGTTTTAAAAGACTGAACCTAACTATTGGGTGGGTCTGTGCAGTCAAATGCCCAGGGAGTCTGCCTCTTTTGTGCTTACAAGCAAGCAGCTTCTGTGTACACGCCACACACATTAGTGCACAGGCAGGCACCGTGAGAGTGGGCAGTTTTAACAGACTGAACCTAACTATTGGGTGGGTCTGTGCAATCAAGAACCCAGGGAGTTTGCTTCTTTCGTGCTTACAAGAAAGCAGCTTCTGTGTACATGCCACACACATTAGTGCACAGCCAGGCACCATGACAGTGGGCAGTGGGTAGTTTTAACAGACTGAACCTAACTATTGGGTGGGTCTGTGCAGTCAAGTGCCCAGGTAGTCTGCCTCTTTCGTGCTTACAAGAAAGCAACTTCTGTATACACGCCACACACATTAGTGCACAGGCAGGCACCGTGACAGTGGGCAGTGGGTAGTTTTAACAGACTGAACCTAACTATTGGGTGGGTCTGTTCAGTCAAGTGCCCAGGGAGTGCTTCTTTTGTGCTTACAAGAAGCAGCGTCTCTGTGTACACGCCACACACATTAGTGCACAGCCAGGCACCGTGACAGTGGACAGTGTTACCACTCAGTGACATTAAATCCATAATGTCAGGGAAAGAGAGATGTAGTCGAGTGATTGGGAGTGGCAGAGGAGGCACCTCAAAAGACACTAGTGCAACACCACCAGTACAGCTAAAATGGCAACTGTCGCAATCTAAACTCACTGAGGGGATGGCAGTTCCATGACAAAAAAAATGAAATCTGACCATGATGCATCATCATTGCCACCACTTGTTTCTGGCCCTGTAGTTTTGGAGGTGAAGGAAGGGGAGGCAGAGTCATGCCAGACAAAATGTAGACACCCAAAAGCAGCAGGGGGACAGAAGTCTCAACTAACACTTAGCGTTGACAAGGTAGGGCAGTCACTGTTTGCTTCTGATTCAGATGAAGAATCTTCTTGTGTGGGATTCTCATCAGAAACAGAAGAAGTAATAGCTGACGAATCTTCGGTAGAATCAGTTAGTCCTGTCTTAGCCGCCACAAATGTGCAGCAGGGGAGAGATGAAAGTGATAACGAGGAGGAGGAAGAACAGTCAACACAGGCACAGAGGGTGACTGAGGCCCCCTCTGGCATTGCTTCTCAGGGTGCACCCACTACCTCAGCTCCAGTGCCAGCATCCACCCCCAAGGTGTTAGAGAAGGGAGGATCACGAAAGACATCTGTGATCTGGAGACACTTTAAAGTGTCGGAAGACCCGCGTTATGCTCGGGGTAATTACTGTGCCAGGGATATTAGCAGAGGCAAGCAAATGGGACATCTATCTAATTTTGGCATGAACCATCATATGAAGAGGCAACACCCAACAAGATTACTGCCATCTGGGGATGGTGGCAGTACCTGTCGGAGGACCCCTTCCAACCAGTGTGCATTGATAGGAAAGCAGCAGAAGCAGCCCATGCCCTCATCCCCTTCTAGCAGTCAGGCGGCAGGCCAGCAACCCCCTGACTTGTGGCAGAAGCGACAATCCACCAAGGAGGAAATGGGTTGGAGTGCGGTAACGCTATCCCAGGGTAGGAGGCAGGCAGCCTCAAAAGTTGTAACCAGGACCATTGGGGAAATGATTGCCCTTGATGACCAGCCCTTGCAGTGGAGAATGTGGGTTTCAAACGTTTTTTGAAGGTTGTACTTCCAAATTACAAAATCCCCTGCGGAACCACATTTAGTAGAAAGGTCATCCCCAGCCTGTACAAGCAGTGTCGCCGTCGCATGCAAGCATTGCTAGCTAAGGCAGAGGGAAGAGTGCATTTCACCTGCGATATCTGGACTGCCATGAATGCTGCACACTCTTACCTCTCTCTGACAGCACACTGGTGGGACATGGCTGAGGCAGGGACAGCCATCAGCTCTATTACTGAAGAAGTATCAGGGTGGAGGTGGGCTTTACTGCACACCCACCTGACGGACCAGGCCCATATCACAGCCAATATTCTAGCATGCATCAGACAGATGCTGGAGGGCTGGCAACTACACCAGCGAAACAGGAAAACGCAGGCAGGGTTCTTTGTCACAGACAATGGTGCAAACATGGTTAAGGCAATAACCGATGGGCGCTTTAAGAACATCAGATGTTTTGCACACACTCTGCACCTGGTAGTGAAGTCAGCTCTGGGCTTGGAGTCCAATGACAAAGAGAATGAATACCTGCATATTTTAATACAGAAGTGCAGGAACATAGCAGCACACTTCCACAGAAGTGTCAAGGCGGGGCAGGTTCTCCGACAAAAGCAGACTGATTTGGAAATGCCTCACAAGCGTCTCATTCAAGACATTGCCACCTAGTGGAATTCCACCTTTATGATGCTGGAGAGGTTACTGGAAATGCAGACACCCCTTCATGAACTTTCTGGTACAATGGTCATAGGTGTGCAGAATCCCCTAGGGCATCATGATTGGTTAGTCATGAGTCAGCTGGTAAAAATCCTGCAGCCCTTCAAGGATGTCACGGAGGAGCTGAGTTCCAGAAGTGCCGCCTTGGCTGACATCATCCCTATAGTTAATTTCCTGGATGAACATTTGGAGGCCTTTAAACGGGAAGAGGGAATGACAGTTGAGGTGCTGCAGTGTCTGGACGTTTTGCAGCAGCAGGTGAAAGACAAATTAAGGCCTTTAACAGATGACCGCACATACATGCTTGCCTCAGTCTGTGATCCCCGTGTGAAAGGGAAACTCGCCCTACAGTCCAATTGTCTGTCATTTGTGAAGGAGCTGCTATTAGCAAAAGTCCGTGAACAGGAGCGCCATAGGCGGAGACAGATTAGGCTTGAAGCAGAGGTGGAAACAGCAGGCACGCCAGAGTTGTGCTGTTAACCCAAGCAGGAGCAGCACTGTGTCAGCAACAGATAGTACCTCCTCCTCCACGTCAGAACGCCGAACCCGCCCAAGCAAAGGAGACACCAGCACAGCTGTCAGTGACACGGTATCTCTCAGAGTCAATAGAGAATATGCAGACAGATCCGCTGGCATATTGGGCACACAAGTCTACTGTCTGGCCACACCTAGCCAAAGTAGCTCAGCGATATCTGTCATATCCACCAACCAGTGTGCCCCGTGAACGTGTCTTTTCAATGACAGGGGATATCATGAGCCCTCACCGCTCAAGGCTGGCACCAGAGTTGATGGAATTGCTAGTGTTTTTGAAAGTAAACTTGCCTTTGCTTGGGTTTCCAAATTTTCCTTGTGAATGGCAAGATGAATAAAAGCAATTCAAAGCATTGCAGCAGCTCCAACTGCCTCCTATGCTCCAGATAATATAAGCACTGCAGCACATGTTCCTGATCTCAAATGCTGTGCCTGACCATCCACTACCCAGTCCGTACATCCCTACAAGGGCCTGACCTCAAACGCTGTGCCTGACCGTCAACTGTCCAGGCCTTATGTTCCTACAAGTTTTGACCTCGATTGCTCTGCCTGTCCGTCCAGGCCTTATGTTCCTAAAAGTGTTTGACCTCGATTGCTCTGCCTGTCCATCCAGGCCTTATGTTCCTACAAGTGTTTGACCTCAACTGCTGTGCCTGTCAGTCCAGGCCTTATGTCCCTAGGTGGGATTGACTTCTGTCCTCGACTGCTTTTCCTGTCAGTCCAGGCCTTATATTCCTACAAGTGTTTGACCTCGATTGCTCTGCCTGTCTGTCCAGGCCTTATGTTCCTAAAAGTGTTTGACCTCGATTGCTGTGCCTGTCTGTCCAGGCCTTATGTTCCTACAAATGTTTGACCTCGATTGCTCTGTCTGTCCGTCCAGGCCTTATGTTCCTAAAAGTGTTTGACCTCGACTGTCAGTCTAGGCCTTATGTTCCTACAAGTGTTTGATCTTGATTGCTCTGCCTGTCTGTCCAGGCCTTATGTTCCTACAAATGTTTGACCTCGATTGCTCTGTCTGTCCGTCCAGGCCTTATGTTCCTAAAAGTGTTTGACCTCGATTGCTCTGCCTGTCCATCCAGGCCTTATGTCCCTAGGTGGGATTGACTTCTGTCCTCAACTGCTTTGCCTGTCAGTCCAGGCCTTATATTCCTACAAGTGTTTGACCTCGATTGCTCTGCCTGTCTGTCCAGGCCTTATGTCCAGTCCTAATGGCTGAACCCTCGTTGCAAAGGGAAAGCTCAGTCTCTGGCAATTAAAACTAGTACGCCTTCACAGCATTGATCCTTAAATAAAACAAAGAGTTTTCTTTAGTTTCAGGTCAGAGAAGAGAACTTCCTTCATCTTGCTTATGAAGTCATGATTTGTTTGCAAATGATTTAATCCGAACAATTTGTACCATTATACACTCTAGTGGCCAATCCATTCCAAGGAAGTCCTTTCCTGCTCTTGGGAAAGGGAACTCTCCCCGGTGTTGCAGCCTATCTCTTAGGACCTGTTGACCCATGTTTAACTGCTGTTCACATGGCACCCTGCTCCCTGTCGCCACGCTTTGAAGGCTCGTGCTCCACTCTAGGGACAACCCATTCCAAGGAAGTCCTTTCCTGCTCTTGGGAAAGGGAACTCTCCCCGGTGTTGCAGCCTATCCCTTAGGACCTGTTTACCCATGTTTAACCGCTGTTCACATGGCACCCTGATCCCTGTCATCACGCTTTGAAGGCTTGTGCTCCACTCTAGGGGCCAACCCATTCCAAGGAAGTCCTTTCCTGCTCTTGGGAAAGGGAACTCTCCCCGGTGTTGCAGCCTATCTCTTAGGACCTGTTGACCCATGTTTAACCACTGTTCACATGGTACCCTGCTCCCTGTCGCCACACTTTGAAGGCTCGTGCTCCACTCTAGGGGCCAACCCATTCCAAGGAAGTCCTTTCCTGCTCTTGGGAAAGGGAACTCTCCACGGTGTTGCAGCCTATCTCTTAAGACCTGTTGACCCATGTTGAAATGCTGTTTAGGGGCGAACCCATTCTAGGGAGACCTTTCCTGCTCATAGGAAAGGGAACTCTCCCCGGGTGTAGCCTGCCTGTATCTATCTACTCTCTGACCCATGTTGAACCGCTGTTTGTTTACATAGTAACCTCCTCCGCCTCGGCATTGACGATTGTCGTATGTATATTCAAGTTTCATATCACCAAAATGCCAGGAAGAGTGCAGATGATAGCACATATCAAATCTTGATTCTGCTAAAGTATACTTCATCTGTATGTACTCTCTTCTATCTGTGTTGCTAGGTGCCAAGCACACTTTATTAGTACTTCTTCTTAGCTTCGGAATAGTAAAGTTCTTCAAAGCCTCTGTTTCTACTAAAACAACAGCTGGCATTTGGGATTTTACTTCACGTGATGGAGTCCTTTTTATTAGTGTTTTACCTCCAGTCGTTTCTTCCATTTTGAAATCAACCTCTTTCTATGCCAAGCTGTACTCTGACTGCTTTCCGGCCTACCTGTCTTTTGTCAAGGATATTCTCACACTATAGTCCCTCAGGGTCCCATGTGTAGTCTGCCTGTATCTGCCCTCTGTCCCATGTTGAACCGCTGTTTAGGGGTGAACCCATTCTAGGGAGCTTTTTCTTGCTCATAGGAAAGGGAACTCTCCCCGGGTGTAGCCTGCCTTTTTCTCCCCTCCGACCCATGTTGAACCGCTGTTTAGGGGCGAACCTATTCTAGGGAGCCCTTTCCTGCTCGTAGGAAAGGGAACTCTTCCCGGGTGTAGCCTGCCTGATTCTACCCTCTGACCCATGTTGAACCGCTGTTCCATTTTGAAATCAGCCTCTTTCTATGCTAAGCTGTACTCTGACTGCTTTCCGGCCTACCTGTCTTTTGTCAAGGATATTCTCACACTACAGTCCCTGGGAATCCTGGGTGCAGCCAGCCTGATTTTAAAAGATCAGCGAGAGCCCACTGGACCCCAATAGAAACCCCCCACTTTAGGGGCGAACCCATTCTAGGGAGCCCTTTCCTGCTCATAGGAAAGGGAACTCTCCCCGGGTGTAGCCTGCCTGTTTCTACCCTCTGACCCATGTTGCACCGCTGTTCACATTCACCCTCCTCTGTCTCGGCCTTGAAAACTCTCTTTTGTATATCAGCTACATCCACCGGATTTTAAAAGACCAGCGAGAGCTCACTGGGCACCAATGGAAACACCCCACTCTAGGGGCGAACCCATTCTAGGGTGCCCTTTCCTGCTCATAGGAAAGGGAACTCTCCCCAGGGCTCTTGTTTGAATATTTGCTGCTACCACCAAAATCGACACCCGCAGATGCTCCTTTCCACCCAGGCATAGTTCATCATGTTTCAGGTCCTAGCACTCGTGTTAGACTCCCTGGTCCCTGTTTCAAGATGGGTTGGGTGCACAGTATGCACAGTTGACAGTCCCACCACATGCTGAGCCTCGTCTTGTCTTGCTTCCTTGTCTTTCCCTTATTAAACCACAGGGAACTGACTACCTCGGCTCTGCCAGCCTGTCTTGCCCCTATCAACTTTCCGCCACTCTGCCTTGCTGCCAATCACCAGATGACTCACTCAACTCCTTGTGGTGTTATTGCCACTATCATGGTTCCTCAGTGTGTTGGTGCTAGTCTTTCTGCTTGCTATGTTCCCCCTTCATTGTGCTGTAGGCTGTCAATGCCACTTGTTTTACCGCTTTGCCTGTCATGCTGCCTTCAAGGGTTCATGCATCTGTTATCGGTGCTCTCTATTGAAGCTGTGGTGTGTTTTTGACACTCTTGCTGCACTCTTGCCACTTCTGGTACCCCTTTGCACCTTTACAGTGCCTTAGGCTATTCATGCCACTTTGGTGCCACTTTGCCCAGTCTAAGAACCTTGGAGCTCTTTTGTTGTTGTGATGATTGCTCCCCAGAAGTTTCATCAAAATTGATAATAAAACCCCAATTCTGCAGCCAAAAATAGGCTGGAAATCCTTCCCCCATTGACTTTAATGGGAACCGGAAAACGAATTCACATATCAACGTATCGGGGGCACCATACGTCCAAATGCAATGGAAATGCCCCCCAACGAATACGTATCACGAATGCAACGAAAATGTTTTGGCTGCACATCCCTAGTAGTAGGTACAGCAGACTAGGTTCTTCGTTCTTACTTAAAAGTTCAAATTTACCATTCATTATTTAATTCAATGGTTTAGGTCAACAGAAATTTCAGACAGATATAAACATAAGTACTTCTAAGTTATCTAGCTAAATGCATTTGAATATGGACCGTAAGATGTCTGCAGGGGCGTTAGTTTTAGGTCATGGAGAAGGTGCAGTTTGTTATGGATGAGCCAGGTAGGGGTGTGCATTCGTTTTGAACTTAAATGGAAAACGCAACTTATTTTTGTTTTTTAACTTAAAAAAAAGATGAGGCTTAAACGATCGGATTTCCAACTTATTCAACATAGCTATGTTGAATACGTTGGAAATCGCGATTGTTGATCTAAATAAAAATTTAAACCCCTCACCCTCCTTAATCCCCCCCCAAGACTTACCAAAGCTGGCCAAAAGTTCCGTGAGGGTCCGGGAGCAGACGCGTGGGGAATCACGTGACGTCGGCGCCACGTCAGAGTGACGCGGCGTCACGTCATTCCCCACGCGTTCACTCCCGGACCCCTCATTGGGCCCAACGAGGGGTCCGGGAGCGGACGCGTGGGGAATCACGTGACGTCGGCGCCACGTCAGAGTGACGCGGCGTCACGTGATTCCCCCCCCCAGCCTACCCTGATTAAGTACACCGACTTCTGCAAGTATCTTGCCTACGCCTTGTATATTCCTGTAAATAGTCCATTGCAGTTTTTATTTATTGCTTTAATTCCTCCACCTCCTGCTCTTTCTATACTCCTCCTTGTTCGCCCTCCCTGTTCATTGTAATTTCTACCTTTAAAGTTACATTGTAAACTGGTATGATGTATGCATACTAATACCGGTATATAAAAGTTTTTAAATAAATAAATAAATATTGACCGCAAATGGGACCCCCTTTCGACTTATGGACTTATGAACTTAAACTTTTGGTCTGCACATCCCTAGAGCCAGGTGTTCAGGAGTGAATTTTAACATTGTTACATTTTGTCTCTACTTTATATTTAATGTACCTGTATTTAATAGGAAGAGCAATTTTCACAGTGCTTCATAGGCCAAGTACAGAAATCGCATTGAAAATTATCTTGTTTGCTTTTATTGATATTATGTGCTATACTTATCCACCTAGTTAAACATTTGCAATATTACCACAAATTGGCCTTTGGTTTAACATTTACTTTCATCATCCTACCACTATTTAATCTTTCTGTTACTTTATTAATCCTCGGTTGAAGCACTTGTGAGGTAGATTTTGTGATATAGCCATAAAAGTACCAACCATGTCACAGTTCCAGAGACTGAATTAATGTATCAAGTTTGCTTTCATTTGATCTTTTGTTTCCCATGTACATTTGTTTAAATGGCCATCTGCAAACGGATGCACCTATATTAAACACTTTTAGTAATGAACTCACTTTGACTCTGAGCCACTAGCTCTGTGCTTAACCCTGAGGCCCCAGATGGACTTTTTGGACAGAAGGGTTTAGGAAGTTTCTGTTTTTGTTTATTATTGCACTAACTGTATTCTTTTTTCCATGATAAAGAAGTGATGCATCCATAGCATGTGTGACTGTGGTGACTCTAAGTATGGAAGTTACAGAACTAAGGAGAGGTTATCAATCTTTTTCTTCCTCAAGTGGCTCCCCTGTAAATCATTATAGTGGAAGTTCTTTCTGGGAGGTGGAAACATTATTTTTGTTCTGTAGGGCAGGGGTGGGGAAACTTCAGTCCTCGAGGGCCACAAACTTTTCAGGGTTTCAGGATATCCTTAATGAGTATGCATGAGAGAAATGCATGTTTCCGGCCTTAATTGTATGCACATTTATCTCTTCATATTAATTTGGGATATCCTGGAAAACCTACCCATTTGTGGATCTCAAAGATCACAGGATCCTACTCCTGTCCTACCAGCCAATTCTATACAAACACAAAGTGCTTTCGGAGAGAAATTCAGCTTCCTAATATAACAGCATGCCAGAAAAGAGAAATGTTCATGTACTAACAGTTGTAGAGGACTCAAGTTTTTATATAATGTATGATTATTCTTTTCTTGATTATGAAAGGCTGAGAAAAATAGCAGAGTTTGATCAAACTGAGCTACATGAATGTTCAATAAAATGTAGCTTGTCACATAATTTAAATCTTCTTTTTACTCATAGAAACATAGAAATGACGGCAGAAGAAGACCGAACGGCCCATCCAGTCTGCCCAGCAAGCTACGCACTTTATCCTTTTTTTTTTTTTTAATTTTTTTAATCTTTTACTCTCTCCCACCTGTTACTATTGGCTTCCAGTACCCTCCAGCCCTATTTCCCTCCACCCCACCACCAATGTAGAGAGCAGCGCCGGATCTGCATCCAAGTGTACATCCAGCTTGCACCTACCGGATCTGCATCTTGCACCTAGTATCAAAAAAATCCTATTAGTTAAAGCAACTGTCAATCAATATGATCTAACATCTCTCATAGAATTATCCAGTGACTAAACATATATTTCCAGAACCTCTTGTAGTGAGAAAAATTACAAACATCAAAGATATATACTGATTTCTCACTTATGTGAAGAACTATATATGATACAGTTACTGTAGGTTGCTCTTCAAATACAGTAACTTTATTATATATAGTTCTTCACATAAGTGAGAAATCAGTATATATCTTTAAACATGTATTTCAGCATTTATCTTAAAAGAAACATGTTCTCTTCCCATTAGCCTCATTATTTATGCTCCTTACAGTTGCTGTAATGTTTTCCCAATATTCATCAGTTTATTGTAGGTTGTCTTAGATGTTGATAATATGCCATTTACCAAATATAAATCATCTTTAAACAGCTCTGCCTGACTCACATACACCTGTGTTAAGATGCATTCTGTTGCACTGCCGCACAGTTGGTGGACCCTTGGGCCGAGACAAGGTCGGTGCTTCCTGTAGGAGGGCTTCCCACAGGCCCTCACCGTCGGGAGGTGGACGCTGAAGATGGAGACCAACCGGACCTTCACCTTTACCAGCCCTCGTTCCTTACAGATTGAGCCCATGGGTGCCGGGGCCAGCAGGACTTAAGAGCGGGTCTGGAGTCAAGAAGCAAAAGCAGAGTCAAACGTACCAGGGATCGAGGCCAGCGGCAGGCAGGAAGATCCAAAGATGGGCCAGAGGTCAGGGCAGGCAGCAGGTGAGGCAGAATCTAAGAACAAGCTGAGTCAAAACCAGAGAAGCAAACCAAAGGTCCGAGGGAGCAGGAACACACGAAGATGGAGCTGGAAGACATGGAGGCAGGAACTGAAGACACGGAGGCAGGCACTGAAGACACGGAGGCAGGAAGGCACAGAGACAAGAACCTCAGAGCAACTAGTAACTCTGGAGAGTGAGACCAGTTGTGAGGCAAGAGTTGGGCAGCAGGAGATGCCTTAAGTAGTGCTGGTGGCCCTGGATAGCATCTGGGTCACTGACGGCCTTTCCCACTGCGGCCCCTTTAATTTGGGGGCAGAGCCATGTGCGCATGCCTAACAGGAGCTGGGGCTGGTGGCACGGTCACAGCATTGTCGGGTTCCCGCCACGTTTGGAGAGGGTGGCGATGGCCCAGGGAGCTGTGAAGAAGGCTAGGACTGCTCCGAGGGTGAGTATGGCCAGCTGCGAGACCCTGCGGCCGGCTGCCATAACACATTCAATACAAAACCCCTGAACATAACATACATTTAAAAATATACATCTAGATGACTCTATAAGTGAAACCATTCTAATATTCCTTATCATGTCCGGAAACAAACATGTCTTCTAACAACTAGAAATCCATTGAGTCTCATTCTAAATTTAAAGCCCCTCCTTTTGCATCAGCTGTATAGCACAGTACAAATTAGACAAAGGTCCTTCAAAATCCATGGCAGTGCCACCTTTGCAGTCATGTACAGAGCAGCTAAACCGAAGAATTCCATGACCAGGAGGCAAGTGAATTTCCCATTTGTATAGCTGGTCTTTGGGAGAGTATTGGGACACTGAGAAAGTCTTCTCCACTACCCTGATAAGTGCATATGTTGAAAAATTCAAATGTTTATGCATACATTTTCCTGAAACATATGCCTTGAATAACAGGTGTAACTGTGTACAGATGGATTTGCTGGGATAATTTTCAAAGTGGACTTATTCATGTACCGTAAGTAAGGTTTGTAAAGTGGTGCAACTTATGTGCATATTGGCTGGCTAATTTATGTGCAATACTACAAAATTATATCTTATTACAGTTGATTTCTAGCTCTTTATCTTTATGTTTGTACTGCTCGAATATATCATAAATGTCAATTGGAAGGGGTAGCAATACCAAATGTTACAAAACTACGATTGGCTCTGCCAATCTCTTGACAGATATATCCTAAGTTACTAGTTTGAATTGTATCTGATAGTAAGATCTGGTAATGTGCATCCTTTGCAAGTTATACTTGTGATAACTCTGAATACTATAGACAAAACTCTATTTTCATTAGGGATGTGAATTGTTTTTTAACGATTTAAATTATCGTCCGATATTTTTAATATCGTCATTAATTGTTAAAGACTGCGATACAATAGAAATTCTCCCAATTTGTCGTAAAAAAATTGTTAATCAGGTTACTGCGCACTAACAGAAAATGATACATTTTGACACTTTTCAGGTCAGTTAAGGTCAGTTAGGAATGAATATGTATTCCTATTGGCTGCCCTCTTATTTACTGATGTTACCAAGGTTCCCACTGAGGTGATGGTTTAATATATGGGGGGGAAATGGTTGGTAGTTTGACAAAGGGAAGGGAAAGGGGGAGATGAAGGGCCAAGCAGTCCCACTCCCTGGTCTCTGAAGGACAGATCTCTTCAGAAAATCAGAGCTGCTGAATGCAGGGGCTGTCTCCCCCTTCACTTCCCTCTCTCCCCCCCCCCCCCCCATTCACTGTGCTCAAGTTTGCAGTTCCTGTGTTAAACTAAACTTCTTTTCTTTCACTAGAGTAGAATAAAATAAAATGAAGTACTTTGTGTATTAAACTAAAGAAACTTTACATAATATGAAATTAAGTACTTCTCTATATTCTACTTTAGTGAAACAAAACATTTAATAAAGAAACTTGCAACCTGAGCTTCAAAACATTAACATACTATAGAAAAACTAAACAAATAACTTTATTATTAATTTATTATATTTACAATGGTTAAATTTAAAGAGCAGGCTGAGGCTAGACTGGCTACTGGCTAGTGGCTACTGCTGGCACTGTCACTGCTGCAGCCTGCTGGCACTTTTTTTTCTCTTTCTGGCTAGTGCGTGCTATATCTGGTAGCAAAATGGCTACGGGGGACAGCACCAAGCATGCGCGGCTTAGTGTGCACCTCTAGCTAACAAACATTTCCTCAAATGTTACTTTTAAACCATTAAGTAACAATTTTTTGATAGTGCACACTAACTCGCGTTAGTGCGCACTATTCAGAAAAACAATTTTTTGCAAAAAAATCATGCCGATCAGATTTTTTTCTCCCCCCCAGCCGATCCAGATCATTAAAATGATCGGGCACACGATTCACATCCCTAATTTTCATTACGGCTAAGATGTATGTATATACATTTATATTCTTACTGTTAATCTGTGACTTAACTGAAAGAAAAAATATATATATAGATGTAAGTGCTATAAACATCATCTTACATTCTCCTTTCAGGCTTTGATGTACTTTTTATCTGCCTTTTGGAGGAAATGCGATCAACCCAACAAGCTTTGCTGCAATAGTAAATGAAAAAATATATGTGTGTGTGTGTGTGTGTGTATATATATATATATATATGATTTTTATTTAATTGAATCCTTAGATGATTGTATTTGTATTTTCCATAGCAGTCGTAAGAATGAATTATTTTTGTATTCTTGAGTCAACATAATCCTGCCTCTGTGTTTTATATTGCTCTGTAATACAAATAACAGTGAAATACCCTTAAATGACTCCACCAGAAAGAGATACTTAAAGTAGAAGGAAATCAAATCATGCATGAGAAACAAAAGTTACAATAACTACTGTCTCAGATTTTACAGCCATCATTCACCACTTTTCCATTAGATTTGACAACCTAACCTTTACTTTTCCTGACTATAGTCACAGTTGTGACAGTATCAAGACCAAAACTGAAATTGCTGCCTGGTTTGAGTGGGAGTGCCTGCAGTCCAATAAGAAACAAAGTCAAGAATGGATACTAGTTACAAAGGTGCTAGGCAGATTTATAGAAGTTTTTCAACATATGCAAATATAATAATCAAAATAATAATAAAATAAATTCACAGTTCCTTTGAATATGCAATATATGCACAATGCTGAACAAATCCAGATAAATCTACCTTTTAAAACATTCAGTATCAAATCTGAATTAAGGCAAAGCTAACTGATTAGTCAAGTTGATCTGCAGGAAAATTTAGAAGATCAATATAAAGTCCCAGTAATCCTGACCAGAATGTGTTTGTGCTTCCTGCTAGCTTAGTTCTGTTAGTGTTCCACCCCAGGTTTTGGGGATGGCACCATGAAGCTGCCAGAGACAGAGGCTCAGGCTCCTATCTCTCCCTCACAACATACACATACAGACACAGAGGCCCTGATGTAATAAGACAGGTGTAAAAAAAAAAAAATGTAAGCTGTACTTCAGTGAACATTTTCTTATTTGCTGGCGTGCGCATAAAATCATTGGGCCATGCTCACATGTGCATGCGGCACGTGCAAGGGGGGGGGGGGATTTATACAAGTTTCACGTGGCAACGCAGCCTTCCCCAGTTCCTTACCCTGTACTAGGGATGTGCATTCAATTGCAACGAAATAGGAAATAAAGATGATATATCCTATTTTGTTGCATTTTGGGGGGCTGACAAAATGAAAGGAAAACCCACAAAATTTCGTGTGGTTTTCCTATTGGGTTTTTTTTTTTTTTTTTGGGGGGGGGGAGAAAGGCACATAAAAAAACCCCCCAAACCCACCCCAACCCTTCAAATTTAATTAATTACAAACCCCCACCGTCCTGACCCCCAAGACTTGCCAAAAGTCCCTGGTGGTCCAGCAGGGTCCCAGGAGCAATCTCCTCCTCTCAGGCTGTGGGCTGCCAGTAATCAAAATGGTGCTGGTGGCCCTTTGCCCTTACCATGTGACAGGGGCTACTGGTGCCATTGGTCGGCCCCTGTCACATGGTAGGAGCAATGGATGGCCCGCGCCAAGATGGTAGGAGAAATGGATGGCCCGCGTCAAGATGGCGTGGGCCATCCATTGCTCCTACCATGTGACAGGGGCCGACCAATGGCACCGGTAGTCCCTGTCACATGGTAAGGGCAAAGGGCCACCAGCGCCATTTTGAATACTGGCAGCCCACAGCCTGAGAGGAGGAGATTGTTCCCGGGACCCCTGCTGGACCACCAGGGACTTTTGGCAAGTCTTGGGGGGGGGGGGGGTGTCGGGAGGGTGGGGGAATTATAATTAAATAATTTGAAGGCTTGGGGTGGGGGTTTTTTTGTTTTTTCAGGTTTTTCCTGAAATAGAAATGAAAAACGTTTTCGGGTTCAGGGAGTAAACTGAAATGGCCCACCCTGGACCTGAAAATGAAAGACCAATGAAAAAAAAATGGGTGCACATCCCTACCCCGTACCCTAACCTCCCCTTCCCTCCCCTAAACCCTTTCCCTTAGCTTTTTTTTTTTCTTATTTTGTTGCTTACTGCTCCCTTTCCCCCCCTTTACAAGCCCCGGCACTTAATCTCGTATCGGGGTTTATGCACCTGGCCGGGCCTGTTTGAAAATTGGCCCAGCATGCATATGGCCTGGCCAGGTGCATAAACCCCTGGATTTATTCGCGGAGCCAATTTAAAATCTACCCGTAGATTAATAGAATGCAAATACATTGGGGGATAAATAAAAATGCAAAACAAACTTAAATATGTGCACAAAAAAATGAATAACTAGTATAAATAATCTTTAATGTGCAAAACATGAATATGTGTATAAATCTCAATTTAGGGGCACAAAACTGTTTATATGCACAATTTTTTGTACATATAAATCAGGGCTAATACACACAATACATGATTTTAAAGCATAAACATTGTGTGCATAAAACATGATTTGAGGGTTTACAAGTTTTGAGAAAGATATTTTTAAAAAGCTGAGCTCCTAAGTTTAAGAACCTATGGGGTGTAATATTAAGTCTCAAAGTTTTATCATGCAAGGTGGAAAATATCATAGGGAGGGGGATCCAATGATATTTGGCCCCTTCCATTGCACTGTTATCTCAGAAATATTTTTTCTCATGGAAAAATTCCAGAGACAGGGGAAATAGCATACAATGGCAGTCCCCTTCTCCTGTGGCTGCCATGGTCTTAAATAGTTGGAAGTGACCCAAAATACCCCCCCCCCCCCATGTGTCTGGGCAGACCTTCACTCACTCCTTCCCCCTTGCTGCCAGTCAAAATAGTCTATAAGTTAAAAAAAGAAAAAAAGGCTCCAAGTGTCATGTGGTGATGATCAAAACCTCTTCCCTTTGCCAAAATAACCCCAGTTAACCCCTCTTCCAACCTCCTCCTCCCCAAGGCATACACCCCCCCCCTTCCCTCTCATGTGATAAGAGCAAAGGTGAGCTGGTGTCATTTTGAAATATGGTGTCGACCAGTCTGTGCCTCATGGGCATCCCAGGCCATCACTGGACCACCAGGGAGTTGTTGAAAGGTAAAGGGGGTCCAGATTGTCTGGGAGGCCCCGCTGGACTTGAGGTATTTAATCTATGGAATGGGGACTGGGAGATTGGTTGCCTTAGAAGGGGGGGGGGGGGCTGGAAAAGTGTTAAGGTTTGCTGCTCGGAGTTAGCATGCTCGGAGTTAGCAATCTGATATAAGTTAGACTGCGGAGTTAGCAAATTGTTAGGGTTGTTCCTCCCTAGGGGAGGAGTTAGCAATCTGTTAGGAATCTCCGTGAGGAGTTAGCAATCCTGTTGAGCTCCTGTTGAGCTTTGCTCCCCCAGAGGGGAGGAGCTAGCAATCTGTTAGCGACTCTGCTAGGGTTAGCAGTCTGTTGGCAAACTGTTATAGTGTTGCTCCCCAGAGGGGAGAGTCAGCAACCATAGAAGATCTGTTCTTCCAGAGGGGAGGAGTTAGTATCTGTTATGGATCTCAGCACAGCGTGGCAACCTGATATACGAGAGTTCCCCTGAAGGGAGGTGTTGGCCATCTGTATGGTTCCTGCTAAGAAGTAGCAATTGGTTATGATACAGTTCCTGAGGAAGGAGATGTTAGCAACAGTTGAGGGTTAGACTGCATGGTAGCAGTTTGTTGTACTCAGCTCTTGAAGTGTGAGAGATGAGCACTCATGTAGAATGGTGAATCCTTGGGCCGATGGCAGATGACAGCGTCCCCAGGAGGATATCATGAGGGGGACCACCGACTAGGCTGGAGTATGGAGACAGACACAGATAGTTCTTTATTAGACAGGTAGTAGAACCACCAGAGGTGGCAGCAGTGAGCTGATGTGCCCGGCAGGGCTGAAGTCCTTCAGATCCTAGAACTTCTATCTCTGGGATTGCTGAGCTGTAGAGGGAGACTTATAGATAGTGATTAGACAGGGTATGCTGGATACATAACCAGAAGTAGATGGTACACTCACATAGATTAATAATAAGGCACAGTAGCTGGAGAGAGTTAGGCCCTCGAGAAGCGAGTGCCTGGTTCCAGGGACAGCTCTGAGAGAGTGATGGTAACTCACATTTATCTATCTCTGTAATGGTTTCTTAGGCAATAGAGAATAGTTAGTATATTCAGGAACAGGAGCCTCTAGGCGAGTACTGGTTCCTATATGCAAACTGAAATAAGAACTCACAATATCTGTATATGAAATAGCTTCTGAAATAGAAGAGAGTCTTTGGGGGGTTTTAGGAACATGGGCCCTCGAGGAGCGAGTACCGGTTCCTATCTTCAATCTGTAATAATAACTCACAATCTCCGTACCTGCGATAGCGTTTTAGACAGAACATAATCTTCAGAGTTCTAGGAACATGGACCCTTGAGGAGCGAGTACCGGTTCCTATATGCAACTGGAATAGAAACTCACAATGTTCATGTCTGTGATCGCTTTCAGGCAATAGGGAGTCTTCTGAGCGTTCAGGGACATAGGCCCTCGAGGAGCGAGTACCGGATCCCGTCTTAGCAATCTGAAAACAAGAAGAGAGAGCGGGGCCCCCGAGGTGTGGGTACCCCTGGTAAGTTTGAAGAGGCAGAGCAGAGGAGAATGAAGCGGGCCGAGATGATCTCCGCAATCAATCCCTTGCTAACTCGATTTGTAAGCGTAAGCAAAGACCTTTTATGTTGGAAGCGGATGACGTCACTACGGGGGGATGCCCCCGAGGTTCGCGCCCTTGCTGGTACAAACTTCGGAGTGTGCGCTCGCCCTACATGAACATGGTGGATCCCCAGCGTCATGCCAGCCCGGGGACTCCGTGAAGAAACAGCGAGGAGAAGCTGTGGCAGCAACTGTCCATCAGACCCGAAGGGCGTCGCCTCAGAGGTAGAGAGGGTGGAGCGTGGGCAAGATCAGGTACGAAGGTAACAAAAAGGGAGTTAACCAGGGATACATTTTTGGCAATGGGGAGGGACTTGCATAAGGGAGCCATGGCCCTCCCAAAATCCAGGTTGGGCCTGTAATGACCCATTCCCATCAGGCAGGAAGAAGAGCTTTGGCAGTGTAGGATGATGGCAAGCCTTGGGGGTTCCCAACCCTATGTGCAGGGAAAAAGACACACAGCACTGAAGAAGACTCAATGGGTATGGTGTGAGGGAAGAGAAGGGAAGGAGTGATTGTGAGCATGAGAATGAGCATGAGAATGAGGATGAGTGTGAGGAGAGGGGGTAGGATTGAAGGGGGTCAGTCTTTGTGTAGTTCCAGATCCTGCCCAGTACCTTGTCTTGCCTGCACACTATGTCCAAGCTCTCCTCCAGACTATCCAGTCTGACCAGTCTTGCTCCCACCTGCTCAGACTCATTATATACTTTCTCTGCAGAGACCTACTGGCCCCCAAAACCCTATGGCTCAACCTACATGGGAGGGGGCTAGCTAGGTGAAAGACTGTCCCATGTTCTACCCTGCAGTCCTCAGGTCATGCACTACCAGCTCTGAGATCTTGACAGAATGAGAAGGCTTTAACTCATGGGAGTGGCTACAGGCATCTCAGTTCTGCCGGTGAGTCAGAATCTTATCTTGATGTTCCTGTCTCTGATTTTATGCCTCATTTTGTCTGTATCAGCTGCCAAATTTTGAACCCATCATACTACCGTGTGTGCATTGAATGCCATTTTCCCCATTGTAAATTCTGGGACTGTTTAAAATGTTAGGCTACTAATCTTGCAACTGCAAGTTAGGAAAGTGCATTTGTTTTTCACGAATTTGACAATTTCAACAAAATTGTCTAATTCGTCCTGGTTCTGAAGAACCAAAAAACATGCAATTTTTCTGAAATTTCAGAAAAATTCATTTTTCAAGTTAGTGCGCACTAACTTTAAAGCCTTCTCATTGTCAAGTTGGCACTCACTAACTCCATTAGTGGCACTAATCCAAAAATTGACATTCCCCGAAAAAAAAAAAGCCCGAACCACCCGCAGTGGGAAACGAAATTTCCCACTGCGGGCAAAAAACAAAGCCCGAACTAAAGTGCAGTATTGCTGCACATCTCTACTGCAATTACCTATAACAGCTGTACTGCTCCACAGTGCAATCCGACATTGAGACTGCCACTTCCTGACAATACAGTTTCACTGCAGATCCCAGCTTCTTAGTAGTGCAGCCAATGTCCAGCAAACATTTTTCCAATATTCCCAGAGTGTTTGGGGTGTGGCTCTGCTAATCCAGCTTGGTGGAAATGTCAGTGCTTCTCTAGCTATATGCATCCAGACAGAGCTTGTCCAATTTGTGGTACAGCTCCCATGAAGACATTCAAGCATCACAGATAGACAGACTGATTTAAAATGCAACATCAATGCCAGCACCACTTCCCCAGTTATTTCAGCTTTGTTGCCTGTAAAAGCAAAGTCTGTCTGGTTGCAACCTGTCAAGGGAAAGCACAATCTAAATCCTGAAAAATCTATGATGTGCACTGGCCCTCTGAAAATCCTAGCTTACCTGACTAAATTAAAATCTGCTCCTATTAAAGCAAACTCAGCATGTATTGCCGCACTGAAATTCACAGCCTACCCAAACAATCCCAGGGACATACTTACTGCAGATACCAAGGGAGTTCTAAAACCTTACCTGACACAACAAACATTGTTCAAAGGTCTAGCCGTAGCAGACTGGAATTAAAGAATGTCTCACATAATTTTGTTTTAAAATCAAATTTTAATCCCACAGAGATTTTCTCACAGAAGCTGGTAGAGTTTGCCTGAATGATGACTGCTGAAGAAGCTCCCAGGACAGGAATGTTAACAAACACAGACCTCCAGAAAGTCCCAGATAACTCAACTGACTCTAATTACACAACTAAAACAACAGCAATTTGTCAAGCCAAATCTAATTCCTTACTTGGAAAAATAAAACCTGCTCTTGAATATAACCCAGAAGACCAGGAGCAAAGGAATATACTGAACACTTCTGCTCTGTCACTATCAGCAGAAGTCCTAATTGAAAAATAGTTAATTAAGCCAGCTGGAGGAATTGCTTTGTCATCAGCTGGAAACAGTCCACCTTTAATGAGGGCAGTTTTGAGACCTAAGAAACTATCATGCACATTTTTCAAGTCTGCCTTCTCTGGATTCACTCTGTGAATCCAGCTCAGAGTCCAGCAGTCATGTTGCTACACAGAATCCATGCCAGACTTCTGCTTCCATTCCTACTACAGTTCTCTCTATTGAAAAGTTCAGTGTCCCTTTTCAACTAGTGAACTGTGTAAAAACTGCACTAATGTCTTTTGTTCAGCTTGCCTTGTCTTTCCAGCCTGAGAAAACAGCAGATCCAGTTGAAGCCTTGTCACTGTCAGTGGTGCCCCAACTCCAGGAGACCAGTCTGAGTATTCCAGACAGTCGAGGCCGGAGAGACCTAAGCCCTGCTACTCAGTCTCAAAAATATCTTGTGTCAGTGATTAAACACTGCAATCCAGCTGCACCAATGTGGGATTCCAGTCCTGAGACACAGCATTCAGAGGGAAGTGTTTTGTACTACTCCCAGCATCCAGTGGGATGCACTGTCCATGACTCCCAGCATCAAGAGGGAGATGCTGTTATTGACACCCAGCCTCAAGGAAGCCCTGAACCAGGACTCCAGTCTTTAAGATGTCCTGAACAGGGGTTCCAGCCATCCAGAGACCCTGAACTAATTCTCCAGCCATTGAAACACCTTGAACCTGGGTAATAGCTACCAGAGACACAGTCTTCCCAGGAGAGGGCACCTGTCCAACTTCAGTCCACCCAGGAGAAGGTGCCTGTCCAGATGCAGTCTGTCAGGAGGGGAGCCCTGCAGACATTCAGCTTTCTAATCAAACCTCACCTTGTCTACTTGACCATAACCCCTATGGAAAATGAGATCCAGGAGGAGGAGGAGGTCTTAAAGGGAGTGTACTGTTAGGATCTCACCTGCTACACAGCATCATCCAGCTGCCTCCTGCATTGACACCTCTCCACCAGCTCTATCTGAGCCATCTCCTCTATGATCTCCCGACTCAGCCTGTCTTGCAGCCTCCCTCTAGCAGGAGTCCTCAGTGAGCTTGGCCTCCAACCTTGCCAAGTTCCTTCTCACTGCCTACACCACACCCAACCTTCAGCCCTATATAATCCAGCCTTGCCTGTTTCCCATTGCCTTTTCATGGAATCACCCTTGGCTCTCTGACCTGGCTTTTGTTTCCTTGTTTCTTGCCTTGTGGCCTATCGGCCTTCTTTATCATTGTCTTGCCTTGAGGCTTACAGGCCTTCTTGCTCCATGCCTTGCCTTGCCTTGTGGCCCATAGGCCTTCTTTATCATTGTCTTGCCTTGTGGCTTACAGGCCTTCTTGCTCCATGCCTTCCCTTGCCTTGTGGCCCATAGGCCTTCTTGCTCCTTGCCTTGTGGCCTATGGGCCTTTCTAATCCTAGTATCTTGTACTGTGGCCTACATTAGGCCTTTCCTCATCTTGTGGCTTCTGGGCCTCTGTTGTGCCTGGGGACCTTTGGATCTATTGCCTATTGGCCTACAGGCCTTCAGCTTTGTTGCCTTCAGGTTTCTATGTATTCTGTTCTGTGTAACCCTTGTCTGCCTTGCCCAAGTCCTGCCCCAGTATGTATTGTTTGGTCTTGTCTTTGCTTAGTCTTGTCTTGCTGTTGTGTCCATCGCTGTCTGATGTCTCTGCTCTGCCCACCTTACCTCGTTGGCGACTCCCTTCGGGGTTGATGGAAGGCTAGCCGCTGCAGCATCTCCATGCCATCCTCCTCCTGCGTTCCCGGACTGGCTCGACACTGCAAGCCGCCATGTTGACCAGATGCCTAAGGGCGCGCGCGGCCCGACTGATGTACCAGCGTTTGCACGAACCTCAGGGGCGTCCTCCTGAGATGACATCACCAGCTCCAGATATTTAAGGTCTCAGTTTCGCTAACAAGATGAGTTAGCAACAGTTCGCTTCCTCCTGGTCGCTGCGGATGGGATTCGCTCTCCACAAACCCAGCTACTCTGCCTCCTCGGATTTTACTAGAGGTACCCGCTCCTCGGGTGCCTCGCTCTCTCTTTTCTTTTCAGGTCACAGTCTGGAACCGGTACCCGCTCCTCGAGGGCCCATGTCCCGGACCTGCCCCTGGATACCACTTCTGCTAAGAAGTCATCGCTGCTTACAACATTATTGAGTTTTAGGGATGTGAATCGTTTTTGAACAATTAAAATTATCGTCAGATAATTTTAAAATCGTTCTAAATCGTTAGAGTGCACGATACAATACAAATGCCCCCGATTTATCATCAGGGGCATTTGTATTGTATCGTTAAATAGGGCACGGGAATTATTTGGGGGAGGGCGGGAAAACCTGCACACCAAAACAACCCCTAAACCCACCCCGACCCTTTAAAACCAATTCCTTACCCTCCCCCACCCTCCCGAACCCCCCCAAAATGTTAAGTTACCTGGTGGTCCAGTGGGGGGGTCCCGGCGCGATCTCCCGCTCTCGGGCCATCGGCGCCATTTTGGCTGCCACTAATTAAAATGGCGCCGATGGCCCAATAAAAAAAAAAACCCACCCAACCCTTTAAATCGACCCCCCTTAGCCTCCCCCACACTCCCAACCCTTTTTTTTTAGGGAGGCCCACGCCGCTAAAAAAAACAACCCACCCAACCCTTTAAATCGACCCCCCCCAAAACCTTTTAAAATTACCTGGTGGTCCAGGGGGGCCTCAGGGGCCTTGGGGAGAGATCCAGGGGGGTCTCAGGGAGAGGAGAGATCCAGGGGGGCCTTGGGGAAAGATTTCCCATTCCCAGGCATCAGCTGTTCTAAAAAAAAAATGGCGCCGATGCCCCTTTGCCCTTACCATGTGACAGGGTATCCGTGCCATTGGCCGGCCCCTGTCACATGGTAGGAGCACTGGATGGCCGGCACCATCTTTAAAGATGGCGCCGGCATCTTTACTCATCATCTTTACTGATTAAGCGATTTCCCTTAAACCTCTACAAATGCTACAAAATGCCCCAGCCAGGATTCTAACAAAAGCAAACAAAAGGGACCACATCACTCCAATTTTAAAAAATCTCCACTGGCTCCCTATAAAATATAGAATCCTCTACAAAACTTGTTCAATCATCCACAAATCCATTTACAAAACCTCCCCTCTTGACCTCAGGATCCCTTTACAGTTGTATTCATCCTCCCGTCCATTGAGATCTGCCCAAAGAGGCTCTCTAAAAACCCCTCCAATCAAAACATTTTCAAATAAAAGAGCCTTCTCCACAGCCGGCCTGAACCATTGGAACTCTCTCCCTTCAGACCTTAGGCTCGAACAATGCCCAATTACATTCAAAAAAAGACTCAAGACTTGGCTTTTCACCCTAGCCTACGCCTAACTTTGACTTTAATCTTTCCTACCCACCCTGGTCAATTCATTATGGGGCGGATTTTAAGAGCCCTGCTCGCTTAAATCTGCCCAAAACCGGGCGGATTTAGGCGAGCAGGGCCCTGCGCGCCGGTAAGCCTATTTTACATAGGCCTACCGGCGCGCGCAGAGCCCCGGGATTCGCGTAAGTCCCGGGGTTCTCCGAGGGGGGCGTGTCGGGGGCGGGCCCGGTCGTCGCGGCATTTCGGGGGCGTGTCGGCAGCATTTTGGGGGCGAGTACGGGGGCGTGGCTACGGCCCGGGGCGGTCCGGGGCGTGGCCGCGCCCTCCGTACCCGCCCCCAGGTCGCGGCCCGGCGCGCAAGAGGCCCGCTGGCGCGCGGGGATTTACGCCTCCCTCTGGGAGGCGTAAATCCCCCGACAAAGGTAAGGGGGGGGTTTAGACAGGGCCGGGCGGGTGGGTTAGGTAGGGGAAGGGGGGGGAAGGTGAGGGGAGGGCAAAGGAAAGTTCCCTCTGAGGCCGCTCCGATTTCGGAGCGGCCTTGGAGGGAACTGGGGTAGGCTGCGCGGCTCGGCGCGCGCCGGCTATACAAAATCCATAGCCTTGCGCGCGCCGATCCAGGTTTTTAGCAGATACGCGTGGCTCCGCGCGTATCTACTAAAATCCAGCGTACTTTTGTTTGCGCCTGGAGCGCAAACAAAAGTAGGCTATTTGCGCTCCTTTTAAAATCCGCCCCAATGTCTCCCACTGCTTAACAACCACAGATGCAATAACAAATCACTCAAGCCAAAGAATGTTCGCTTGTTACATGTTTGATTACTAATCTCTTGTATTTTTTTGTTTTCTGTTATTTAAATGAACTATTTCATATTGAGTTTTAAATGAGTTACATCCCAGTTCTCCTTTTCCTTGTTCTCTGTAAGACTCACATTCAGTCATTTCAATTGTTGTATGTAAACCGAAGTGTTTAGTAACTCTGTCACTAGAACCTCGGTATATAAAAGTGTTAAATAAATAAATACTGCAATGAATTTTTGTATTCTTTTTCTTATGTGTGTGTCATCTCAGCATTGGGAAGGATACTGCAAATTGACAGTTAAACCATGCTCACAAACTTACTGGGAATATAGAGTTGATAGCACAAAGGCTATATGCTACCAACTGATAGAGGTTTATGAAGCACTACTTGAAAAACAAGATACTAGAATTGACAATGCAACAGTATCTGAAGCAAGCAGCTTGGCAGACCAGCTGTATTCCTATCCATTCATCATCTCACTTAACATTTGCCATCAAATCCTTGTCAAAATCAACAAAGTTACCAAAAATATTCCAAAATCCTGCTGTTTATATTATAGTGATATTAACAAAAACTCATATGCGAAAAATACGCCATTATATTTTCTAATACATTTTGTAGGACCATCTTGTTTTAGAGTAATGGGGAATGCTAACCAAAACTCTACATCATAAAATGTTCTGGTCCCTGATTTTTTTTCTTTTCTTTTTGCATTATTGTGAAAAATGAATGTGCACGGTTCAAAATATTGTTTTATATAGTGTTAGGTTTGTCCAATGACAATTTTCTTCTGTCTTTAATATATGCTATGGTGACAACTAGATTTGTAGCACAACACATGAAGTGTAACTGAATTTTCACGAGACAGGCTTCGACAAGGCCATTAGTAAGGCAAAGTAGTTGCAGAGTTAAAAATTTCCACATTGTTTCCAGCCAGAAGCCATTGACGATGAAAGTGCCAGTTCAATTATAAGGGTTGTGATGAACTAATAGCTGATGAAAAGGAAAGTTTCAAATTGAATTCTTTTTCACCTAGTTGAAGTGGTATTACAAATCCTGAAGACAGATATTGCATGATAAGAGAATATAATGAGATATTGTTCTGGATTATTATGAAGTGGACCCTTAAGCTGAAGGAAGGTGATCCAGTATGTGAGTTGGAATCCTTCCTTCAGGAGGTGAGACTGGTCAACACTGAAACCCTACTAAACTTCACCAAAACCAACCCTTGTTCCCCTTAGGTTGAGCCCTTGGGTGCCGGGGTTGGCTGGATTTACGTGGGATCTTAGATTGAAGACTGGACTCAGCACAGACAGACGGAGATATTCAAAGTATTCAGTGAAGATTGATGGATGTCAGCCAAAAATCAAAGGATTTATTAAAAATAATCACTGGTATTTTCACAACAAGAATTAGAAAACACAGGAAAAAATCAGTAATTTACAGCAAGCCAAATATATATCACAGGAAAACCCAGAAACTCAGGAGTTATGGGAGATTAAAAAGCAAAGAACCTGGCACTTAAGAAAAACATTGCCAAGGCACTAGTGCAGTGCAGGGACTATCCTTATGTAGTCCCTGCACTGTGATGTCATTAAAAAGACCTCAAGATTAAAACCACTGGCCCTTTAAATTTGAAAATAAATTAACCACACGAAAACCGTCATCAGGGGAAACCCGAGCCCGAAGAAGACAACCAAAGGAACCCAAATCACCTGTGCCGCCCCGTTTGCATGCCCAGCAGCACCCAACTACCAGCCGAACCCGGAAATAAAGCCCCTGCCTTCAGCCCGAGGAACGGCGCATTCCTCATAGATGTGCCGCGAATGAAACTGCAGAGAGCCTTGCATGCACTGACAGCAAACCACCATGACCAGTCCCAGACTGACCGCCAAGTTCCGCGTGCGCCAACAGCAAATCGCTGCGACCAGACCCAGCCTGACCACCGCCGGTAAGCGAATACGCAACACATAGACAGGGCAATGCCGCCACTGGTGGACCTATCTCACTGGTAGACTAAAAAAGGAAGACCTCATCCCACCTGTGGTTGAACAGAGAAACGTGCCCTTCTTAACCTGTGTTCTGACCACTGTTTCCTCAAAACTGCGCACATGATCAGCCGTGCACAGCAGGATGATTTGTGGGGCCATAGTGGAGCTCATACCACCATGGCTCAAAGAAAACAAGACACCTCCAAACCTCCAGTTGCTCCTTATCCTTTCTTCCCACACAGCCCTAGAAGAAGAACAGTGATGGAGCAGGAAGGAGGAGGAACATTTACTTGCATGCAGAAGAGGAGCAGTGTCTGTGGCAGGGCCATTGCAGATCCCATCTCGTGGCATCTAAGAATATTATGGCAGCTGTAAAGCCATCCTGTGACAACCCACAAAGAGGAACCCAGAGGTGAGTGTGATGCTGAGGCC
Source organism: Rhinatrema bivittatum (assembly GCF_901001135.1). Lineage (NCBI taxonomy): Eukaryota > Metazoa > Chordata > Amphibia > Gymnophiona > Rhinatrematidae > Rhinatrema > Rhinatrema bivittatum. The sequence continues at coordinate 612,591,273 of NC_042615.1, read as the reverse complement.
CTATAGAGTGTGAGGGTATGAGTGAGTTGAGAGACTATGTGTGTGGAACTGAGAGCCTGTATGTTCAGAGAGACAGCATGTGAGAGCCTCTGTGTGTGTTTGAGAGAGACAGCATATATGTGAAAGTGTGTGTGTTTGTATGAGAGAGCATGTGAGAGTAAGAGTCTGTGTGAGTGAGTGAGACAGCATGTGAGAGAGCCAGGGTGTATGTATGAGAGAGAAGCATGCGAAAGTGAAAGCTGTGTGTGTGTGTGAAACAGTGTGTGAGAATGAGAACCTGTTTGTGTGTGACAGAGAGAGACAGTGTGTGAGAATAAGAGCCTCAGGGCTAGATTTTAAAAGCCCTGCGCGCGTAAATCCTCAACCAGTGTGTTGCGACACACTAGTGTGTCGTGGAGCACCAGCAGGTGTGTCACGCACCCGCTGCTCTTTCTCCCCTTTCACCTCAGCGAGATGAACACTGCAGCCGTTCCTGCCCGGGCTATCAGCACATTCAAGCCCCAAGGGGAACAGCAGCAGTGTTTGTGGAAGCCGGCAACAGGAACTTGACCTTTTCTTCTTCCCGCCCCTGTGGCCTGGAAGAGGAAGTGATGTTTACTGGGCACGCGGGAAGAAGAAAAGACCATGCATGCATGCTTCCGCTGCAGAAATCACATTCAATGCTGGCTGGCCACTTTGCCAGGACCTGCAGGAGTATGACGCTGCTGCCCCCCCCCCCCCCCCCCCATCTCGGCTCCAACCTCCCCTTCTCTCACCAGCGCAACACCAGCAAGAAAATATAAAATTAATAATAATAATCAAACTGCAAAAAAAAAAAAAATGGTTGGGATGGGGAGAAAAGCATAGAATGATATTCTCAGCTGATTGCTCTGTGCCGCAATGGATCACAGCACAAGCAAACAGCTGAGTGCTGCCTTCTTAATGCTGGAGAGGTCACTCCTGCTGCAGTTTCCAGCCTGTCAGGACTCTGCTTTTAATACCAGCATACCGGCAACCTTGTGCTGTAGCTGCTATGTGTGCTGTGAGTGGGAGTGAGTGAGACAGAGAATGAGCCAGCATGTGTGTAAGTAAGAGAAATGTGTGAGAGCAAGAGACTGCTCAGGAAAGTCACTGGTATGTGTGAGAGAAAGAGATTGTTCAGGGACGAGACTGGTGTGTGTGTGTGTGAGAGGGAGAGAGATTGGTCAGGCAGGTGACTGGTGAGTGTATGTGTGAGAGAGAGAGATTGGTCAGGCAGGTGAGTGTATGTGTGAGATAGACTAGTCATGGGTCCTAAGGAAGAAGAGTGTGAGCCAGAGCTTCAGCAGCCCTTGCTGCTTCTGGTATGTGCTATTAGCCTAAAAGGGAAAGGAGTTGGAGAGTTACTGGAGAGGATAAGAAAAGGTGGCTTTTTAAGTTTATCTTTCTTGATTGACTGCCATTTTAATTATTAGGTATTATGTGATGTGTCTGCTGTTAGAAATATTTTATTGGTATTTGGAGAATTTTTAATAATTTTGAAAATATTTAATGATTGGATGTTCCATTTATCAGTTGTTTTGAAACATTTATTATATTCTAGTTTTAGAATTATTTTATATTTCTCAGGGAATGTATAAATAGAAATGTGGAGACAAAAACTGAACTGGAAACAGCAAGAAGCCAAACTCTGTATGCAGTAAAACAACGCAAAAACATTAGCTTTATGGTCACTTTATTCTGTTTTTGGTGAAGGTCTGTCTGTGTTCTGTGTGTGTGACCCAGCTAAGGGTGTTCTGCGAGCTTGTAGTTTCTTGGTAGGGATCTGTAGCAACTTGGCTGGTTCTGTTTTCCTAATAGAAGGTGTATTAGTGTTTAGGGCCTGGTGTAATTTTTGCAGTGCTGCCTTTTCATAGGTAGGGATGTTACTGTTTGAGTTCCATAATGCAGGTGTAATTTTGTGCACATTAGTTTGTGTACATTATTTCAGATCCTGGAAGTCTGATAGGTGCTATATTTTTGTTTTGAACAGAATGCAGAGTGGCTTTTTTGGGTTTCCTTCCAGTTTCTGTTTCCATATTTGCAATTTGTGGTCTTTCTGTACTTGGTGAAAGTTGATTCTATGTGTGTGACCGAGGTGAAGTATGTTACTAGCATTTAGGCATTTGTATCAATATTTGTTGTGTTTTCTCAATAGAACATGCATTGGTGGTAAATTACTGTTTTTCATAAGGAGGTCTATTGCATCTGGTATCAGAGAGTGTTTATGTTGCTGTTATTGAGATGTCACCAGAAATATTTTTTTTTGTATGGTAAATTGAACGGGGAATGTCCTAGTTCTGCTCTGCACCCATTGTTGGGGGTCGAGGGGGTTCCTGTGGAATGCAGAGTGTTTGTTGACATTTAGCCCCATGATGGTCACATGTTCAGTGTGTCACGCATGTGAGAACCATCTGTCAGGTGTGTCACGACAGAAAAAAGGTTGAGAACCACTGGTCTAGAATGATGTCTGTTCTAGGGATGTGAATCGTGTCCTCGATCGTCTTAACGATCGATTTCGGCTGGGAGGGGGAGGGAATCGTATTGTTGCCGTTTGGGGGGGTAAAATATCGTGAAAAATCGTGAAAAATCGTGAAAAATCTAAAAATCTAAAAATCGCAAAACCGGCACATTAAAACCCCCTAAAACCCACCCCCGACCCTTTAAATTAAATCCCCCACCCTCCCGAACCCCCCCAAATGAGTTAAATAACCTGCGGGTCCAGCGGCGGTCCGGAACGGCAGCGGTCCGGAACGGGCTCCTGCTCCTGAATCTTGTTGTCTTCAGCCGGCGCCATTTTCCAAAATGGCGCCGAAAAATGGCGGCGGCCATAGACGAACACGATTGGACGGCAGGAGGTCCTTCCGGACCCCCGCTGGACTTTTGGCAAGTCTCGTGGGGGTCAGGAGGCCCCCCACAAGCTGGCCAAAAGTTCCTGGAGGTCCAGCGGGGGTCAGGGAGCGATTTCCCGCCGCGAATCGTTTTCGTACGGAAAATGGCGCCGGCAGGAGATCGACTGCAGGAGGTTGTTCAGCGAGGGTTGATTCGCGGCGGGAAATCGCTCCCTGACCCCCGCTGGACCTCCAGGAACTTTTGGCCAGCTTGTGGGGGGCCTCCTGACCCCCACGAGACTTGCCAAAAGTCCAGCGGGGGTCCGGAAGGACCTCCTGCCGTCCAATCGTGTTCGTCTATGGCCGCCGCCATTTTTCGGCGCCATTTTGGAAAATGGCGCCGGCTGAAGACAACAAGATTCAGGAGCAGGAGCCCGTTCCGGACCGCTGCCGTTCCGGACCGCCGCTGGACCCGCAGGTTATTTAACTCATTTGGGGGGGGTTCGGGAGGGTGGGGGATTTAATTTAAAGGGTCGGGGGTGGGTTTTAGGGGGTTTTAGTGTGCCGGCTCACGATTCTAACGATTTATAACGATAAATTGTTAGAATCTCTATTGTATTGTGTTCCATAACGGTTTAAGACGATATTAAAATTATCGGACGATAATTTTAATCGTCCTAAAACGATTCACATCCCTAGTCTGTTCTATCTAATTGTCGGCCTAGGTCTACTACTAGCGATCCTTACTTTGACAAACTGACTGTGTTTCAGATTCTGCTTTGTTGCTGTTATTGTCATTTACTAATATGTAATTTTCCTGGATTGGTAGAAAAATTAGCCTTGCTTTGGTGATTTTATATTTATTTAAGTCTGTATTTTTTTTTTTTTACTATTTGAAATGCAAAAAGAGGAAGAATCTGTAAAGGGCAAGGTCTAACTGAGGGTTAATATAGAGACTGCATCTGCATAAGCACTGTCAGCTGTGTTGTTCTATATTAATCTATGCCACGGAAAATAAACATAAACTTATGTAATGCATGTAGTGAAGACGGGCCCCAACATTTTTTGGCCAGAAACCCCAAAACGTTCAAGATTGGCCCTGCAAAGTATACTTGTTAAAGATCTACACAGCTTGCACACAACCCTCTTGCCTGAAAATATAAGGGATATGCCATCCTGTTGCCTGGAGTACAACCCCCATGACCAAGCAGCAGGTTGCAAACTGATGCAAATAGAAAGCTCACATCAGCACCATGATTCCTATACCATTCAGATCTCTGCACACAGGCACCCTAGCATCGCTATTCCACTGCGCCTGGCTCACTTTTTCTCCTTAGTTCATCATCATTTACCATATGTAACTCCTGGCAATGGTCACACACAAAACGCAAGGGGAACTGTGCCTACCATAATTCGTACACTGAAGCCTGATGGCTACATGCCCTCTGATCTCCAGTCCAAGCATGACCTCCTCCACAGCCTCAGTATCATCTCCTGCTCATCTCCAAACTCTGCTTGTGGGCAACTTTTCTGTATTGGGAAACCCACGCACTCTCAGCCATCAACCCGGAGGCTGCTCTTCAATGATGATGGTCTTCAGAAACCTCCAAACACTCACAGTGGGCATGTTCCACTCTGGTTAAAAGCACTGCTCCCCACTCCTTCTCCAATTCCTAACTCCATGAGGGCAAAATCCCTTGTGCTAGTGAATCATCTATGTGATTGTCCATCAATACCCAAATGGTGCTGAATCCTGGTGATGTCCTCTGCCATGCAACTTTGGAAGCTACTCTGTGCCTCCTCCCACGTGATTTCAAGATCCACACAAACTCAGAAGCTTTCAATGCACTTCTGGCATGGAAATCTATAATACCTACCCTCTTCCATCCACCATCTTGACTTCATTCTTTTCTATGGAGCTCTACTTCCATTGTGCAAAAAATAATGCACATACAAAAACTCCACTTTTCTCTCAAATTTCCTCCACTACATTACTCCTCCATGCCCCATGTTCTGGGTGCTAATTTTATGTAACCCCCCCCCCCCCTGATGGAGTACATACAATGATGGGGAAAATTCCCAACTGTTTCAGAGTCATCACTTCCATCTTTTGTGTGATTTCTTCAAATTAGGTCATGTAGATGTTGATGTCAACTTTTTGAGGACAGCATGCTTCAAACACCATTATCCTTTGCTCTTCATGGTATGGACAAGGAGGATGTCCCCTCACTCCCCTCCATGATCTCTGACTGCTAGAGGGGGGAAGAAGTAAAAATTTAATTTCATTTTTTTCTTTCATTTCTTAGGGAATTTTTCGCCACAAATTTCATTTCATTTAATGTTTATTTTGATTTTTTTAGTTTAAAAAATGAAAAAACATCTAAGAAACCCCCCCCCCCTAAAATAGAGAGAAAAAAAAAAAGAAACTGGGCCTCCCGTCCCCACCTCATCTTTCAAATCCAAAAATATTCCGGACCCAGGATCCTTCCTGGCCCCCACCTACCTGGTCTGAAGAGGATCTGACAGCGAGGCCTAGACCCAGGCCTCAGCATCAGCCTGGCATAGGCCTAGGTCACAGTAGGTTGCCACAACCTCAGCTTAGGCCTATGAAGGCCAAGACTTGGAAATCTGGCCCAATGCCAGGGTCTAGGTCTAGGTTAAATTACAGAATATGGAATATCTATGTTCACTCGTTAATGGCAATGTTTAACTCGTTAATTGTTTTAAAATTTAAAATACAGAATTGTTTATTGTTATTGTTACTGTTTAATGTTCCTTGTAAAAAGCCCCGGTCGGAACTCCCAGACCAGGGCAACTTATCGTTTCATGTAAACTGGATTGATTTGTATCTAATACAGGAATTTCGGTATATAAAAATTAAAAATACATAAATAAATAAATAAATTACTTAGAAGGAGCCAGCTATTGTGGTGCATGTAGGCACCAATGACATAGGAAAATGTGGGAGGGAGGTTCTAGAAGCCATATTTAGGCTTTTAGGAAGAAATCAGAAATCCAGAAACTCCAGACTAGCATTCTCTGACATGTTTTCTGTTCTACACACAGGTCCCCAGAGGCGGGCAGAGCTCCAGAGTCTCAATGCATGGATGAGACGGTGTAAGGAAGAGGGATTCAGTTGTTTAAGGAACTGGGAAATCTTTTCGGGAAGGGTATGGCAGCTATGGCATGTAGCACACAACAGACCATCAAAATGTGACAGACCTCACCAGAGCTATATAGTAAGACCTCTTCCATGTTATCCAACCATCAAAAAAAGGTTTTCAGAATGACATGGTGCATTGTTAATCCCTGTTTAATCTTTTTTCACAGGAGCCTGGGGATTTCTAATGGGTGTAAACAGTCAGGCTTTCATTGGGTATCCATGATCACTTAAAACATGAGGGAGGAAAATAAGAGAATAGAAGCCAAAAGGCAGCTGCCTCACTGCCAGGATAGCATGGTCAAAGGAATCAGAGCTGATCTGAAGGCCCTAATAAGACAGTGACCCCTTCTACTGTAATGATACAAACAAACTGTATGTATGTATGAGGTATTCTTATGCCATAAATTCAAAATGACATCATATTTAATTCCAATTCAGAGAAATGACCGTTCCAGCCTATCTTTTAATCAGTTACCAATCCACAATAGGACATTGGCTCCTATCCCATGAATCTTTCATTTCTCCATGAATCTCTCATGGGAGGATTTACTGAATACCTCTTTAAAATGCAAATACACTATATCAATTGACTTAACCGTGTCCATTTGTTTATTAACCCCTTCAAAACATGTAACAGGACTTGTAAGCCAAGAATTCCCTTTGCTAAATCCATGTTGGCTCTGTCCCATTAATCTATTTTTATACCTAAAGTTATGAGCTCTGAGAAAAGTTGTCACACTTTAAAAGATAGTTATGCCTTATTATAGAACTATGTCTGTTGAGATACATACAACCATGACAAAACTTAGTTTCATGAATGTATGTTGTGTGCTTTGGGAGCATGAGATATGTGGAAAATGATATTTTGGGGGAATCAAGCTCCTTGGGATTCTCTAACGGTGAAGTATTTTAAAAGCAACTGGATTAAATTTTCTGATCCAAGATTTTGCTACTGTAAACAGAACCTAATTCATCCAAAAGGTTTTCATTGCGCCAAAAGAAAGGAAACAACTGCTGAATGATATACAGCTTGGGGACTGATTTCACTGGGGGAAGGAGAATCACATTTTATCAGTTTTGTCCTTACCAACAGATTTCTCTGCACGCAACAGGAATAATTAGCAGTGTTATTGTGTCCATGCAGCTAAATCATCCTGCTAAAAAGGTAGATAAATTATTTAGCCAAAGCCCTATATTGTAAATAATTTATTTCTACACCGTGTTTTCTAATTTTATTTAACCTGTCAGAAGTAAAAGATTGAGAAATAAGTGTGTGTGTGTGTGTGTGTGTGTGTGTGTGTGTGTGTGTGTGTGTGTGTGTGTGTGTACAGCTGGAGGGGGAAGGCAAAAAAGAAAGGATGTATAAAATCAAATAGAAAAAATATTACAGTTTACTGTAGTAAAGTGATATGATTGCCATGCTAACCCACAAGCTTATTGTGTCAAATCATGTGCTATAACTGCAATGAAATTCATCAAACTGTTATTCATCTTGCTTAGAATTTTATTAAAATGTTATGAATAATTTAATTGTGAAAACAAGATCAGTTTATTGTCTGCATGTCCCCAGACTGTGTAAACAGTCCAGACCTTGTTGCGGAACACTGTGCAAAAGCTTGAAGAATGGTGATATACAGATGCTCAGTTTGAGAACTGAAAAATAAATGTGTGTACAGCTGGAATGGAAGGATTCATTTCATGATTTTTCAAAACCACTGATATAAGGATCCATGATTCCTTTTCAGATTAAGAACTTTTGAGAAATGTCTTTCATTCTGTTTAATACTATCTTTCATTCTGTTTAAGGCAGATAGTATTGCAAAGCTCAATAACTATATTGTAAAATGCAGGACCATTGCAAGAGTATTTTGCACTTTAGGCTAATCTTCAGTCATACACCCCCTTCCCCAACCACTGCAAGAGTATTTTGCACTTTAGGCCAATCTTCAGTCATACACCCTCTTCCCCAACTTGCCTACTGACGGCAGCTACAGCATAACACTCCCTCCTACTGGCAGAAGTTGCTCCAACATTGAGCCCTTCTTTGGTGTGTGACAGAGCTATGCCAGTCACTATTTGCTCCTAGGTACTTTTTACAATGGTCAGTGGAAGAGGGTTTGATGTTCAGGATCCCTCCCCCTACCATAACCCCACTATTTGGGGGGAAGGCTTATGTGGGATATAAGAATCCCCAAAAGCATGCTCAGTTTGTAGTGGGTAGAAGGAGATTGGAGAGAGAAAGGAGGAAGAACAGGAGCTCTAGATGGTCCTGTCCTCATCCCTGGAAGTCCAGTGACTTGAAGGAGTGATACTGCATTGAGAAGAATTTTGGAGAAAGATTGATTTCCAGAGGGAAGGGCATCCACCCAGTATCCCAAAAGGCTGCATCAAAGAATCTTTTTGCCCAGGCTACTTGTGTCACAGCTAGGGTTAGAGGAAATTGTGGTTTGGGAACAGAATCAAGAGACTTGAGGAGACTTCTTAGATTTGGGATTCAATCTGCAGTTTTGGACTTGTTGCAACCCGATTAAGATATCTTTTGTTCTGCTGGAAATTCACTCTGGTTTTCCTACCCTATAAGGGGAAGATATTTTTTATGTGCATGGTGATGTAACAAAAGAGAGAGTAGTGAGAAGATAAAAAAAAATGGATAAGGAAACCATTGTTTTCATTGTTTTAATTTTTATATTCTTTTGATCTTTGTGATTTTGGCCTGTATTCTCCTGTTTAAGTTAAAGTAAACTGGTTATTTGAACACCATGCTGGATTCTGTTTTGTTTCCTTTTGCCCAGTGCACTGGATGAATGAATGGATACTGGATTGATTTTTTCTTTCTACCCATTTTGCTAATTCTGGCTTTCTTGCTCTTATATTAGACATTCTTGCACATAGTGGGGATTATTCAGCTGGATTGTGAACATTTGTCTGCTCTAGTGATTGACCATGCCAGGGGCCCAGGAAGATAGCTTCTCCCCATCAGGACTTGGATCCAAACGTGTAGCCACTCTGGTTGATGCTAACTGCACTCATAGGGCACGCTACAGGTGGTATTGATTCTAGCAGTATTATAAATTGTACGTCAACTTCTCTTAATTATTTCAAAAGATCAAAACATCGGGACCGAAACCCACTATGCAATATTTATACAAGTGATTTATTGGCCTTCATAACATCCCACGGTCTCTTTGGGCATCTCTGTTCTTTGTTAAGCTGCTACTGGGATCATCTTTAATCATAGGTCATGAATTCACTTGTTATCAAGTTGATTTTTGTTTTTTGCCAATTTTTTCACATTTTTCATTTGAGTAAAATATGTCTTTAAATTATTTTACATTCCATTTTTAGAATGAATAATTCAAAAGTACTTCCCTTCCAGGGATAGCGGAGCACAGTTCATAGAGGGTTCTACCCTTCCAATGATGACAGAGTACAGTTCGACGTGTCCATGTTTCGTGTCCAAAGCTGCCTCTGGAACTCCTCTGACTGTATATCACTTCGGTTACAATTAAATTTCTAAAAGAACAAAATATTATTACAACCATTTTATTGGGATTGCACTTGCCTTACGTTTGCTCTTGAGATGTACATACATACTCGCGAATGTATACATTGCGTCGTCGCAGAGCGGGAGATGCCTCCTACTAATGTGAACACTGTGAAGCTGCTTTTAAATGCATGCGTGCCATTCGAATTCAGCTGATAGTTCACAATTGCACTGAAGTTAACTTGATTTAATCACCCTGATTTTACTTCTTGTGCGCATGCGTCAAGTTTAAAGGAAATCAGGAACACATGATCAGGGAATCCTAATACTTCTGAATTAAATGATCTAAGGTGAACCAACTTTCACACACACTGAGCCCATTCAATTTCCCGGTTTAGTCCATGTGGGTGAACAGTATTCAATTGAAAGATCCATCGCTGCTCACGTATTCTTAGTTGTTTAATCCAATCTCCGCCTCGCCAATGTTTAGGGATGTGTTCCAGCACTGACCAGCTTATATCTTCAAAGCGATGTTAATGTTCCATGAAATGTGATAGCAAGGGTGCTTCAATCTTCCCTGTTTTTAAGCAGCTTTTGTGCTCAGTCAATCTAATTCTCAATAACTGCTTTGTCATTCCAATGTACATGAGATTGCAGGGACAGAAGATCACATATACCACAAAGCTGGCCTGACAGGAAACTTTCTCCGGTAATGCAAGTTGACGTCCACTGGTTAATGAGATCGAGCTTTTAGAAGATTTTAATGCGCAGAAACTGCACCCTGCACATTCTGTTAGTGCGAGTGGGAGCGATGGAATCTGGTTGCTAGTGTGTACAACATGGTTTTTTACATTAGGTCCTCTACTGTAAGCGAATTCGATTGGGTCCGCAAACATAGGGTGAATTTGTTGAAGTATTTTCCAATGATGGCGAATGATCTGACTAATGTCAGCAGATTTCATTATATGTCTCAATACCATTGTCTGCTAAGTTGTGGGCTCTGCTCATGTACCTTTGAGGAATAGATATTCCCTATTAGCATATAAGACACGTTTGTATGTGTGCTTTATATCAGTGACTGGGTATCCCCTTTGCAAAAACCGATCTGCCATTTTTTTAGCTTGGTTCTTGAAGTCAAGTTTATCTGTGCATAAACGCCGACGTCTTATGAATTGGCCAACTGGAAGATTTCTTTTAAAAGTTGTGGGGTGGAAACTGTCAACCCTCAATAGGTTATTTCTTTCATTTTTCTTGCGATAAATGGTACTATGTAACTGGGCATTCTGTTTGATGATAAGGATGTCTAAGTAAGCTATTTGGTGAGTATGGTAATTGATAGTGAATTTCAAACAGGAGTCCAATGCGTTTAACCAAGCAAAAAATTCCAGCAGAGCTGATTCAGAGCCCTGCCATATTACTAGTACATAGTCTATATACCTCTTCCAGCAGATCATATGTTCCTTCCATCAGCAATCCTGAATGTATTGAGCTTCAAAAGAGGCTACGAAGATATTTGCTATGTCTGGGGCCATGGCTGCCCCCATCGCAGTACCGCGTATTTGAAGGTAGAATTGCCCATTTTATGTAAAATAATTTTTAGACAGAGCCTAAAATAAAGAACTAATATACCTGAATGGTATTCGCTGGCAACTGGACGTGTTTTCAGTTTGTCTAATATTACATTTACTGCTAAATCCTGTGGGATCATAGTATACAAGGACTCGATGTCCAAAGTGACTAATAAACATTGCTCCAAAGAGACCGCGGGATGTTATGAAGGTCAATAAATCACTTGTATAAATATTGCATAGTGGGTTTCGGTACCGACTTTTTGATCTTTTGAAATAATTAAGAGAAGTTGACGTACAATTTATAATACTTCAGTGATCTTTGTCGATTCAGAAAAAAAACAAGAGTGATTTTACAATATATTGATTCTAGCAGAACATCCTTCTAGGCTTCACATTGGCATGATTTTTCCACCTCCTAAATTTTGACACTCTGGGCTACTGCCTAATTTGCCTAATGGAAGTACCAGCCCTGGTAAAAGGTAAAATAAAATGCAGAAAAAATGATGATGCATCATTATAAAAATGGAAAAGAAATAAAGAGATATTCCTGTTGAATCAATTAATTGAATCTGATTGATAATATCATAGCAACAGTAAATGACAGCAGAAAAATACCAAATTGACTCATTCGGTGTTCCCAGTTGAACTTCTTCCATTTTGGGTTGATAAACATTTAAATTTGCATTGTCAGTCTAACACAAGCCTCCAATCTCTAGACTCATGTATTTTACATGAACTTTTACCCCTTTCTTCCACTATTCTTCATATCATTCCCAAGAATGCCCAGAATCTGTTAATGTGCTGGCCTCCACTGGCAGACCATTTCAGGTCTTATCTTTCTCTATGCTTATTACAAGACCAATACTAAATCTAACACCCTAGTTCACTTCTAAGTCTTACTACAAAGTTTTCAAATAATCGGCACAGCTACTAAAACTGGTGAAGTCATTGCCTAAAACAGCTGGTTCCCCATGCTCACTGAAGGTTAGCCCAATGAATTCTTGGAAGCCCGATACAGTCATATCACTGCTATTAGGGTAGGTTACCCCAATACTTTCTTGGAAGCATAGATTGTTAGGGTTGAAACCACTGCTTCATGCAGTTTTACTCCCAATGCCTATTTGGAAACTTTTAGCAATCATACCACTATTGTTAGAGTCATAACTGCCACTCTGTAGATTACCCCTTAGCAACCTCATGGCCTATAGAACTAATAGGTCATGCTTTTATTATCCCTTCACTTTTTTCAAGTAAGAATAATCTGTCTTTAACCTATAACTTTTTGAATTCCTGTTACCTCCCATTCTGGGAGGCTATTGCAGCCATCCTCTATCCTTCCTTTCCATGAAAAAATGTTTCCTGACATTATTCCTGAATCTACCCCTTGGAGCTTCATATTATTATCCCTAGTTCTAAAACTTCCTATCCATGAAAACTTTTCATTTTGTGTATATTATTAATATATTCAAGAACAAAAAGAGAGGGAAAAGGATCAACAGTCCAATCCACAGACCTTCAACTAATTAAAGGCAAATGACGATATCATAAACGATCTTTGCTTTGAAATTTCAATCCGCGGCCTCTCGCCTCGCAATGGGCCGCAAGCCTTAATCAGCTTACAAAGCAGAGTAATATGTAATCATCTATCGTCATTTGCTCATGTTGATATTAAACTTTATTACAATTTCTTACTTTTAACCACAAAATCTTACCCAAACTTCCCTAAAAAATGTTTAAATGTGAAACAAAGAATATACTTCCCACCAAGTTTAAAAATTGAAAAACTTTTTGAAAACATTTTTTGAGAGAGGAATACTTAGCCCATGCTTTGTCAGATATCAATTAATAGAATCCCGACATGAATCATGTTTCGATTGTAGAAAACAATCTTCTTCAGGGGATGTTTCTCTACAATTCTTTGCATCAAGCGGCCAACATTCTTCTTCAACATCCCCTGAAGAAGATTGTTTTCTACAATCGAAACATGATTCATGTCGGGATTCTATTAATTGATATCTGACAAAGCATGGGCTAAGTATTACTCTGCTTTGTAAGCTGATTAAGGCTTGCGGCCCATTGCGAGGCGAGAGGCTGCGGATTGAAATTTCAAAGCAAAGATCGTTTATGATATCGTCATTTGCCTTTAATTAGTTGAAGGTCTGTGGATTGGACTGTTGATCCTTTTCCCTCTCTTTTTGTTCTTGATTATATTAGAGAGGTGTTCTGCTTCTTTGTTTGTTTATTATTAATATATTGCATGTATTTAAATGAATCAAATCATATCTCCTCTGTCTATCTTCATCTCTAGATATTTAAGTCTTTAAGTCACAACTCATATTCTATATAAAATTCACAAGCAAGAAAGAACTAGGCAGAACTGGACAGGTTTTGCCTCTAGGAAAAAAAGAAAGAAATATCTCCAGGGGTGGTTGGGCCCATCATGTCTCTGGAAGGAGGCCCATTTGAAACTTCAAACTTGAACGAGATCTTTTTCTATTACTCTCCCACTCTTGTGAAATGCCTTCCCCCTTGATTTCTATCTTGAAATTAATTACTGAATTTTGGAAAGTCCAAGTGTTTTACTTCATAAAGCCTTTGACATTAGTTGCATGACTGCAGTTCAGTGGGTTTTATATTCTATGCAATTTATTTCCTGTATCTATGTTTGTTGTTTTACTGGAATAAAATTTGTTATGTTTTGTTTTTGTATATATGTTTTTGTATTTTATGTTTTAATTTTATTACTCTTTGGGTGCATGTATATTAGGACCAGTGGGTTAGAAATCAGATGAATAAATGAATAAAAAATGGGGCTAGTTCTTTCCAAGGAACACTGGGAAAGATAATCAACTGAATACCCTCACTGTGAATCTGTTATGATTCCTGCCCATGGAGTTTTCCCCCCATGAGCAGGCTTCTCACCTCCATTTTGCCGCGCTGCCTTCTCCTGCACTGCAAAGGGCAGCCGGCGTTCTTCGCAGCAGGAGCCGCAGTTTCTGCTCTTCATAGTGGCAGGGAGTGCCGCCGATGCTTTCTCCATGTCGCAGCCCGGAGGCCACAGTCCTCGATCTCCCTTGCAGCGTGGAGCCACCTTCCAGCCTGCTTTCTGAGGCAGGGAGCTGTCTCCAGCGTTGGGGCCTGCTCCTCGGCCCAGCCCTGCTTTTCCGTCATTGGCGTCTGTGCAGGGCCACTGACCATGGTCCTGCACAGCTTTCTGTTTCCTGTTCCTAAGGCGCGGGCCGTGCCTCTTCACAAGATTTAAAGGGCCCGCGGCTGGATATGCCCCAGGCCCCACCTAATAACTGTTTCCTGGTTCAACCCTATATAAGGGCTTCTCCTGCACTCTTGTGTTGCCTTGCATTGGAGCTCTTCGCTCCTGGAAGTCTAATCTTCCAGCGCTCCATCAGGTCTTTATTCTTCGTTGGAGCTCCATGTCTCGTCTTGCTTCCTGAATCTTCATTGTTTCCTGTGGTTTCCTGATGTTCCACTTCCTGATGTTCTGAGGTTTTGCTCCTCCTTCGCTTGTTTCGAGTCCTCTTGACCCTTCAGCTCCCTTCGTTCTCCAGATGACACTTTGTTGGGTTAAATCCGTCTCGTCGGTTTCTGTTTTCATCATTGGAGTTTCGTCTCGGCTGGATTCCCTCCTGACCTTCCAGCTTCTCTGGTTCTCCAGATGACACCTCGTCTCATCATTAGTCTCGTCTCAGCTGGATTCCCTTCCTGCGCCTGTCCCGCTCTCCATGTGGTCCATGACCAGCCTCTTCAGGTTGTGTAGGGCACGCAGTGGGACAGGGTGGTCTGTGACCAGCCCATTGGTTCCGCCCGTGTCAGTGGGCTGTGTAGGGCACCCTGAGAGATAGTGCCAATGTCCGAACCTTCCAAGCTTCTCATCTCGTCCAGAGTCTTCCAAGTTCCTTGTCTCGTCGAGAGTCTTCCAAGTTCCTTGCCTCACCTAGAGTCTTCTCGTCCATGTCTTGAGTCTTCTGTGTCACAAGGCTTCCATCTGCCCTTATCCTCAGTCTGGCCTGCTGCTTCTTGCTGATACCTAGCGGCAGGTCTGAAAGGGCTGGGAATGGTCGGAGGCTCAGCTGCATTCCTTTCCTGTGCTAGTCCCGTTCTCCACGTGGTCCATGACCAGCCTCTTCAGGTTGTGTAGGGCATGCTACAAGGACAGGGTGGTCCGTGACCAGTCCATTGGGTCTGCCCGTGGCGGTGGGCTGTGTAGGGCACCCTGAGAGACAGTGCCAATGTCCAAACCTTCCAACCTTCTCATCTCGTCCAGAGTCTTCCAAGTTCCTCATCTTGCCTAGAGTCTTCCAAGCTCCTCGTCCACATCCAGAGTCTTCTCGTCCATGTCTTGAGTCTTCTGTGTCACAAGGCCTCCGTCTGCCCTCATCCTCAGTCCGGCCTGCTGCTTCTTGCCGATACCCAGTGGCAGGTCCAAAAGGGCGGGGAACGGTCAGAGGACTGTTCACTAACCAACATAGCGTTGTGTTGTGTTTGTGCCTATTCTCGCCGTCGCTCCACCCTCTCTACCTTTGTAGCAACTCCCTTCAGCTCTGATGGACAGATGCTACCGTGGCTTCTCTCTGCCTCGGTGTCCCAGAGTCCCCGGGCTGGCTTGACGCTATGGATCTGCCATGTTCCTGATGACGTAAGGGGACACGCACATGCGCGCTTCAGACTTGTACCAGCTAGGGTGCGAACCTCGGGGGCGTCCCCCCGTAGTGATGTCATCTGCTTCCAACATAAAAGGTCTTTGCTTGAAACTATGAATACAGTTAGCAAGGAAGAATCTTTCTCCACTGCTCTGCCTCTACAAACTTACCTAGGGGTACCCGCTCCTCGGGGGCCCCGCTCTCTCTCTTCTTGATTTCAGATAAAGGACAGAATCCGGTACTTGCTCCACGAGGGCCTATGTTCCTGAAGACTCAGAAGACTCCTATTGCCTGGAAGTGATCGCAGACGTGAACACTGTGAGTTCTATTCAGATAGGAACCGGTACTCACTCCACGAGGGCCTACGCTCCTAATCCCAAAGATTCCTTTCTGTTTAAGACGCTATCGCAGGTATGGAGATCGTGAGTTATTGCAGATTGCAGATAGGAACCGGTACTCGCTCCACGAGGGCCCATGTTCCTAAAACCCTTCACAAACTCTCTTCTTTCTCAGAAGATATCTCATACCTATATCTATGGATTGCTATTACAGATTGCAGATAGGAACCGGTTCTTGCTCCACGAGGGCCTATGCTCCTCAACTCTCCTAAGCTCTCTTCTATTCCAGAAGCCATCTCATACACAGTTATTGTGAGTTACTATTTCAGACTGCTTACAAGAACCAGTACTCACCTGTGGCTCCTGTTCCTGAATACTGAAGACTCTCTGTTGCATAAGTGGACCTTACAGACATCTACCATTGTGAATGTATCTTCCACTACTGGTTATGTATCCAGCATACCCTGTCTACTCACTACTGTCTATCTCTACAGCTCAGCAACTCAGAGAGCGCTAGTCCAGTATCTGAAGGACTTCAGCCCTGCCAAGCACATCAACTCACTACTGCCACCTCTGGTGGTTCTACTTCCAGTCTAGTAAAGAACTATCTGTGTTTGTCTCAATACTCCAGCCTAGCCAGTGGTTCCTCTCAGGATCTCCTCTTGGGGCTGCTGTCATCTGCCATCAGCCCAGGGATTCACCATTTCTACTAAGTGTTCATTCCTTACACTAATAGAGCGGTATTATATCATCTACCACTCTGTGGGAGCCAACCCACATTAGTTCACTAATTCTGCCTACTGAGTATCATCACTGTTACTCCTTCTTCAAGGGAACAGATCCATAACAGATTGCTACTTCAGTACAGAGATTATATTAAGTGCTAACTCCCTAGCAGATCTGTCTCAGATTGCTCAACTCCAAAGCAGAATTATAACAGAGTGCTAGCTCTTTCATTCTACAGGAACCAGCGCATACCAGGTTGCTAACTCTGCTCTCCTGGCGGGGTTAGCCATATCAGACTGCCAACTCCTCCCCTCGGAGGAGCTGGTCGATACAGACTGCTAACTCCACCCTCCTGGCAGGTTGAGCCACAACAGTTTGCTAACTCCTCCTCCCAGAGGAGCTGGAACCCAATAAATTACTAACTCCGCCTTCCTGGCGGGGTGAGCGATAACACGTTGTTGGTCTTCCAGAAGCATGCAGGTCCAGCAGAGGGTTAGACTTTGTCTTTGCCCATGCTGGGTCATGCTTCTTCAACCCTCGGTACTGTCCTGGATTCGTCTGGGGTCGTACCGAGGCCCAAGGGCACGCTATCCCCTCAAGTTGGGATCGCTTTCCTAGCAGTCCCAACACAACAGAATGCAAGGCCTTCTAAGGCCGTGCCAAAACATAACAGAATCCAAATAAATTGTTCATCACTCTGACCTCCGTGATAGCCATGGCATATCTTCTTTCTGGTTTGAGCCAATGTTCACAATGTTTAAGAAGTCATGAATTAAGGACTCTTGAGCAAGTTCCTGCCTTGCAGAATAACCTTCAAAACTTGCTTCAGCAACTGCTTTCAGTAAAGCACAATCTGTTATGAATGGTAGCCTTCACTGGGTGATATTGTAAGCATATGTCTAGGGGTAGTGCTGTATAGGAGCTGCTGCCTCCCCAATCCTGAAAAGTGAATGGTGCAGGAATCACTGTTTCTTAGGCTACCATGATCTCTGAGTTGCTCTTCCAAAGGTCAGTATTTACAACATATTATCATCTGTGGCTCCCTGAAAGGACTTCTAGTCTGCCAATCTTGGGTAATTTGTTTCAGCAACTGGATCCCGTATTGCCTTCTTGTTGTTGCTGGTCTTAGAACTGCTACTGAGCTGCAAATTATCTACTCAAACAACATATAGTTGAATGCTGTCAACTATACGTTTGATAAATAAGATAGCTCTTTTATTTACCTGCCAAACTATATTCTGTAAGCAATGCATAAAGATGACACCAATATAAACATTATATCTATATATTTTGCTCTCCTGGAAGAAGAAGGATCAGATTCCAGTTCTAAGCACCATATGTGGAAATTTGTTCAGACACCACCAGGAAACAGGACAGGAGGTTTATTGTGGATGTTCAAGCCACAAACAAAACTCAGCTTCTTAGCAGCAGCTCTAATGGGAACAGAAAATACAGATTTTTGGCAACTGTACAAAAGAATAAAGTAGAACAGTTTACCAGTGATCAGGATTTCTGGCTCTCTCAGGGATAGCATCTGCTGTGGTTCAGTAAGTCAGTAAAGCCTCTCTAGCTTTAGCCTGCAGAGCGGGCTTATCAAGCTCTCTGTGATTTCATCCATGCATACTCCTGGGAGAATCTTGCTCCCTGGAAACCTGATGCATTTCTATTCAGACTCTCCTGTACAAACAGGAGAGTTACCAACCTTGGCCTGGAACAAACATAGGCAATTTTCCAGTAACACTGGGTAGCTTGGGTATCTATCCTGTTTCAGTATGTTGGATCGGAAAACTTGACATGTCATTTTGTCAGAATAAAATGTGATGTTTGAGTTGTCCCATTTACTTTATTTGTGTAATGAATATTGGCAAAAGCAGGAACATGTTCAACCAACAAAAAATGTCACTGGCAGCAGCCCCCTTAACTAGCCACAATTATTACTTGAACAACTGATACTCTAGATATAAGATGGAAGGAGAGTTTGGTGTGGTTGCAGACCTCATGATGAGAGAAATGGTAGGAGATGAACAAAGTAATTTTTTTGATATGGGGAGGGAGGGAGGTTTCCTAGCAGTTTCTTCTTTCTTCAAGCTAAATTTGAACCAGTTTTTACTAGAGATGTGAATTGTGTGCCAGATCGTCTTAACGATCAGATTTGGCTGGGGGGGGGGGGATCTGATCGTTAAGATATGTGAATTGGAATAGTTTCCGATTCCAATTCACATAGCTAGGGAGGCCCGCGCCGCTAAAAAAAACAAAAAACACCCGACCCTTTAAATTGACCCCCCCTCCCAACCCCCAAAACCTTTTAAAATTACCTGGTGGTCCAGGGGGGCCTCGGGGAGAGATCCAGGGGGGCCTCGGGGAGAGGAGAGATCCAGGGGGGCCTCGGGGAGAGATTTCCCGGCATCAGCTGTTCTAAAAAAAAAAAATGGCGCCGATGCCCCTTTGCCCTTACCATGTGACAGGGTATCCGTGCCATTGGCCGGCCCCTGTCACATGGTAGGAGCACTGGATGGCCGGCGCCATCTTTAAAGATGGCGCCGGCCACTTTACTCATCAGCCCCTGGCCGGCACCATCTTTAAAGATGGTGCCGGCCATCCAGTGCTCCTACCATGTGACAGGGGCCGGCCAATGGCACGGATACCCTGTCACATGGTAAGGGCAAAGGAGCATCGGCGCCATTTTTTTTTTTTTTTTTAGAACAGCTGATGCCGAGAAATCTCTCCCCGAGGCCCCCCTGGATCTCTCCCCGAGGCCCCCCTGGACCACCAGGTAATTTTAAAAGGTTTTGGGGGGGTCGGGAGGGTGGGGTTGATTTAAAGGGTCAGGTATTTTTTTGTTTTTTTTTAGCGGGCGGTCCTCCCTAATAAAAAAGGGTCGGGTGGGGGGTCAATTTAAAGGGTCGGGTGGGGTTTTTTTTTATCGGGCCGTTGGCGCCATTTTAATTAGTGGCAGCCAAAATGGCGCCGATGGCCCGAGAGCGGGAGATCGCGCCCGGACCCCCCCCCCCCCCCCCCACTGGACAACCATGTAACTTAACATTTTGCGGGGGTTTGGGAGGGTGGGGGAGGGTAAGGAATTGGTTTTAAAGGGTCGGGGTGGGTTTACGGGTTGTTTTGGTGTGCCGGTTTTCCCGCCCTCCCCCAAATAATTCCCGGGCCCTATTTAACGATACAATACAAATGCCCCTGACGATAAATCGGGGGCATTTGTATTGTATTGTGCACTCTAACGATTTTGGACGATTTTAAAATTATCTGACGATAATTTTAATCGTTCAAAAACGATTCACATCCCTAGTTTTTACTGTGCAATGATTCTGGGTAGCTCTGAACTTTAATTCAGAGATACCCAGTGTTTTTCCCCTTTGCCTTTCTTGCATCTTGAGTTCTAGTTAGTCTGAGGAGCTGAAGGCGCAAGAATCAAACCCATCTCTCAACTCCCATGCCACGGAGCCATTCAGCTAGCCCAGAAATGGGAAAATTAATAGTTATCACTGTGACTGAGAAAATGCATGGGAGTAATCTCTGCCTTCCATTCTTCTTCCTTTCAACTAAGGATCCTCTGAGCTTATCCCATGTTTTCTTGAACTTTATTACAGTTTTTTGACTCCAACATCTCCACTGGGAGGCCAATCAGTGCATTTTCTATGTTACTCGTGAGTCTATTCCCTTAATGCTTTATATCCTGACTTCTTGTTCTAGAAACCTTTTCCTTCTTAAAAATTGTAATTTTTCTTGTGTATTTATACCTTTTAGGTATTTAAATTTAGACTGCAGGGCTTAGCAACTCTGGTCCTTATGTGCTGGAAGCCAGTCAGGTTTTCAAGATACCCACACTGAATATGCATTAGTTGCATTTGAATGAACTGCCTCCACTGCATGTGAAAGCACTCTCATTTGTATTCATTGTGGATATTCTGAAAACCTAACCACCATGTAGTACTCACAGTCACTACCCATGGACTATTGACTCTCTTTTACCTCCTCAAGTATAAATCAGGGATAGGCAAATCTTGTCCTGAAGTGCCTCAAGCATGTAGGGTTTTCAGGATATCCACAATGAATGTGCATGGAATGCATTTGCATTTGTGGCAACAATCTAGAGATGACTCTTTTTATGCCTATAAACATAGAAATAATGGCAGGAAAAGACCGATGGTCCATCCAGTCTGCACAGCAAGCTTCCCATGGCAGTATCTGCTGCGCCATGCAGGTTACCCCCCATGTATCAGTCAGTTTTGCTTGATACGCTTTACTTATGGACTTGGCCATAGAAGCAGTCCTGTGTTTTTTTTCTTAATGTCTGAGCATCAGTACCCCCTCCCCCCCCCCCCCCGACTGTAAAAAAAAGTCATGACTCATGTTGGTTGTCCCTAAATCCAAATTTATCTTTCCTTTCAGCCCCCACTCCCCTCCTTCGAAGCAGAGAGCAATGTTGCAGTTGAATCAACAGCATCAAGGCTTATTGGTTAAGGGGTAGATTTTAAAAGCTCTACACATGCCAAATCAGAGAGATACGCGTTACTCTCAAGCCAGCGCGCGGTGTGTTTATTTTAAGAAGTGTCCATGGACGCACGTATCTCTCGGTACGTGCACAAGCAAAAAATTCCAAAAGAGGGTCGGGGTGTGGGCGTGCTCTGAGCAGGGAATGGGCATTCTGGGAATTTAAATGGAAACCAGCGTGTAAGTATTTACATGCACGGGGTCCCTTACCATGTAACCTTACTTCTGCTATAGATGGTGTATAAGTTATAAAAAAAAAAAAAACTATGCTAATCAGTGGGGTTTTAAGGTTTGTGGCAGATAGGGTAAAAGAGAGGTTAGTTAGTTAGGGGGGTTAGGAAGTCCTATCCTGTAACTTGGCAAAGTGGAAAAAACTGGTTTAACTGGTAATTGCATTGGTGCACGTGTATATTAAAATCCCCTCACACCCACTTATGCAATAGAAGGGGCACATGCGCACATCCATATAAAATGGTGCGCACATTTAAGCGTGTCCAACTAATTTTATAAGATGTGCATTGCAAGGGGTCATCAAGAACTTCCTTAGATTTGATTGCAAGGAGACACACATTTGCTACCTGTTCTTGTGGCCACTGCCAGTTAAGTTGAAAAATTTAATGGTAGCCATATTATAGATTGCTTTCTTAGTGAAATATCTTCTGAATTTCTGTATTGCATGCTTGAAATCTCTCTATATTTTATCAAGTTTTGATATTGCTAGTCTGTATTGTTTATTAATCTAAAAAGTCTGGTATCTACAAGCGCCCCTTGAAAAGCATCCACTATCTCTCCACTTCTTGTAGATTCTGCAGAAGGGATGCTCCAGCCCACATCTCCAACTGGCAATACTTCTTCCTCCTTTCCCATCTTTTGGATGTCTAACCAATAACCATATCTCTGTCCTTGAAAGAGCTGAGATTATCAATGACCAAATAAATATGCACTTATTCTGAGTTTATCTAATCCACTGAAAGTTAGTTTTTCTGTTTTTTGATTTTTTTTTTAAACCCACTTTTTGGTTTCAGGTAAAATCTGCCCCTCCTGAAAACCAAGGCTCATAATTATGCAATTAGACACAGCTTCTATACTAGGCTAAAATTTATATTAAACAGTAAAAGTTCAGTTAAAAATAAACCTTAAATTGCCGGCACACATAAAAACTGTGAGATACGCGTGTGGCCAGGCCACGCGTGTATCTTGCGGTACGCACAGAAGAGCTGACTGTGCAAAAAGGGGTGGACCGGGGAGGGCCAGAGGTGGGGTCTGGGGAGGGCCAGGGGTATGCCAGCAGCCGGCTGGCTCGTGCTACTTACTACTGCTCGGGGGAACAGGTAAGTATAAAAACAACAAAAAAAAGCTTGGATAGAAGGGTTTTAGGGGTCGGCATCGAGAGGGGAAAAGGGAGTAAGGGTAGTTAGGGGGTTAGGGGGTTTCTCTCCCAGTCCACTTGTTTATTGGAGCAGACTGGGAGGGAACCGGGGAAGGGCTGATTGCGTTGCCGCACGTTCTTAAAGAAAATCCCCCTCTTGTGCGCGCGAGTGGGCATCCGCATGCACATGCACACCCTGATATAAAATTGGGGCGTGCATGTGCGCAATAGCAGCATATTTTATAACATGTGTGCTTTGCTGCATGATTTTTTTTCAAATCAAATTTATGTATCTAACCCAAAACAGAAAACAAAATTAATGTATCTATCCAAAAAGTGAAAAAAAATCTAAAATCTAAAATAAAATAAAATAAAACAGAGAATCAACTAACTTTCCATTCAACGGAGTTTATTAACTCACTCAACATCAATGAACTTCCTCATAAATTAATTCATAAAATTGGAATTCCTATATATTAAGAGCAAAAATGGTTACTCACATAAGCAGCTACAGAATCTGTGTCTCACATTTGTTCCAGACTGCCGTTGTATCCAGGAGGCAGTCTGGAACTGCCTGACCCTATGGGCGTGCTGAGCTAGAGCAATTCAACCCAATATCCTTCCCCCTGAAAAACTGAAGAGAGTGTGTGGTGGTGTGGGGGGGGGGGGCGCGGAGGTACTGTACTTTCTGGATCAGCACAGATATCTCTGAGCATGGGTCACTGCAGCTAGTTTCCTACTGCCACTAATGAGGAATGGGAAGTGATGTTAAGTTCCACAGGTAATCAGGAAACTACAAACTGTGAGCCTGACATTGGTGCTGAGCAAGCTATTGTGAAGAACAAAATTACTGGCCATCTGGATAGACACTGATGAATGGGACAGAACCAAAATGGATTTAACCAAGGCAAAGTTTGCCTTCCAAATCTGTTAAAAAAATTTTTTAAAAGGTTAACAAACATGTGGACATTGGTGTGTCAGTTAATCTGGTGTACCTGAATTTTCAAAAGAGTTTCAAAAAAGTCCCTCAGGAGAAACTCATCAAAAAATGTAAAAGTCATGGGATAGAGGCATATTATTTATGCATTTATTTAGGTGTTTTATATACCATCAATCCAAATCAGTATTCATGAATATGCAAAATCAGTATTCTTATTCATGGTCAACGATCACATAATGTGTGTCAACATTAGCATTCAGTTTCTATGTGACAGTAAATATTCTAGCTGTTAATCATCAGTATTCATGAATATGAATACTGGTTTACAAAATCAGTATTCATATTCATGGTCAACGATCACATAATGTGTGTCAACATTAGCTTTCAGTTTCTATGTGATAGCAAATATTCTAGCTGTTAATCATATATATTCCAGGATATCACAATAGCTGTTATATAATCAAGTTCATATTTGTCATTTTCATGGTCGACATAATAGTAAATACAAGTCCTAAATCTACTCGATATAATAGTAAATACAAGTTCTAATTCTACTCACAATACACTTCAAATCATTCATTACTTATTGCTTGCCCCGCTAACAGAATGGTTATCCTATTGTGGATTAGTAATTAGCTAAAGGAAAGGAAACAGAGAGTAGAACTGAATAATCATTTCATTCAATGGAAAAAGGAAATAGTTGACCCCCAGGGATCTGTATTGGGACTGATGCAGTTTATCTACTAGATAAGGGAGCCCTGACCGACGTGCTGCAAATGCGCAGTAGAGAGCAGCTCTACCGTGCATGCAAGCACGTCGGCCAGAGCAGAGCGTGCCCGGAAAAAAAAATGGCGCCTGCTCCTTAGGAGCAGGAGCAGCGGCGGCGACAAGCAGGAGCAGCAGGAGTAGTAGCGGCGGCGGCGCGCGCACGCGAGGGAGGGAGGAGCAGTAGCGGCGGTGCGCGCGCGAGAGACAGGAAAGAGCAGTAGCGGCGGTGACGCACGCGTGGGAGGGAGGGACACCCCCTGTCTGCCGGTTGTGGATGAGCTGAAAGGGGAGGGGAGTGAGTGAGGAGAGAGTGAGGAGAGAGTGAGAGAGAGGGAGGGATGAGAGAGTGGAGAGGATGGGTGAGGAGGGAAGAGAGTGAGGAGAGTGAGGGGAGGGTGGTGAGGGCGGAGGAGAGTGAGGTTGAGGGGAGGGGGAGGGAGGAGAGGGAGAATAGAGGAGGGAGGGAGGAGAGCGGAGAATAGAGAGGGGAGGTGGAGGTTGAGGAGAGAGTGGGGGAGGGAGACTAGAGGGGGAGGAAGTGGGAAGGAAATGGACCGAAAAAAATGTTTTAAATGTAGCCCGTTGTTACGGGCTTAACGGCTAGTATATCTATAAATGATGTGGAAAAGAGAGTGAAGAGTGAGTTGATCATATTCACAGATGACACAAAATTATTCAAAGTTGTTATATAACAAGGTGAGAGGATCTTGTGAGACTGGGGAATGAAATGGCAGATGAAATTTAATGTGAACAAGAGAAATGTAAGGGAGTTGATCTATCAAAGCCATGAGGTAACAAAAAAAGGAGATAGATCCAAAGTCCTTCAATCAATCTTTATTAATGTGTATGCAAATCTAGTAACACATAGTCCATAGAAATGTATAAGCAATATCTTTTTAGAGGAAACAGGTATGAACGCGTATACAATAAAGATGTTTAAAACATATCTAGCGGTGCATTATTAAATGTACCACTCTTGACAGAGTAGAGAAAGTTACTTTCTTATGCATTACCAACAAGATTCACATTACCTGATTAGGACGCCATCAAGATTTACTCCTGTTTAAAAGACATGACTTAATAATATTGACCCACAATCGCAAAGAATACCAATAGTGTCCAAGTTAATTTTTCATTCACCAAGAACCTGTAAAGTGAATATACATACTAGGCTTCATTGACCTTCATAATAGGCTTCATCGTATAGCATAGTTTCACTTTCACACTCCACCTTCTGTTTAATCATTGGTCAATACTAATATACTATTTTTGTTATAATTTTTCAATTTGCAAAATCTCTCATGTAAATGCCACCTGTGATGTGCTCTTTTAATTTGCAGTCCTGAATCATGTCAGTGACATTACTTAGCTTAGTAAATGGAAGCCGAATTGTCCGAATAGAATAGCCCGGTAAACTCTGCCTGATACAGGACCGTGTTTTGGATGTTGAAACAATCCTTTTTCAAGGGTTCATTTACTACAATGTAAAAAGGTTCAAATGTAATTCACAAAAGATTTTTTTAAACTATTCACTTTACAATAACCACTGATGCTTAACAAGACGTCAAAATGTTGAACACAAGTCCGTAACAAACTTACTTTCAACCACTCAATTTGTCAGCTTGAGACGTGATGGCATGACGGTGTTCATTTCCGGTATTGACAGAAAGATTGCCATATTTAAAGAGCTGAGCTGGCAATTAATAGGCCGACATGATAGAGAACTATATGACATTTTCAAAGCCAAAGTTACCAAGATGGCTGACATGATAGAGGACCTTGGTGGCCATTTTGAAATGTCAAAAAGACTTTAGGGACCTTTGAATTATACTAATGTTGATACAAATTGCACTATAAAATTGCTGAATGTATTGAAACATGTTACAGCTGAAATTATCCGATGTAATAGATCGCCCACCTCCCACCACTTATTACTGGGAAACATGTTATTAAATACAGGCGTACCGCTCCACAGCAGCATTTAAACCTTTCGAGTATGTGGTGTTCAGACAAAAAATCCATCACTGTTCTCTCAAATTTAGAACTATCTTCGGGTCTCCTCCTCTTGGATTTTTTGGTACCACTTCAATAACACGCCACTTTAAATCATAAAAATGTGATTATGTTGAATGCAATGCGCCACAATAGGAGCCTGTATTTTGGAAGTCCTAATGCAGCTCTGATGTTCAATTAGGTGAGTTTTAATGGTTCGTTTTGTATGACCCACATAATGTAAATTGCAAGGGTATATTATTAAATATACCACATTACTAGTGGAACAGAAAAATGGCTCGCTGTGTGTAGTTTGCCTGTATAATCCATCCAGCTAGATCCAACAATTGCCTATTGGCACAATTCACATTTCTGACAAGACCAATGGCCTATGTTCATCTCTACATCTCTGTCCGGGATAGGTGATAAAAATGAATATTTCACATAATCTCTAATATTCTTGCCACGACTATAGGCAATAATCAGTCTATCCTTGAAAACTTGATGTAACTGCAAAATATGCCAATGGTGTAAAATAATTGAGGTTATAGTCGATGCTTTAGAAGAGTATGTCAAAGTACATACAAGAGGAATTACTGAATGTGATGTCTTGTTCAAAAGTAACCACTGTCTTTCAGCATGAAACGCTCGCTTGTAAGCTTTTTTAATAGTTAACATAGGATAACCTCTATCTCTCAATTTACAAAATAAGATGTTTGATTGGTCTACAAATTCAGATTTTTCACTGCATAATCTGCACAACCTAAGTAATTGACCCACTGGTAAATTATTGCGTAAATGTAGTGGATGAAAACTTGTGTAATGTAATAACGTATTACGTTCTATAGGTTTTCTATAAATCATGGTCACGAATCCATCTCCATTTTTACTGATGTTGATATCCAAAAAAGATATAATGTGACTATGATAATTGATGGTAAACTGGAGATGAGGATTCAAGGAGTTTATCCATTGATGAAATGATAATAACTCTTGTTCATCGGAATGCCACAAGAAAAACATGTCATCTATAAATCAAGTCCAACAAGTGACATGTTGAAATCTCTCCGCAATATATAAGGAAGTCTCTTCACAGTTGGCAACAAACAAATTTGCTATACTGGGCACCATGGTGGAGCCCATGGCAGTCCCATGGATTTGTTTGTAGAAATTTCCATCAAATACAAAAAAATGTCACATAACGCCCACGTAGCAAGAACTAATAAAAACTCTGATGGTATTCTATGTGGCTGTGGTCTTTTATCCAAAATACTGGAAATTATTTCTAATGTTGCATCTTGCGGGATATGGGTGTACAAAGCTTGTATCTCCATTGTCACTAAAAATCCCAATCTAGCCACTGACATTGTCTGTAATTTTACCAGCATTTGTTTTGTATCTTTTAAGTACAACTTCGCTTGAGAAACAAAAGTTTGCAGAAAATAGTCCACAAAAGTAGATAAAGGCTCCAGCAATGATCCAATAGTGGTCACAATGGATCTACCTGTAGGGTCAACTGGGTTTTTGTGCATTTTTGGCACCATATATATAGTAGGTGTTTTTTAAATTTGACCGTTAAAAGTCTAGCCTCTTTGGCTGTCAGAAAACCCAATGCTCTTCCTTCATCTACTAATTTTCCAATGGCTACTTGTAAAGATGGACCTGGATCTTGTGCTAAAACTTCATAATTTCCAAGATCTCGGAGATGTTCCAGAACCATATTAATATATGCTTCCCTCTCACTATGGCTCCTCCTTTATCTGCTTGTTTCACAATTATCGAATGATTGGATTTAAGAGATTTGAGAGTATCATTTTGGCCTCTGGTCAAGTTGTATCGGGGTGGAAATATGTTCTGCTCTGCCTGATGGACTTCTTCAAGAATTAAATCCATGTAAGTTTTTATGTGGGAGTCCACTGCCCCAGGGGGAAGCCAATTCGATTTGGGATGGACAATCGAACAATCTAAAGAAGAAGTTTGTGTCGAAAAGAAAAGTGTCACCTGAGGTTTTCTAAAGAACCGGAAAAGATCTCTGCGACATTGAAACGCATCATAGTGATGATATGGTATAAATGACAGTCCTTGTCCAATACCTCTAGCTGCATGGCTGTCAGATGATGTCCTGAAATATTGATCACATTTGATGTCAACTTTGTGACCTCATCTGAGGATGTTGGTCTGGATATGGCTAAGGTGGTTGATGAGTATAGCGAAAATTTCTCCGTCCTTGATTTCTATTAAAGGGGCAATAATTACCTCAACGCTGATCATAACCTCTATAGGCATTGTTAGTAACATACGTTGTGATTTGATCTTCATCAGAACTGTTTGAGGAGTCATCCGATGACCCAGCGAAAGCCACTTTTCTAGGTTTGTTCATAATTCTACGTTGCCATGCATAGATGTAACCGGTGGAATAATCCTTCTCATCTCTTTTTAACTTGGCAATTTTGCTCTGCTTTAGATCAATACAGAACTTTTCAATCATCTGCCTATGTTCGTGTAATTTTTTGTCAAAATCCTCAAGCGATTCTTGAGTCTGAAGAAAAGATGTTCTTTCTTCACACAAGATTTTAACCATCTCAGATAATTTATTGGTGGTTTCTATAAGGAGAAGCAATATTGCGATCCACCTGGTCACAAACTCTTTATTCTCTCAGTAAATAGATGGCTCAAGATTAATACGTAAGCCTCTGGGAATTCTTTCATCTCTGATGTATTGTAATAAAGTAGCAGAGTGGAGTTCTGACCGAACTAAACGCTTTTGGAGATCAGCTAATTGTGTCCAGCATTTATTATCTGTATTATCTGGTGTATCATCCAGTAATAATGCTCCCTGTAATGCTTGAGTTACATGTTCCTCTGAATAGCTGAAGACGTTTGTCCACATTTTGAAAACCATAGAATCTGTGGGAAATTACTGAATACCAATACTAGAACCACAGACCTTGAATTACTAGTAATTTTAAGATGTTCCATTGGTAAATACTGACCCACAATTACAAAGAATACCAATAGAGTCCAAGTTAATTTTTCATTCACCAAGAACCTGTAAAGTGAATATACATACAAGGATTCATTGACTTTCAAAATAGGCTTCATCGTATAGCATAGTTTCACTTTCACACTCCGCCTTCTGTTTAATCATTGGTCAATACTAATATACTATTTTTGTTATAATTTTTCAATTTGCAAAATCTCTCGTGTAAATGTCACCTGTGATGTGCTCTTTTAATTCGCAGTACTGAATCATGTCAGTGACGTTACTTAGCTTAGTAAATGGAAGCCGAATTGTCCGAATAGAATAGCCCAGTAAACTCTGCCCGACATGGGACCATGTTTCGGATGTTGAAACAATCCTTTTTCAAGGGCTCATTTACTGCAATGTAAAAAGATTCAGATGTAATTCAGAAAATTTTTTTTTAAACTATTCACTTTAAAATAACCACTGATGCTTAACAAGATGTGAAAATGTTGAACACAAGTCCGGAACAAACTTACTTTCAACCACTCAATTTGTCAGCTTGAGACGTGATGGCATGACGGCGTTCATTTCCGGTATTGACGGAAAGACTGCCATTTTTAACTAGCTGAGCTGGCAATTAATAGGCCGACATGATAGAGAACTATGATGACGTTTTCAAAGCCAAAGTTACCAAGATAGCTGACATGATAGAGGACCTTGGTGGCCATTTTGAAATGTCAAAAAGAATTTTTGTGATCTTTGAATTATACAATATTGATACAAATTGCACTATAAAATTGCTGAATGTATTGAAACATGTTACAGCTGAAATTATCCGATGTAATAGATGTAATAGTATTGACCAATGATTAAACAGAAGGCGGAGTATGAAAGTGAAACTGTGCTATACAATGAAGCCTATTATGAAGGTCAGTGAAGCCTAGTATGTATATTCACGTTACTGGTTCTTGGTGACTGAAAAATTTACTTGGACACTATTGGTATTCTTTGCGATTGTGGGTCAGTATTTACCAACGGTCCATCTTAAAATTACTAGTAATTCAAGGTCTGTGGTTCTAGTATTGACAATAATATTGCCAGCACAGCCCCGGAAGCAGAGCTTTGGGCGAAACTCAGCCTGAGTCGGGCTTTGGTTACTAGATTTGCATTCACATTAATAAAGATTGATTGAAGGATTTTTGATCTATCTCCTTTCTTTGTTACTACAAGAGCAAAGTAATGCATATATAGGAGGATTAAATCAAACTGTAAGTACACAATGATGGATTCTATATTAGTTGTCACTACTAAGGAAAAAAATCTTGGATTGTGGTCAGTATTTTGAAATCCTCATGTCAATGTCGGATGGGGATCAAAAAAGCAAATAGAATGTTTGGCATTATTAGGGAAGAAATGGAAAATAAACAGAGGATATCATAATATTTCTATATTGATCCATGGTATAACCACACCTTGAGTATTGAGTGTGGTTATAATTGCCCATCTCCAAAAACATGTAGAGAAACTAGAAAAGGTACAGAGAAGAGAGATCAAAATAATAAAAGATATCCCTATAATGAAAAGTGAAATAAGTCTCATCAGCCTGGATAGAAGATGGCTGAGAAAGATGTTTGATATCCATAAAATCTTTAGTGAGGTGAAACAGGTATAAACAGAGGCCCCCTGTGGCAGAGACCTTCTCCTGCTGTGATGGTTGAAGCTGGTGTAATGCTAAATGTTGCTGTGTTGCAAGACTTCTAGGTAGAAGCTCATAGAGTGGGCTGTTTGATGCCCTCTTCCCTACTGGATCTCCTGCACAGGAATGGGGTCTAGAACCCCCTCCCCCCCCCAGCAAAGTCTCCCAGTGGCATGGAGGGGAAACAGGGAAAATTTAGGGTAACCATCCTGAAGGAAGATGTTATCTGAAATACCTCAGAAATACACAATTGCTGATAAATAAATTTAAGAAGTTTATTTTTGCCAAAAAAAGAGAATTAGAAGCAATCTTCTAGTAAATAATACAAATATTCAAGTTTTTTAACATGTATCTTTGGAATACTAATACAAACAATCTTTTGATAATCGTAGACAATTAGACAACAATTCGAAATTGTAAATTCTTTCTAAATTTTCTTTTGTGGTAGCAGTGCAAAAGTAATATTAACAATTCTATTCTCTTATTTCCAAGAATATTCTCATGGATTCATCTACAAGTTAGATAGGTATTACTTTTATTCTTTTGTATGCTGGTATTCACGTTACTCTGTTTAACCTTTAGATCTGTATCATAAGAAATTAAGCCTTTGGGGTAATTTTTCTCTTTTTCCAGGCTCTTTTAAAAACCAAGGACCTCATTTTCTAAAGTATCACAGGCCTGCAATACTTTAGGAAATGATGGGCAGGGGGCCAAAATGGGGGGCGGGCCTGCGCTAGCCGGCAGCGATCACACCATCGCAGTGCAATCGCTGCCGGTTTGGCACCCAATAGCACCACCATAGGAGGTGTAGCTATTGAGAGCAAAATAGGACGCGAAAAGGGCCTTACCTTTTTGCTGTCCGCGACGTCGGCACAGAGTCGGCCCCGTTGACGCCCCGACTCCTCCTCTTCCGGGGAATGCCTGCAATATTGTTATAACACATGCGTTATTTTTCGCATCACAAGATGCATTTGCAAATTTTCAAAATTTATTCAAAGGGGAGGAGTTTATGAAAATGAGGGGTGTTTAATGTTGTATACAATAGCATAACACACACTATTACATGTTTTAACTACACCTTTTTTCCTGGCTCTGTGCAATATGCCCAAATATAGCAAATTCTTTTTCAGAGAGTGAGGGAGAAGAGAGAGTGAGTGAGATAACCTCTGGGGTGGCACACATATAAGTCAACTATTTATACCACTGCAGGAGGGTCAACTAGTAACTCGAGGTGAGGTTTTGGTGGTGGTCTAGGGTTTGGGGGGCAGTTTTATATGCACAGTCAGAGGTACGAACAGCACAGTACACATCACTGAAGCTTTCATGTGATTTGGAGTGTGGAAAGGGACACAAACATGAGATTTGTACAATGTACTCTTGCCCTAATTTGATAGCAACTAGGTAGAACGTGCATCAAGCTAGGGCAAAAGTACTCTCTCTCTCTCTCCCAGTGTTTGCTTAAAAGACTAACAATGCTATGTGCAAAAACATCACAAAGTGCAATAAAGCCATGCTGCACAGCTTAACACAAATGAAAAAGGTGTAGTTATTTGCCACATTAAAACTGCAATGTGGCTTCACAATTTGCAAAGCCAGCCCACTTGGTCAGAAATGCCACCCCTTTTCTGATGTGGTTAGTGCAGTTAGTGTAGCTGTGTTTAAAAAAGGATTGGATAAGTTCTTGGAGGAGAAATCCACTACCTGCTATTAATTAAGGTGACTTAGAAAATAGCCACTGCTATTACTAGCAACAGTAGCATGGAATGGACTTAGTGTTTGGGTACTTGCCAGGTTCTTATGGCCTGGATTGGCTACTGCTGGAAATAGGATACTGGGCTTAATGCCGATGGACCCTTGGACTGAACCAGCATGGCATGTTCTTATGTAGGGATGTGAATCGTTTTTTGACGATTTAAAAAAATTGTCAGATATTTTTTTAAATCGTCAAAAATCGTTAGAGTCACGATACAATAGAAATTCCCCCGGTTTATCATGAAAAATCGTAAATCGGGGGAGAGTGGGAAAATCGGCATACCAAAACAACCCCTAAACCCACCCCGACCCTTTAAAACAAATCCCCCACCCTCCCGAACCCCCCCAAAATGTTTTAAATTACCTGATGGTCCAGTGGGGGGGTCCCGGCACGATCTCCCGCTCTCTGGCCATCGGAGCCATTTTGGCTGCCACTAATATAAATGGCGCAGATGGCCCGATAAAAAAAAAACCCACCCGACCCTTTAAAATGACCCCCTTATCCTCCTCCACCCTCCCGACCCCCCCCCAAAAAAAAAAAACCTTTTAAAATTACCTGGTGGTCCAGTAGGGGCACGGGGAATGATCTCCCGCTCTCAGGCCATCGGCTGCCACTAATAAAAATGGTGCCGATGGCCCTTTGCCCTTACCATGTGACAGGGTATCTGTGCCATTGGCCGGCCCCTGTCACATGGTAGGAGCACTGGATGGCCGGCGCTGAACCCCCAGGGACTTTTGGCCAGCTTGGGGGGGGCCTCCTGACCCCCACAAGACTTGCCAAAAGTCCAGCGGGGGTCCGGGAACGACCTCCTGTACTCGGGCCATATTGCCAGTATTCAAAATGGCGCCCACGCTACCTTTGCCCTCACTATGTCACAGGGGCCGACGGCGGCCCCTGTGAAGCGGCTGCCAGTACTGAAAATGGCGCCGGCGCTAGCCTTTGCCCTCACTATGTCACAGGGACCGACCATCGGCCCCTATGACCTAGTGAGGGCAAAGGTAGCGCCGGCACCATTTTGAATACTGGCAATACGGCCCGAGTGCAGGAGGTCGCTCTCAGACCCCCGCTGGACTTTTGGCAAGTCTTGTGGGGGTCAGGAGGCCCCCCCCAAGCTGGCCAAAAGTCCCTGGGGGTCCAGCGGGGGTCCGGGAGTGATCTGCACTCAGGCCGTATTGCCAGTATTCAAAATGGCGCCTGCGCTACCTTTGCCCTGTCACATGGTAAGGGCAAAGGGCCATCGGCGCCATTTTTATTAATGCAGCCGATGGCCTGAGAGCGGGAGATCGCTCCCCGCGCTCCCGCTGGACCACCAGGTAATTTTAAAACCTTTTTTGGGGGTTTGGGAGGGTGGGGGAAGGTTTTTTGATTATCGGATCGGGCGCAGCCGATAATCAAAACTCAAATCGGGCTGGGCGATAAAAATTTTAAGATTTGGATCAGAACCGGAACCGATCAGATTCCGGTTCCAATTCACATCTCTATTCTTATGTTCTTACATTATACAAATCTCATCTTTGTGACCCTTTCCTCACTCCAAATCACTTGAAAGCTTCACTGATGTGTTCTGTGCTGTTCATACCTCTGACTGTGCATGTAAAACTATCCACCAAACCCTAGACCACCGCCAAAACTTCACCTTGAGTTACTAGTTGACCCTCCTACAGTGATATAAATAGTTGACTAATATGAGAGCTGTGTAAAGAAAGTCTCTCTCTCTTTCTCTCTCTCTCTTCCACCATGGAAATACCTGTCAGGGTCACTCATGAAGTGAAATTATTGTGGGTAGCACACATTGTGTTAACTCAAAAATTACTCTAACTCCACCCCTTTTTATCACGGGCACTATTCATGTGAAATTTATAGAAAAATGATGAATCTAGGCCTTAGTCAGTTAAGTGACTTACCCAGCTAATTGGTGGTCACTGAATATACAGTGGCTACTACTTTACTAGTTAAGTCTAACTTAACTGGCTAAGGGCCATTTCAATATCAGCCTCAAAGTGCACAGTAAGACAGAAAAAAGAGTGGCACTAACACAGCAAGACACTGAACAGAGAACGAGGCTCAGCAGTGGCAGCAACAGTGGCACCTAGATCCCAAGGCATGCAAAGAGAGGCAGAAGAAAAGATTTCCTTTTTTGTGTGTGCTTTTGTTTTGGGGACCAAAATTCAAGTAAAACCAAGAGAAAGAATCAGGGCAAGAAGAACAGGCTGGGCAGCAGCAGGAACAGTGGCACCAAAATCTCAAGGTATCGATAGGGAGAGGGTGGAAGAGAGAGGCTTTAATGACCATCATTTTTTCCAATATTCAAAGATAAGACTCAGTCCAACGCTCATACAATTCACAAAATACATATATAAAACATCTCCCTATCAAAATTAGGATATAACATAGGAATTTAAGCTTTTCATTACATATAATCCAATTGCTAACAACAACCAAGGAGAATGAGAAAGAAAAGGACATTAGAAAAAATTAACCCATTCCCCACAAATATCTTTCTTCTTTCCTCCTCTCCAAACAGGCCTCATTTATTAAGCATTTTTCCAATAGATACAATAAATTTGAGAAGAACAGGCATAGCATTAAGATTTCTATTAGAAGGTGGGCAGCCATATCTTCCTTTAAGAACATAAGAACATAAGAAATTGCCATGCTGGGTCAGACCAAGGGTCCATCAAGCCCAGCATCCTGTTTCCAACAGAGGCCATCCCAGGCCACAAGAACCTGGCAATTATCCAAACACTAAGAAGATCCCATGCTACTGATGCAGTAAAGGATTAGTGGGAATGGGCATTAAAAAGAAGCATATTATCTGCAAAATCATTACAATTTAGGAGGAATGCCAGGATGCCAGTCTTATTTTGATTTCCCAAGTCATTTTTCCATAATGACTATATTCCAAACTTTTTGTGATCACTCCAATTTTGTGAGAGGGTGATCTTTTCCAATACTTAGCTAATACACCTCTGGTAGCTAATAGACTTTGTATCAAATGACAGGTCCTTTTAACAAGAAACCAGAATAGTGAATGAGATTTCCAAATTCACAATTGTCGAAATATATACATTGTTATATACATCCTTACAAAAATATGGATCAAGGGACAATCCCTACATAAATGTATAAACAAACCCAACAAATTTTACCTTTTTCTAAACAAGAAAGGAGTATCAGGGTATCATTTATTCATCTTCTATGAAGTAATATAAGTCTTCACTGTTATTGCTGTGGTCCAGGTGGAGTGTAGGGGACACCATTTTGGAGTGGCACAGGTTGGCAGGATAAAGCTAGGGCAAGTCTTCTGCCTGATCAATTCCCTTCCCCCAAAGGTTGAGCCCTTGGATTCTGGGGACCAGCAGGTCTCTGTGGTGGCAGACCAACATGGTGAGTCTGGAGTAAGGCTTGGACAGGCTGCTAAGGCTGGAGCAAGGTTGGACAGGAGCAGAGTGCAGGTAAGGCTGGAACTGAGGCTTGGACAGGAACAGAGTACAGGTAAGGCTGGTACTGAGGCTTGGACAGGAACAGCATGCAGGTAAGGCTGGAAGTAAAGCTTGAACAGGATCAGTGTTCAGGTAACGCTGAAACAGAGGCTTGGACAGGAACAGACTAAAACAGGATAGGACAGGATGAGACAAGGACAAGACAGAACAGGGAACATACAGGCCCAAAGGCAGCGATACAGGAAGCCCTTAGGGGATAGACAAGATAAGGCCCCTGAGGGCAAGGTGAGGAGAGGCTGAGATAGGCCAGAGGTTAGGGGAAGGCATAGATTGGTAAGAGGTCAGAAGAAGGCCTAGAAAGGCTGCAAGGCAAGGAAAAGAGCAAGAAGGCCCTTAGGCCACAAGGCAAAGTTAGGAGCAAGAAGGACCAGAGGCCACAAGGCAACAGTGGCTAGGGCAAGGAGCCAAGAGAAACTCAATGTGGAAGCATTGAAGCAAGGGACAGACAGGGTTATGTAGAGCTGAGGCATGTGTGTGGTGCAGGCAAGGAGGAGGAGCTTGGAAAGGTGGAGAACAGGCATACTGAGGAATCCTGGTGGCAAGAAAGCTGTACTATATGCTGAGTAGTGAGCAGCAGCTGGCATGGGTAACATGGAACAGAGCTCCAAGGAGACCTCTGCTGGCAGGGAGGTGTCATGATCTGGGTATGATGAGTCTGCATAGCAGCTGAAACTGTAACATTCAGTAAGATCTCTACTGTGTGCTAACTAGGTCTCTGAATACTGTTGCCCCAAAGTCTCTTCCTATTGCATAATGTAATACTAGACAGAGCTGACATTGCTACATCTATAATTCTATACAGAAAAGAGAACAATCCCCAAAATCTTCCTTTTCCACAGTACTTTCTCAAAACCCAATTGTGAGCAAATAAAATGTGACATATTGTATGGAGCAACTGCGAAGTGTTCAACTTGGAAATACTGAAAATGAGAGATTTGCTTCTGTTAAGCACAATCACATTTTCCCTTGTCAGAAACTTGCAAAAAATGTGAGAAAATATAAAATGTCTGCATATTTACTTTTGGAAAGTGCAAAAAATCCTTTCCTATATCTCTTGAAAGCCATTGTGAAGAAAGTGAAATAAGCAGAGAGTAACAAGTTGATACATTCATTGCTTTATGAGTTTTCTGCAAATTGTTGCCACATGTGGAATAAAATGGTGATTTATAGCTATTATTTACCTTGCTATCTGCTCTATTAAAATATATGCAGGTAGAAATATAGGGAGATCCAAATGTTCCTCAGACCTAATACAATAAGCATAAACTGTAGGTTTTCACCAGAGCATGTGCTCCAGAAATAAAACCCAATATTAGGGAACCCAATCTCTCCAGTCACCTTAAATAAAGTAATGTTTTATAGCTGACATGAGCTTCTTTTCCCCCTTCCAAATAAATTTCAACATTTATTTTGGTAATGTAAAAAAAAAAAAAATACATGAGTTATGGGAATAGGGAATGGAGACAACAGAAACATTTGAGGAAGGATCAACATTTTAACAACATTCATTCTACCCAGCCACAAAAATGTCATATCTCTACACTTAACAAATCTACTTTAATTCCCTCTGGCAATTTCCCATAATTTAATGCCAGATTATTTGGAATCATTGCTCATAAATACTTAAATGTTTAAATCTTACTTAAAATCTTATTCAGTCAAGAGCCCTGCCTCTCATACTGATCTTACAAGGCATAATCGTGGATTAAGAGAAATTAACTTAGAATCCCGAGACTTAAAAAAATATACCCTCAGAAAAACAGGTGCAAATTTATGTGGTTAGTTTTAAAGGGGACAATAATGAAAGCAGAACTTACCACAGATTTTTGCTTGGACTCTTGTATCAAACACCATGTGTAAAAACTACCTGTGGGGTGTGCCAGACTTTGGGTAGTTTGATTATCTATCTATCCCTTAAGGATTAATCATTAATCATATAAACAAATTAAGCAGAATTTGAAAAATAATCGAATACATTTTTTTCATTGAAATAAATAAATAAAAACAATTCGGAAGCATGATATTTAATAATACATTTAACTGGAAATTTCAAAAAAAGAAATCTGCTCCAAGGAGAATCCCTGATCTCATCTCCTGAAAAACTTTATATTTGCTCTGTGTAGCCCAAGCTTGCTAATATTCTTCTTAATTTTTATTCACAAGCCAGGATCTTTCATTATGAAGGTAATTTTATCACAGCATGCATAAAGCTAAAGTCTGCATATAGAAAGTACATGCAAACTATAACTTGAACTTTTAAAGCAAACCTACAGGCCCTAACAAATTTTGGTGAATAACCCTATAAGTTCTTAGCCAGCTAACTTGGGGATGGGCTATAGACGTAACAGGATGGTGCTACACAGTCGGCTAAGTTATCTGGCTAAATTAAACTTACTCAATAGAAGGTTTAAACTTAGCCAGGTAATACTTATCCTGCTAAGTAGTTTTTATCTGGGGATAGTCAGCAGCTGGATACTCTATCTGGCTAACTTAGATAAACAGAGATTTTTTTAAATATCTACTCCTTTGTGCCTCGGGGTGTTGATGCCACCATGCTTGCTGCCTGACCCTGCACTCAATGTTTTGGGGTGTTGATGCCGCTTCGTTTTCGGCCCGCCGCAGGAAATTTCATATTTCCCATGGTTTGGGCCTTAGGAATTCGGGGGACCCGAAAACTGAATTTTCCTAACATTTTGGGAAAATTTGATTCGGTTTTTGGGTTCCCCAAACCAGGACGAATTAGGCAATTCGTTGAAATTGCCTAATTCATCCTAAACGATTGAACATCCCTACTCTTTACTATCTACACTCTGTGCCATGGAGTTTTTATGACACTATTTTTGCTGCCTTACCCCTTACTCTATGCTTTGGTGTGTTCATGACACTGATTGTGCTGTTCTGTCTTTCTCATAGTGCCTTGGGGGTGTTGATGTATTTATTAATATTTGCTATTCCACCTTTTCCTAGAATAGTCTTGTAGCAGATTACAATGAAAATTACAATTACAGTTGCTGTTTGTGCTTCTTTACTCTCTCATGCTATGGTTCATGCTGCTTTGCCCTTCTCTTATGCCTCAAAGTGTTCATGCCACTTTTTGTGATGTTTTGCCCTTCTCGTAGTAACTTAGGGAAGTTAGGGTGCTGTTGCATTTGCTGCTGAAGCCTGCCTGCAAGTTTCATTTAACTGGGATGGAAAAACCCAATGATAGATTAAAAAATAGGATGTATTGCTTCTTCCATAGAATTTAATGGAAATTAAATAAACACAATAGCAAAATATATACCATAACGAGAAACATCTTGTTCTCAGTGGAATAAACTGTTCTAAGATGAATGCTATCACTGTCACAGTGAAAAATGAGAAAACAGAATATCAAATGAAAAGAAAATTAATGTCACCGGTGTTTTCATAATACACTAATGTGTAACTTGAAAATTAACTGCACTATCCTTTTAAAGGTCAAATCTCTTAGCACAGTGTATGTTGTAAATAAACTTTGGATTTTACATGCAATTAGGAATTATCAAATTCACATTTATCACTTTAGATGCCAAGATTTCAAGCTCAAACAACTTCTGTTCCAAATGAACATATTTCATGAGTGAAATACACACTGTGAATGAGAGCAAAAAGGCAAATGTGTGACATTATCTGACTACATTCTGATGCTTAATATTAAATGCAAAATAAACATTTGTTGTCATAAAAAAGTCATTTCCTACTTTTTGACAAAGGAAAGGAGCAATTGTATGGATGTTGTAAAGTGATGTCTTTGATGTGAAATCATTTCCCATAGGATTTAAATACTTTTAGCAGAGATGTTTTCATTTCGGATCTCACTATAAAATGAAACAAGACTTACTAAACAGAGCCCTAGATATCATGGAATGCAATAACATGGGGGAAATGCTACAGTTCTAAATGACACAGTGCATGCAGAAAGAAGAGGTATAAGCAAATTTGAAGACCTCTAGAAAAATTAGAAATTCTATTTAAAGGGGACCCTCAAGTGAGTGGGCATAAAGAGAAATCTCCCCTTTTATAATGTGCTCATAATGCCAAAGTGCAATTTCTTCAGCAAAACACAGGTCACATCAAGTTAAAGGTAAATTTTAACACTGGCGCGCAGGCACCCGTGCACACGTTCATCGACCCGTGCCCAGGGACATGGCTATATTAAAACATACGTGCGTATGTATATGCATGCATGTTATAAAACAGACTGGCTGCACAAAACAGGGCACCATTTTGAATACTGGCAACTGACGGCTCGAGTGCAGGAGGTCGCTCCCGGACCCCCGCTGGACTTTTGGCAAGTCTTGTGGGAGTCAGGAGGATCCCCCAAGACTTGCCAAAAGTCCCTGGTGGTCCAGCGGGGGTCCGGGAGTGATCTCCTGCACTCGGGCCGTCGGCTGCCAGTAATCAAATGGCGCCGATAGCCTTACCCTTACTATGTCACAGGGGCTACCGGCAGGGCCGGAGGAAACACTAGGCAAGCTAGGCCTGTGCCTAGGGCGCTGAGACTTAGGGGGTGCTGCGGCAGGCAGCAGAATTTTGAAAGGGAAAAAAGTGCCCTTTCAAAATTCTTCCAGCCTCCGACTCGCCTAGGTGGAGACCAAGTGCTGAGACTTAGGGGGCACCACGGCAGGCAGCCAGCACCCGACTCTCCCTGCCTCCCCACCAGTGCCACCCTCCCGACACCCCCCTAGTGATTTTCTTATTTAATGGTTGGGAACATCGCTTTCACTTTTAGTAAAAGTGAAAAATGCTGCAAGTCTGAAAGCAAGATGATTCTGTGAGAGTGTAATGTGTATGTGAGACAGGGAGGGTGCTTCTGTATGTGTGTGTGGTGTATATATGAGTCAGGCAGGGTGCTTCTGTATGTGTGTGGTGTATATGTGAGGCAGGGAGGGTGCTTATGTGCGTCAATGTGTGTGTGTGTGAGAGAGATGGAGCATGTTTTTGGCTGGCTTGTGGCTGTGAGAGAGGGCATGAGTGTGATTGGGCCTGTTTGTAAGTGAGTTAGAGCATGTGTGTGATTGAGAGCTTGTGTGTAAGTGAAATAGAGCATGTGTGTGATTGAAAGCCTATGTGTAAGTAAGAGAGAGCGAGAGCATTGTGTGATTGAGAGAGATTGACCAGAGAGGTGACGTGTATATGTGTGATAAAGACTGATCAGGGAGATGACTGGTGTGTGTGTGTGTGAGTGAGACTGGTTGGGGAGATGATTGGTGTGTGAGAGACAGAAACTGGTCCTGAGGGTGTGACTAGTGTGTGTGTGTGTGTGTGAGAGAGAGAAGAGACTGGTTGTGGTCCCTAAGGAAGAGGACTGTGAGGACAGCTTCAGCAGCTACTGCTGCTTCTGATATGGCCTGCAAGGGAAAGGAGTAGGAGAACTGCTGGAGAGGGTAAGTAAAGGTGGCTTTTTAAGTTCATTTTTCTTGATTGACTACCATTTTAATTATTGGGTAGTATATGATGTGTCTGCTGTTTGAAATATTTTATTGGTGTTTGGTAAAGCTTTCAAAATTTGCATGAGTCTTTAATTATTGGATATTCTATCCATCAGCTGTTTTGAAATTATTTTATTTGTATGATTAATGATTTATACATCGTTATTTTATTGATTTGTTTCATGAGGAATGGTGAAATTTTTGTTTTTCCATTGTTACACTGTATAGAGTCTGGCGTGATGCGTTTTACAGTTCAGTTTTTGTCTGCACATTTCTATTTATACTTTATGTGGCTTTATTCTGTATTTGGTGAGGGTTTGGCTCTGCATGCAAAGACTGAGATAAAGCATTCTTTTAGCATGTGGTTTCTCTGTAGCGATCTGTAGTAGCTTGGCCTGTTCTGTTTTCCTGATAGGAGGTGTATTGATATTTTAGATTCTGGTGTAATATTTTTTGTATTCTTTTTCATAGGTAGGGTTGTTATTCTTTGAGTGTTGGCAGATAGTACTGTGTTGATATGGGAGGACCATGCCGAAATATATCATAATAGGTATGATGCCATATGAATTCCAAGATGCAAAGTTTTCTTGTTGGCATCACAACAATGCATGAAATTATCACAACAACTTGTATATTAATTTTACCTCAGAATGTCATTTTTCAAGTAAAATATGTTATAAATGCATAATTTAAAATTGTGTATAGGGAGGGGGCACCAGACTGTAAGGTTTGCCTAGGGTGCCTAATACCCTTGCACCGGCCCTGGCTACCGGTGCCATTGGTCAGGCCCTGTCACATGGTAGGAGCACAAGATGGCACCGGCCAGGTGCCATTGGTCAGCCCCTGTCACATGGTAGGAGCAATGGATCACAGGTCACAGGTCAGCCCCTGTGACATAGTAGGTCAAAGGCTATCGGCGCCATTTTGAAACCGGCAGCTGAGAGTGTGAGTGCAGGAGATCGCTCCCGGACCCCCGCTGGACTTTTGGCAAGTCTTGTGGGGGTTAGGAGGGTCCCCCAAGACTTTCCAAAAGTCCCTGGTGGTCCAGCGGGGGTCCGGGAGCGATCTCCGGCACTCGGGCCGTCGGCTGCCAGTATTCAAAATGTATACGTCATTGAACATGTGCACATCCTAATCAAGTTATGGAAAATAAATCTGACTTCACTTTTGTCAGTAATTTTTAGTTGGGAGTTCTGAAGCAAGAGGTGGAGGGTATAGGTGATCTGGTGAAGGATGGGGGTGAACTGGTGGTCTATATCAAGTGGTGTAGGTTTTGGTGAACTGATGCATAGAAGTACATAAGAACATAAGACTTGCCATACTAGATCAGACCAAGGGCTCATCAAACCCAGTATCCTGTTTCCAACAGTGGCCAATCCAGGTTACAAGTATCTGGCAGGATCCCAAGGAGTAGGTAGATTACATCCTGCTTATCCCAAAAATAATCAGTGGATATCTGCATCTCTACCTTAATAATGTTTTATGGATTTTTTCCTCCAAGAACTTGTCCAAACTGTTTTTGTTGCGCCCATCGGCCGCAGACACCTGCGGCCTCTGTGTCTCACCTCTTTTCTGCCTTTCTCCATTCCAGTTGGCAAGATGGCTGCCTCCGCTTCCACATGCCGACTGCTCCGGTGTCCCCGGACCAACAAGGGTGTTTGCATTCGCCATTTTCCTACTGGGATCACCTAGGGCACGCACGTGCTGACTCTCCTTTTACATACATCATGGCAGGAACCTCGGGGTCCTCCCCTCCGCATGACGTCATTACCTCCGGGTATTTAAACTCTAAACTCCATTCCAGCTATGAGTTAGCAAGGATTCATTCCTGCTGATTTCGCTCAGGTTACAGACGCCTTCGCTCTGTACTCTCTCTGCACGACCCAAGTACCCGCTCCTCAGGGGCCTTGCTACATTCCTGTTTACCCTTCGGGGTCAGCTTGTTCCAGCTAGGATGCTCTTGGTACCCACTCCTCAGGGGCCTTGCCTCGTCCTGGCCTCTGCTCCTCGGAGGTCCCTACTGTCCTCATCCTATCACTACAGTGTGAGTATCCCAGCATCCAGCCTCTCTCTCTCTCATCTTGCTACAGTGTAGATTCACGGCGTACCCCGCTCTGTGGACCACTACCGGATCTACCTCACAGGCTTACCATC
Source organism: Rhinatrema bivittatum (assembly GCF_901001135.1). Taxonomy (NCBI): domain Eukaryota; kingdom Metazoa; phylum Chordata; class Amphibia; order Gymnophiona; family Rhinatrematidae; genus Rhinatrema; species Rhinatrema bivittatum. The sequence continues at coordinate 612,547,406 of NC_042615.1, read as the reverse complement.
TACAACGTGGATTCACGGCATACCCTGCTCTGCAGACCACTACCGGATCTACCCTACAGGCCTGCCATCTACAGTGTGGATTCACGGTGTACCCGGCTCTGCGGACCACTACCGGATCCACAGTCTATTGGTGAGAGTTCATCTCTGCAGGTGACGCTGCGGAGTATCAGCGAGAGCACTCCTCTGGGACCACCCTCCTCTGTGCAGAGATACTCTGCCCACTCCTCGGGTTATTTCCATCATCGGCTATATAATAAAGACTCTCTTGACTTCTGTGTGTGTACCATTAGTATTGCAACAAGTCCCCACAGAGCTCCTCCCTGTGGGAGGTTCCATCTCTTGCTATGACCAAGGGCCCACAACACCAACAAAACATAACAGTTTTTAACCACAGCTACACTAATATCTATCACCACATCATCTGGCAACAAATTCCAGAGCTTAATTATGCACTGAATAAAAAAAATATTGGTCTATTAGTTTTAAATTTATTACCTAGTAACTTTATTGTGTATCACCTAGCCTTTATACTTTTTGAAAGATTAAACAACTGATTAACATTTACTTGTTCCATTCCACTCTATATTTTATAAACCTCTATCATATCTTCCCTCACCTGTCACTTCTCCAAACAGAGGGTCCTAACCTCTTTAGTCTTTCCTTATAGGGGAATCATTACATCCCCTTTAACATTTCGGTTTCCCTTCTCTGTACCTTTTCTAATTCTGCTATATCTTTTTTGAGATGTGGTGACCAGAACTGCACACAATATTCAAGATGAGGTCACACCATGGAGCAATACAGAGGCAATATGATATTCTCTGTTTTATTCTCCATTCCTTTCATAATAAATCCTAGCATCCTATTTGTTTTTTTGGCTGCTGCTGCACACAGAGCAGAAGATTTCAATATATTATCAATGATGACACATAGATCCTTTTCCTAAGTGGTGAGTCCTAATGGGAACCTTGCATGTGTAGCTACAATTTGGATTACTCTGCCTTATGTGCATGACTTTGAACTTGTCTACATTAAATGTAATTTTCCATTTGCATGCTCAGTCTCCCAGTTATGCAAGGTCATCTTGCAACTTCTCACAATCATCTTTTGGTTTAACAACTTTGAATAATTTTGTGTCATCAGTAAATTTGATCACATCACTTGATCTTTGTAAGATCTGTGGACACTTGTTGCTGTGGTGAGGCTAGCTCAGCCTATGGGATAGGCCCCCATAGGCCCTCACCAACAGCTGGCAGAGATAAAAAGGAGAGAGACTGAATAGAAGCTTTACCTATCGTGTAATTACTCTTTGCTGGAGAGAACTTTCTGGAGAAGAAAGAATACAGCAGGAAGCTCCCTTGGTCACTGTGTTGACTGAGAACAGCCCCTACCTCAAGGGGCAATCAGGATCTTAGTGTTGTAGGCAAGGTCCATGAGAGAAGGCTTGCTTGAGAGTCTGAAAATCATTGATGGGTTCAATGAAGCATTTCTGAGTATCTGCACCTTTTCAGGTCAAGGCAGTGAGTTGCGCTGCAAGGGTAAAGTACCCAGGAATGAATTGTGGTAGTAGTTAGTGAATCCTAGAAAATGCTAAGTTGCTTGAAGGTCAATCAGCTGGGCCAAGTCCATGAATGCTTTCTGCTTTCCAAGATCCATAAGGAAACTGGTCCGAGAAATGATGTAACACAGGAAGTGTAGCTACTCTTGCTCAAAGAGACATTTCCCAAGTTTTGCATACAGATGATGGTCTCCTAGTCACTGTAACACCTGCTTAACATGTTCTTGATGCAGAGTCAAGGACTGAGAGTAGATGAGTATGTCATCAAGGCAGATCTCAATGAAGGATTAGCAGAGATCTTGGAAAATTTTATTTACTATATTTTGAAATAACGGCTTGGGGGTTGCAGAGTTTGAATGGCATGACAAGATATTCATAATGTCCATCTTGAGTATGGAATATGGTTTTCCACTCATCTCCTTCCCTGATACAAATGAGGTTGTATGCTGCCCATAGAATCAAATTGGGTATAGACCTTAGCCCTCTGCAGGTGCTCAAAAAAAACTTGGAACTGAGAGATAGTGGTAACTGGTTCTTTTTGTGCTGGCATTGAGGCTACTGTAATTGATACAGGTCCTGAGAGTCCCATCCTATAGTAAGATAGAGACTTGACAGCATAGTGGTCATGGAGGTTGGAGCCGATGGCATTCCTGCCCTGCTGAGGATGGCCATTGAGGTTGTAGATATGATGGGAGTGCGACTCCTGGCGTGTGGGGACTGAGCAGCATCGGGAGGAGAGTGTGGCAGTTAGCAAGCTGCCAAAAGTAACATCTTTGCAATTTCCAGATCATCTATAAATATATTAAAAAGCAGTGGTCCCAGAACAGATCCCTGGGGCACTCCACTATTCACCTTTGGGAAATTTTATCATTTAGACTTACCCTTTGCTTTCTATCTTTTAATCAATTGCAAATCCACAAAAGGACACTACCCACTCTATCCCATGACATTTTAGTTTCTTAAGAAGTCTCTCATGGAGGGACTTTGTAAAATGCTTTCTGGAAATCCAGATACATTATATCAACTGGCTCAACTTTATCCACATGTTTATACCCTCAAAAAAAATGTAGCAAATTAGTGAGGCTAGGCTTTCCTTGGTTAAGGTCATGTTGGCTTTGTCCCTTTAAATCAACGCTTCTCAACCAGTGTGTCGCGACACACCAGTGTGTCCCAAGCACCGACAGGTGTGTCGCGAGCTCCCGGTCTCTCCCGCTGCTCTTCCTTCCCTGCTGCCATTGCCACCAGGCTATCAGTACGTTCAAGCCCAGTGGGAATGGCAGCGGTGGTAGAAGAAGCAGTGGCACCTGTGGCTGGCCTTTTCTTCTTCCCGTGCCGCCCCACCACCCCCCATGACCAGGAACAGGAAGTGATACACAGAGCGGTGCGCGGGAAGGAGAAAGAGCCGTGCCGCGTGAAAAATAGCAGCGGTGGCAGCAGCATCGGCCCCCGAGAAATCAAAGCAGCCGGTAATCAGGAAAGGAGAACGCAGCATGAGCCTCCCGCGGCCGATGGGATTCTTCTTTCTTGGCCTGCGGGGTCTGGAGGAGGAGGCTGCTGCAGCTACCCCATTTGTGCTGGGGGGGGGGAGAGGAAGTGAGAGAGAGAAGCAGCCAGCCAGCCAGTCTGTGTGTGATTGAGAGCATGTGTGTGATTGAGAGAAACTGGTCAGAGATGACTAATGTGTATGTGAGAGTGTGAGACATTAGTCAGGGAGGTGACTGATGTGTGTGTGTGAGAGAGAGAAAAAGCATGGAAGTGAGAATCTGGGTATGTGAGAAAGCATGGCGTATTTGGGGGGGGGGGATGGTGTGTGAAAGAAAGCATGGGAGTGAGAAGCCTGATTATGTGAGAGAGAGCATGGGAGTGGGAAGCCTGTGTGCATGTGCATGCATGAGAGAGAGACTGGTTGGTAAGGTGATGGTGTGTGTGAGAGAAAGAGACTGGTCTGTAAGAATGTGATCCAGGGAATGAGAAACCTGTGCACGTGGAGAGCAAGCATGGAAATGAGAGAGAGAGAGTCTGGTGTGTGTGTAACAGAGAGAAAGTGATTATGGGAATGAAAAGCCTGTGCATGTGAAGAGAGTGAGCATGGGAGTGAGAAACCTGGGTGTGTGTGAGACATAGCATGGGAGGGAGAAGCCTGTATATTTATTTATTTATTTATTTATTTATTTAGCATTTTTATATACCGACTTTCCAATAACAGAATTACTGATCAATTCGGTTTACATTTTAACAATAACATTGACAAGTAACTGTCTTACAATGAACAGGTCAATATAACTTGGATAAGTATATATGGGGATAATAACATAAGTAAAAGATACATTGCCTAATGTAGGCATAAGTAAAAGATACAGCGCCTAATGTAGGTTAAATAAACAGTTGATAATTATAAGACTGGGTTAAGAGAACATGGCCGTGGGAAGCCTGTGTGTGTATGCATGAGAGAGATCAGGTGACTGGTGTGTGTTTGTGTGTGTGTGAGAGAGAGAAACAAAGTGATTATGGGAATGAGAAGCCTGTGCATATGGAGAGAACAAGCATGGGAGTGAGAGACTGGTGTGTGTGTGTGTGTGTGTGTGAGACAGAGAAAGTGATTATGAGAGTGAGAAGCCCACATATGTAAGTAGAACACGGGAGTGGGCAGCCTGTGTGTGTGTATGGCATGAGAGAAACTGTTCAGGAAGGTGACTGGTGTGTGTGTGTCAAAGACTAGGAGATGATTGGTGTGTGAGAGACAGAAACTGGTCATGAGGGCATGACTGGTATGATGTGTGTGTATGAGAGACATGGGCACTAAGGAAGAGGACCATGAGTATAGAGCTTAGCTTCTACTGCTGCTTCTGGTGTGTGCCACAGCTTGCATGGAAGGGGAGTATGAGAGCTGCTGGAAGGGGTAAGAAAAGGTAGCTTTTTAAGTTTATTTTTCTTGATTTACTGCCATTTTAATTATTTAATACTGCTTAGGGATGTGAATCGTTTTAGGACGATTAAAATTATCGTCCGATAATTTTAATATCGTCTTAAACCGTTATGGAACACAATACAATACAGATTCTAACGATTTATCGTTATAAATCGTTAGAATCGTGAGCCGGCACACTAAAACCCCCTAAAACCCACCCCCGACGCTTTAAATTAAATCCCCCACCCCCCCCAACCCCCCCCCAAATAACTTAAATAACCTGCGGGTCCAGCGGCGGTCCGGAACGGCAGCGGTCCGGAACGGGCTCCTGCTCTGAATCTTGTCGTCTTCAGCCGGCGCCATTTTCTAAAATGGCGCCGAAAAATGGCGGCGGCCATAGACGAAAAAGATTGGACGGCAGGAGGTCCTTCCGGACCCCCGCTGGACTTTTGGCAAGTCTCGTGGGGGTCAGGAGGCCCCCCACAAGCTGGCCAAAAGTTCCTGGAGGTCCAGCGGGGGTCAGGGAGCGATTTCCCGCCGCAAATCGTTTTCGTACGGAAAATGGCGCCGGCAGGAGATCGACTGCAGGAGGTCGTTCAGCGAGGGTTCCGGCGCCTCGCTGAACGACCTCCTGCAGTCGATCTCCTGCCGGCGCCATTTTCCGTACGAAAACGATTCGCGGCGGGAAATCGCTCCCTGACCCCCGCTGGACCTCCAGGAACTTTTGGCCAGCTTGTGGGGGGCCTCCTGACCCCCACGAGACTTGCCAAAAGTCCAGCGGGGGTCCGGAAGGACCTCCTGCCGTCCAATCTTTTTCGTCTATGGCCGCCGCCATTTTTCGGCGCCATTTTCCAAAATGGCGCCGACTGAAGACGACAAGATTCAGAGCAGGAGCCCGTTCCGGACCGCTGCCGTTCCGGACCGCCGCTGGACCCGCAGGTTATTTAAGTTATTTGGGGGGGGGTTCGGGAGGGTGGGGGATTTAATTTAAAGGGTCGGGGGTGGGTTTTAGGGGGTTTTAATGTGCCGGTTTTTCGATTTTTCGATTTTTCGATTTTTCACGATTTTTAACGATTTTTCACGATATTTTACCCCCCCAAATGGCAACAATACGATTCCCTCCCCCTCCCAGCCGAAATCGATCGTTAAGACGATCGAGGACACGATTCACATCCCTAATACTGCTTTTTTGAAATATTTTATTGGTGATTGGAGAATGTTTAATAGTTTTTATGAGTTTTTAATTGTTGGATGTTATTCTGTTCATAGCTGTTTTGAAACATTTATTCTGCTTATTAGTATAGTTTTACAATTATTTCTGTGTGGGGATCTATAGCTGCTTGCTAGTTCTGTTTTCCTAATAAGAGGTGTATTGGTTTTTAGGGCTTGATTTAATATTTGTAGTGTTGCCTTTTCATAGATAGGGTTGCTCCTATTTAAGTGTATTCCACAATACAGGTGTAACTGTGTGGATTATTTTATGTGTATTACTACAGATCCTGGGAGTATGTTAGGTCGGTTCTGTGTCTGTTACAGAGATGAGATATTTTACTAGCATATAAGCGTTTGTATCAGTCTTATTTGTTGAGTTTTCTCAAGAGGACATGCATTGGTGGTAAACTTCTGTCTTTTCATAAGTAGGGCTATTGAGCCTGGAAGTAGAAGGAGTTTGAGTTGCTGTTACTGAGATGACACCAGAACCAGAATATCTTTTTTGTAGGGTGAGTTGTACGGGGAATGTCATAATTCTGCTTTACATCCATTACTGTGGGTCAGGGGGGTTCCCGTGGATGCAAATTGTACTTTTACATCTTGCCCTGTGACAATCATGGGTCAGTGTGTCATGCATGTGAAAAACATCTGTCAGGTGTGTCCTGACAGAAAAAAGGTTGAGAACCACTGCTTTAAATTATGCCTATCTATATGTTCAGCAATTTTCTTCTTTATGATAGTTTCTACCGTTTTTCCTGGCATAGATGTCAGGCTTACTGGTCTGTAGTTTCCTGGATCATCCCTTGATCCTTTTCTAAAAATTGGTGCTGCATTTGCAATCCTCCAGTCTCCAGGTACCATAGGCAATGTTAATGATAGTTTACAAATTTCCAATGGCAGTTCCATATTTCTCAGTTCTTTCATAACTCTGGGATATATACCATTTGGTCCAGGTGATTTGCTACTCTTTAGTTTGTCAATTTGCCCTAGTATATCTTCCAGGTTCACTGAGATTTGTTTCATTTCATTTGAATCAACACCTTTGAATATCATTTCTGGCATGGGTGGGATGGCGAGCTGCCATCTTTTGCAGAGTTGATTTGAGCCAAAAGGCCACTGCTTAAAGTAATTCTGAGTGATATTCCCTGATGAAGGCATTGGAGGATGTTGAAACATTGACAATGTTGGGATCGTGTATCAGGAGTTTGGTATGAAAGGAGTGGGATAGAAAATCTAAGTAATATAATACAACTTTTTTGAAGATTAATAAAAAGTAATTGGTCTTAGGATACATTTTGGGAAAGGTACATGACATGACCTATTGCTTGATTTATGATACTGGCTGAAGCCCATTGCTGGCAAGAGCCTATATATTAAAACTTACAAGTATTTGTTGCGCTCGGGGGTGGACCCTTGTCCTGGGGCAGTGGAGAACAGCTCCCTGGTAGGGACTAGTAATCACCTGCCCCCAGGGGGTGGAGCACTGGAGGAGACAGAGGCTAAGATGAGCTTCACCACTGGAAGCCCGTGGTCCCCCCCGGGTGGAACCCATAGGGACCCGGGCCACTTGGACTTAGGTGGGCCTCGCAGGGTCTCCTGGATAGGTGGTAGACAGGCATGCCCACAAACAGCAAGGGAGCACGGTCGGATTTGAGACTGAGGTTCATATGGAGCAAGAAAGACCAGAACAGCGTAGGCGATGACAAGGCAAGGGACAGAGCCAGAATCAGGAGACGTAGTCAATCAGGCAGGGGATCAGAATCCAAGGGTCAGTCCGAGGAGTAGTCAGGCAAGGCAGAGGTCAGGTTCCAGAGGCCAGACAAGGTCACAAGGCAGGCAGAGGTCAGGATGCAGGCAGCAGACAGGAAGGTCGAGGAATAGGCCAAGGTCAGTACCAAGAGACAGTCCGAGGGTACTACCAGGGGAGACGAATGGACAGACGCAGGAACAGAAGGACGCTGGAACAAGGCTGGAACAGTAGGATGCAGAAACAAGGCTGGAACAGTAGGATCCTGGAACAAGACTGGAACAAGACTGGAACGAGACTGGAACAAGGCTTAGAATGCAGTGACAATCTAGCACACAATACAATGCCAACCCGATTGCCAAGGCAAGGAAATGCAGTCAGGGACTTTCTTAAGTAGTTCCTTCAATCAGGGCACGCCGCGGAGCTAGGACCTGCCCCTGGCCCTACAAGAGGCCGTGCAGTCCACGCGTGCACGTAGGAGCGTGGCCAACACCACGGGAGACGCCGAACTCCAGCGTGAGGCCTGATTGCCAATGGAAGGGCCCGGCGACCACCGCTGCGGGACACCGAGGCCTGAGCGCACTCACAGCTGCCGCTGGGGAGGCCGACCCGGGACCTGCAGAGGCGCCAGAGAAGTGAGCAGGCCCGTGTGCGGGCCGGACATGGATGGGGCACGCAACAGTATGTATCCTTCTGATACCATTTTTCTCACGCGAGTACTCAGTTTTAGAAATGTAAAACATTTTTGTGCTCAAATATATTTTTTCTATTTTTAATTATTGCTATTTGAGCTATTGTTCTGGGTTTTGTATGAGTATATCTCTTTTATTTTCCACAGTGAATACCAAATCAAGGAATTCATTTAGTCTTTCTACTATGACTTTGTCATCCCTAATTGCCCCATTTACCCCTTGATCATCTAATCATCCAAATGACTGCCTCACAGACTTTTTACTTCAAATGTACCTGAAAATATTTTATTATAAGTTTTGGCTTCCATGACAAGCTTCTTTCAGTTTTTTTCTAACAATTTTTCTCTTTTTATCAGTCACCTTTTTGGAAATTAAATGCTGTTGCAGACAGTGGATTTCTTTAATGCTCTCCCTCCAGTTATTAAGTCAAATGTGATCATATTGTGATCATTATTGAAAAATGACTCCAAAACTGTTACCTCTTGAACCAAATCCTGTGTTCCACTAAGGACTAGTTCTAAAATAGTTTCCCCTCTTATTTGGTTCTTTTATCAATTGCTACATGAGCAGTCATTTATTTCATCTGGGAATTGTACCTCTCTAGAATGTCCTCAGATGACATTCACCCAATCAATACTAGGGTAATTGAAATCATCTGTTATTAATGTGCTGCTGATTTGGTTAGCTTTCCTAATTTCTTTTAGCATTTCATTGCCTGTTTGTTCATTCTGGCCAGGTGGACAATAAGACATCCCCACTACTATTTATACCCCATTTCACCTTGAATTTCCAATTCATAAAGATATGACATTGCATTTTGTATTGCAGTTATGGTCAAGAGCGCCGCGACCAGATCCTTACCTCCGTGCTCCTGGACCTACTCCCGCTTCTGGAGGCCTGGTTTGTAGGGGTGTGCATTCGTTTTGAACTTAAATTTAAAACGCAACTTTTTTTTTTTTTTTTACTTAATAAAGTGATGAGGCGAAAACGATCGGATTTCCAACTTATTCAACATAGCTATGTTGAATACGTTGGAAATCGCGATTGTTGATCCTAAATAAAAATTTAAACCCCTCACCCTCCTTAATCCCCCCCCCCCCCCATGCACGTATGGACATAGACTCAACTTATGGAATTCTCCATATGTCCATATTGACCGAAATTGACCGCCCCCTTTCGACTTATGGACTTATGAACATAAACGTTTGGTCTGCACATCCCTACTGGTTTGCACCCTGTTCGGCGGCATCCCCGAGGGGGCTGCACCTCCGGGAAGCTTCCCATGGACGCCCTGCTTCTAGGCACGCGCGCCCGCCACTTGGATGCTTTTCTAGGCCGTTTCCCGCCTGCGGTGACTCCGCCCAGTTCCTGACGTCAGACGCTGCAGCCTTGATAAGCCGGCCGCGGACATTCAGTCTTTGCCTTGCAATGGGTTCACCTCCCGGTTCCCTGTTGCGTTGTGCCCCTAAGTGAGCTGCCTTGCTATTCGCTCCATTCCTGCTTGCCTGCTACAGTACCTGCATGGTTCCTGTTTGCCTGCTATAGTTCCTGCCTGGTTCCAGTACCCGAGTCCTGCCACAGTTCCTGCCTGGTTCCAGTACCCTAGTCCTGCTACAGTTCCTGCCTGGTTCCAGAACCCGAGCCCCATTACAGTATTGATCTACTGTCCTAGTCTGGTTCCAGTTCCAGTCCTGAACCATAACCCACCTAAGTCCCAGAAGCCAGGCCCCTACGGGCTCCTCCCGGGGGGGGGCTTCAGCTTCCAAGGGGGAAGCTGCCTAAGTCCCAGCGGTTGGGCTCCCACGGGCTCCTCCCGGGGGAGTACCAGCTTCCAGGGTGAAGAGAACCTCTACGTCCTGCCTGAACATCTGCCTCCCGGCCTGCCACATACTAGAAACATTCATCACCTTTCCCAGTTTCCTGCAGGTCGGCCCAAGAGTCCACTAAACTGAGACTCCATAACAGATTGCAAGGCCATGGACTCGGTGGATGTACCCGCTCCCTCGGATCTGCCCGGGATGGCCCGGCAGATGCTACAGCACCAGAGCTGCATTGATACTCTGGCAGCCACGGTGGAACGGCTATCCTCACACCTGGAGTCCTTGCCTCCTGCTGGCCAGGTCCCCGAGGGACACAGCTCTTCTGTGACTCAGCTACCGGCACCCTCCCGCTATGCTGGAGATTTAAGGACCTGCCACGGCTTTCTGAACCAATGTTTCATATGATTCTCTCTGTTGCCTCGGCAGTTCCCTTCGGATGCGGTGAAAGTGGCATATATCCTGTCCCTGCTTGATGGGAAAGCCTTAATATGGGCTTCTCCCCTTTGGGAAAACAATGATCCTTCGCTAACGAACTTACAACAACTCATCTCGAACTTCCGTCAGGCCTTTGATGAGCCCGCCTGAGTAGCCACGGCTACATCTGATCTGCTGCAACTCCGTCAGGGGGCTCGCTTCTTGGCAGATTATGCTATGGAGTTTCTGACTTTAGCCCAAGAAGTAGCTTGGTAGGATGGTAGTCTTAAGGCCATCTTTTTGGAGGTTCTCTCCGGACGCATAAAGGATGAGATTGCTGCTCGAGATCTTCCGGAGGACCTCAATGCCTTGATAGAGATGGCTGCCCGCATTGACCGCTGCCTACAACAACGGGCCAAGGAGCAGTGCTCCTCTCGCCACAGTCCTGCTCTTGGGCCAGCGAGACCTGTGTCTTCTCCTAAGATTTATCATCCAGATGTTCCCACCTGCGAACCCATGCAGCTGGGACAGGTCCCGCTCTCTGCTGAAGAGAGGCAATGTCGCCGTGCATTGAAGTTGTGTTTATATTGTGGTCAGAAGGGCCACTTCCTGGCATGCTGCCAGGAGCGTGCAGAAAACGCCAAAGCCTAGGAGGTCGGGAGGAGCTCTCCTAGGCTGTGCTACAGCTCATCAATGTACCGTGCCTGTTACCCTGGAATACCCTGTAAGTTCCATTGAGACGATGGCATTCCTGGATTCTGGAGCCGGAGGTAATTTCCTCCTGCAGGACTTAGTCTCCCAGTTGCAAATCCCTACGCATAGACGGGAGGTCCCGTTATGAATTTCCTCTATCCAGGGGACGCTTCTTCCAGGACCTGTCCTGATGTCCACGGCACCCATTACTGTCTGCACCGGGGCAATCCATTCGGAGGAGATAGCCTTCCTAGTGTTGGATAATAGGGATGTGAATCGTTTTTTGACGATTTAAAATATCGTCTGATATATTTTAAATCGTCAAAAAATCGTTAGGGCCACGATACAATACCAATTCCCCCGATTTATCGTTAAAAAATCGTAAATCGGGGGAAGGGGGAGGGCAGGAAAACCGGCACACTAAAACCCCCTAAAACCCACCCCCGACCCTTTAAATTAAATCCCCCCCCCTCCCGAACCCCCCCCCCAATGCTTTAAATTACCTGGGGATCCGGCGGTGGTCCAGAACGGCGGCGGTCCGGAACAGCCCCCTCAATAGAATCGTGTTGTCTTCAGCCGGCGCCATTTTTCAAAATGGCCGCCGCAAAATGGCGGCGGCCATAGACAAAAACGATTCGACAGAGGAGGTCGTTCCGGACCCCCGCTGGACTTTTGGCAAGTCTTGTGGGGGTCAGGAGGCCCCCCCAAGCTGGGCAAAAGTTTCCTGGGAGTCCAGCGGGGTTCCGGGAGCGATTTCTCGCCGTGAATCGTTTTCGTACAGAAAATGGCGCCGGCAGGAGATCGACTGCAGGAGGTCATTCAGCGGGAGTTCCGGACCGCCGCTGAACGACCTCCTGCACTCGATCTCCTGCCGGCGCCATTTTCCGTACGAAAACGATTTGCGGCGAGAAATCGCTCTCGGAACCCCGCTGGACTCCCAGGAAACTTTTGGCCAGCTTGGGGGGGCCTCCTGACCCCCCCAAGACTTGCCAAAAGTCCAGCGGGGGTCCGGAACGACCTCCTCCGTCGAATCATTTTTGTCTATGGCCGCCGCCATTTTGCGGCGGCCATTTTGAAAAATGGCGCCGGCTGAAGACAACACGATTCTATTGAGGGGGCCGTTCCGGACCGCCGCCGTTCTGGACCACCGCCGGATCCCCAGGTAATTTAAAGCATTTGGGGGGGGTTCGGGAGGGTGGGGGATTTAATTTAAAGGGTCGGGGTGGGTGTTAGGGGGGTTTAGTGTGCCGGCTCACGATTTTAACGATTTTTCACGATAGTTTACACACCCAAACGGCAACAATACAATTCCCTCCCCCTCCCAGCCGAAATCGATCGTTAAGACGATCGAGGACACGATTCACATCTCTATTGGATAAGGCTGTCCACCCTGTGGTGCTAGGGTTGCCGTGGTTACAGAAGCACTCACCCACGATTCAGTGGGATACTTTACAGATTGTCAAGTGGAGCCCTTTCAGCCTAGCTAATTGTTTGAAAGTGCCTAAGACTGCCGCACTTCCGTTGATGCACTCTACCTTAGGTCCTCCTGCACCTTATGACGACTTTACTGACGTATTTTCCAAGACCAAGGCGGAGATCCTTCTGCAGCATCGTCTGTATGACTGCGCTATAGACCTGTTACCTGGTACTATGCCCCCCCGAGGAAGGGTGTACCCCTTATCATTACCTGAAACCCAGGCCATGTCCGAGTATATTTCAGAGAATTTGGCCAAGGGGTTCATTCGCCCGTCCAAGTTGCCTGCAGGGGCAGGCTTCTTCTTTGTCAGCAAGAAGGATGGCTCGCTGAGACCATGCATAGACTATCGAGGCCTAAATTCCATTACCGTTACCCGCTCCTGTTAATCCCAGAGCTCCTCGATAGGCTCCAGGGAGCGAAGATTTTCACAAAGTTGGACTTACGAGGTGCTTACAACTTAGTCAGAATCCGTCCCGGAGACGAGTGGAAAACCACTTTTAATACCAGAGACGGGCATTACGAGTATCTTGTGATGCCCTTTGGCTTATGTAATGCTCCAGCGGTGTTCCAGCACCTTATGAATGAGGTGTTATGGGACCTTCTGAACACCTGCGTAATCGTTTACCTCGATGATGTGTTAATCTACTCCTAGGACCTGCCTTCACACCGTCAGCATGTCCGTCAAGTTCTCCAAATACTTAGGGAGCATGGTCTGTATGCGAAACTGGAAAAATGTAGCTTTGAGAAGACGCCCCTGCCGTTCCTGGGCTACATAGTCTCTGCAGCAGGCTTTCAAATGGATCCTGAGAAAGTGGTGGCAATTAAGAATTGGCCCCGGCTGAAGGGCCTTAAAGCGTTGCAACGCTTCCTCGGCTTTTGCAATTTCTACCGTTACTTTATTTCTAACTACTCCCGTATTGTGGCCCTGTTGACTGCCCTCACCCGAAAGGGGGCCAACGTGGTGGATTGGCCTGTTCCCGCCTGCCAAGCCTTCGAGGCCCTTAAGGAAGCGTTCTTGTTAGACACCTGCCTTCGTCATCCGGATCCCAGCTGGCCCTTTGTGGTGGAAGTCGATGCCTCCAATGTGGCCATGGGGGCCATGCTGAGCCAGTACTCTGATTCTGGACAATTGTTACCCTGTTCATATTTCTCAAAGAAATTCTCCCCAGATGAGAGCAACTATTGTGTTGGTGATAAAGAGTTGCTAGCCGTGAAACTTGCCCTGGATGAATGGAGACAGTGGCTGGAAGGAGCCAACCATCCGGTTACGATTTACACCGATCACAAAAACTTAGCATTCTTGAAGCAAGCCCAACACCTGAAACCAAGGCAAGCCCGGTGGTCGCTGTTTTTTGATCGGTTCGACTTTACCTTACGCTATCGACCTGGCTCTAACAATGTTCGAGCTGACGCGCTCTCGTGCTCCTCTGCAGTCAAAGAGACTCCTGACATGCCTCAGTATATTTTGGATCCTGTAAAAGTAAGCCTTGCAGCAACCTTGGTGTCCTCCCAAGGGAAGACCATCATTCCACGTCACTCCCGGAGAGCAGTTCTCACTTGGGCCCATGACTCCCTCACTGGGGGCCATGCTGGCTGTAAAGGGACCTTAGACTTGTTGAACCAATTCTACTGGTGGCCGACGGTGAGACAAGACATCCAAGCTTTTGTGGGCTCGTGCCCTACCTGTGCCATTCAAAACCCACTCATCGGGAGGATCAGGGGCCTGTTGCAACCATTGCCCATCCCAGTAGAGCCTTAGACACACATCTCCACCGACTTTGTCGTGGACTTCCCCGTCTCAGGAGGTAATTCGGTCATTTGGCTGACCGTAGACCGATTCTCCAAGATGGCACACTTTGTCCCTTTGCCAAAGTTGCCTTCTGGAGGCTCCTAAGATGGCAGCACGCTGAGAAGCTCAGGAAGTCAGGATTCTTGAAGCTCCTTAAAGTTACTTATTTTCTTCACAATGCCCATGAAAAGAAAGGGGAAAATACGTGTTTTCCCCTCAGTTTCCTTACCTATAGTAACCGGACAACAAGAAATCACGAACTTCCTTAGGCCGGCAACAAACACACTGAGGAATGAGGATACCGCTGGACTAGTTGGAGAGAGAGCTTCGAATCAGTCACCAGAGGAGTTATCCTTGAGACCAGATCTTAGACAAGTGCCGACGCAGAGGGCTGAGGTGGTGTTGCAGCCCGGACCGCATTTCGGAGGAACACTTCCTGGTTTGCCTGCAGAGGGAACAGCGGCTATTGTGGCATCGGCAGAGGCTGGGTCATCGGCTGCCAGCAACTCAGGGACCCCGAATGATGATTTAATATCAGGTACCGGGCTGGGTCCAGGGGTAACCAGGGAAGAACCCCCGGGAGGAACTCTGCAAAATCCCGTGGGAGGATTACCCGAATTTGCCCCATTGGTTGTCCCCGAACGCCCTCAGGTCATAACTCTTGTCGCATTGTGGGACATGATGGCTGGCATTGTGAATACTTTTAATGGGTTTAATACAAGATTGGAGCATTCAATTTTACAACATACAACAATTACTTCCCATATGCAAGATCAAATGAATTTACTTGCGGATAAAGTTCATGTGTTGGAAGAGAAGGAATCCGGAAATTTGGAGTTCAAAGTTGCCACAGTGAGAGACAGAGATACTTTGTCAAAAAGTATTGAAACCTTGGAAAACAAGTCAAGGCAATTGAATTTGTGTATTGTGAATTTCCCCAGAGTGATTAGAGAGACTCCTCTTACCACTTTTAAGAAATTTATGGGGGAAATACTGGGGATATCCCAGGAAGAACTTCCACCTATTAATAAATGCTATTTTCTTCCAAAATCAGCAGTTACCGATACCGCTCAGAATTGGCAAGAGAATCTCACTGATATAATAGAAAGTTCTAATATTGATATACTGGAAAGAGCAACACTTCTGGTTTCCTTTATTTCCTTAATTGATTTACAATTAGTAATGAGAAAATACTTTAGATCTTTTCCAGTGTCATATATGAATGCTAATGTTAAAATCTACCCTGACTTAGCTGCTGCTACACAAATAAGACGTAGAGGCTTTTTACCCCTACGCCAAGAAGTGATTGCTTTAGGTTTTTCTTTTATGTTAAAATTTCCGTGTAAATGTGTGCTTAAGAAAGGGGTAGATACCTTTATTCTTTTTTCTCCTGAACAATTAAAGTCTTTTATTGATTTGAGAAAACCAGCCACATCGACTCCCACTAATGCATGAAGTATTTTGTTGTGTAGCATGTAAAAGGCCATTCTCTCACTTTAGATTTTGTTATTCCTATAATTCTCTCTTTAAATTCCATGGAGTTCTCCCATTAATTTTATTGATTTTTGGATAAATGGAAACATTTCGATTGAAACAGGATGGTGATGTAATGTGATAGGATTTAGTTAATCATGTTTCTTTCTTTGTTACTATAATTGATATTTCCATAATTTCTGTATTACAAAAATGATGAATTTTTGTAATTGAAAAACTGATAAATAAAGAATTAAAAAAAAACAAAACAAAAAAACAAAGTTGCTTTCTGCACCTGACCTAGCTAACCTCTTCGCTCTGCATATCGTTAGACTTCACGGTCTCCCGCAGGACATAGTCTCTGATCGAGGACCACAGTTTACAGCTTGATATTGGAAAGCACTTTGCAAACGCTTCAATGTGCAACTTAGTCTTTCGTTTGCATTCCATCATCATAGTAATGGACAAACGGAATGAACTAACTGAACCTTGAAGACTTTTCTCTGTTTGTTCGTGAATGAACGACAAGATAATTGGGCCAAGCTACTCCTGTGGGAGGAGTTCTCGTATAATAATCACACGCATGCTGCTACTGGAAGTTCGCCTTTCCTCGTCGTCTATGGGAAGCAACTTCGACTGCCCTTGCCTTCACCTGAACCTAGTGCACTCCCGGCAGTGCAACTTTCAGCCCGCCAGCTTCTTTCCTTGTGGACGTCTATCCAGGGAAAGATCCGTAAAGCCGCCCAGTCAGCCAAGAAATGGGCGGAAAGGCATCATCAGCCAGCACCCATCTTCCTCCCAGGAAACTGCGTCTGGCTTAGTACCAAAAATCTACAGCTACGTACTCCGTCTCGTAGACTAGCTCCGAGATTCTGTGGGCCTTTTCGAGTCGCCGGACGAGTGGGAGCAGTCTCATACCGACTACGCCTAACCTCCTCCATGCGCATACATGACATGTTCCATGTGTCATTGCTGAAGCCTCTTGTGTTATCCAGATACCACTCCCGGGCTCCTGAACCATCGGACCCTTCAGTACCGGACAAGGTTACGTATCAAGTACATCAGGTCTTGGATGTCCGGTTCCATCAACGCTGCTGGGAGTACTTGCTTGCCTGGGAGGGTTGCAGACCCGAGGATAATTCTTGGGAACCAGCCCGTAACATCCTCGACAAGGACTTATTATGGCAGTTCCATCTGGACCACCCAAGTAAACCTAGACAGGCTAAGAAGGGGCATAAGAGGGGAGGTACTGTTGCGGTTCTGGCCGCAAGCACCGCGACCAGACCCTTACCTCCATGCTCCTGGACCTACTCCCGCTTCTGGAGGCCTGGTTTGCGCCATGTTTGGTGGCATCCCCGAGGGGGCCGTGCTGCCGGGAAGCTTCCCAAGGATACCCTGTTTCTAGGCGCGCACGCGCGCGACTTGGACGCTTTTCTAGGCCGTTTCCCGCTAGCGGTGACTCCGCCCAGTTCCTGACGTCAGACGCCGCGGCCTTGATAAGCCGGCCGCGGTCATTCAGTCTTTGCCTTGCAACGGGTTTATCTCCCGGTTCCCTGTTGCATTGTGCCCCGGAGTGAGCTGCCTTGCTATTCGCTCCATTCCTGCTTGCTTGCTCCAGTACCTGCTTAGTTCTTGCTTGCCTGCTACAGTTCCTGCCACGGCTGCATAAATAGAAATGGCGCCGGCGCTACCTTTGCCCTGTCATATGACATTTTGGTTCCTGTCCCCCGATGTCACGAGCACAGGAGATTGCTCCCGGACCCCCGCTGGACCCCCAGGGACCTTTGGCCAGCTTGGGGGGGCCTCCTGACCCCCAAAAGACTTGCCAAAAGTCCAGCGGGGGTCTGGGAGTGACCTCCTGCACTCGGGCCGTATTGCAAAATGGTGCCGGCCGTATGGCCCCCCCAATCTTGCCAAAAGTCCCTGGGAGTCTAGCGATCTCCTGCGGGAACGATCTCCTGTGCTCGTGATGTCGGGGGACAGGAACCAAAATGGCGCCGGCGCTACCTTTGCCCTGTCATATGACAGGGCAAAGGTAGCGCCATTTCTATTAACACAGCCGTGGCCCGAGAGTGGAAGATCACACCGGGACCCCCCCACTGGACCCCAGGTAATTTAAAACATTTTGGAGGGGTTCGGGAGGGTGGGGGATTTATTTTAAAGGGTCGGGGTGGGTTTTAGGTTTGTTTTAGTGTGCCGGTTTTCCCGCCCTCCCCCGATTTACGATTTAAACGATTTAAAAAAAAACAAAACCGCGACGATCAGATTCCCTCCCCCCCAGCCAAAATCGATCGTTAAGACGATCGATCACACGATTCACATCTCTATTGGCTTTCCCTCATTATCTAGTTTAAAAGCTGTCCTATCTTCTTTTTGAAGGTTAGTGCCAGCAGCCTGGTTCCTCACTGGTTAAGGTACAGCTGATCCTTTTGGAAAAGACCCCCGCTTCCTTAAAATGATGCCCAATTCCTAGCAAATCTAAAACTCTCTTACCTGCACTATTGTTTCATCCACACATTGAAACTCTGGAGCTCTGCTTTCCTCTGGTGTCCTGCACATTGAATGAGGAACACTTCTAAGAATGCTATCTTGCATGTTCTGGATTTCAACTTTCTACCTAAAATCCTAAATTTGGCTTCCAGAGCCTCCCTCCTACACTTTCCTATGTAATTGGTACCCACATATACCCAGACATTTGGCTCCTCTCCAGCAAGCAAGTTACCAAGTGATCCTCATGTCCACCAGCCACCAAGCTGTCATCCTTCCTAATAATCGAATCACCAACTACAATGGCCTTCTTAACCCTTCCCTTATGTTAATGTGCCCCTAGAGACCTATCCTTGGTGTGAGAGGATTCTACCTCATCTTGAGGGCATCTCATAGCTACGTGCCTCATCAAGGTGATGCTCTCCTTGAAGGTGACCTTTCTTCTCCAAGGCAATACCAGGACTGCTAGTTTGGCTGTTGGATTTCCCTACTATCTCCCTGAAGGTCTCCTCTATATATCTTTCTTTCTTCCTTAGCTCCTCCAGGTCTGCCACTCTAGCCTCACAGATCAGACTCATTCTATGAGGGCAAGGAGCTCTTTGCACCTAGTTCACACATACAACCTCTCACCAGCTGGGAGATTACATGTGGTAATCAGAGCAAATGACTGGGGCTATTGCCTGGGAGGTTGATATGCAGGCTGTTACTGGGTTGTATACGGCCTATAGGAATGCCGTTGGTAGTAAGGTCTCTTGTAGCCAGAGTAATATCTCCTTGATGAAGACTGCTGTTCCAATGGAGAAGCAAGGGACAAGTGAATTAGACTCAGACAGAAACCAACAAGGGCCCTGATTTTGATGGACTGGGAAACTGGTAAGTATGGGGGTGACCTGTATGGCGTGGCAGCTGCTACCATAAGCATGCTGGGCAGACTGGATAGACCATTTGGTCCTTTTCTTCTGTCACTTCTATATTTCTGGGTTTAAGACTGCTACATTTTGCTCCTTAAGTAAAGATATAGTCTCATGAAGTTTGTCTCCAAACAAATTGTCTCATTTACATGGCTGGTCTGCCAGCTTCTTGTGTACGTCTTCACGTATCTTTTGGGCCCCTATGGATGTACTTGATGTAAAGGCTGAGGTTTGAAAGGGCTCGCAAATTTCCAAAGGAGGTGGTGTAAGCCTTCCTCTAAATCTGTGAATGTCTGTGGTAGAGTGTGGTCTCCTGCTGCAGGTGAAATGTACAGCTTGAGGGTTTGCAAACACTCATACAAATACTGTGCAATATAAATCTGGTTTGAATTTTTGTAATAAGCATTGCTGCTTGGAAGGTCTTGAGTCTGAATTCATCCAGGTATCTCTTATCTTTACCTGGGGGATTATTAGAATGTAGCCATCATTTTTTTTTTACTTTTATATCACTGATTCAATGACTACTGACATGTGGGAAAGCTGCACTGAACTATAATGTGATGACTTCCTCATACAGAATTTGAGGTCAGTTTTTCAAGACATTGATGGCATCGAGAACTGAGTGAGAGGGCAAGGCTGTGGGCTCAGAGGGAACATCGAAGATCTTCAATATTCCTAAAACCTCTGACCTAGGATCTGGCAATTTCTTGGTTTCAATCTTGAGAATGGATCCTACCTTTTCAATAAACTTTGAATAGGTTAGATCTTCTAGGGGTGAGGAAGTGTCAGATAGATCTTCTGAGGAGTCTGATAGGATTCCTGTTGAAGATCCCGGAGAAGTTAGTGGAGAGTCACGGGTTTCCACATCTGTCTGTGGAGAGAATTGTAGGGCTGGTTCTTCTGCTTCATATTGCAGACTGTTGTCATCCTGGATTGGGGACAGAGGAGTACACTGGAAAGAGATCTGCTATGGAAGGACTAGGCAGCAGATGGGCATGCCGGTCACTGTCCAAAGATTTAAAAAATGTTTGAAGAATGGCCGATATCTGTGACATTGCATGAGAGGCTAGCCCTGTATCCTAAGGAATATGAGTCATAGCCTTCTTCTGCTCTGGTGGAACGACCACCAGTAGAATGGTGAAATCAGGACCCCTAAGATGCTCAGATGGGTTCTGGTCCCTGTGTGACCATTTGTGTCTCTTTTTGAGGAGTTCCTGCAAATGAGGGGAGCACATCTTCCTTCTTGACATTGAGGACATAGAGTAAATTTTCTGAGATGATCCAGACAATCCAGAGTGTTGGTCATCCAGGAATGGTGTTATCTCTTCTACTTCTGATGTCTCAGAATTCAGAAGCTCTTGGAGCAGAAACACTACTTGAGGGTGACATTTTATGCCCCTGATCCCTGTAAACTTTGTTTTTGGAAAGGCTTGTGCTTATGAAAATTCTGCAATTACACTGGGGCCGGTGTGACGTATGTTGTATGTGGATGCTGTAAGGCATGTGAAGAGTGCCCTTGCATCATGGATGTTTTACTCTTTTTATGAGGCACCTGCATTGGGCACATGGTGTTGGCATCAACTGACCAGAAGTGTTGTGCACATCATGCAGTTTTTGCGCAGTTTGCGCCCGATGCAACACATCCTCTTCCATCATGTGTCATGCTTCAACTTGGCTGGCTTCGACTCATGTGTTGAGGGCTGATGATCGATGCCTTTAATGGTGGATGACACATCTTTTGTTGCATTTTTGATGATGCATCTCAAAATGCCTGCTGTTTCTTAGAGGCATGGGGCAGCTTGAGCATTTTGGGAACAGGTCCTACCAGGCTCTGCTTCTTCTGATCACCGGCTGATGACTGTGGGCCCAATGACAGTGCTCACTTTTCCTGTGCAACACAGTGGGGTAGATTTTATAAATGTACGCACGGGCGTACTTTTGTTCGTGCACCAGGCGTGAACAAAAGTACGCTGGATTTTATAAGATACGCGCGTAGCCGCGCGTATCTTATAAAATCCGGGGTCGGCGCACGCAAGGGGGTGCACATTTGTGCAACCTGCGCATGCTGAGACCAGTGCGCGCTGCCTGTTCCCTCCACCTCCCCTCACCTTCCCCTCCCTTCCCCTACCTAACCCCCCCCCCCCCCCCCCCCGGCCCTATCTAAACCTCCCCTACCTTTGTTGGCAGATTTACGCCTGCAGAAAGCAGGCGTAAATCTGTGCGTGCCAGCTGGCTGCTGGCACGCCATCACCCGACCCGGGGGCTGGTCCGGAGGCCTCGACCACACCCCCGGGCCGGTGCCACGCACCCGGGCCTACCCCTGAAACGCCCCTCCATGCAAGCCCCGGGACTTACGCGCATCCCGGGGCTTGTGCGCGCCGTCGAGCCTATGCAAAATAGGCTCGGCACGTGTAGGGGGGGTTTGGGGTAGGTTTTCGGGGGGGTACGCACATATCGTATGCTTGTACCCCTTTGAAAATCTACCCCAGTGGGTTTTAGGTCCCAGAGAGGAATGAGACAAGAGATGCTCTGATGTTGAGGCATACAAACCCATGGATGTGCCATCCTCATTCCTTAATCTGCCTTTGGGCTCTGGGTAACATCCTGCCATAATCCTTACAGGTCATCTGATTATGATCAGGGCCTAAGCATATATAGCAATAGTTACATCCATTGGTTATAGACATAACTTTTTCACATTGGCAATACTTGAAGCCTGGTAACTTGGGTGCCATGGTGGCACTTAAAAGTGCTGTTGGGGGTTTCACTCTAGGTGAAGAAATGAGAAATAAATCTGAGAAGTGCTTCCACTCATCTGATAAGTTGCAGGGAAGAAAAAGAACTGAGTAGGTTAAACAATTCTGTGGAACACACTGCACAGGCGCACAGTCAAAGCTCTATATTCTTTGAGAGAAGCTCCATCCAGAGCTGCCCAGAAGATGTCCTTGACAGCAGTGCTAATTCAGCCTGCTTATCGAAGGGAAATGAAGGCAACGATAGGCCAGAATGAGTTGCTGATGATATGAGGGGTATCGCACTATCTACAGGGAAGAATCCAAACACTGAAAGAAGAACAGGAGACCTAGCAACAAAAGTGAGTCACATTGGGTGTGAGAGCTGGTGTGAGAAGCCCAAGCTGCAGCACTATAGAGGAGCCCAGAGAGAGAGACCAGGGACACCCGAACGCTGAGATCACCAAATACACCACCATAATAAAAGAAGAGAAGAAGGCCACCTGAACAGGAGAAGCTCACTGTATATCACAAGGGGAGAAAGGCGCCACTTGAAGAAGATAACAGAGCAGAGGAACAGAAGAGTGAAGTGTCATGTAAGAACTAGTCTTCACACTGCTAGAAAACGCAAAAGGGAGTGAGACATAAGAACATAAGAAATTGCCATACTGGGTCAGACCAAGGGTCAATCAAGCCCACCATCCTATTTCCAACAGTAGCCAAACCAGACTACAAGTGCCTGGCAAGAACCCAAACACTAAGTAGATCCCATGCTACTGATACCAGTAATAGCAGTGGCTATTCCTTACGTCAACTTGATTAATAGCGGTTAATGGACTTCTCCTCCAAGATCTTATCCAAACCTTTTTTAAACCCAGCTACAGTAACTACACTAACCACATCCTCTGCAACAAATTTCAGAGCTTAATTGTGCATTGAATGAAAAATAATTTTCTCTGTTTAGTTTTAAAGGTGCTACTTGCTAACTTCATGGAGTGGTCCCTAGTCCTTCATTTATCTGAAAGAGTAAATATCCAATTCACATCTTACCATTCTAGACCTCTTATGAATTTAAAGACCTCTACTATATCCCCCATTAGCCCTCTCTTCTCCAAGCTGAACAGCCCTCATATCTTTAGTCTTTCCTCATAAGGGAGCTATTCCATCCCCTTTATCATTTTGGTAGTCCTTCTCTGTACCTTCTCCAGTATAACTATATTTTATTTTAGATGCAGTGACCAGAATTGTACACAGAACTCAAAGTGCGGTCTCACCATGGAGTGATTATAGAGGCATTATGAAATTTTCCATTTTATTTACCATTCCCTTCCTAATAATTCATAACATTCTGTTTGCTTTTTTTTTTTTTTTATTTATACCATATTTATTTATTTATACCACAAACCATTTATTTATTTATACCACAAACGGCAATAACAGTTTGCCATGTATACAGGTGCAAGCAAATAATCAAACCTAAATAGTCATTATTTAAGAAATCAAACCCTGTTATAAAGTAACAAAAGAGCCAAGATAACATACATTGTGAGTAATTTTAGGAAAAAATAACTAAGAAACTTGTGGTACAGCACTTTCATTGCCGAGACTTGGAATCAGTGTAGGTAATTTGGCATCAAGAAATTTCCTTAACTCAATTGGGTCCAAAAACACATACCTTTGCTGTTGATGTTTCACAACACATTTGCTTGGATAATATATTGTACTCTGAGCACCTATTGTTCTTAACTCCTGATTCATCTGAAGGAAATTCCTTCTACGAATTTGGGTACTCCTTGTGATATCTGGGAAGGTCCAAACCTTCTGTCCCAGGAAGAGTTTGTCTCTATTTTTTAAAGACAATTTCAGTATCTTGTCCCTCTCTGAACTTTTCATAAACTTTACACATAGGGTTCCCCTAAATTCTACCTGCTCTGACATAGATTGTTCTAAGAAAGCAGTAAGATTATTTATTAGGGATGTGAATCGTTTTTTGATGATTTAAAATATCGTCCGATATATTTTAAATCGTCAAAAAATCGTTAGGGCCCCGATACAATACCAATTCCCCCGATTTATCATTAAAAAATCGTAAATCGGGGGAAGGGGGAGGGCAGGAAAACCGGCACACTAAAACCCCCTAAAACCCACCCCCGACCCTTTAAATTAAATCCCCCACCCTCCTGAACCCCCCCTCCCATTGCTTTAAATTAACTGGGGATCCGGTGGTGGTCCAGAACGGCGGCGGTCTGGAACGGCCCCCTCAATAGAATCGTGTTGTCTTCAGCCGGCGCCATTTTTCAAAATGGCCGCCGCAAAATGGTGGCGGCCATAGACAAAAACGATTCAACGCAGGAGGTCATTCCGGACCCCCGCTGGACTTTTGGCAAGTCTTGTGGGGGTCAGGAGGCCCCCCCAAGCTGGCCAAAATTTTCCTGGGAGTCCAGCGGGGTTCCGGGAGCGATTTCTTGCCGCGAATCGTTTTCGTACGGAAAATGGCGCCGGCAGGAGATCGACTGCAGGAGGTCGTTCAGCGGGGGTTCTGGACCGCCGCTGAATGACCTCCTGCAGTCGATCTCCTGCCGGCGCCATTTTCCATACGGAAAATGGCGCCGGCCATACTGGATTCCCAGGAAAATTTTGGCCAGCTTGGGGGGGCCTCCTGACCCCCACAAGACTTGCCAAAAGTCCAGCGGGGGTCCGGAACGACCTCCTGCGTCGAATCGTTTTTGTCTATGGCCGCCGCCATTTTGCGGCGGCCATTTTGAAAAATGGCGCCGGCTGAAGACAACACGATTCTATTGAGGGGGCCGTTCCGGACCGCCGCCGTTCTGGACCACCGCTGGATCCCCAGGTAATTAAAGCATTGGGGGGGGGGGGGTTCGGGAGGGTGGGGGATTTAATTTAAAGGGTCGGGGTGGGTTTTAGGGGGGTTTAGTGTGCCGGCTCACGATTTTAACGATTTTTCACGATAGTTTACACACCAAAACGGCAACAATACGATTCCCTCCCCCTCCCAGCCGAAATCGATCGTTAAGACGATCGAGGACACGATTCACATCTCTATTATTTATATCATTCTGTGATCTTATATTTTGCTGAACTGCTTCCTGCATTTCGTTATTCCTTTTTCCCAATGAAATAAAGACAATTTTTTCTATAGATGGTAACTCAGTTGTATCAAGCATTAAATTTTCTATCATAAATTTTTTATACTGTTCAAATGGTGATATAAGTTTAACATTGGGAAAATTGAGAACTCTTAAGTTGTTATATCTAATTGTGTTTTCAATCATTTCAATTTTCTTATTATTTATCAATTCCCCCTGAATCAGCCCTGATTGGACCTTTTCTATTTGCTCACATCGATTTTCAATTCTTACAATTTTTTCTTCATGTTTAGACATTTCTGGTTCAACTTTCATTATCCGATTCTGTATATCTACTACTATATTATTCAAAGTCAAAATCACAGATTTTAAATCAGTTAAAGTGGACCATACATTTTCTAAAGTTATAGGCTGTGATTGAGGCACTTTTGAGTTATCAGGTAAATTCACTGTTCCTGGAGAACACAGTTCAATTCTCTTATCAGAGGCCTCTGTTCTCCCCTCATGCCCCGATGGTGTATACATTAGAGGGAATTCAGTCTTTCCATTAGAATTCCCTCTAATTTTAGGCCTTGCCCCTAATTTCTCCAGATTTCCTCCGATAATGACGGCTTCCTCAAACATCTTGGGTTGATTCCGTATGTCTAAAACTGGAGACTGAGCAGGGTTCGGTGGCATCGAAGCCTCGGACTGTCCGGGGCTTAAAGAGATATTTAAGTCCACGGGATTTGTGATTGCTCAACACTTAACCCCGTATCTGGAAGCCCTCCCGGAGCTAATGTACCACTTCGTGTGAAAAAAGAGCCTATGGTAGGTTGAGGTAAAGTAGGAGTAGTTGGGGTCGGGGGTTCCCCTCTAACTCTCCCCTTCCTCTTTGAGTGCGGCATCAAAACAGAAAAGGAAATAATTTGACGGTCCTTTTCCCCACAAATCAAAATCTGTTTACCTTAGGCTCTCACTTGGCAGTCACAATGTCTCAGGAGTCCTCCGTCGCCTCTCCATCCTTCTCCGGACTAAGCCGGACAAAGTCGCGCGCGCCGGCGACTAAGGCGCACCTAGAGACCGCCGATTATATGGGTGCAGGCCCCTCCCACTGACGTCCGAGGAGCCCGGAAACGGAGTCAGCTGGAACTCTGGCAACAGGTAGGGTCTCCGTTTGCAAATGACTGCGGCTTCCCTTCCGCAGTACCGCCGGTTATATTTATTTATTTATTTATTTATTTAGAGTTTTTATATACCGGCAATCATGAAAACATATCTTGCTGGTTTACATAGAACGGGGGTGCAATAAATACATAGAACTAGAACTGTGGTGACAGAAGGTACAGTTACATTTAACAAGGGTGGCCGAACTTGGAGAAGGAAGAAGAGAGGAGAGGATAGAAATGATTAAACAATATGGGCTCAGGCCCCTCCCGCTGACGTCCGAGGAGCCCGGAAACGGAGTCAGCTGGAACTCTGGCAACAGGTAGGGTCTCCGTTCGCAAATGACTGCGGCTTCCCTTCCGCAGTACCGCCGGTTATATGGGCGCAGGCCCCTCCCGCTAACGTCCGAGGAGCCCGGAAACGGAGTCAGCTGGAACTCTGGCAACAGGTAGGGTCTCCGTTCGCAAATGACTGCCTCTGTTTGCTTTTTTGACTGCCACAGAACACTGAGCTGACAATTTCACTATGATGCCTAGATATTTTTACTGGGTGATAACTCCTAATATGAAACCTAACATCTTATAACTACAGCATGAGTTATTTTTCCCTATATGCAACACCTTGCACTTGTCCACATTAAATTTCATCTGACATTTGAATGCCCAAGCTTCCAGTCTTGCAAGGTCCTCCTGCAATTTATCACAATCTGTTTGTGATTTAACTACTCTGAATAATTTTGCAATATCTGCAAATGTGTTAACCTCACTCATTGTATTCCTTTCCAGATCAATTATAAATATATTGAAAAGCACCGGTCCAAGTACATATCCCTGAGGCACTCCACTGTTTACCATTTTCCACTGAGAAAATTGACCATTTAATCCTACTCTCTGTTTTCTGTCTTTTAATCGGTTTGTAATCCACAAAAGGACTTTTTAGTTTTCTTAGAGCCTCTCATGAGGGACTTTGTCAAATACCTTCTGAAAATCCAAATACACTACATCTACCAGTTCATCTTTATCCACATGTTTATTAACCCCTTCAAAAAATAAAGCAGAGTTTTGAGGCAAGACTTCCCTTGGGTAAATCCATGTTGGCTGGTTTCCATTTAACCATGTCTTTCTATATGCTCTGTGATTTTGATTTTTAGAATAGTTTCCACTATTTTTTAGAGATGTGCAGACCAAAAGTTTATGTTCATAAGTCCATAAGTCGAAAGGGGGGGTCAATTTCGGTCAATATGGACATATGGAGAATTCCATAAGTTGAGTCTATGTCCATACGTGCAAATAAAAATTTAAACCCCTCACCCTCCTTAATCCCCCCCCCCCCCAAGACTTACCAAAACTCCCTGGTGGTACAGCAGGGAGTCAGGATGCCATTTCTGAACTCCTTTGCGAGGAGCACGTGACGTCGGCGTCACGTCGGAGTGACGCGGCGTCATGTGATTCCCCACGCGTTCGCTCCGGGACCCTCGTTGCACCCAAAAGGAACTTTTGGCCAGCTTGGGGGGGTCAGGAGGCCTGTACCACCTGCTGTACCACCAGGGAGTTTTGGTAAGTCTTGGGGGGGGGGGGATTAAGGAGGGTGAGGGGTTTAAATTTTTATTTGCACGTATGGACATAGACTCAACTTATGAAATTCTCCATATGTCCTCCTGACCCCCCCCAGCTGGCCAAAAGTTCCTTTTGGGTGCAACAAGGGTCCCGGTGCGAACGCGCGGGGAATCACGTGACGCCGCGTCACTCCGACGTGACGCCGACGTCATGTGCTCCCCACAAAGGAGTTCAGAAATGGCGTCCTGACTCCCTGCTGTACCACCAGGGAGTTTTGGTAAGTCTTGGGGGGGGGGGATTAAGGAGGGTGAGGGGTTTAAATTTTTATTTAGGATCAACAATCGCGATTTCCAACTTATTCAACATAGCTATGTTGAATAAGTTGGAAATCCGATCGTTTTCGCCTCATCACTTTTTTAAGTTAAAAAAAAAAAAGTTGCGTTTTACATTTAAGTTCAAAACGAATGCACACCCCTACTATTTTTCCCAGCACTGAAGTCAGGCTCACTGGTCTATAGTTTCCCAGATCTCCCCTTCTTAAATATTGGGGTTACACTGGCCACCCTCCAGTCTTCAGATACAATGGATAATTTTAATGATAGGTTACAATGCTTATGCTTTTTCCTATATTCTTCATATGGATCCTTCTTCAAATTCTGGAAGGATGATTTTTTGGCTAAGAACATCACCTATTAGCCATGCTGGTAATTGTTTTTCCTTCTTTCCACCTTTCTTAATGCATGGAATACATCTGGACCGCGCTTCTAAGATTGTATTTTTTTTTTTTTTAAATGTAAGTTTTATTAGTTTTCAACATTCATGGAATACATAAAACATAACATAACGGAGTGCCATGTACGGGACACAAAACCCATGGCCAACATAGTCAGAAACTATTCCAAGTCCCCAACCCTCTACCCTCCCTCCCTCCCTCCCACCCAAGAGGTTGTACATCAGCTCAATCTCGAATTTCAAGAGAGTCCACAAAAGTTCAAGGAGGAGAGGCCACAAAAGTTCAAGGAAGTCCAATGAAATGGGTAAATGAAGCATTCAAGGAAGGTAACATCGTCTCCCACAGCGATCCACCAGAGCCCTTCCTCAAGTAAGCGATTCCAAGGCGGGGCCTCTGGGATTACCCCTCCCGAATGTAGACCGCCTCCGTTCTTTCCCAGCGAGCTGTGAGACCGCACCACTATAAAGGCTCTACTTAGATTCATAGTCTATAAAAGGTTTCCAAATCTGGAAGTAAGAAGCCAGTTTATTGTGTTTAGTGGCGGTCAAGGAGGCCATCTGCTGAAAGTGATGTAATAAGTTCACTATAGATTGTAGTCTCGGTATCTGCTGAGATTTCCAGTGTAATGCGATCTGGCTGCGTGTGGCAATAAACATTTGCATACAAAACTTTTGCACCATTTTGTTAACAGAGTCGGGGAAAATGTGTAGCAAAGCAAGTTCAACATTTGCCAGCAGTGTAACTCCCAACACCCTGGACAACCAGGCAAAAATCTCTTCCCACAATGGGCGTATAATGGGGCAATCCCACCATATATGCAGGAACGTTCCCTTACTCCCGCAAGCCCTCCAACACAAATCCGAGACAGTCGGTGAAAAGCTATGAAGGCGGTCCGGGGTGAGGTACCACCGATATATAATCTTGTAGCAGTTTTCCTGCATTCTGGCAGATATGGAGCACTTCCGTGCATTGTTAAATACTTCTTCCCACCTACTCTTCCCCAGAGTCTTTCCTAAATCCGTCTCCCATTTAACTATAAAGGACCAGGGCTCGGTCTGATTCGGGGCAAGCAATTGATACAGTTTGGATATTGTTCCCTGGAGTGTATCACTGTATTGGCAGTAAGTCTCTAGAAGCGTCCTTCCCTCTTGTAAGGAGCCAGCCCTCCGCAATCCCAGGATGTAATGAGAGGCTTGTGCATAGGCTAAATAATCATGATGATCCAGGTGATGCTTCTCAAAAAACTGATCCCTGGGATATACTGTTCCCTGATCTAATAGGTGCCCAATCGAGGTTATCCCTTTCTCTTGCCATTGCTGGAACCTGGAAGATTGGAAGCCACTCGGGAAATCCATATTATTTAATAGGGAAGATTGATAAAAGAACTTACAATCCCCCAGGAGACCCCTGCGGCTATGGAGCCACACTGAAATAGTTACTTTCAGCGCCCATGGTATGGATTGAAGTGGCCGCCACGTACATCGGGGTTGCCAAGGCATAGCTGATAAAGTCATAGGACCCACCATCATTTGTTCCACCTGGACCCATTGTTTCAGTGTAGTCGTTCAATGGAGGTCTATGATGGCCCTTAATTGAGCGGCGTGGTAATATCTCGCTAGATTGGGCACCCCCAGGCCTCCTTGAGCTTTTGGCAGGTATAAGACCTGCCTTGCCACTCTCGGCGGCTTCCTACGCCAAATGAAATCAAATATTTTCTTCTGCCAGTTACGAAATATCGGAGATGGAATATACACCGGTAGGGAAGCAAACAGATATAGCAATTTAGGTATTATGTTCATTTTAATAATGGCAATCCTGCCCAACCAGGAGAAACCCCTTTTGTTCCATCTACTCATATCTAGTGTCAGTTGTCGAATTAGAGGCGTGTAATTCAATGCATGCAAGTCCGTTAAGGTTGGGGAAATCTGTACCCCTAGATATTTAATTTTAGATTTGGCCCATCTAAAAGGAAACTTGGCTCACAGAGAGTGCACAGTCTGGTGATCCAGGTTAATATTAAGCAGCTCTGATTTGTCGACATTCACCTTGAGGCCAGAAACACTACTAAACTTAGAGAGTTCAGTCATTACGCCCTGCAGGGAACGTTCGGGGTCCGTTAATATTAACAATACATCGTCAGCGAACAGTGACAAAGTAAACTGTGTCTGGCCCAACAGTACACCCTGGATATCTGGGGCTTCTCGAATTTTGGTGGTCAGAGGTTCCATATAGACGGCGAAGAGCAGTGGGGAGAGTGGACACCCCTGTCTAGTGCCCCTGCCGATGTTGAAAGCCGGGCCATAACCATTGTTAACTTTTACCTTAGCTTTAGGCTGGTCGTATAATTTTTTAATCCACTTGATAAAGTAAGGGCCAAAGGAAAATTTTTCCAGTGTGTGAAATAGGAACGGCCAGTGCACAAGATCAAATGCTTTTTCAGCATCCAATGAAAGGAGCACTGCCGGTATACGCTCCTTTTGCACCCACCACACAAGGTCTACGACCTTTCGAATATTGTCGGCCGCCATTCTCTGAGGAACAAATCCCACTTGGTCTGTGTGCACTAGGCCTGGTAAAAATTTGTTAAGGCGTAGGGCTAAAAGTCGAGCAAGAATTTTTAAATCGACATTAATAAGTGAGATCGGTCGATATGAGCTACACAACAAGGGGTCTCGGCCCGGTTTAGCCAATACGGTGACCCCTGCAGTGTTAGCGTGGGATTCAATATGTCCCCCATCCCTCAGGCTATTAAAATAGTCAGTTAAGGGGCCTGCCAATGCGCCCGCACACTTTTTATAATATGCCCCAGAAAAGCCATCAAGCCCAGGGGACTTGCCTAGCTTGAGTGACTTAATAACTAAGTGCACTTCCTCCTCCGTAATAGGAGCGTCCAAGGCTCGGCATTGTTCAGGCGTCAAAGCAGGTAGTGACAAACCACTCAAGTAATGATCAATCTCTGAATCAGTTATAGTGGACTGGGCACTATACAAAACGCTATAGAATTCGGAGAACGCATTCCTAATGTCCGAGGAGGAGGTGTGGACATTCCCAGCGCCATTCTTAATTTTGGAAATATTGTTCTGGGCCAGTCTAGTACGTAATTGTCTGGCCAAAAGTCGCCCCGCTTTGTCCCCCCCTTCATAGTAGACTTGCCTGGTGAGATCCATAGCATGTAAAACCTGGGTATTATGAAGGTGAGCTAGTTTATCCTTAAGTACCAACAATCTGCGGTAACAATTCGCTGATTGGGTTCTCATGTGTTCCCTGGCTAGCATAGTGATCTGAGATTGGAGGTCCTGCCTTGCCTTTTCTCTATTTCTCTTGCACCAAGTTGCTCTAGATATCAAGATGCCCCTAGCCCACCGCCTTCGAACATTCCATAAAGTGCTAGCGCTAGTAGAAGAGAGGCTGTTAACCTGGAAGTATTCCTGTAAATGGGAGTCCAGGTCTTTGGAAAAGCTAACATCCTGCAGTAAGGATTTGTTTAGCTTCCAGTATCGATCCCCGGTATCACCCCTGCCCAGCGTGACATCTAGCCGGATCGGGGCATGATCGGACCATGTGATTGCCTCGATATCTACTGCTCGCACCCGGTTACCCAGCACCCCATCCACTAGAAAGTAATCTATACGTGAGTAGCTCTGATGGGGTGCTGAGAAGTAGGTGTACACCCGAGACCTCGGGTTTCTATCCCGCCAAATGTCCATCAAATTCCAATCATCCAGAAGCCCCTTTAGACCTGTTCTCTCCAGCGTCTTAGCAGTCGGAGATTGCGAGGAATTGTCCAGCTCCGGGCACAACGTGATATTGAAATCGCCACCCAGGACAATAGCTCCTTCAGCATGAGCCAGCAAAAGAGCCTGGATACTCTTCCAAAAATCACATTGTTCCCTATTTGGGGCATAAAGATTGAGAAAGGTATACACTACATTATCTATACGAACTTTTAAGAGTACAAACCTCCCGCCAGGATCTGCCGTGTGAAAAAGATATTCAAACACCAAATGAGCTGAAAGTAAGATTCCAGTGCCTGTGTACTTCGCGCGGAGGCCACTGGCTGCCAAAAAAGCGTGAGGATACTCCTTAAACGCTACCAGGTGTTCGTGCCGCTTCTTTAAGTGGGTCTCTTGTATAAAGGCGATATCTGAGTTTAGACATTGAAGTTCCTTTCTAAGCAAGTGACGTTTGCGAAAGGTATTTAAACCCTTCACATTTAATGATATGATGTTAACCATGTGGAATATTGGTTATAGAGAAGTCCTTCTTGAAAAGCCCCTCCATACTCCTAGAAAAATTCCTGTAGAGACGTGTGTGTATGGCATGCTGTCCCCCTTGAGAATTCAAACACGCTGATACATAAAAAGAACATACAGACCCCCTAGCCCTTCTGGCCTCCCAAGATCCAACCCCCAATCCCTCACGGATTTGATTCGCTA
The DNA here is from genome assembly GCF_901001135.1 of Rhinatrema bivittatum. NCBI lineage: Eukaryota > Metazoa > Chordata > Amphibia > Gymnophiona > Rhinatrematidae > Rhinatrema > Rhinatrema bivittatum. The sequence goes on along the minus strand of NC_042615.1, from coordinate 612,514,515 downwards.
ATTCGTCGCGAATCCACCTTGGGGAGCTCATGTGTTGCAACACTCGTGACCCCCCCAGACCGTAGCCCTCTCCCACAAAGATAACTTGGACAACTTGAGGCAAATACATCTGGCAAATTATTAGCCTTGCAAAAAATGCAAATAAACCTGACCTGGAAACACTGGTGATAATAAAGAGAACACTCTTAGCAATGAGTCAGAATATGTTCATGTATGGGCTTCAACAATCCTGATCGCCTGAAAACAAGGCAATAAGGATAAGATAGAGTGCCTATAAAATGTCAACCTTTCTCGGCCGGCAGGCTCCCCTTCCACGACTGCTGCCGACGGAGTCGCCCGCGGCCTGGTCCCTGCTGTTGCCATCTCGGAGTTGGGTCTTCCGGGCGTGGTCGTGACACGGGCTGCGCATGCTGAAAGGCAACCTCCAGGCCTGCCTTACGAAAACTCTCAGCAGCCTCGGCCAGGGACCGGATGCGATAGGTAATGCCCCTGCGTTGAAAAATAAGGGCAAAAGGGAATCCCCACCTGTAGCGGATCTCCTCATTACGCAGCGCCAATGCGACCTCCCGCAGTGTGACCCGCTTCTGCAGGGTGACTGGAGCCAGATCATGGTAAACAGAAATCGTGTGGCCTTCCCAGGACCACTGCTGCTTTACCCGCGCACACTGAAGAACTTCCTCCTTGAGCCGGTATTTATGAAAATTTTATAATAATGTCTCGCGGCTGGTTCTCACGTCATGGGCCAAGAGCTCTATGGGCGCGGTCCAACTCGATTACTGGGTCGTCATCGTTGGTACTAGGGTTGGAGGCGCCGTGAGCTAGCAAAAATTTACAAATGGCCCCTGCAGTGCGCATGCAGTCCTGGAATTCCTCCGTTTCTGGAACGCCACGCAGTCGGAGGTTCGCCCTCCGCGAACGGTTCTCTAGATCTTCTAGCTTGTCTTGGACAAGTTCTAGCTCCGACGAGATTTCCTTATTTTGGGTAGTTAGGGCCTCGATAGCTGCACTGTGGGTGTCCGCTCGTAAGTCGATATCATCCACGCGGGTTTTCCCAGCGCATTCAAATCTTCTCTCATATCCGCCATCGACGCTAGTAGTTCAGCTTTATGGGCTTTAAGATCGGCCCGTAGCTCTATAAACCAGCTACGCATCTCATTTCTGGTTGGAAAATCCAAGTTGGAAACCACGGGCTCCTGCACAACAAGATTTGGCCCGCCATCGTGAACTTCCATGTGGTCGCCGTCTGCAGGGATATTCGCGGCCTGTACCTCGTCGTCGGACGCCAGCTCACCGGCAGATTTAGAGAAGGAAAATTGTTTTAAGTCCACTAATCGTTTACGCGCAGCCATCCTGAGGTGATCACCCGCAATAATATCGCTTTAAATCTGAAAACGCAGGAAGGTTTGCGATAGAATTTAGCCTCTTTTAAGATTTTGGGAGAGGAGCTCACGTCTCAAGCGGCCATCTCGTAGCGCTGCTCACTAGCGCCCCCCCTAAGATTGTATTTTTAAACAATGTCCACACCTTTTGAACACTTTTAACCTTTGCAGTTGCACCTTTCAATTTGTTTCTTTTTTTCTCATTTTATCAAAGTTTCCCCTTTGAAACACTGTTGGAACTTATGAAATAGGATGTTGGGCTGCCATCCAGGCCAGCTACCAGGCAGCCACAGTGAGATAAAATGGCTGCAAGAAAAGAAAGGTCTCGGGTCCACAAGAGAGATGGGGGCCTGAGTGGTGACTGCAGCATCAGATCACCATTTTAGCACTACAGAGACAAATGAAGAATTGAGCTGTGTGGCTGAATGGAGGCCAGACAATAGAGTGACGGCTAGCACTGACTAGTGCAAAACTGGGCCACACTGAGAGAGAGAGAGAGAGAGAGAGAGTTGTGACCAATGCAGAGAAAGAAGAGGAGCACTGGAATCTCTTGGTAAAGGGGCCACAAATGACCCAAAAATGCAGCGATAAACTAACCGCCCCACCACAAGAAACCACTATGCTATCCAAGTCAGGGAAAAGAACAGAAATTGACAAGTTGCTGCAGCACAACATCGGATTGCCGAGAGAAAAGAGACAGCCATGATCCAGAGAGGTGCCTAAGTTATCGATATGAAAAGAGGTCCATAAAGGGAAACAGCTACCCTACAAAAATACAGAAATAGGAGAGATAAGCCCTGACAATAGTCATCTCTAATAATAATGGCTACCACTGCCTGGGCACCTTTCTCCGGGGACCAGAGCAGCTGAAAGTTGAAAACTAAAGGAAAGAAGCTACCCTGCTTCCACCATTGAAAACACCTCCAGTAAGTGCCTTGAGACTAATTTTCTTTATTGTTTTCTAAATGCTGCAATGGAGTACAGGTTCCTGGGAAGCTTCCATTGGGAATAAAAGTTCAGGCCAGAGTAAGCAATGTTGTGATGATGTCAGCAATCACTTGCAATTCCCGGGAGTGGGTGTGTGTCACTAATTTAGGAAAAAATAAGAACAATTAGATAAAATTAAATAAAGGCTGATGGACAGCTTAGGGAATAGGAGTGATATAACCAATGTCAGCAGCACACTGCCAAAGTGACTTTCAATTACCTTATTAAGAGTATCTATTTTCAAACATACAAAATGGTAACACACAAGGAAATCCTAGACAGGACTCTGCAAAGAAAAATAAAGTCCCAGGAAGAAAAATAAAAGTTCTGAGACTGACAGTTTTTAAACTAAAAAAAAAAAATAAAAAAGTTACAAAGCACTTGTAAGGCTCCAAAAAGGTTTTGAGTACTAAAGGAAAATTAAATAAGCAAAGAAATATTTTTTTTAGAGTCAAGGAAAGGCTTTGTAAGGTTAGAAGAAATGAAAACCTTTATTAAAAGAGACAGTAGAAGCAGCCAAATACCCCTATGAAACATGGTGTAGGCTGATACATCATTACCAATGGAGCATCAACCTAACAACTAAGACTGTAAGAGAAGTTGTGTCTGGGAAAATATGTCATCAGCTTCCCTGGATACAAGCGATGAGTCCAGCACAAGAACTTTAGAACTGGTCAAAGCACAGGGACAGAATATAAAATTAGAAAGAGATCAAAGCCACCAAAGTAACCTAAAATTAAATAGTAACCACATTTTTCAGAAAAAAATTAAAATGAACCAAATAAATCATATTGTCTAGTAACCAAACAAACCCTAGAACTATTTTTCTTAGTGGCATCATCAAGAGAATGGATAACCCAATCCATGAAGGTAGATGACAGTTGGAGGAGCAGAGCAGTTAGGAACTGGCTATTAAAGTGAGAGGAAGTGCTGCTGGAGCTCTTTTCCTGATAACTATAGGAAATTCATAGAAAGTTAACAGAACAGCTAAAATATAATTGGGAATTTATGTGATGAATGATTGACATGACTTTTATAGCAATTAAAGTTAAGTTTATGTTGGCTTAGTTAAATGTAATTATAGGTTGCCTCACATCATAGTGCAACATTAGATAGAAACTACTGATGATAAGTAAAATGTGTAGATGCAAGCTATTAATTGTTCTGTGGCACCAGTATTAGGGACACAAATTATCCTTTCTTTGACAATTACAACAAGCCAGAAAGTTGACAGTTACAACAAGCGAACAGAACACTACTGATCTAGCATTCAGGAGATTGGGGACAGTTGAAGGGAGATAGTTTTTCTTTTTTATTTATTTTAAGAGTAAGTTAGTAGGATTAAAGACAGAAGAAATAAGAAGAGACGACATCTGGCCAGCATCAAAAAAGCAAAGAAAGGAGAAGAAAAACAGATAAGTGTACACATAAATAAGACATTCAGATTGTCAATCGCAGTCGTGGAACATGCAGAAGGTGTATATAATCAACCATTTAATTCACTCAAGAGAGAACTTCATTAAGAGGTAAACTGAACTCAACTGTTTCCTGCTATAGTGAAAATTTCATATAGACACAGTAATATTTTTCACCCAAACATGGTGGATACATGGACGTGCTGGTGTGCAAGAGAAGCATGTGTCCAAATGCAAAAAAAAAAGCTCTCACATTTTCCAATCTTCACAATTTGTACTATTTAGCCTTTATACATAGCTTTTTTTTTTCTAGATGAAAAGGCAACATTTAAAGGATATTAGCTAAATACTTTTCCTTTCCATGTTCCATGCAGTCCTTACCCTTGCATTTCTATTAAGGTCTAACAATATCACAACTCCTTCCATACAAACCAGCAAGCCTGATATCACTGGCTACTGCAACCTCATTTGTCATCCCTAGCAATCATGTTGTAATAGAGTGTATTTATTATTCTACTGGAAAGAAATCAGTAGAACTAGGGGTCATGAAATTAAACTTCGGGGATGATGACTTAAAACCAATGTCAGGAAATATTTCTTCACAGAGTGGGTAGTGGATTCCTGGCATGCCCTTCCGGAGGAAGTGTTGAAGATGAAAACAGTGAAAGAATTCAAAGGGGCATGGGATAAACACAGTGAATCTCTAAAAACTAGAGGATGAAAAAGAATAAAAGAGTACATCGGAGTAACTTACTGGTGCAACAGTTACTACCCTTAACCAATAAACCTACATACTGTTGACGCATCTCCATCATTGCTTTCTGCTTCAACGGCAAGGGGTAACAGGGAATTGGATTTAGACAGTGCTACGCCAGTCGGTTGCAGACGGCTGCGACCACTGTTGCTCATCTTTAGCTTGACTACACTGACTCCTCTGGGTCGACTCGCGGCCTCCGCCAGCTATTGCTGGCCTACATGCCCTGGTTCCCGGGTCCCCCTGGATGGCGTGGATGCTGCGACTGCCATCTTGCCCTCAGAATCCCTTAAGCGCGCACGCGCGCTACCTGGCCAGTCTTATGCACGTCATGGCGGGAACCTTGGGGGCGTCCCCCTCGGATGACGTCATTCTTCAAAGACTCTTAAGCCAGCTGGCCCTGCCTACCTATGACTTGGCAATGAGTTCCTTCATTGCTGAATCCGCTTCGCTCGCTACAGACTTTTGTTCCAGCTCCTGCTTCCATGGCATAAGATGCTCCTTGGGGGCTCTTCCTGTCTCTGGCTATCCACTCCTCGGAGGGCCTTCTGCCTGCTCTGTTCCCCGGGGCCTTTTCTGGAACTTTCACTCTGCTACAGTGAGTACCCCACTCTGCGGACCATTGCTGTTCCATTGCTACTGAGGAATCCTCATCGGTGTACCCCGCTCTGCAGACCATTGCCATACCATTGCTAAAGAGAAACCCTCATCGGTATACCCTGCTCTGCGGACCTTTGCCGTACCATCACTACTGAGGACCCTCACCAGTGTACCCCGTTCTGCGGACCATTGCCGTATCTTCTCTACTGAGGACCCTCACCTGTGTACCCCACTTTGCGGATCATTGCTGTATCTTCTCTACTGAGGACCCTCACTGGTGTACCCCGCTCTGCGGACTATTGCCGTATCATCACTATAGAGGACTTCTCCATGGGTATACCCCACTTCACAGACCCTGGTGCTCCCAGCGCCTGGGTGTCTTTCTGCCACACTCCTCGCTCTGTGGGCAGTGTCACTCTACTTCTCTAATAAAGTTTCAAGGACTCTCAAGCTAGTACTAACATCAGCTCCCGGCGCTGATGTTCTGTGACTCCACGGGGTCATTTTCTCTAGCTTCCTCTGCCTCTCATCTCTGAAGTACCTGAAGACTGGAGGATAGCAATTGTAACCCCAATATTTAAAAAGGGCTCCAGGGGCGATCCGGGAAATTACAGACTGGTTAGCCTGACTTCAGTGCCAGGAAAAATAGTGGAAAGTGTTCTAAACATCAAAATCACAGAACATATAGAAAGACATGGTTTAATGGAACAAAGTCAGCATGGCTTTACCCAGGGCAAGTCTTGCCTCACAAATCTGCTTCACTTTTTTGAAGGAGTTAATAAACATGTGGATAAAGGTGAACCGGTAGATATAGTATACTTGGATTTTCAGAAGGCGTTTGACAAAGTTCCTCATGAGAGGCTTCTAGGAAAAGTAAAAAGTCATGGGATAGGTGGCGATGTCCTTTCGTGGATTGCAAACTGGCTAAAAGACAGGAAACAGAGAGTAGGATTAAATGGGCAATTTTCTCAATGGAAGGGAGTGGACAGTGGAATGCCTCAGGGATCTGTATTGGGACCCTTACCGTTCAATATATTTATAAATGATCTGGAAAGAAATACGACGAGTGAGATAATCAAATTTGCAGATGACACAAAATTGTTCAGAGTAGTTAAATCACAAGCAGATTGTGATAAATTGCAGGAAGACCTTGTGAGACTGGAAAATTGGGCATCCAAATGGCAGATGAAATTTAATGTGAATAAGTGCAAGGTGATGCATATAGGGAAAAATAACCCATGCTATAATTACACGATGTTGGGTTCCATATTAGGTGCTACAACCCAAGAAAGAGATCTAGGTGTCATAGTGGATAACACATTGAAATCGTCGGTTCAGTGTGCTGTGGCAGTCAAAAAAGCAAATAGAATGTTGGGAATTATTAGAAAAGGAATGATGAATAAAACGGAAAATGTCATAATGCCTCTGTATCGCTCCATGGTGAGACCGCACCTTGAATACTGTGTACAATTCTGGTCGCCGCATCTCAAAAAAGATATAATTGAGATGGAGAAAGTACAGAGAAGGGCTACCAAAATGATAAGGGGAATGGAACAACTCCCCTATGAGGAAAGACTAAAGAGGTTAGGACTTTTCAGCTTGGAGAAGAGACGACTGAGGGGGGATATGATAGAGGTGTTTAAAATCATGAGAGGTCTAGAACGGGTAGATGTGAATTGGTTATTTACTCTTTCGGATAGTAGAAAGACTAGGGGACACTCCATGAAGTTAGCTTGGGGCACATTTAAAACTAATCGGAGAAAGTTCTTTTTTACTCAACGCACAATTAAACTCTGGAATTTGTTGCCAGAGAATGTGGTTCGTGCAGTTAGTATAGCTGTGTTTAAAAAAGGATTGGATAAGTTCTTGGAGGAGAAGTCCATTACCTGCTATTAAGTTCACTTAGAGAATAGCCACTGCCATTAGCAATGGTAACATGGAATAGACTTAGTTTTTGGGTACTTGCCAGGTTCTTATGGCCTGGATTGGCCACTGTTGGAAACAGGATGCTGGGCTTGATGGACCCTTGGTCTGACTCAGTATGGCATTTTCTTATGTTCTTATGTTCTTATGTTGTCTACACACCTCACAACTGAGAACTCACCTCTCGATGGTGAGGTTCACGGGGCTCCTCCCTGTGGGCGGTACCATCTCTCACCTCAGCCCAGGGCCCACATACCCACAAATCCTAACAGACAGTAACCAACGAGGGCCCTGACTTTTAAAGTTTGGGAAACTGATCAGCATGAGAGTAACCTGCATGGCGTGGCAGATACTATCATAAGCTTTCTGGGAGGACTGGATGGACAATTTGGTCCTTTTCTGCCATCATGTCTATGTTTCTATATTTATTTATTCTTCAATATTATTTTTCTTTTACGTCCAGAGCACTCTAGAAAGTTCTGTCTTCATACATCCTACCTCTACAAGCACTTGGCCACCTTCTACAGCACATCCAATAAACATATTTACTGGCATAGAGTCTTTTAGATTAGGAAGCCCTATACACCTCCTGCTGTACTACTCTAAACAGAGATACATGTCAGCATTCATAGAGGTAACAATGCCATATTCACATATCTGGACACATCTGAAGGCCACTGACAGTTTTCTCAATGATTCTAATCTAGATCAGCAGAGCCATCAAGTATATTTCAGTGCATTCCTTTTCCATTTTCCAAATTACTCAACTGGATTCTGACTCTGGAAAATGAATAGACTTGCCTGAGGGACTGCTTTTATATACTAAATGTATGTTTTAGGCCTAAGGTTTGACTAAAGCAGTTTCTACCAATTTTTATGTTTTTAAATCATTTCTTGATTTGTAAAATCCAACAGTAAACAGTTTTTTTATATCTGGTATCTTTTGGCTTTAACCAGTCAGATTTATGCTTTGCATGTGATTCATTTGACCATTGTCCTTAATTTGCTGAATTTACTCAGTTCATTAATTCAATTCTAGTGTTACTATTATTAACACAAGCCTGATTTTAGCCATCATAAGATTCCTGAATCAAATATCACAAGTCTTCCCCAATTAATAATATTTTTTCATCAAATCCATTAAACAAAAATAAATGTGTAGCATCACTTTTAGAGCTGCTGCTGAATGTTTTAGTTTAATATTTCATAAAGCTTCAGAATACTAATACATATCAGATGAAAATCATGTTGTTCAACTTACCAGTTTGAAAAATCTCTTAGAGGCAGCAGAAGCTGGGAATATATATAAATTATTTAAAATCTTCACTTTCAAAAATTATTTCCTTTATCAAATCATAGACTCAACTTTCCAGCATCTCATGCATGACACTTATAAAGACATTTTTCTCAGCTTTATTTTGAAATGTTTTCAGAAAGATTGACAATGTCCGTACTTCTACTTTGCTTTGGGAGCCTACGATGGGCAAAGTCTAGGTAAAAGAAAAACTGCAGTGCAGGAGCAGACATGAAATCAAATTGTCTGATTTCAAAGGATTCCTCAAGCTTTTCAAATGAGCTTATTTTTATCTCTCTGCAAGATTCCCAACCAAAGCTGTGATGTTTTGAAGATTTTTTAAGTCCTTCCCAAGGACTTGAACAAATGAGGAAAGCTTGCAGAGGCATGGCTCTGGAAATGCTATCCAAATGGATTTGTGGAAGAGAATTGTAGCATTTTTACATTACATATTGAGTATATGCCATACTTCAGTATGCTTTTTTTTTTCCATTTATTGTAACATATTCCAACCTTTGAGTCATGACTACAAAGAAAAGAAAAAGCTGGAAAAGAGAAGATTGTGCAATTTCAGAATAAAGTATTTTATTTAACACTGTTCATGTAAGTATGTGCTACCATATATTTGTGTCTGTATGGGGCATGCAAGTGGTTGGGATGTGGGGTGTGTGTTTGGAAGGATACATGTGGGTGGGGAGTGGGGGAATATGTGTGTGGGAAGGTGTATGTATGTTCATGGGTATGTACAGGTAGGATATATATGGATGTGTGTTTGTTGGGAGGGTGTATATGTGTGTGTGTGTGTTTCCCATAGTAAAGCTTTGAGGATATTTGGGAAGGACTCATGCTCCAAAAATAATAATCCAATGATAATGGTTTTCTAACTCTTCTGAGATATTCATATTATCTTCCAGTGAGCCAAAGTTGGTGATTTTCTGTCCCTTTTTTGGAGAGTTATTGTGGCCCCAGATGGATGGATGGACAGACATACAGGGCTACCTTTAGAAAATGTTTTCTAACATGTCATAAAACATAAAAATGGATAGTTTTACTTTCTTACATTAGGGCTGGCCTAGCTGACTTATGATATCAGATGTAGGCAATATCTGATGTCATGCAATCACAACCTAACAAAAAAAACCAGTGGTGGAACTCTCATAAATTTGCCTTATTTAAAAATAAAGATTGAGTTGCTGAACACTACACACACACACACACAAACACACAGCCTGAACTATGCTGTTAAAACCTAAAACCATCCTTAAGGCATTCCCAATACTCAGGAACAACAAAACTTGAACCACACCATCCTCCAAAGGGCACGGTTCTCACTGAAGGTCAGCAACCAAATAATTACTAAACTGCTTAGTGTATCTGAAAACAAATTTTTGTGAGCACAGATTTATAAAGGTGAGTAATTAAATCTAAAATCCAAATCAACAGATATCTAAGTTGTGAAAGAACATCACTACATAGAAACAGCAACATAGAAATGTGAATGGTGTATCTATCCAGACCAATTGTTCAGTTCTACAATCCCTAGCACTCCCTCTGAGATCCTCTATGCTTGTCCCTGCTTTCCTAAATTCAGATATTGACCCTGTTTTTACCACCTCCACAGGGAGACTATTCCATGATCCAGTACACTCTCCCTTAAAAAATTTCCTTAGTTTACTCTTCAGTTTTTTTCCCTTTCACCCTCATTCAATGACCCCTTGTACCAGAACCTCCTTTCTGTTAAAAGAGGCCTGACTCTTTTAACCTTGAAGATATTTAAAGATCTCTATCATATCTCCCATATCCCAGGATTCCACTAGAGCAGGGGTGGGCAAGTCCGGTCCTCGAGGGCTGCAAACCAGTCGGGTTTTCAGGATACCCCTAATGAATATGCATGAAATAGATTTGCATACAACTGAGGCAGTGTGTATGCAGGTCTCTCTCATGCATATTCATTAAGGATATCCTGAAAACCCGACTGGTTTGCGGCCCTCGAGGACCGGAATTGCCCACCCCTGCACTAGAGTATAAACGTTTAGATCTTTAAGTCTTTACAACAAAGACCACTAACCATTTTAGTAGCCGCCCACTGGACCGACTACATCCAGTTTATATCCTGAAGTTGTGGTCTCCAGAATTGTAAACTGCATTTCAAACAAGGTCTCATTAGGGACTTATATAGGGGAAATTTCACCAGTTTTTTTTCTGCTGACCATTTCTCTCATAATGACCAAGCACCATTCTGGCTTTCTCTGTTGTCCTATCCACTTGTTTGGCCATCTTAAGATCAACAGATAAGATCACCCCCAGATCCCACTCATGTTTCACGCATTAAAGAATTTCACCCCATATACTGTACTGCTCTCTTGAGTTTTTGCAGCTTAAATACATGTCTTAATTTTTTAACATTAAATCCTAGCTGCTTTTATGGGTTTACGGATGCCTCAGCATATTATGGGTCACTGCAAGAAGAGACCCACAGTAAATGACTATTCTATCAGAAGATTTTGGCTCATCCTATGAAGTCTGAAGGAGGGAGGCCATGTTCCATCCAGATGTGTGCCATGGAGGAAAGACAGAAGGTTGTCTTGGGTCCAGAACATGTAAAAAAAAACAATTACAGTGATCCATGGCTAGAAAATCAGCCTTTGTGTCGGGTGCTTGCTGAGGCCTTGCTGACTAACTCTCTTTCTATTCTAGGGCTGTTTTTATCCTTTCTCTATCTCTTTCCTCCTCCTCTCTCATTTTCCCTCTTTTTAACACTGTCTTCCTATAGCCAGGGCACCAATAGAGGAAAGAAGTTATCTTATTGGGTTTTAGCCTTTCACCCACATGCAATCTGAACTTCAAACCCTCTAGGAGACATTTTTTTAAATGTAAATTTACCATGCTAAATACTTCATTATTTATTGTTCTTTCATACATATGGGCACAATTCTTAAACACTCCAATTATGTTCAGTGGCTGAGAGATAACTGGATAAGTTATGGATGGGCAATGAACAGATAAAGGTGGTGCTACTTAGCTGGATAAGATTTCCAGGTGGCAGTCCAGAAGAGAAGTCAATATCAGTAGCAGAGGTCAGAACCAGGAGTCAGGCAGAGACAAACAGACAGAAAAGTCATAGTGGATAACACATTGAAATCGTCGGTTCAGTGTGCTGCGGCAGTCAAAAAAGCAAACAGAATGTTGGGAATTATTAGAAAAGGAATGATGAATAAAACGGAAAATGTCATAATGCCTCTGTATCGCTCCATGGTGAAACCGCACCTTGAATACTGTGTACAATTCTGGTCGCCGCATCTCAAAAAAGATATAATTGCGATGGAGAAGGTACAGAGAAGGGCTACCAAAATGATAAGGGGAATGGAACAACTCCCCTATGAGGAAAGACTAAAGAGGTTAGGACTTTTCAGCTTGGAGAAGAGACGACTGAGGGGGGATATGATAGAGGTGTTTAAAATCATGAGAGGTCTAGAACGGGTAGATGTGAATTGGTTATTTACTCTTTCGGATAGTAGAAAGACTAGGGGACACTCCATGAAGTTAGCATGGGGCACATTTAAAACTAATCGGAGAAAGTTCTTTTTTACTCAACGCACAATTAAACTCTGGAATTTGTTGCCAGAGAATGTGGTTCGTGCAGTTAGTATAGCTGTGTTTAAAAAAGGATTGGATAAGTTCTTGGAGGAGAAGTCCATTACCTGCTATTAAGTTCACTTAGAGAATAGCCACTGCCATTAGCAATGGTTACATGGAATAGACTTAGTTTTTGGGTACTTGCCAGGTTCTTATGGCCTGGATTGGCCACTGTTGGAAACAGGATGCTGGGCTTGATGGACCCTTGGTCTGACCCAGTATGGCATTTTCTTATGTTCTTATGTTCTTATGTACAAGACACTGGGGACCAACATACAAGCAGGGCCAGAAAGGGTAAGACAACAGTGAGGCAAGAATAGGCAGCGTAACAATGAGGCAAGGCAAGGTAATAATGAATAGGGATGTGAATCGGGTGATCGATCATCTTAACGATCGATTTTGGCTGGGGGGAGAGGGAAATCTGATCATCATGGTTTTTGGTTTTTTTTAAATCGTAAAAAATCGTAAATCGGGAGAGGGCAGGAAAACCGGCACCCTAAAACCCACCCAGACCCTTTAAAATAAATCCCCCACCCTCCCGAAGCCCCCCAAAATGTTTTAAATTACCTGGGGTCCAGTGGGGGGGGGTGTGTCCCGGCGCGATCTCCCGCTCTCGGGCCATGGCTGCGTTAAAAGAAATGGCACCGGTGGCCCTTTGCCCTTACCATATGACAGGGCAAAGGTAGCGCCGGCGCCATTTTTGTTCCCGTCACCCGACGTCACGAGTGCAGGAGATCGCTCCCGGACCCCCACTGGACCCCCAGGGACGTCCGGGAGCGACCTCCTGCACGCGGGCCATATTGCCAATATTCAAATTGGCGCCGGCGCTACTTTTGCCCTCACTATGTCGACATAGTGAGGGCAAAAATGGTGCCGGCGCCATTTTGAATATTGGCAATACGGCCGGTGCCATTTTGCCCTCACTATGTCGACATAGTGAGTGCAAAAGTAGCGCCGGCACCATTTTGAATATTGGCAATACTGCCCGCGTGCAGGAGGTCACTCCCGGACCCCCGCTGGACTTTTGGCAAGTCTTGTGGGGGCTTGCCCTCCCCCCTCCCCCGATTTACGATTTTTTGACGATAAATCGGGGGAATTGTTATTGTATCGTGGCTCTAACGATTTTTGACGATTTAAAATATATCTGACGATTGTTTTAAATTGTCAAAAAACGATTCCCATCCCTAATAATGAGGTAAGACAGTGAACAACAACATGCACTGCAAAGCAGGAGGACCTGTTCTTAAGGCATCAAGCGAAGCGAGGCTGGGGTTTAAACACCCAGCCATGTGACATCATCAGGGTATGCTGTTGTAGGGCTTATCCACCATGGCGCCTTTATTGGCAGGCATGTGGCACACGTGCTCACCTAGGGGTAGTGCCAACAGGCCTGAGGGAGGCAGAGAATGGTGTCATCTTTGCCGAGTCGGGAATTAATGCCATACAGGATGAGTGTGGCTGGTTGTGGGGCTGTCCCACAGTCAGCCAAGCATTACAACACTCCCTTTTCTAAGCCCCTTTCCAAGGCTCTGGATTTGGTCTTATGTGGGATTGAATTGATAGAACTCGCCAGTGGAAAACATTGTGGACCTTGAGGGTAGTTGGCAGCTGCAATTGATATGCCACTGGTGCAGTCTGCCAAGTGATAGGAAATGGGCCAATGATATGAGGTGACAATTTTGTAGATTGCTTCTTCAGTCATAGATTTCAGGTATTAAGCCATACCAACTCACCAGGTTTGAGTTGAGACACCAGGTGGCATCTTTTGCCCTCTTGCCTTTTGTAATTCTCAGTGGCCAAGGTTAGAAAGCTTTTTTTTTTTTTTTTTTGCCAAAACTCCTTAAAGTCTTGATTTATTATGTCAACTGCAGGATACGGAACTGTTAGTAGTGTAGGAAGTGCAATCCGTGGATGTCTACCATACAAGATCTGGAATGGAGATGACCCTGTGGAGGCTCCAACTTGATTGTTACTGCAGAATTCTGCCCAAGGACGGAGAAATCTCTTAAGAATTTGATTTGTTCTTTCTGTCTGTCCATTGCTTTGTGGATTGTATGCAAATAAGAAGTGCAAAGAAATTCCAAACTTCTTTGTTCAGGCTTTTCCAGAACCGAATTGTGAATTACATTTCTCAATCTGAGAGAATGTGTTCAGGTAAGCTGTGGAGTCAAAAGATATGCTGAAAAAAGAGATGTGCCAGTTCTGCTGCAGAAGGAAGTCCGGGAGGTGGTATGAAATGAGCCATTTTTGAGAACCAGTCCACTGCAACTCAAATGTAAGTACAGCCATTAGAGAAAGGTAGGTCAGTGACGAAGTCCACGGTTACATGAGTCCATGGATTCTCAGGAGTTGGCAATGGCCTTAATAGGTATGTGCAGGGGGAAAAAATTGTTTTTGTTTTTGGGAGGTTTTTTTCCCCATGAATTTCAATTTGTGGATTGCTTGATTCATTTCATTCATGTGAAAAAAAAAATAATCAAACAATTTAAGAATAGCCAAAAAACAAAAACAAAGCACCCTCCCGGAAAAATGCTAGGACCAGGAAACCCCTGGAGCCCTCTTACCTGGTTCGGTGGGGTTCTGCTGGCTAGGACTAAGCTGATGCCTTGGACTTGCATAGGCCAATGCTGCAGTAGGTCGCCATGGCCTCAACCTACTCAAGGCCGATGCCTCAGCCTAGGCAGAAGCCTGGACCCAGGCCTGATGCCACAGTCCAGCCCAGAGGTTGGGTCCTGATGCCAGGACCTTGGCCTGGACCGAGACTAGAAGCATGACCCGACCCACCAGGACCAGACACTTGGGCCTCAGCTTATGCCGAACCCCAAGCCCATGTCTGAAGCCATGGTAAGACCTAAAGGCCAGGTCCTAATGCCAGGGTGTCAACCCTGAACCAGGCCTGATGCCATGATCCATCCCATCAGCTGGGACCCAATGGTGTGACCCAATCCAGAGGCCAGGTTTCGATGCTGGGGTCCTGCCTGGACCTTGGCCAAATGCTGCAACCAGAAGGCCAGGTCCCAATGCTGGGGCCTTAGCCTGGACCCAGACCCTATGCTGTGACCCAAACTGGAGGCTACGTCCCGATGCCAGGGCCTAGGCCCGGACCCAGTCCTAGCAGTGGGGCTGAGGCCCTGACATCAGGACACAGACTCCAATTCAGATCGTGGCATCAGGTCTGTGTCTGGGCTGAGGCCCTGGCATATGAACCCAGCCTACAGACTGGATTGCAGCGTCAGGCCTGGGCTCAGGCTTCAGTCTAGGCTGAGGTCCAGGCAATGGAATCCAGCCTCTGGGTTGGGTTGTGGCATTGGTCCTGGGTCTGGGCCCTATCTAGGCCCAGACCCTGTCTGTGGACCCAGCCTTCAGGTCGAGTCATGGTATCTGGCCTGGGCCTAGGCCCTGACCTAGGCCGAGTTCCTGGCATTGGGCCCCGGCCTACAGGTTGAATTGTGGGATCAGGCCTGGGTCTGAGCCCTGGCTTAGGCTGAGGCTCTGGCATCAGGACTAGGCCTTTGTCAGATACCTGATGGATCAGGTAAGTTTTTTGTTTTTTTTTTAATTTGAGGGGCCTTGGCCCGGGCCTCTGCTGAGACCCCAGTGTCACGGACAGGCCTAGGATCCAGTCCCTGCTTTCAGCCTTGGTCTATGCCTAGGTGAGGCCCCAGCTTCTGGCCTAGACCTAGGCACAAAGCATTAGTTTGAAATGAAGCAAACAAATAAGGTTTGTTTTATTTGGGGTCCCCCGATTCAGTTTATTTCTGCATGAAATGAATTAGCCATTTTCATTGTGTTTTGCACTTTCAGTTTAAATGAATGCACATTCCTAGGCTTTGCACCAATTATCAAAGGGAAAATATGCATTTACTTTGCCATTGAAAATTACCTAGGGAAAATATACCTGCAGAGACACCTCCTTTTTCTGTGGATATTGTTACCCAGAAAAATTATGTGCCTAATTTTGAAAATGCAAAACTAAGTGTGTTTTTCCCCAAGGAACAATTCTGCTCAATGCAGGTAAAATTGCATGTATTGAGGCTCAATGTGTATGTGTTTACCTGCATAGAGGTTGGGTAATTTTCAAAGAACTCAAATTTTCAAAGCAGATTTATGCTCAGAATTATGATTTGAAACCCGGAGGGTTATGCCCTTTAGCACATGGAAATATGTGCAGAAAGTTATACTCTCCTTGCAGCAGGTGTTGTTTTCTGCATGTACATATATGAAAGTGAATAGATGCTAAGTAAATGTACTGGGTTTGCTTTCATCAATGAGATTATCTGCTCCAACCCCCTCATCCCCACTTCCAAGACAATTTGTATCTGTGCTGGCATCATCCATCAGTCTATCTTTTTTCATAGCTATAAGGTGAAGTTATTTAAAAACCCTCCTCACCTAGGGATCACTGACTAAAATATTGATCATTTTAAAATATCCAGCACAAGAGCTCTGGCAATCCTGTGGATAATGGATACACCATATACTCTGAACATCTAATGTAGCTTAGCCTGCATCACAAAAACATGTAGTAGGGACGATCATATATCCAGTGCAGATCAGAGATATTTGTCTCAGTCCAAAACTGCAGATGTTATTATGAGTCCCAGTTAATTTCCTGTAGAAATTTTTCAGTGCACATAAAAGTTACACTTAAATAAATTACACTTCTCTATGGGTTTAACACTAGTCCACCAAACACAGATCTATATTTCGAAGTGCATCTGCTTCAGGGGCCACCATATTTTTGCTTCAGTGATTCATTGTTCAAAGGGTAAAAATGGAGATCAACTAAGTTTTGCTATTTTCCAGCAGGCAGGGAATATGAAAGGCTAGATGGAGTTGGAGTATTTTACCAGCAATCCTATTTTATGTTTCTGAATTATTCTCCACTTTAAACAGCAGATTTCAAGATTTAATCTAACTGTTTCATCCACTTACTATGCCTGCAATTAGAAAGTGAGCACCTTTGAAATGCTGTAGCATGATTCGAGTGGATACATAGCTTGAGGCATTTCTTTCCAGGCAATAGATTTACTGGAAGGAGTCAATATACAGTGTCAATTACTATCAAGGAACTCTGGCAATCATTGTTGACACCATCAGGAGCATTTTGAGGTGCCACGTCTTGAAGAGATTCTTCATTCAAGTTCAAAATTATCATGAATATATGTTCACAGTTCTAGTCTGCACATCTCAACCTTTTAGTTCTATTCCAAGCATTAGTATTCAAGCATACAGAAAATTAAAATCACATCCTGATTACTAAAATGCCATAGATTTTATTTTATGAATGTAAGAGTAAGGCTTTTAACAAGTGGTTTTGTTTTATGCTACTGATATATTCTTCATTAATCAAATGTAGTTCACACCAGGCATATGGAAACCTGTTGAGTATCATGGAAACAATGGGTTTCATCAGCAGCTTGCTCTTACATGGTAATCACTTATTCATCACTATGCAATACAAGGCATTCAATTAATTTGTTAACAAATGTTTGCCATGTCCTAAAACCCACAAAGAAGGCAGCTGGGGACTTTAACTGCTACACTAGCTGAAGAAAGAAACATTGATGTAGTTTCTATGAAGATATGAAAGGAATTAATAAGAATGATACAGTGAAGTGTTTCAGCAGTCACATAGGTCCAGGAGAAAACTGGAATCTTTGGAGATTGTGATATCTTTCATAAGACCAACAAAAAGTATGTCACAATAATACATGGATATTTGAAATCACATAGGTCCCTTCCTCAGATGTGATAAGGAAACTAGAAGTGATGGTCAAAGTAGGTTTACAAATTCATTAAGTGACATGACATAAAATTTTACAATAAAATCACACTGCCAGCTAAGAGGTAGATTTCCAAAAATACGCACAAGCGTACATGTGTGCGCACTACCCGGCGCGCACACATGTTCACCCGATTTTATAACATGTTCGCTCAAGCGGCGCACGCAAGAGGGTGCACGATTGTGCACACTGCGCATGCCATGCTCGCGGGCTTCACCCATTCCCTCCCCCCTAATCTGACCTTCCCACCCCTTCCCCTAACCTATCCCCCCAGCCCTAACCTAAACCTCCCCCCCGGAATTTTTATTTTAACTTTTGCGTGCGCCGGCAGCCTGCCAGCACGCGATCCTCCAACATAGCGGCAAATGACCTCGCCCCCACCCCTGGACCACCCCTTTTGTAAAGCCCCGAAACTTAGACATGTCCTGGGGATTTACGCGTGTCGCTGGGCCTTTATAAAATAGGCCCGGCGCGTGTAGGGCTTTTTAAAATCCGGCCCTAAATGTACCCTTGCTTATAATGGAAAGAAGTGACATGGCAAGGAATGGAGGAGTAGCCTAGTGGTAGAGCAGTGGGCTGCAAGCCAGGGTTCAAATCTTGCTGCTGCTGCTGCTGTTCAGTGTAACTTTGGGCAAGTCACTTCATTCTCTGTTGCGTTAGGTTAAAATGTAGGGCCTCATTTACTAAGCATTTTCCCATAGACGTAGAACGGGAAAAAAGCCTTAGTAAATCAGGTCCTTAGATCAGTGTTTCCTAACCCTCTCTTAGATGCAAACCTAAGCTGTCAGATTCTCAGGATATCAATAATGAATATGCATGAGACAGATTTGCATATACTGAAGATCTAGGGTATGCAAATCTATCTCATCCATATTCATTGTGACAATCCTGATAGCCCAGCTGGATAAGTGTGCCTCCAAAAGAGGATTGGCAAACATTGACTTATATTTTAAACTTTCTGGGCCAGGGGTAGGCAACTCTGGTCCTCAAGAGCCACAAAAGATCTGCTTTTCAAATATCCACAATGAATATGCATGAGATATATTTGCATGCACTGCCTCCACTGTATGCAAATATATATCATGCACAATCATTGTGGTTATCATGAAAACCAGGATATTTGTGGTTCTTGAGAACCAGGGTTTGCTCACCATACCACCAGGGACAGGGACATACCTTCTGTACCTGAATGAATCTGCTGTGAAGAACCTGAAAGGCAGAATATAAATCACACAAAATAAATTAACTTTGTTTAATTTTAAGATAGCTAATTTGCATGTATTACTTTTTAACTGTCTCTATGATGGTAGGCAGAAAAGGAATGAAATCTATGGAATAATGTTGACTGCACAGAGATAAAAAAGGTAAAGGAATAGACCAGTTGTTAAAGCATTGGCTACAAACCAGAAAAGCCAGCATTTGAATCCAGCTGTCTCTCCTTTTGACCTTGGGAAAGTCATGTCACTCTCTGTTGCCTCAAGTACAAATTTAGGGCTCTGTTTACTAATGCCCAAATTTTAAAATCCCGGTGTGCGCAAAAAAACGGGGGATAAGCACGTGGCTAGGCCATGTGCGCGCTGAGCTCATTTAAAAATGGCCTGGTCATGCGTTTCTCCCGATACACACAGAAGTGCCGGGCTTCATGGAAGGGGTGGACCGAGGTGGGATGGGGGCGAGGCGGGGTGAGGCGGGGTGAGGGCTGACCGGGACAGCAGCCATTAGGCGAGGGTAAAAGGGGGGAAGGGTAGGTAGGAGGATAGGAAAGTCCACTCCTTAATTGTGAGGGACATAATTGGAGTGGACTAGGAGGGAAATGGGCAATGGCTTGATCGTGTCGCCGCGCATACTTTTAAAAATCCCCCCCCATGATTGAATCATGACCTGCCCGCACATGCACGCACCAATATTAAAATCAGGCGTGCATGTGCGTGCAGTTATTGTATTTTCTATTTTATACCATGCGCGCACAGTGACGCTCACATATTATAAAGTTGGAGCATCCGTGTGTGCTCTCCAGGAGCCACGTGCACATGGACGTGCGTGTGCATGTTGTAATATCTACCCCTATGCATTTTTCCCATAGACACAAAATGGGTGAAATCCTTTAATAAATAACCTCCTTAGATTGTAAGCCCTCGCTGAATAGGAAAATACCTACAGTACTTGAAGTGCCTGAAAGGTGAAACATAAATCACAGTGTGCACTGCTTGACTGGCAGAGAAAGAACAGAAGTGCTGCGTTGCTGGAATCTTTTGTGTCGCAGTCTTTCTGTGCATGCAAAAGGAGTTAATCCACCATGTACACACACACATACAAAATGTATGTGTGTAAGACATTTTTTCAGACACTGTGAGGGATACTCTAGCCACTAGACTGAGTTTGCACAGCTAATCTTTAAGATGGTGATAAAGAAGCTTTTAACTAGAACAAGGGAGAAAGCTGATAGTCACTCAGCAGTGCATGGTTGGGAGGGAGATATCTTCAAAAGGTAATAATGGAAACACAAAAGATAGGGCATCCCAGCAGAGAGGTTCCAATAAAGGCAAAAATAGTCCACATGCCTATAAATAACCATCTGAGTTAAAATATTCCAAATTATCCCTGTCAACTGATAAGCAGGCTATTAATACAAACAAAAAACATTCTTTGAAATGTCTGTATGCCAATGACAGTAGCTAAGAAGTAAGATGGGAGAGTTAGAGTGCATACCACTGCATGAAGAGGTACACATAATTGGCATCTCAGAGACCTGATAGAATGAGGATAACCAATGGGACAGTGCTACACCAGGGTACAAATTATATCACAATGATAGAGTGGATGAACTTGGTAGAGGGTGCCATGTAGCACTTTATGTTCAGGAATGGCATAGAGTCCAAAAGTTTAAAGATCCTACAGCAGACTAAATGCACAATAGAATCTTTATGGGTGAAAATCCTATAAAATTATGAGAGGACTAGAACATATATTTCATTATTAATTAAAATATTTTTCATCCGCCTAAAAGAGGGGTGGCATACTCCAGTCCTCAAGAGCCCCAAACAGGCCAGGCTTTCTGGATATCCACAATGAATATGCATGAGATAGATTTGCATACAATGCATGAAAATCTCTCTCAGGCATATTCATTGAAGATATCCTGAAATCTTGGCCTGTTTGGGGCTCTTGAAGACTGAAGTTGGCCACCCCTGGCCTATAACAAAGTCATGCTTGGCAAAGTACAATAATATATTTATTTATTTATTTATTTGCGTGGTTTTGCATACCGACATTCATTTAGAAAACATCACATCGGTTTCCATTTAACATAACTTAGCAACAGAGCTTTACAATTGTAAAATTAAAGAACAAGGTGATTGATAAACAAAACTAGTAGAAAACTAGGTTGTTAAATTTAACACATGTATAACAACTTGAAAAATAATATACAATTGGAAGAAAAATTTTATAATACAGGGTATTGAGATCAGGTAGCTATAGCAAGTAGGTACAAGGTGATTGCTAAATAAGGCTAGTTGAAAACTAGGTTGAAAATACAAAATTGAAATGACACTTGGGTAACATACAATTAGGAATGTAAGTAGGAACAGGGAAATTGATAAACAAAACTAGTTGAAAATTAGGTTGATTAAATATAATAATTGTATAATATTTGGATAACATATAATCGGATAAGAAATTGGATAACATGGGGTATTTAGATCAGGTAGCCATAATGAGTGACCATAGTAGAAAAATAACAACTAATGATGAGGTAGAATACAATTGCAGAATGCAAGAGTTAAGTGCTGACACTGGAGAAGCAGTAGGGGGATAAAAATGGACAATATATAAAACAAAATATCAGATAAAGCAATACAGTAATAAATGTGTGTTGGGGTATTACGATAGGAGTATGCTACTTTCCACTTGGAAAAAATGATCAGACAGATGAAGGAATGCTAAGAGAAATTAGGGAAGCTAACAAATTTGGCAACACAGTATTAATGGAAAATTTCAGTTACCCCAACATTGTCTGGGTAAATGTTAAAATCAGGAGATGCTAGTGATAAAGTTCCTGTTCCTGAATGAAGACTGCTTCATAGAACAATTGGTTCTGAGAATGTGCATTCATTTTAACTGAATTTGCAAAATGCAAAAAAAAAAAAAAAAAAAAAAGGACCAATTCATTTCATTTGGGGTGCCCTGAATCAAATAGAGGGACATCGGAATTAAACAAATTTTCTTCATTTAATTTGGTTAAAACTTCCCATTAGACCTTCACTTAGGCCCAAGGCTAAGAACTTGCCTAGGGCATAGACCAATGCCCAAAGCGGAGGCCACAGCCTAAGCCTGAGCACAATGTCAGTAGTTCAGCCTAGGCCTAGGCCTAGGCCCAAAACAGGGCCTCGAATAGAGCATGGGCCAAAACCCAAAGCAGGGGCCACAACACTGTGGTCTCAGCATAGGTGTGGACCATTGCTGCGGCCTTGGCCGAGACTCAAGGAAAGGCCCAGGTTCCCCCGAAAAATTACTTGAAAAATCTGTCAGGTATCCAAAGCCTGGGCTCAAGCTGGAGACTGGATTCTGATACCCAGGCTTCGGCCCAAGCCCTGTCATGACTCCGAGCTCGGCTCAGAGGCTGAGCTCCAATGCCTAGGACTCAGCCTAGGCCAGAGCTTAGGCCCAGGCCCAACTCTGAGTTCCAGTTCAGTTGTTATGTCCTGATGCCTAAACCTCAGCCTAAACTCAGGCCCAGGCCTAAAGTCCAGAACTCAGAAGTCCTCTTCATAGGTCTTCTGTCTTTTTTCATCTAGTTGGTAATGGGTCTGTCCTTTGGGGTCACGACATACAGCAAAATGGTGCCCTCCACTAAGGATGTGAGAAAGATAATTCCAGTGCAACCCCAGTGGATGGTGTTATTACCAGCAAGAAGACTTCCAAAGAGGATCTCTGAGGCCTGGGTTCTGGGCCTGGATCTTACCCTAGGCCAAGGCCCAGGGGTTGGGACAGGCCCCAGTGTCTGTCCAGGATCTGGATCAAGGCCCTGGTGTTGGGTCCTGGCCTCTGGGCAACGGACCTGGGCTTAGACCCTGCCATAGTTCAAGGCACAGGTGTCGTGACCCAGCCTCCAGGCCAGGCCCCGGTGTTGGACTTGGGTCTGACCCTGGCCTAGGCCGATACCCAGGCATTGGGACCCAGCATCTGTGCTGAGCCCCAGTGATGGACATAGGCCTGGGCCAAGGCCTAGGGGTTAGAATTCAGTCTCCATACCAAACCCCGGAACTGAGTTCTGGCCTAGTCTGAGGCCCTGGAGTCAGGACCAAGGCCCAGAAATCAGGACAGGCCCTGGTGTCAGGCCTGAGTCCTGTCAGTGCCACAGTGTTGGGCCCTGGGCCACGGAGTCTGGCCTGGGCCCAGGCCCTGGCCTAGGTTGATACCCAGGCATTGGGACCCAGCCTCTGTGCTTGGTCACAGTGTTGAACATGGGCCTGGGTCAAGGCCCAGACATTGGAATTCAGTCTCTGGACTAGGCCCCAGCACTGGGTCTGGGACTGGGCTCTGGCCTAGTCCAATGTTTCTTGGTTTCTTTGCATTCGTTCCATGTTCTTGTTTTCATTCACTCCCCTTGTTAATTGTAAACCAGCATGATGTGATTCTATCATGAATGCAGGTATATAAAAACCCAAAATAAATAAATAAATAAATAAATAAATAAATGTCCAGGCATCAGGACCCATGCTCTGGTCTAGGCCAAGGCCCAGGCATCGGGCCTGTGCCTAGGATGAGACCCAAGTATCAGGACCCAATCTGTGGACCAGGCCCTAGCATCAGGCCTAGGCCAAGAATGCAGCAACCTGCCTTGGCCAACAGTTCTGCCTGTGTCTAGGCCTCGCCAGCAGATCTCCACTGGACTGGGTAAGATGGGGCCAGGAAGGATCCTCGCCTTGACATTTTTCCCAGGTGGGAAGGATGGGTTGTGGGGACAGGAGGCCTTGGGAGGCCCCATTTCCTTTTTTTCTTTTTTTTTTTTTTTTTTAATGTTTGATTCATCTGCCTATAACAAAGTCATGCTAGGCGAAGTACAATAAAATATAAAACAAAATATCAAATAAAAGAGTACAATAATAAATACATGCAAAACCAAATCATCATAATACAACAAAACAGACATTTTAGCTACTTATGACTAAGGCTATAACCCACCCTAAACTTTGGAGGGTGCAGGAAATAAGCACTTTTAAGTAAATAAATAAATAATAAGGCTGTATTTACCCAGGACATTTAGACAAAAGCTTCCTGAAAAAGAAGTGTATTGAGATATTTCTGAAACACAATTATGTCATCGATCTCTCTCATAAAATTAGGAAGAGTATTCCTAAAAATAGGACTTAAAATAGAGAATACACAATGCCTAGGCTCCAGACAGGTGAGAAAATTTGCCAAAGGGAACTATAAGCAAATTTTTACCACCAGACTCAGGGACTGCGCAGACATATAGGAAGTCAACCAAGATTTAATATAGGCAGTCCTATCAAGCTATAGTACCTTAAATAACAAAGTTAAAATTTTAAATTTTGCTCTGTTTCATGGGCAACTAATGAAGTTATTTTAGCATTGATGTAATTAAACTGTGAATTGGTTAATTACTCTTTCAGATAATATAAGGACTGGGGTCACTCCATGAAGTTAGCAAGGAGCAGATTTTAAATAAATCAGAGTAAATTCTTTTTTAACTCAACGCACAATTAAGTTCTGGAATTCATTGCCAGAGGATTTGGTAAAGGCAGTTAGTGCAGCTGGTTTAAAAAAGGATTGCACAAGTTCCTGGAGGAGAAATTCATAAACTGCTATTAATCAAGTTGACTTAGGGGTGAAAGTTAGAAGCATTCATCGCGTTAAACCATATATGTAATTATTATATGATCGCATGTGAGCAATGTGTATTTTAAAAGTCGCAAATTATACGTGTATATGCATGTGCAGAAGCTAAAAATTAAGGGGCAGAATCCGGGCGTGTTGGGGCATTCCGGGACCAGGTATAAGAGTTATACACATAAATCCATATTTTAAATCCAGCAGCTGCAGCACACGGTTGACTCTTAGCTGCGCATGTTTATTTCTGCTCTTGATGAGGTGTAAGTTTTCCTAAATCTCTGTTTAGGCATAAATCAACTGGGGGATCTGGATTCATTGGGGTGAGTGCAAGCTGAAGAACCAGAAGAGTCTGGATGACCTCGAGACAGAGTAGGCAAACTGGTGGACTAATTGTTAAAACTGGGAATGGCCTCCAAGGGAGCATGTTTTTAAAATCCGCTTACCTGTGCACATTAAAGCTGACAAAGTACTAAGGAAGATATGCAAAATACATTTGTTTGAGTAACCTCTTAAATTTAGGAGCACACATATGCGTGTTAGGCATTTTCAAATCATATGCACGTACCTGCACACATGACTTTAAATTCTATCTTATGAGTGCTTGCGTGCCTATATGCGAGTGCATGGGCTACCACGTGCTTGTTTTAAAGTTACCATCCCTGGGAATAGCCACTGCTTATTACCAGCATTAGTAGCATGGGATTTATTTAATGCTTGGGTACGTGCCAGGTACTTGTGACTTGGACTGGCCACTGTTATAAACAGGATGCTGGGCTTGATTGACCCTCAGTCTGACCCTCTATGGCAACTTCTTATGTTTTTTATGTTCTCAGTAAGCTGCTAACTCTACTTGGCAAGTTAGCAATTTCTGTCAATTTGACTGAGTGTGTGTGATAGACAAAAACTTTGTCATATTACAATGGTACTAGTGATTGATTGTGGCATCAAAAACCTCAGTATCCACTTCTAATCCATCATGCCACTGCAAGCAAAGGGCAGAGGGGGATTGGCAGGAGCAGAGACTTGGGTGTCTTGCTGTCATTCACCTTGGTGATGCTGTTGTTGGCACTCTGCCTAGCTGCCCTGTTCTTGATCCTACACTTGGTTTTGCTGCCACTCTTCCTTGCTGCCATGCGCCTGATATACCTCCTGTGGTATCTTTCTGCCACTCAACCTTACTGCCATATCCCAGATTCTACAGCATAGGGGTCTTTGTTGACATTGTGCTTGTTGCCACACCCATGATGTACCACCTTGGGGTCTTGCTGCTACTCAACTTTGCTGCCATACCCCAGACTACACTCTGGGGGACCTTTTGTCACTCAGCCTTGCTACCATAATCCAGACTCTACATCTTGGGGTGTTCTAGCCACTGTGGATGGCTGCTTTTCTCCTCTCATGGTGTCTTGGAGTTTTCATGCCACTCTTTGCTGTTTTGTCCTATCAGTGCCTTGGGGTTTCTCTTGCCACATTTGCTGCTTGAGTTACCCCCTTCACGGTGCTACTTTACCCCGCTCATACTGCCTTCAGGGATTCATGCCACTGTTGTTGGTAGTGCTCTCTTTTGGAGCCTTAGGATGTTCTTTCCAGTCTTGCTTCTGCTTTGCTTCTCTCACAGTGACTTGGAGAACTCCTGACACTGCTGGTACTCCTTTTCCCCATTATGGTGCCTTAGGCTCTTCATGTAGCTTTTGGTGCAACTTTGCCACAGTCTTGGCTTCCTGGAGTTATCTTCCCCCTTCTGAGGATGTCTATCCAAAAGTTTCACTAGAATTGATTAGAAAACCTCAGTTTTAAAGCTCAAAATATGTTGCATTGCTTTCCCCATTGACTTTAATGGAAAATAAAAAAACAATTGAATGGAATAAATAATTAAAAAAAAAAAAAAAAAAAAGGATTTTTGTTTGGAACAAACCAAACAAATGGCAACCTATGAAACAAATAAACAAACTGAAATGGCAATTTTGTCTCTGCACATCCCTATCAAATATGTTGGGTATTCACAGATAAACTTATTTTGTTTTCTTTCAGTATATACCCTGACACAGCATAATCTGACAAAGGGGCCTGTACAGTAAAACTAATCATGCATGCATGCCAAAATTGAATGCTATGCATTAATGGCTTAGCATGAACCACTATCCTAGTAAGAAAAGAGGCTAGTGTATATATACTAGGGATGTGAATCGTTTTTTGACGATTTAAAATATCGTCCGATATATTTTAAATCGTCAAAAATCATTAGGGCCACGATACAATACCAATTCCCCCGATTTATCTTCAAAAAATCGTAAATCGGGGGAAGGGGGAGGGCAGGAAAACCGGCACACTAAAACCCCCTAAAACCCACCCCGACCCTTTAAATTAAATCCCCCACCCTCCCGAACCCCCCCCCCAAATGCCTTAAATTACCTGGGGGTCCGTAGCCTTAAATTACCTCCGTGGCGGCGGTCCATAGCTAAATCAGGGGAAGGGGGAGAGCAGGAAAAGCGGCACACTAAATCGTGTAGTCCTCAGCCGGCGCCATTTTGCAAAATGGCCGCCGCAAAATGGCGGCGGCCATAGACCAAAACGATTCGACGCAGGTGGTCGTTCCGGACCCCCGCTGGACTTTTGGCAAGTCTTGTGGGGGTCAGGAGGCCCCCCCAAGCTGGCCAAAAGTTCCTGGGGGTCCAGTGGGGGTCCGGGAGCGATTTCCTGCCGCGAATCGTTTTCCGTACGGAAAATAGCGCCGGCAGGAGATCGACTGCAGGAGGTCATTCAGTGAGGATTCCGGACCCCCGCTGAACGACCTCCTGCAGTCGATCTCCTGCCGGCGCCATTTTCCGTACGGAAAACAATTTGCGGCAGGAAATCGCTCCCGGACCCCCGCTGGACACCCAGGAACTTTTGGCCAGCTTGGGGGGGGCTCCTGACCCCCACAAGACTTGCCAAAAGTCCAGCGGGGGTCTGGAACGACCTCCTGCGTCGAATCATTTTGGTCTATGGCCGCCGCCATTTTGCGGCGGCCATTTTGGCAAAATGGCGCCGGCTGAAGACTACACGATTTTAGTGTGCCGCTTTTCCTGCTCTCCCCCTTCCCCCGATTTAGCTACGGACCGCCGCTACAGAGGTAATTTAAGGCTACGGACCCCAGGTAATTTAAGGCATTTGGGGGGGGTTCGGGAGGGTGGGGGATTTAATTTAAAGGGTCGGGGTGGGTTTTAGTGTGCCGTGTTTTAGTGTGCCGTGTTTTAGTGTGCCGCTGGACCCCCAGGTAATTTAAGGCATTTGGGGGGGGGGGGTTCGGGAGGGTGGGGGATTTAATTTAAAGGGTCGGGGTGGGTTTTAGGGGGTTTTAGTGTGCCGGCTCACGATTTTAACGATTTTCATGATACTTTACACACACAAACGGCAACAATACGATTCCCTCCCCCTCCCAGCCGAAATCGATCGTTAAGACGATCGAGGACACGATTCACATCTCTAATATATACTAAAATGTATATAAATGCACATGTAAATAAAGAAAGAGAAGATGCAAATGAGGCTTAGTAGGCATATATTAAAAAGCATGGAATTCTCTCATATGAACTCTGTTTAGCTCCTGGCATCTAACGCCAATTCTTAACAACAGCCTTAGAACAGGTGCTAACTTTTAATCTCACACACTATTGAAAGAGCTCAACTATAAGGATGCATTATTTATTTATTCATTTAAAATGTCTTCTATACTTTCTTTTCATTCAAAATCATCTTTCAAAGCAATGTACAGCTGAACATACAAATAAACTGCAATAAAAACAAATATAAATTAGCATAAAATTAATTCCCACACAAAATAAATCAACAATCTTCACATTAAGAAAGTATATAAAATCCAGCAGAATCCAGCATTAACCTAGTAAACTCAGAGCTAACTTATCTGAGCCTCTGGAAAGAGTCTTCTTTTTTTCAAAATGAGAGGTAATTTATATCTTATCTGCATTAGGGGTTTCGGATAGAAGATGCAACAGGAGAAGTTGAGGGAAATGTGGCATACGGGACAGAGAGAGAAAGAGAAAGAGAGAGAGAGAGAGAGGGAGAGAGAGAGAGAGGGTGAGAGAGAGAGACAGAAAGTGACAGAGAAAGATGAGGAGATGACAAATGAGAGACACCGATATGTAAATCACAAATACAGAAGCCAATTCCAATCTATATAATCAAAAAACAAGGAGAGAGAAAATAATTCTCCCAATCAAATATTTACTGAATTCTAAGAAAAAAATCATATGATAAGGAGAAACGGTATCATAGAATCAAAGTGCCTCCAATTTAATCCACTGTCTCTGGCCGCAAAGGGCCCCAGGCAGTATCAGCCTTTATGGCACTATAATCATGTACCATCTCCCTTATACAATTTTTAAATTTTAAAATGTTTAATTGTTAATTTTTATTGTATTCAATTCTTTCATTAATCTTAGTTACTTAAAAAAGAGAGCAATATTTTGTTTGTAAACCACTCATAACTCAATAGTTTCACTAAAAATCAGCAAATACTTAGCTCATATAATCCGGCGTTCATTTGCACTATTCAACACTGTATCAATCTGGTTATTCCAAAAAATGTTCCCAATATGGACCATGTTTCGGCTAAACAGCCTTCATCAGGGGATATTTCTAATTGAACACTGTCAATACGCCAGAGATGCTTCATATTACCACATCCTTCTGCGGAATAAGTGGTTCTCACAAATCACCTTTACAAACACAATTTTATCAATGGCGCCATAGTGCTCAAAAAAGCCATTTAAAAAATTGTGTTTGTAAAGGTGAGGGAGGCAGTAAAGATGTGCATAGAATTTGTTTTTGTCCTGTTTCATTTTTCAGTTAGGGAGTGGGCCATTTTGGTCCACCCCAGATTGGAATTTTTTACCGTTTCCATTTTATTTCAATTTTGTTTGTTTTTTTAAATTCAAAACCCACTCCAGCTATTCAAAGGTAGGGCAAAGGGCCATCCTCGCCATTTTGATTGTGGGCAGATGATTCCCTGAGAGAGGGAGATTGCTCCAGGGCCCCCCGCTGGACCACCAGGGACTTTAGATGAGTCTTAGTGTGCTCCAGAAGGTAGGGGACTTTGTATTTTATTAAATTTGAATGGTTAAAGTTGGGTTTTTTTTTTTTGGGCGGGGGTTGGTGTACACTCCCCCCCCCAAAAAAAAAAAAAACGCTAGGAAAACCACACAAAATTTCATGGGTTTTCCTATCATTTTTTTGCCATCCCGAAAGGCAACAAAATAGGAAATATTGTCTTTATTTCCTATTCCATTGCAAACGACTGCACATCCCTAGGAGGCAGTGCCACCCCAAAATAGAGTGAATGGCCACACTAATATGCAGCATATATAAGCATGTACATGAGTAGACTCATGTACAAATAGCACCTGGCAAACTCTAAATCAAAGGAGAACTTTGTACGTGTTGCGCGTCCCGGCCGCGTTGGTGCCTCGACCGGGCCTGCTCACCTCGCACTACCTTCAACCAGCTCCGGCGCCTTGTCCCTTGCTCCCGCAGCCAGCACAACTCGCCCGCGCATTCATGGGTGTCCCCAAGCCCATCAGGGCCTTCTGGCTCACCACGCTTCTCGCGCTGGGGCTCGGCATCCTCCCCGGCGCCAGCCCCACCCCTAGGCATGCGCACGCAGACCGTGCAGCCCTTTAAAGGGCCCAGCATGGGAAACCGGCCGGAGGCACCTAATGATGACATCACATAGGCTGCGTATATAAGGCGAGGCCCAGTCCCCAGAGCCTCGCCTTGGCAATCGGGTCGACATCTCGATGTTACTAGTTTGCTGTTCCTTGTTCCTGCATTTACCTGCTTCCAGTCTTGTTCCAGTGTTCTTGCATTCCTGTGTTCCTGTCTTGTTCCAGTGCTCCTGAGTTCCTGTGTTCCTCATTCTCCTTGTTGTACCTCCTCGGACTGATTCACGGTATTGACCCCTGCTTGCCTGACCACATTTGACCGCTGCCTGGAACTGACCTCTGCCTGCCTTCTGACCACACTTGACTGCCACTTGGAACTGACCTTTGCTTTTCTTGACTACGTACGGACTGATCTTGGAACTGACCCTTGCTTTGGCTGACCACCCGCAGACTGATTTACTGGTTTTGACACTTGCACTACACTCGGATACTCTGTTTGCTCCCGTGACCACCAGACCAGTCTGCTCGTACACTGCCCATGGCCTACATCTGGCTAGACTAATAGGCACTGCCTATCTCGCCCGGAGGATCTTCATCTCCTGCTGCATTCCAGAAGTCTCCGGTGATCCTGGTTCCGGCCTAGCTCCTCCATTCTTCACCAGCCACACACCTTTGCTCGTGGTGGGCACACCTCTCTGCTACCTCTCTGAAAGACCCTATGAGGCCCACCTTAGTCCAGGTGGTCCAAGTACCCAAGGCCTCAACCTGCGGAAACTCCAGATAGTTATTGGCAAAGCTCCAGCTAGCCTCTGTCTCCTTGTGTGCTTCGCCTCCTGGTGGCAGGTGCTCTCTGGGTCAAACCAGAGGGCCGTACCAATCCTGCACCAGGCCAAGGGTCCACCTCCAGCGCAACAGGTTGCCAAGGTGATGGACTCGGCGGAGTCTTCTGCCTTGCAGGCCATTCTGGGTCTGGCAACATGCGTCCGGGAGCAACTACAGTTCATCGAAGCATTGGCCACTTCAATCGAAAGTCTGAGACTTCAACTTGAGGAATCTACTATGGCCAACCCAGGGGCTCTCGCCCACAACCAGTCCGCTGTCTCATCACCATCTCGGGCATTGTTGGCCCTCCCAGCTCCATCCTGTTTCAATGGGGACCCTCGTCTCTGTCGAGGTTTTATCAATCAATGGTACATGCAGTTCTCACTGCAACCTACTCTCTTCCCTGATGAGGTGACAAAGATCACGTTCATCTGCTCTCGTTTGGAGGGGAAGGCTCTGGCATGGGCCTCCCTGCTTTGGGAATGCTCTGACTCCATGCTACAGCAGTTGCCACAATTTATAGCAGCATTCTGATGCATCTTTGAGGACCCAGGCCGACAGGCGGTCCCTGGCCACCATCTCCTACAACTCCGCCAGGGATCACATTCACTCTCTGAGTACTCTGTGGAGTTCTGGACCCTGGCAACTGAGTTGGGATGGCAGGAAGACTGCCTGCGGGCACTGTATCTAGAGGGGTTATCTTATGTCTTAAAAGATGAGTTGGCTGCCCGAGAAATCCGCACAACCTTGGAAGAACTGATCTCTCTAGTTGGGCAGATTGACCACTGTCTCTGAGAACGGCACTGGGACATCAAGGCTCTCCAACCTCCCGCCCTACGACCACCCCGGTCGACGAGCCCCAAGCTCAAGGCACTACTGGTGGGGTCTAAATCCCAGGAGGAACCTATGCAGATAAACCGCGGTTGCCTTACTCCCGAGGAACACCTCCGAAGAAGAAGGTCTGGTCTCTGCCTCTACTGTGGGGGTTTTGGCCATCTCTTCCAGACTTAGTTAAACTGTATAGATTATATCATATAATATAATTTTTATTTATTACTATGTTAAGCTATAATATTTATTTATCACTATGTTGAATATGTTTAATTGTCATCCAGTTATTGTTCCATCGGTGCTACTGTTCTATGTAAAGCCCCTCTCTCTGTTGGGCAGTTTTTCGTTTTCGTTTTATGTAAACCGGAGTGATTTGTAGTCTCTACAAGAATTTCGGTATATAAAAATTAAAAATAATAAATAAATAATAATACTTGCCCAGTGCGTCCAGGAAACTCCAAAGCCTGAGCCCGGCGGGAGTCCCGAGCTTGGGCGCCACAGTTTATGGCCCTCAACTACTGCTGCCTGTCTCCCTCCTGCCTTAGGAAAGCACATTCATTCGCGAGCACCGCACTCGTAGATACTGGAGCAGGTGGGAACTTCATTCTAGAAGAGGTATTCACTCTCCTCCAGATACCTACTCAACCACTGGAGGTACCGCTGCACATTGCCTCTATCTACGGAAAATCTCTACCTGACCGTACAACTCATCATACGGTGGCTATCCAGCTGACCATGGGCACACTTCAAGAAGAAGAGATTGACCTCTTGATTCTAAAATGGTCAGCACATCCCATAGTCCTTGGCCTCCCATGGCTTCAGCTACATTCACCCCACTTTGACTGGCACTCGCTTCATTTGACCCAGTGGGGACCTCGCTGTCAATGTCTACGTCAGATATCTCTGCCCGTACCAGTACTAACCGGGGTTGCCTGCCCCTTACCTGGATTACCAGGATGTGTTCTCAAAACAGAAGGCCGATATTCTGCCCCCACTCCGGAAGTTCAATTGCCCTAGCGAACTCTTACCTGGTTCCACTCCACCGAAGGGCAGAACTTACCCGCTCTCTCTCCCGGAGAGTCACGCAATATCTGCCTATATTAAAGAAAATGTAGCTATGGGCTTTATAAGACCCTCCACTTTTCTGGCAGGTGCCAGATTCTTTTTGTAAAGAAGAAGGATGGGAGTCTGAGACCCTGTATTGACTACAGAGGTCTGAATTCCATTACCCGGAAGGACCGGTACCCACTCCTCTCATCAGTGAGCTGTTTGATTGGCTGCAGGGAGCCCAAATCTTCACAAAGTTGGACCTGCACGGAGCCTACAACTTAATCCGGATCCAGCCTGAAGACATATGTAAGACCGCATTCAATACATTCAATGGACATTACAAGTACATAATTATGCCCTTCGAGCTAAGCAACACTCCTGCCATCTTCCAATGGATGATGAATGAGAAGCTTCAAGACCTTCTATATACATTCGTTGTAGTATACTTGGACGACATACTAATTTTCTCCAAGGATCTGGATTCCCATCGCTCACACATCCAAACAGTTCTCCAGCGGCTCAGAGACACCACCTCTATGCCAAACTAGAGAAGTGTCTTTTTGAGCAATCCAGCCTTCCATTTCTGGGGTACATTATCTCAAGTCAAGGGTTTACCATGGACCCAGACAAGTTCCAAGGAATCCGCGATTGGCCCCAGCCAGTAAGATTGCAGGCCCTGCAAAGATTCCTTGGGTTCACAAATTATTATCGTCACTTTATAGCAGACTACTCCACATTGGCTACTCCATTCACATTGGCTACTCCATTCACATTGGCTACTCCATTCACGAAGAAAGGAACTTATCTCCAGGTTTGGATCCCCAAGGCACAATCTGCATTCCAAGCATTAAAAGATGCCCTCCGTACTGGCCCATGTCTCCATCATCCGAATCCAAGCTATCCCTACATTGTAGAGGTCGATGCATCCACCATAGGAGCCAAGGCGGTTCTTAGCCAGTACTCTACCAAGGGAGCCCTGATCCCGTGCTCCTTCTATTCTCATAAGTTCTCGCCCACAGAACGGAACCATACTATCATGGACCGCAAACTTCTGGCCGTGAAGCTCACCCTCCAAGAATGGCACCCCTGGCTTGAAGGGGCACTACATAAGTTTAACATTTTTACTGACCATAAGAACCTTGAACACTTGAAAGAAGCCCAGCTTCTCAATTCTAGACAAGCCCGCTGCACCCTCTTCTTTGCACGCTTTAACTTTGAGCTCCCCTATCGCCCGGCAACAAAGAATCTTCGTGCAGATGTGCTCTCACGTTCCTGGAGCCAGAGGATACTCCAGAGACTCCGGCGCATATCATTGACCCTGCCTGCATATCCCTTGCAGTGACCACTACTGTACCAGCTGGTAAGACGGTCGTGCCTCGTCATCTCAGAGAACATATACTCCATTTGGCCCACAACTTCAAACTTGCTGGCAATCTCGGCCGAGCCTGAACTCTCAAAATGCTCTGCCAACACTATTGGTGGGCTAACATGGTCAAAGATGCCAGAGACTATGTAGACTCGTGCTCAACAATAACCTCCTACCGGGCATCCATGGGGGCTCCACCGACCGAACCATGGACTAGTATATCTACGGACTTTATCTTGGAATTGCCCCCTTCCAAGGGACACACTATAATATGGGTCATAATAGACCGTTTTTCTAAAATGGCACACTTTGTCCCCTTATCGGGGCTACCATCAGCCCTGGAACTGGCTCGTCCTTTCTTAATTCATGTCTTTCATCTTCATGGACTTCCACAAGAGATTGTTTCAGATTGTGGACCTCAATTTGCTGCAAAATACTGGAGCTTCCTCTGTAAAAAGTTCAATACATCCTTGAATTTAACCTCCGCATATCATCCACAGGCTAACGGCAAGGCCGAGAGGACCAATCAATCCCTTAAAGCTTTCCTCCGGTCATAATTCAACGTCCAGCAAGACAACTGGGCTGACCTTCTCCTATGGGCAGAGCTATCTCACAACACCCACGTTGTCTCTGCTACTGAGGTTTCTCCATTCTCAGTAATCTTCAGCCCGTCAGCCTTACCTACCTTTGCTGATTTCACTCAGTGTACCTTCACCAGCGGCAAAGTCACTGCTCAGACCATTCGTCATCTCTAGGACCCAGTCAAGGAGCACCTCCGCCAAGCAGCTGACTGAGCCAAACAAGTCACAGATGCTCATTGATGTGCCGCACCAGTATTTCTGCCTGGGCAAAAAGTCTGGCTCAGCACCAGACATATTCACCTCCGGTTGCCCTCTGTTGTGCATCCCAGCTGCGTTGGTGCAGCGACTGGGCCTGGTCACCTCATGCTACTTTCAACCAGCTCTGGCTCCTCTTCCCTCGCTGCCGCAGCCAGCACCACTCGCCTGCGGCATTCCCGGGCATCCCCAAGCCCATCGCAACGTTCCTCATGCCAGGCCTCGTCATCATCCCCGGCACCGGCCCTGCCCCTAGGCATGTGCGCATGGACCGCGCAGACCTTTAAAGGGCCCAGTGCAGGAAACCGGCCGGTGGCACCTAATGATGGCATCACATAGGCTGTTTTATATAAGGCGAGGCCCAATCCCCAGAGCCTCACCTTGGCAATCGGGTCGACACCTCAGTGTTACTAGTTTGCTGTTCCTTGTTCCTGCACTTACCTGCTTTCAGTCTTGTTCCAGTGTTCTTGCATTCCTGTGTTCCTGTCTTTTTCTAGTGCTCCTGTGTTCCTGTCTTGTTCCAGTGCTCTTGAGTTCCTGTGTTCCTTATTCTCCTTGTTGTACCTCCTCTTACTGATTCATGGTATTGACCCCTGCTTGCCTGACCACGTTTGACCGCTGCCTGGAACTGACCTCCGCCTGCCTTCTGACCATGTTTGACCACTGCTTGGAACCGACCTCTGCCTGCCTTCTGACCACATTTGACCACCGCCTGGAACTGACCTTTGCTTTTCTTGACTACATACGGACTGATTTTGGAACTTACCCTTGTTTTGGCTGACCACCCATGGATTGATACACTGGCTTTGAGCCTTGCTCTACCCTCGGATACTCTGCTCCTGTGACCACCAGACCAGTCTGCTCGGACACTGCCCGCGGCCTACATCTGGCAAGAACAATAGGCACTGCCTATCTCGCCCGAAGAACCTTCATCTCCTGCTACATTCCAGAAGTATCCGGTGATCCTGGTTCCGGTCTTCCTCCTCCATTCTTCACCAGCCACGCACCTTTGCTTGTGGTGGGCACACCTCTCAACTACCTCCCTGGGAGACCCTACAAGGCTCACCCAGGTCCAGGTGGTCCGGGTACCCAAGGGTTCAACCTGCGGAAACCCCGGATTGTTATTGGCAAAGCTCCAGCTAGCCCCTGTCTCCTTGTGTGCTCCACCTCCTGGTGGC
Source organism: Rhinatrema bivittatum (assembly GCF_901001135.1). Taxonomy (NCBI): domain Eukaryota; kingdom Metazoa; phylum Chordata; class Amphibia; order Gymnophiona; family Rhinatrematidae; genus Rhinatrema; species Rhinatrema bivittatum. The sequence goes on along the minus strand of NC_042615.1, from coordinate 612,478,140 downwards.
AGGCACTCTTTGAGTCTGACCAGAGGGCCATACCAATCCTGCACCAGGCCAAGGGTCCACCTCCAGCGCAACAGTATGCAAGTTAATCAATGTGCTCAAGCTGAATAAAATAATCGCTGAACAATTAATCAGATTATATCATGATGAAAAAGATGTTCATAATATACTGTTATGCTGCCATGCAAGCAGTTTTCACATTCTAATCATCACTGGCATTGTGGATATCCTGAAAACCCAACTGGCTGGGGGATCCCCAGGACAAGGTTGGAAACCACTGATCTAAAGAATGTTCCATTTCAATCCAGTGTATCACAAGTGGAGCTTTTAACTTGGTATTGTAAATGCAACTTTTAAGTTTGATGATGCGGGTCTTAATGGTTCATTTTGTTTGAACAATATATATTTTGTTTCATGGACAAGCTATCATGTAAACTACTTGCGAGGTTTCGCAATTGAAATGGCCCTGAATTGAATACTATCAGTGAAAATCAGGATGCTAGAATGTCTGCAAAGATATTATTTACATTTCTTATATTCTACAAATCTCTAGGATTCTTTGCAGATTACAATTTACATATATAATTATAATCATAAAAAAAGCAAATAATACATGTACCTTCATACATAAACATACAATAAAACATTCAAATAAAATGTCAGTTAAAACATTCAAAATACAAAAACCACAACCATAATACAAAAACCACACAGAACATGTGCCACATGGAAAATGGTCCCATTGTGTGGAGGAATTAACATGTGGCTCAACAGGTAGTGAGACCACAAACTGGTCTCTTAAAATCCCATCTCTTGTGCAAGCAAAAACGGGTTTCTCTTTGAAAAACATCATAGATAGTAAGCATATGCCAGTGCCATAAAATCATTCATTGAACACAATTTGATTTTTGCATGAAGGGCAAAACATATATCAAATGGGATAAAGGGGATTTTTGTTTAGTTTGTAATTAAAGGTCCCCTTGTCATCTATTTATTTAAAGCTTTTTTTATACCGGTATTAATGGTTACATCATACCGGTTTACATCAGAACTGCAGGTAAAAAATACATCAAACAGGTACAGGGGATGGGACTACAGAGAAGAGGAAGATAAGAAGTCGAGGCTGGCAAGTGAGAGCAGCAAATTGTATACGATAACAGGTGAACAATGTAAACAATGTAAAAATAACTTTATACATAGGTTCAGGTCAGGTACTGATACAGGATAGGGTCAGCAGTGCAGGGGAGACTAGTCTTGGTAAGCCTGCTTAAATAGCCATGTCTTTAGCTTATTTTTGAATTTGATGGTACAAGGCTCAAGTCGGAGGTATGTATAAGGCTCTTTTTTACACCCATTTGATAATGTTATAAGGATAACATTTCTGTGTAAATTTGTCACTCATTCAAATAGCCTGAGACTTATATTCTTCCAAAGATGTATATAAGTGCTGCAGCTTTAAAAAACTGGCCAGTCAGAATATTATCTCGTAACTGTCAAGAATGGAGAGTAGAGAAATGGAAAAGGGTTTTCCTATCAGTCGGCTTAGTGTAAACAGTAGTTGCCTGTCTCCCACTGGACTTTAAATACCGAAAGGTTGAAAGAGGAAATAGTGGTAACAAGACTTTGGATAGTAGAGATGTGAATTGGAACCGGAATTGGTTCGGATTCCGGTTCCAATTCACATCGTGGTTTTTTTTCGTCCGGCCCGATCACGGTTTTGTTTATCGGCTGCGCCCAAGCCGATAAATAAAAAACCCACCCTGACCCTTTAAAACTAATCCATTAGCTTCCCCTACCCTCCCGACCCCCTCAAAAACATTTTACAGGTACCTGGTGGTCCAGTGGGGGTCCCGGGAGCGATCTCCCGCTCTCGGGCCGACGGCTGCCACTAATAAAAATGGCGCTGATGGCCTTTGCCTTTACCATGTGACAGGGTATCCGTGCCATTGGCCGGCCTCTGTCACATGGAGGGAGCACTGGATGGCCGGCGCCATCTTTAAAAATGGTGCGGGCCATCCAGTGCTCCTACCATGTGACAGTGGCCGGCCAATGGCACGGATACCCTGTCACATGGTAAGGGCAAAGGGCCATCAGCGCCATTTTGATTAGTGGCAGCCGATGGCCCGGGAGCAGGAGATCGCTCCTGGGACCCCCACTGGACCACCAGGTACCTGTAAAAAGTTTTTTGGGGGGTCGGGAGGGTGGGGGAAGCTAAGGGATTAGTTTTAAAGGGTTGGGGTGGGTTTAGGGGTTATTTTTGTGTGCTGTTTTTCCCGCCCTCCCCCCAAAACGATAAGAGAACCCCTACGAACAATATTGTGGGGTTTTCCTATCGTTTTGGGGGAGCACCCGATTTCTGACGATTTTGAAAATATCGACAATATTTTCAATCGTCCGAAGCCCGATTCACATCCCTATTGGATATCAAACTGTAAATTCACATAGAAATGTAGTCCCTATATGTCACCCAGAGTGTATAAGTATTCAAATTCTGAGGAGGTGCTGTGTTTAAGTGGAGATTTTCCCCTTTAGGGAAGTCTGTAAAGGTTCAGTGAAGTAAGATGAGAAGATTCTAGTGCAAAGGGTTCATCTGTAGGTCAGAGCAGCAGTTTGACAGACAATTTGGTACAGTCCCTAAGGACATGGTTATGGAGAAGGTTATAAAAAAAACCCTGACTTAATCTGGGGCTTCTTCAGAGTCAGAGAGCAAGAAGCAGGATGTAGTTGTTACCCTCTCCAGGGGTGATAAGGGAGAAGCAATTCAAGCAGTGATAAGATAACACTCCTAGTTTCTCAAGGGGAATGAGGAGCTATATCCTTGTGTTTGAAGAGTGAAGAAATAGAGCACTTTAACTGTGGTGGGAACTTGCTTGGACCAGGAGGCAAACTGTGCCAGCAGGAACTTTCCATGGGGCTCGGTTGATTCTTGTCGGGTCGTGCCGTATGACATAGTGAGGGCAAAGGTAGCGCCGGCACCATTTTGAAGATTGGCAATACAGCCCGCGTGCAGGAGGTCGCTCCCGGACCCCTGCTGGACTTTTGGCAAGTCTTGTGGGGGTCAGGAGGCCCCCCCCCAAGCTGGCCAAAAGTCCCTGGGGGTCCAGCGGGGGTCCGGGGGGTGATCTCCCGCACGCGTGACATTGGGAGCCAGTAAACAAAATGGCGCAGGTGCTACCTTTGCCCTGTCACATGATAAGGGCAAAGGGCCACCGGCGCCATTTCTCAATGCAGCGGTGGCCAGAGAGCGGGAGGAGATCGCATAAGGACCCCCCCCACTGGACCCCAGGTAATTTAAAACATTTTGGGGGGGAGGTTCGGGAGGGTGGGGGATTTGTTTTAAAGGTTCGGGTGGGTTTTAGGGTTTTTTTGGTGTGCTGGTTTTCCCGCCCTCCCCCGATTTACGATTTTTAACAATTTTTAGAAAAAAAAAAACTCGACAATCAGATTTCCCTCCCCCCCAGCCAAAATCAATCATTAAGACGATCGATTACACGATTCACACCTCTAATTTGGAATGCATTGTACCTTGTAAAAATGTATACATTGTGGATAATTTATAAGCACCCCATTTGAATATAAGAAGCAATTTTTGGAATACTAGGGAGGTGAGCCATTTACCATTCTTATTGTAACTTGTCAATTGTAGGTATGTTAAAAGATCAGAGGGATTAAACCCTAGGTGTTGCTGTCAGTGAGCTATGTGATACATACAATTTGTCTGGGGGTTAATAAAAAATTGAATAGTGGCCAATTTATTGTCTAATGTCTACTAGTTCTCGAAATTGCTTGGCATCTTGTCCTGGTAAAAGGTCTGGGTTCCCGCAAATCGGTATCCAGAGTGAATATTTCCAGGACAAAGAAATGTGGGTTCATAAGAAACATCAAGTTTCTCTCATGCTGCTGATAAGGACATGTGAATTGACCTCTCTAGGTAGCTTCTCTGCTGCTGCATGTAATATGTAATGAACGTCCAAGGGGTGAACCAATTTCCATTATAGATCTAGGTCTGATTATAAATTTGACCCCTGTAACCAGTCTCCCAGGGAATGGAGCATATAGCCTATATTGTAAAGACGTAAGTCCAGGAATCCCCACCCCCTTCTTTAGCTGGGTTCATTAATTTAATTTCAGCATAGATATGCGGGCCCTTTTCCCCTTTCATATGAAGTAAGAGCCATCTCTAAGTATAGAATTTAGGTCTTTTTTTTCGAATAACAAGAGGCATCATCTGTAGCATGTATAAAAGCTTAGGTAGTAACATCATTTTAAATAATGCTATTCTGTCCATTATATTTAAAGGTAAGTTCAGCCAGGATTGAAGTTTGGATTTGAAAACATGTATAATTGGGTTAACATTGCTTCTGTACCAATGTCCCAAGTCCTAATAGATATATATTTTTTTTCAAAAAAAGTTTAAAAATTAAGGACATTAGGACCAATGATTAAAGATGACCCTGAAGTGGTGAAAATATTGAGTAAAGGTGCTATTTATCTGCGGGGTGTTATGAAGGTCCAATTCATAAAATAATGAAATGTTTTAAATAAATACATCTCTCTGAATATTTAGTTACGTATAAGCTGGAAATCAATGTTTTTGAAGTATTATCTTTGGCAGTGTCAGGTTTCTAAAAAATGCTTCCATTGTGTTTGGGTCTACTGGTTCACCTGAGTATAAATGTACATAGTATCTCTGAAAAATGTCTCCAATAGCACTGGTGCTAGTATGTACACCAGCTTGGTGTACATCAGGGTCTGTCAAGCTGGTGACAAAGGAAGCCCCTTTCTGAGGCTGAACTAGTTTCGCCAGTAGTTTACCTGTCTTATTCTCTTGGGTGTGTGAATGTTTTAAGGCAGTTATGGAGGAGAGTGCATGTAATTTATCATTTAATATGGTTTGGAGCTCCCGAAAGGCTCGTTTATCTCTCTAGGTTAGATTTAAAATATTGTTGTTTTACTATTTTCAGACGGTTTGTCATATCTAAAATTTCCCTAGCTGCTTCTTTCTTCTTTTTGATAGAGTATCCCATAATTTCTCCTCGCAATACTACCTTGGACATCTCCCAAAACAGTTCAGGTTGCTCTATATCTTGCTCATTAGGATGTTTATACTCACTCCATTTATCTACCAGAAACTTATGAAATTCGGTATCGTTCAGCAGCCAGGCCAGCATTTTCCATGTTGAAAGAGAGAGCTTCTGTGTAAAGTTTTCCAGCATGCAGGATACGGGGCAATGGTCAGATATAACTAGGGCCCCTATATTGGCTTTAACACAGAAAGAAAACAATGATTTTGAAATTAACAGGTAGTCTAATCTTGCTTTAGATAGGTGTGACCGAGAAATGTGAGTATAATCCCTGGTCGATGGATTAAGTATTCTCCATATGTCCAAGAGTTGTAAAGTTTCACAAAAAAATTTAGACCTTTGGCTGCTATTACATGGGATGTCAGGCCTGCTTGCTGACGATCCATAATGGGATCAGACACACAGTTCATGTCTCCTCCGATGATTAATGGAGCAGGGCTAAATTTAGAAATAAGAGTATTAAGTTTTGATAGAAATGTAGAATCATAGACATTGGGCCCATACACAGATAATAAAATTGTGTGTTTACCCCTCAGAGATCCTGACACTAATACATATCTACCATTATCATCTGCACGTATCTGATCTACTTTAAATGATATATTGTGATATAATAAAATCACTACCCCCCTACTATGGGACGTTCCCTGGATTGCAAAGACCTGTCCTACCCAGTGTTTCTGGAGCTTTAGATGATCCCCTACTGTCATGTGTGTTTCTTGCAAGAATACTATCGAGCTGTGCAAGCATTGTAAATGGGATGAAACCTATTCCCTTTTTATTGGTGAGCCTAGACCAGCAACATTCCACATTAAAACATTCATTGAGGTAGTCATCTTGGAATGGATGAAATGGGTCTCTTTACTGGTGCCCAATAAAGCCCTCGCTAAGCCAATTATAACGTCTGTTAAATCATAATCCTAGGCCTGGAATTGCAGAGAAAAACAAGTTGTTACGTATCAACATTGTCAGAGGACAAATCCCACTTTTTTTTAGATTCCCCCCTACCCTTCCCTCCCTTTCCCCTCCTTCCCCCAACTCTGATCCCTTAAACCCCCACAGTGAAACAAATCAGGCTCCTTATGGAACATGGGAGGTCTAATGCATTCGGGTGCTGCTCCCACAGTCAAGCTGGTCAGTGATTCCTTTCTCATGATATGACAGATGTCTTGTCATAAATGGTCCATACCAGGTCCAACACTACAACAAATGAAGATCATGTTTCTGGAGTTGAATGTTTTCAATGTCCACTATATATCAGAGGGGATCCAACCATCACTGAACCGTTAATGGGCATAACTCTTGGTAACGATAGCTATTAACAAGTCCTTTTATTGTCCATCCTCATCTATCCATCACCCATCTGTTGACACTTGGTTCTCAGCAGTTGATAAGGTATTTGAAAAGATTTTTGCTGCCTCTGGTGTGGCAAACACCTGAGTTTGTCCTCCGTGCCCAATCATGAGCCTGGTTGGGTAGGCAAGGGTAAAGCGAATGTTGCGGTTTACCAAAGAGGAACAAATGGTCGAAAACCTTTTCCATTGCAAAGTTACCACCGACGAGTAGTCTTGAAATATTAGCACAGAAGAGTTTTTGTAACTGAGCTTCTGCTGTTTCTGAAATTGTCAAAGTAATAGAACTTTGTTAGCATAGTTCATTATTTTTGTGAGGACAATCTTGGCTTGGGTCATGAGTCAGTGCGAGGGTCTAAGCGGTGAGCATGCTCAATTACCAAGACTCCTGTAAGGTCGAGGCCTAGCACCATAGTAAGCCAGGATTCAATAGCCTTAGCCATCTCTGATTCCAGGATGTCTTAAAGTAGACCCACAAAGCGCAAATTGCTTCTTCTCTCATTTGATCTTCATTATGACTGATCCTGGCTTCTACTGTATCCATACAGTTGTTGAAAGATTCCAAAGAGGCACTTCCTCTTGGATCGGTCCTGATAGTTTTTCAAATTTCTGGTCCAATGCGGTTACCCCCACTGATGTGAGCACAGAGATCATCTCTTCTGTTAAGCCATTGCAGACTGTTTCTTCATGTGCGTTCGACATTTTGGAATCGGCTGCTATCACTTTGTCTTTGTCTTTTTTCTTAATTCTGATGGCCATTTCTAACAAAGGGACCTTAACAACTTAACATATGACATTAAAATATAATTTATTCACAATAACACATACACAAAATTTAAATACAAACTGACAAAAGTATCATATGTATGAAATTTTCAACTGTATACACTCATATAGATACATTCAAAATTTTACCCATTAATCATTTAATTGCACAATAAATCTCCCACAAATAAAAAACACTCTATCACATATTCACACATCTAACCTGAAGTACTCCCACATTCACTATGTCAGTGGATAGCCTGAGTGCCTTCCTGGCCACTGAAGCCTCCTTTCCGGCTGTGTGAGTTAGTGTGCTATCCAGATTCTACTCCAACCTGAGTTTTACCTTTCTGTCATTTGTTCATTTTTCAAGAGTTAATTTCCCTGTTCCTGGACTTCCTGAGGGGCTGTCGCCCATCCTGCACTTCTGTGCTGCTCTTCGCCAAGTGTCCACGAGTGGCGGGAGGTCCAGCGGTCTCTTGGAAGTTCCGAACTTTTACTTGCCTGATTTTAGCTTGCCTTGCCTTGCCATGTCATGCCTTGCTGTGCCATGCCTTGCTTGCCTCCCATGCCTGAGTCTTCATCTTCATCAGTACCTGAGTCTTTGTCTTTTTCAGCACCTGAGTCTGTCCAGTGCCAGTGGTCTTCATCCGCCTTTGCCTCCTATCCGGCCTGCCACCTCTGCCGTTATCAAGCGGCAGGACCGAAAGGGCTTGGAGTAGTTGGAGGACTACTCAGAGACAAACCTTGTGTGGTTGGTCTCCCGGAGGCCGTGCAGGTTGGCAGGGGCCTGGGCTTCTGGTTTCCACCCAGACAAGGCTCCGTCTCACCTCCCTCGGTGCTTCCTCGGAGCTCCTCTCCTGGTTTGCCGAGGTCCAAGGGCACACTCCACTCATCCCAGTGCAACACATATTAGAGGTTATTTCCATTGAATTAGAATCAAATAATTGAATGTCAGTTAATACTGACAAATCTGCTTGATCAAAGTAATTGAAAAAATCTTGCCAATTGAACTCGGCTATGCTGCCTAAACATTGGTAAATAATTGTATATAAAAAATGCAGAAGTGAAAAAATAAAGCAAGGTATTCCCACAAATGATTGTATATATCCCTCAAAAAAGAACACTGTATATGAATTCATCCACTTTCTCAAATTAAATGAAATACTCAATTGCTGAAGAATTTAACAGGTTATATAGTATCTGGATAACAAAAGCCAATTCATAACATACTGTAATGCTGCCATTCAAGCAATTTTTACATTCTAATCATCACTGTCAGAAAACATCCATTTAAAAAGTTTAAAATGTATACACAGAGCCCTTCAAAACAACGGTACAAGAGTCTAGTCTATGACAATATTAGAAACAAAATATCAGTGGTCAAACCCCCAAAATATATGCATGAACATTTCAATATAGGCTCAGATTGTGATCTCCCAACAAAAGCCTTTGTTTTACCTTTTAAAATGCTAAAATGAATGTGCTAGATTTATGACGTCCGTGTTGATTAAATGAAGTAGACGTGACTGGATTGGATATTGCCTGCAGCTTCAGCAACTTCAGAATTCCATAATCTAAATGTAAAACATATAAAAATGCATTATAATGAATGAAAATTACTATGAAGTAATCAGTTCTTCAGCAACTGAGTAATGTATGTACCTCTTGGAAATTGATTAATTCACATTCAGGGCTCTGTTTTGTGGGATGTGTATTTGTGGGAATACCGTGGTTAATATTTTATTTTTCAAATTAAAATTTTAGTGCATTAAACACATAGGGGTAGATTTTCAAAGGGTTACGCGCATACTGCTTCTCCAATAGATATTTTGGGATTTTATATGCTCCCCCAAATAGATCATTTGGGATTATATTATCATTATTTTCAATAGATTATGATTATCTTTAAGTTAATTTGATTAGTGCTTAACTATGTCTTTAAATTTGTTCTTAATTGATTTATTATGTACTCACGAGTTTATTCTCTTTTCGATTGTAAAGCTTGTTGCTAATTTACTGTTGATTGTGAACCGAGGTGATGTTATTAACGTGCCACGGTATATAAAAAACTTCGAAATAAATAAATAAATAAATAAATATACATGTGTAACCCTTTAAAACCTACTCCTGTGCGCGCCAAGCCTATTTTGCGTAGGGTCGGCGGCACGTGCAAACCCCGGGACGCGCGTATGTCCCGGGGCTTTGAAAAAGGGGCGGTCCGGTGGTGGGGAGGCAGTCTGGGGGTGGGGCGGCAGTCTGGGGGTGGTCCCAAGTCCTCCGGCACAGCGGATATGCCGGGGGTTGGCACGCCAGCAGCCGGCCGACATGCACAAGTTACGCCTGCCATAACTCCTGCAATAAAGGTAGGGGTGGATTTAGATAGGGAAGGGGGTGGGTTAGATAGCGGAAGGGAGGGGAAAGTAGGGGGGGGGAGCAAAAGGAAAGTTCCCTCCGAGGCTGCTCCGATTTCAGCGCGGCCTTGGAGGGAACGGGGAAAGCCATCGGGCCTCCCCTAGGGCTCGGCGCGCGCAAGGTGCACAAGTGTGCGCCCCCTTGCGAGCGCCAACCCCGGATTTTATAACATGTGCACAGCAGCGCTCGCATGTTATAAAATCGGGTGTACATTTGTGCGCGCCGGGTAGCACGCACAAATGTACCCCGCGCGCATAAGATTAAAAATCTGCCCCATAGTATTTATACATACTGAAACAAAGGAATAAAAACATCAAACAAGTAAGCAAGCAAGCAAGTAAGTATTGCCCCACCCCCACATATCCCATATCCCAACCCACCGATTTCCCTGCTTCAACCATACTATTAGATTGGTGAGCATGCATATCAAGCTATGCCCTAACAGTGAAAAACTTCACATAAATCAGACTACAGTAAGATGCATCTAGTTATCAGTAGATGCTTAATATTCTAGACAATATAAGTTGCTGATCAAAGAAAAGAATAGGTCCTATGATGCTGGTCATCATCGTTCATTTAATCCATCCGTTTTCCATATCGTATACAGAGATCATATATGATTAAATTTAGAAATTAAGTGTCTCTTAATAGCAGTACACATATTTAATTTGTACACAGTCCAAGTGTCTGATAACAACTGTGAGATGAGGGTCATCCGGTTTCTTCCACTGGGAGGCTATTTCGTACCTTGCCACTAAAATTATCTGTTGTATTAATAGCCTTCCATACTGATCTTCTTGTTGTACTGGCATGCTTAGGAGAGCACAACTAGGGGTTTTAACCGTTTCCACTTCCGTGACTATTTTCACCAAAGGAAAAATCCTGATTTATATTTTCATTGCTGCATTTTTGACACTGTAAATCAAGTCACACACCTTAAAAATGACTGTATATCAATGTATTTCTTTAGTAGACAGCCTCACTGTGTTTGTGACATATATTCATGCAAGTATTAATGAGAAATTACTACTTCCCTGATAACTTCCTTTTCTTTAGGACAGTCAGATGAATCCAGAACAAGTGAGTTATGCACCTCTACCAGCAGATGGAGATGGAGCAAACTGACATCACAGAATATACCCCTGCAGTGACATCAGCCCACCAGTATTCTCTTTAAAAGCAACTGTGGTAGACTAGCAAAACTTGATTAAAAACCAATAACCATTTCAATACTCAGCCAACAGGCAACACTGAGCTCAGACATGAATGTATTAACACTAGTCTAGGGACTGGACTAACACTTACCAGTAATCCCTGTAACACATGACCAAGCAGGAGGACCACAATACAATCATTTGGCAGCCAATTGAGGGAAGCTTGATTCAGCTGACTATTCTAAAGAAAAGAAAATTATCAGGTAAGTAGTAATTTTTCATTCTTAGAGTCCAGTCAGATGAATCCAGAACAAGTGGGATGTACCCAAGCTACTCCCGAATAGGACAAGAAGCTGCCTACAGTCCAGTCAAAACTGCAAGTGCAAAGGCTGCATCCTCCTGGGCTTGCACATCCACATGATAATATCTGGAAAAAGTGGGTAAAGAGGACCACGTTGCAACTTGGCAAATGTAGATGGGAGACAACAACTTCACTTCCACCCATGACACTGCATGAGCCCTGACCTGACTAGGTAATAGCTTCCCAGAATCAATGTATGCAGCCATTACTACAGCTTTAATCCAACGAAATATTGTAGCCTGCAAGACCAGATCTCTTTGTCTAGTACCGCCGTGTTGAACAAACAGGCAATTCAGCTTCCATAAAGGCTTAGTAACTAGAGATGTGAATCGGAACCGGAATCGGTTCCGATTCCGGTTCCGATTCACATCATGAATTTTTTTTCGTACGGCCCGACCGGGTTTTTTTTTTATCGGCTGCACCTGAACCGATAAACAAAAAACCCACCCGACACTTCAAAACAGCTCCCCTAGCATTCCCCCCCCCCCCCCCCCCCCCCCCCCCCAAAAAAAACCCATTTTAAATTAGCTGGTGGTCCAGTGGTGGTCCCGGGAGCGATCACCCGCTCTCGGGCTGTCGGCTGCCACTAATAAAAATGGCGCCAATGGCCCTTTGCCCTTACCATGTAACAGGGTATCCGTGCCATTGGCCGGCCCCTGTCACATGGTAGGAGCAATGGATGGCCCGTGCCATTTTTAAAGATGGCACCGGCCGTCCATTACTCCTACCATGTGACAGGGGCCGGCCAATGGCACGGAATTCACCTTGCGAGTCACCAGGCGGGTTTCTTCCAGAGACTTGCCTCAAATCAGCCAGCCTTCCAAATACGGATGTATCCCATCCTTTCTCAACTCTACCACAGCTACTGCCACAGCTACTACCACAGCTACTGCCACAGCTACTACCTATTCTCAAGATCAAAATCGTAGAGCATATAGAAAAACATGATTTAATGGGACGCAGTCAACATGGATTTACCCAAGGGAAGTCTTGCCTAACAAATCTGCTTCATTTTTTTGAAGGGGTTAATAAACATGTGGATAAAGGTGAACCGGTAGATGTAGTGTATTTGGATTTTCAGAAGGCGTTTGACAAAGTCCCTCATGAGAGGCTTCTACGAAAACTAAAAAGTCATGGGATAGGAGGTGATGTCCTTTCGTGGATTACAAACTGGTTAAAAGACAGGAAACAGAGAGTAGGATTAAATGTCAATTTTCTCAGTGGAAAAGGGTAAACAGTGGAGTGCCTCAGGGATCTGTACTTGGACCGGTGCTTTTCAATGTATATATAAATGATCTGGAAAGGAATACGACGAGTGAGGTTATCAAATTTGCGGATGATACAAAATTATTCAGAGTAGTTAAACCACAAGCAGACTGTGATACATTACAGGAGGACCTTGCAAGATTGGAAGATTGGGCATCCAAATGGCAGATGAAATTTAATGTGGACAAGTGCAAGGTGTTGCATATAGGGAAAAATAACCCTTGCTGTAGTTACACGATGTTAGGTTCCATATTAGGAGCTACCACCCAGGAAAAAGATCTAGGCATCATAGTGGATAATACTTTAAAATTGTCGGCTCAGTGTGCTGCAGCAGTCAAAAAAGCAAATAGAATGTTAGGAATTATTAGGAAGGGAATGGTTAATAGAACGAAAAATGTCATAATGCCTCTTTATCGCTCCATGGTGAGACCGCACCTTGAATACTGTGTACAATTCTGGTCACCACATCTCAAAAAAGATATAGTTGCAATGGAGAAGGTACAGAGAAGGGCAACCAAAATGATAAAGGTGATGGAACAGCTCCCCTATGAGGAAAGGCTGAAGAGGTTAGGGCTGTTCAGCTTGGAGAAGAGACGGCTGAGGGGGGATATGATAGAGGTCTTTAAGATCATGAGAGGTCTTGAACGAGTAGATGTGACTCGGTTATTTACACTTTCGAATAATAGAAGGACTAGGGGGCATTCCATGAAGTTAGCAAGTAACACATGTAAGACTAATCGGAGAAAATTCTTTTTCACTCAACTTACAATAAAGCTCTGGAATTTGTTGCCATAGGAGGTGGTTAGTGCAGTTAGTGTAGCTGGGTTCAAAAAAGGTTTGGATAAGTTCTTGGAGGAGAAGTCCATTAATGGCTATTAATCAATTATACCTAGGGAATAGCCACTGCTATTAATTGCATCAGTAGCATGGGTTCTTCTTAGTGTTTGGGTAATTGCCAGGTTCTTGTGGCCTGGTTTTGGCCTCTGTTGGAAACAGGATGCTGGGTTTGATGGGTCTGACCCATCATGGCAATTTCTTATGTTCTTAATTTCTGGGAGTGGTGGCCAGACCAAAGGGCAGCACCCAAAACTGAAAATGGCGTCCCAGAACTGTGAACCGTAGAAAGTGTTGATGTTCTAGTTGGCTATAAATGTGAAGATATGCCTTGGATAGATCCATAGAGGTCAGATATTCTCCCGACTGTTTGCCCATTATCACCAAGCATAATGTTTCCATGCAAAAATGCTTCATTCATAGTTGATGGTTGACACCTTTGAGATCCAGAATGGAACAAAAGGAGCCATCCTTATTGGGCACAACAAAATAAATGGAATATCGCCTCATATTTTCTTGAGACGTGGGCACTAAAACCACAGCCCTCAGACAGAGGAACCTGGCTAATGTATCCTCCACTCCCTGCTTCTTTTGTGGGGAGTAACAGGGAGACTTCATGAACATATCCCGAGGAACACTATGAAACTCCATTGCATATCATTCTTGTATCACCTCTAGGACCCATTGATCTGATGTGATTTCGACCCACCTCTGATAAAAGAGAGAGGTGTCCCCATATCGCCTGTTTCTGAGGGTGTGTTGGCAAACCTTCATTGGGAGGAATAGAAGGTGCCACTACCCGATCCTGCACCCCTTCAGGGTTTTCTGGGATAAAAGAACTGATATCTACTGAAGGATTTCATCCTCTGAAAGGTGGCTTCTCTATTGGGTCAAAAATGCTTGGATCCTCTAGCATAACCTTTCTTGTTAAAAGAGCATGGTGTCTACTTCTTATCCTCTGGCAAATGAGGAACCGATGATTCACTCCATTTACTAGCCAGTTTCTCCAACTCACTGCCAAATAAGAGCATGCCTTTAAAGGGCAATTGGTGAGGTTATCATTGGAGGTCGCTTTGGCTGACCAATTTCTCAGCCATAACTGATGCCTGGCTGCTACTATTGAAGCCAGCCCTCTGGCGAAACTGCAGATCAAATCACATCCTGCATCTTCCAAGAAGGCAGCAGCTGGTTCTATAACTGCCCTGGAATTTACCCCAGAGACATTGACCTCCTGAGAGAGAAGCAAACAAGAGCAAGCCACCAAGGAACAACAAGAAGCGATCTGCAAGGTCATGGACACTGCTTCAAATACTTGCTTAAGATTAGTCTCAATCCTTCCATCATGACCATCCTTCAAGGCCACTTCGCCTTCCACAGGAATAGTGGTCTGCTTGGAGACTGCACATACAAGTGCATCTACTTTCAGAAAATGTAAATGCTCTCTTACCACTGGATCCAGATGGTACAAGCCTTCCAAAACCCGACTCCCTTTGAAACTAGCCTCTGGGACACCCCACTCAGGATCAATCAATTCTTGAATGGCTTCTATCACAGGTAAAAAAACAAGAGGATTTATGCAAGGAAACCAAAATGGGATTTCTCTCTGGCTTAGACACGGAATCTTCCCCAGGAGCCCTGAACATTTTCAAGGTCTAGGAAATCAAATCATAGCTGGCAGGTCATCTCAATGAAAAAAAACCCATAGAATAGTCCTATACGGTTCTAGTCCAGAAGGAATTTCACCATCCTTGAAAGATTCAGGATCAGTGTCATCATCCATGCCATCCAGATCACTATCGGGCAGACCCTCTGCTGATCTAGGAGTACTCTGGTGCTTAACAGCAGGTCCAGGCAAGGTTCCTACTTGTGACTCTGCCCTGGGATTATTGGACAGGGCTAAGGACTGCACCTAAAGAAAAGAGTGCAATTCCTGGAAAAATTATATTCATGAAAATGTAGAAGTATCCATACCAGGAGGTCCTTGAGGCACCAATCCCTACTGATGAGCCAGTTAGGGGAATTCTAAAATCAGGCACCCCACCTGAATCATCTTCACCGAGACTCATATCTAACTGGGAAGAACCAGGCTTAGTAAAATCAGAGGAAGAAGGAAGATAAATCTCCCTGAACCTCCAAACAGTGGTGGCACAAGTTAGCGGGCACTCCTGGCTGAGATGCCCGAATATGATAGATAGTGCTAAGAGAAAGGTGCTTAGATTTGTAGGTATAGGTGCCATTAGGCCAACAGAGCACTGAGCGGCAACCGGAGGCATACATCTAGCTGCTTTTTTTTTTTTTAATGTCTAAAAAAAATCTAGGCGTCCACCCTAAGCTTCCAAAAATAAACACCCAGGCATCCCACACCTAAGCATCCCACACCTAGGTGCCCCACATCTAGGTGTCCCAATACTTAGGCATCCAAGACATAGGTGGTCAAGAATAGGCACCAAATCAAGCTTAAGTGCACAGCAATACTCCAACTTGTACGCACAGGTAAGCGTGCAGCCACTAAAGTGCTACTTAACTTGCTCGCACAGACCACTAGGCCTGACTAAGTGCCCAAAAACTCAGTGCACAACCTGGATGCACAGCTTGGCACACACACCAAACTGACTATCCTGTAGAGGGCAGCCTATAGAAAGTGCGTGAAATGCCATTGAGTCCTACCATGTGCAGCGACAAAACCTCAGAGTGGGCCGTAGCCTACAGAGACTGCTCAAACCATCAGGCTGCCCATGTCCCTTGACCTCCCTCAGAGCAGGAAGAATGTTGGAATGGCACACTGAACAGGAGACTAGGGGAAGGAGGAAGCCCTACACCAAAAAAACCTCCTTCTCTGACTCTGTATTTTATTTTTTTTTATAAACTTACCTGAGCTCAGCCTTATCAGGCTGAGTTCAGAGATGGTCTCTGGCTACAGGGGGAGAGGACATTTGCCTTCACCACCACGCTCGGCTTCCTGCACCCACTGCCTTTCAGCTGTTTAATCAACTAAGTCCACTCCAGCTGAAAACCAGCTATAGGACCAAGGCACATCTCTGAGGGACCATGGAAATCATCTCAGGAAGTCTCAGTTGGGGAGGTACCATTTGGTATCACTGCAGGAGAGCGGGGTAAATTAATTTTCTTTATTTCTCCTTTTCAAATTGAAGCAATCCTCAGTGGGGAAATGCACGTCCACCTTCTGCTAGAGACTGAGAATACTGGCAGGCTGATGTCACTGTAGGGTTATATATACTGTGACATCAGTTTGCTCCGTCTCCATCTTCTGGTAGAACTGCATTACTCACTTGTTCTGGATTCATCTGGCTGGACACTAAGAAATACCAAGTTATAGATAGAGGCACATATTTTATAAAGAATGTTCCACTTCTGAAAATATTTACCCTATACCTGTACTTGGACTCAACAGTTTGCTGATATCTCTACCAATTCACCCAGACCTCCACCAGTTCTACCACACCCTCCAGCCTTTCACCCTAACCCCTCACCACTTAACCCAGAACTCCAATCCAAAAACTGACGGCAAAAGACAAATGCAACTTCACTTCCATGACTTAACATTAGGTGTAAACAATCATGGATAAGTATGATATTGTGCGTATGAATACCACTTACAAACAGCAGCTTGTGCATGTACTTCTGAACTCTACCCAGAAATGCCCCCTAACTATTAAATTTTTCCCTGTTAATGTTTACATGTGATTCCACAAGTACATGCCGACTCGCAATGTTTCAAAAATAGAATATACATATGCGCACAATGTATACGTATATATACCGATTTTACATGCGAAACACTTTTGAAAATTAACCCCTACATGTTTACATTTTATTTTTCTCTTTTAAGAGTCACAAAGAGTGGTAAGTGAAACACAAGCACATTAAACATACTGCAGCTATGTTGGGCTTAACTTGGGCGATAACATGGTTTAGGTTTACCAATGACTAAATGGCCATTAATGCTGATAACATAAAAACATAGTAATGCAATGGCACATCCACATCACATTATATACTGCTAGCCCCCCTGGCCATTTTCAGTGATAGCTAGGTTAATTATATGCTGGTGAAAGAAGAGAGGTGAAACATGGAAAAAGTAACATCAGGGGACCCAATATTTGTAAACAAAACCATGGGTATAATGCTGGATATTTAGCTACACCTCTGGAGATGTAGGTAAAGTTTTTGTATATTTTTTTTTTGTGTGTGATTTGAATGCTTTACTGCAAGGTCATAATGTACCCGCATTCATAAGCACATTATTTAACTCACATGCAATAATAATTGTAAACACACAAAGGCCACACCTCCTCTGATCTTTGGACTATATAATTTCACTCAAATATCTAGCTTTTTTCCTATATACAGGGAGGCCCATGGAAAAGTAGCCTGCCTCCAATACCAGTGCTTTGGAGGCAAGCTACTTTTTCATGGGCCACCCTGTACTTTCAGTTTTGGACTGAATAAATCTTCTCTGACCATGGTTCTACCAGTCATATTTAATATGATCTCTAACTATACCACATCCTACTCAAGGACCAACAGGCAAACTCTAAGAAGAATGTACACAGACACCCCAGCTGCCACTGGCATTGAAACACCATAAAGCCAATTCCATAAACATTCTGTAAGTTTCATGCCAAAAACACATGGGTCTTTGATGATGGACAACTGCTTGCACATGATGCAGAACCAGTTAGGTGTAGGACACATTAAGCTGAATGGAAATCTCTAAAGAAAAAGGAGAAATAAGGAACAAGGACTCAGGAGATAAAATTAACAAAAGGTCCATCAACAAGCAAGCATGCACTACCTTTGAGTCATAACTCCTAAACTGCTGCCAGAAATCCCATTTCTCACAGATTGGTAGGCAAGTACTTGTGACCTTTTATGGTACACGTGAATAAACAAGTATAGTAGAGACCCTATTATGTTCCCCATTAATTTGATATCCTTCCATATTTCAGAACACCCCTTTGATTTGGGTTAAAAGTGAAGAATTTCTAGGAAGATTTTTAGATACCTTTTGTGAGTTTCTACAATTCCAGCTAAAAAGATTTTCTGGGATGCTGCAGACTCAGAGGCAGGAGTCTGTGGGCTCGTCCAGAGTTCCAGTAAAACTGCAGATTCAGAGGCAGGATCTATGAGATCTGTCGAGGAGCCCGCAGAGAAGAAAATAAGGCAGAGCTTTCTTCTCTCATTTCAATAATTCCTTGGATCCAAGGGAAGAACTAGCATCCTCTCTCTGAGGCAGAAGGATCTATTTACTGAGCTCCAGAGGTTTTCTGAAATCTCATACAGTACAGTGTGTACAGAAGAGTAGAAGGAAAAAAGAAAATTTGTATCTTATTTCATGTTTTCCACTGGTATCAACTCAGTGCAAAAATGTAAACTGGAGAGACATATTCTTCTTGCAACTTGCAGAGTGAGAAGTATCTTTTGACATGGATCAACAGATATTGGTATCAGGTATATGATATTTTTAAAAAATAGATTAACTCACGCAGAGGAAATGGCTTGGAAAAGCTGCTTGGACTAAGAGCAAATAAGAGGAGGAAAGACATCAAAGGTTCAACATTATCCATCAAATTCAAGACAAAATTTTATTGTATATAGGCAAGCAGAGGAATTCAGTCTTCAGCATCAAGCCAAATACTTGTATTACTGAACTCACGATCCCCCGACATGGGCCGTGTTTCAAAAAGGCTGCGTTGGGATGGAGCCCATGAATGATAAGAAACTCATCTTAAAGGTAATTGTGAAAGCTTCTCCGAATCACATAATTACCTTTAAGCTCAGTTCAGGAACCCCTTCGAATTTCTCTTTACTCATTTGGGTATCCAGTGCTTATGCAACACTTCCCATTTTTTAGATGAGTTTATCATTTGTGGGCTCCCTCCTGACACAGTCTTCGAAACACAGCCCGTGTCGGGGGACCGTGAATTCAGTGATACAAATATTTGGCTTGATGCTGACAATTGAATTCCTCTGCTTGCCTAGATACAATAAAATTTTGCTCTTGAATTTGATGGACATGTTAGGATTCATGGGTTTCATAGACCCTTGGCCTGAGGTGGAGGTTGATACTACTTGAGGGGTGGAGCCCCACAGGTCCTCACCGTAGGGAGGCGAGGTCAGCTGCAGCAGGGGACATGACTGTAGTTCAGCAGAGTGAGAACTTCCTGCATCACTGCCATGTGATTGCAGATACCTGCATTGAGAATTACTGTGAGGACTCCCGAGGAACGGGGTGAAGCGGTAATGTACCGAGGACAGCACAAGAGTTACAAGTGTCAGAGCAGGAACCTCCAAGACAGAGGAGCGCTAGGCAGACCCCGAGGAGCGGGGAGTGCGGAGACAGGCTCTCCTCTAGGAGTGATGCAGAGACTGTCCCAAGGGGTGGGACAGCGTGGCAACAGTCTCTAGTGTGAGGATGTAGGGACTGCCCTGAGGAGCGGGGAAGCATAGAGCAGTCTCTGATGTAGTTACATAGGCTGCCACGAGGAGTGGGGAAGTGAAAAGTCTCTGATATAGGGCCTCATTTACCAATTTCGCATGGGTAACGCATGGGTACCACCTGCGTTAATAAAAGGGGCGTTCCCATGCAAATGAGGCACTTTCCGCGCAGCAGGGATTTTTCGCGACCTGCGACGGTTTCGCGAATCGTGAAAATGTTTTCGCGATTTGCATTGAAATCAATGGAAAATCAGCACGCTGCACGATCTTTTCGCGGCTAGCGGTAAAAAGTGAAACCAAGTACCGCGTCTCGCGATAATGTGACATGTATAACAGGTCACTTCCTGTCCCTCCTCCTTTGAGGGTTTGGAAGGAGTTTTGGAGAGGAGGTAGGTGTTGGAGATTTTGAGCAGTTGGAGTTAGGAGATCGATTACTGAGTGCAGTGTCTTATTTACTTGTTGTCATCTGTTTCCCTTTACCTGTGTCTTGTGTAATCTGTGTTGGAGTGAAAGATTGTCAGTTCCCTGTTTGTCCCTATCTGTGTGTAGGAGGAGGAGGAGTGTGGTGGTGGTGGTGGTGGTGCTGGTGAGGAGGAGGAGGAGTGTGGTGGTGGTGGTGGTGAGGAGTGTGGTGGTGCTGGTGAGGAGGAGGAGGAGTGCGGTGGTGCTGGTGGTGAGGAGTGTGGTGGTGGTGGTGGTGGTGAGGAGGAGTGTGGTGGAGGATGGAGCGTGACAGGAGTGGGAGGAGAGGACAGAAGAGGGGAGTTGAGAGTAGGGAGAGGAGGAGGGAGAGGGAGAGGGGGAGGGAGGAAGAGGGACCTAGTGGTAGGGGTCTGAGGAGTAGGAGCAGGGACAGGGGTAGTGGGAGAGATAGGCAGGAGGGAAGTGATAGGAGGGTGGGGGAGGGGGAAAGGGTGAGGCAGGAGAGAATGGTGGGAAGAGGTAGGGCTAGACAGGCAGGGCAGAGGGGAAGGGAGCAGGAAATGCAGGGTCGGGGGGGGGGGGGGGAAGGGAGTGGGTAATCCGGTGGGTCAGAGACTGAGTCTAGGGAGGAGACCCCTCCGGAAGTGGCACCCCAATCCAGGCAGCCAAGCAAGGGTCAGGCAGCGGGCTATACGCTTCAGCCAGGAGGACAACAATCGGCTGATCGAAGGTGTCCTCCGTCACTATGCCCATCTCTTTGGCAACCTGGCAGTGAAGACATCCAAGGCAGCCAAGGCACAGCTATGGGCTACCATACCTGCAGACATCAGACGACAAAGTGGCATACCTTGTACCGGGGAGCAGCTGGCCCCCCGTTACAGGGACATAAAGGCGCAGTTGAAGGTAAAGATTGCGGAGCGGAATGAGTACCTGCGGGAGAGAGGAGGAAGGTCCCCTTGCCCAATCAGATTCACGGACAAGGAGAGGTGTCTGATGCAGTGGCTGGGACCAGACGTGTTTGAGGGGTTGGACCCATGACTGGATACATCCCACCTCGAAGATGGTAAGTTGGCCTGTACCTCCCACCAGGTCCTTTGCTGTCCTGTTCAAGATTCATACACAATATTTAGTCCTGTATTCAGTTGTGGTTCCCCATGTGTTCTCCAGAATAGTGTTGACCCTCCCTCTCCCACACTGTGCCTAGCAGTATGAGGTGTTCAGGAAATGCTTAGAACTGTGAATGTGTTCTCCTCCCCCATCTGCTCTGCACAGCCCAGGGTTGGGCCCCCCTCCCCCACACTGTGCCTAGCAGGATGTGGATTTCCAGAACTGCTTAGAACTGTGAATGTGTTCTCCTCCCCCATCTGCTGTGCACAGCCCAGGGTTGGGCCCCCCTCCCCCACACTGTGCCTAGCAGGATGTGGATTTCCAGAACTGCTTAGGACTGTGAATGTGTTCTCCTCCCCCATCTGCTCTGCACAGCCCAGGGTTGGGCCCCCCTCCCCCACACTGTGCCTAGCAGGATGTGGATTTCCAGAACTGCTTAGAACTGTGAATGTGTTCTCCTCCCCCATCTGCTCTGCACAGGCCCTTGTGGAGCCCCCATACCCCATTCTCCATTCCCCAGGCCATGAGGTACAGAGATACAACATAACCTTATAAGCTGACCCACATGATTAGGTGCCCCTGTTCCATGGTACTGTCATTCAACCAAACGCTGTGGTACTGATGCTGTCCATCCTTTTGTCCCCCATCTTCCACAGAGCACTCTGGTCCCAGGCAGCAGAGGTCGGATTCCAGCTGGGAAGGCCCAGGCACCAGCACTGACACACCTGGGACATGGCGGCCACCGATGCTCACCAGGCCCTTCCTCCTTGATGCCGGGACGCAGTGGTCGGATGAGGAGGAGGGAGAGCTGGGCCCCACAGCAGCAGGCAAAGGCAGCCCCCTCAACCTGACCGAGGCCCTGGAAGGTCTGGATTGGGGGGCCTCCCCCACCGCTTTGGGTGCAAGCAGCCCACTCCCATTCGAGACAACACCACCCACTGAGGATACCCCAGTCATGTCCCCATGCAGCCCTGCACCTGCAGCTCTGCCTGCAATTGCACATCTCCCAGCACCAGTAGCCCCACCACCAGCACCACAACCAGTTACAGCGGCCCCACCCTTCCGACCGACCGAGGACCCACTCACAGGCACACAGGGAGAGCAAATCCGCATGGAACTGCGTGGGCTGAGGAGAGCAGTTACACAGCTGACCCGCCACTTCCAGCTCCACACTGCATCCACCACCCAGGCATCCAACAGACTGACAGCAGCAATCATGACACAAAACACTATATTGCTCCAAATCCTGCAGTGGATGACGGAGCAGCGGGCGTCATCGTCCACAACCTCCACACACCAACCAAGTTCCTCAGGGTCCTGAGGCCGCAGGGGCCGTCCCCCCAAGAACATGCCACCTCCCACAGGACCAGCATGACATGGCAAGGGGCCCTGAGGGGACCATCATACACCTGAAACTGGGTAGCTTACTCACTCCCACCCGCCACTGGGATGTCCATCCCGCAGACTTGCAGTGCCACCGAGATGGAAGAGGATATATCACTGCCTGCTCCCCGCAGACTTGCAGTGCCGCCCAGATGGAAGAGGATGCATCATGCAAAGCAGATGAGGCGCCACCTCCCACCCACCTGGTCAGTTGGCCCACCTGCATCTGCTGCGCCACTTGTATGCCACCTGCATCCGCTGCGCCACTCTGCTGTGTGCCACCTGCATCCGCTGCGCCACTCTGCTGTGGGGGTGCTGTCTGTTCTCAAGAGCTGCAACTTCTGCCTGTGTGCTGTGGGATGACTTGTGTGCTCAAGGGCTGTCAATAGTGGTTGTGGGGTGCGTTCTGTGCCTCATGGCTCCAAATGGCACTTGGGCTGTGTCGTCCTGGGCCTCCTCCTGCTGCCATGCCACTGCTGTGTCGTCCTGGGCCTCCTCCTGCTGCCATGCCACTGCTGTCTCGTCCTGAGCCTTCACTGCTTTTGCTATGCCGCTGCTGTGTCGTCCTGAGCCTTCACTGCTGATGCCACACCCTTCATGTGTTCCCCTGCTACCTACATGCTGCACTGCAGGATATCTTTTCTTCTGGCTGTACTTTCACTCTGCTGGCGGGCCTCTCAGGCACTCCCCTTTCAGTGCACTCTTTCAACATGGACTGCCTGGGGGCCGGACTTTCACTCTGCTGGCGGGCCTCTCAGGCACTTCCCCTTTAGTGCACTCTTTCAACATGGACCGCCTGGGGGCCTGACTTTCACTCTGCTGGCGGGCCTCTCAGGCACTCCCCTTTCAGTGCATTCTTTCAACATGGACCGCCTGGGGGCCAGACTTTCACTCTGCTGGTGGGCCTCTCAGGCACTCCCCTTTCAGTGCACTCTTTCAACATGGACTGCCTGGGGCCTATGCCAGTCAACACATTGCATACTGACCAGCGGTAATCTATGTATTGCAGTATCCAAGCTATTGGGGTGCCACTTCCTGTTTCTCTTTTCCTAGGTAATCATGCTTTGCCAGTACTGATAACACCCACTACCTGCATATGTGTATATACTGCTTATGGTGGAGTGATGTAGCATGGAATTGGTTCACTTTGGATCTATTAGCTATTTAGTAGGGATGTGAATCGTTTTTCAACTATTAAAATTATCGTCTGATAATTTTAAAATCATCTTAAATCGTTACAGAACACGATACAATAGGAATTCTATCATTAAAAAATCGTTAATTGGGTTAGTGCACACTAACGGGAGTTCAGGGAGGTCAGGGGCCTCCTGACCTCCCCAAGCTGGCCAAAAGTTCCATTTTTGTCCAACGAGGGGTCCGGGAGCGGAACCGCGGTGGACCACGTGACGGCCGCCTCACGTCGATGACGTGAGGTGGCCGTCATCGAATAAGTTGGAAATCCGATCGTTTTCGCCTCATCACTTTTTTAAGTTAAAAAAAAATAAATAAGTAGCGTTTTACATATAAGTTCAAAATGAATGCACACCCCTAGTCTCATGATCTTGATTAGTTGGAATTGTTACATCCGTAAGTAGGGGTTGATTTTGTAATAGGTTCGAAACGTAATCCGCAGAGTAACTAAAGCTGTCAACGTAATCCGCAGAGTAACGTTTCAAACCTACTACAAAATCAACCCATACTTACGGATCTAACAATTCCAACTAAACAAGATCATGAGACCTCTTACATTGAGCTCAACAAAAAATTAATAAGATCCGAATTACATTCGGCTACACTAGTACAGTATTTGTGGCAACAAATGATTCCACGAGGTTTACGGATGAACAAATCTCCTTTAGTCTTTCAGGAGGATGAAGTGTTTATGGCTCGATGGATCTCCATACTTAACAAATGTTCTATAGATTTAATGGTCCTGATTGTGGAACGGACCAAAGAATCAATTCAAGAAACCACGGAACAGATAGTGGCACTTCAAAATCAAGTAACAAATGAAACCTCACCGGACCACTTGCAAGAAATCATTAATAAACACAAAAACAAATTAGAGGAGTTCAAACAATCTATTAAACAGTCGAAAATTAAAAAATTAAACAGAGACGAAGGTGATTATACCACGAATAATGTCTACCGATGGTTGAATCCGGAAGCCAAAAAAACTGGCCGCCACGTTACATTTGATGACTCAGAGGGAAGTGGTTCGAGCGGATCCGATGATGGTGAACCTAACAGGAATACAAAACGAGGAGGATATAATCAGCCTTTTTTAGGCAGAGGACGTCGCGGCAGATGGCAGTCCCGCAGATCCAACCGCAACGATCCAGTGACACAAGCAATCACACAGGGGGAAGGACCACAAACGAGGTCCAGAGCCTGACACAAACAGCAGTTGTGAATATTTCTCAGTATCCAATAACTCGAGCAGAAGAAGAGGTCTTGAACTTGGGACTTTCATCTGTTCCATTTAAACAACACGATCCTTTTCAAAGCAGAATATCAATTACTAGATTCATATGAAAATTACAGATTAAATTATATTGTGAGATTAATCAAATACCGTCTGATAACATATCTATAGTTAGAGCTAAATCCAAGTGGATACCACCGGGGCCTTTAGATGCCATGATTAGCACTTTTCGGGCTCTAGTTCTTAAAGATATTGAAGACTTTGAGAAGATCACAGTTAATCCTTACGTGAACGTACCTTCCACATTAAAAGATGCTCTAAGTTCATTATCATCTAATCAAGATATAATCATCAAACCAGCTGATAAGGGGGGGAGCGTGGTTATATTAGATCGGTTTCAATATATACAGTCACTCACTAAACAAGTTTTAGATAAAAAATATTATCGTGAACTGCCTTCTGATCCCACACTCTCACTGCAGCAAACTATAAAAGATCTTCTGGAAGACAAGGTAACTCCTTTTTTGATATCTAAAGAAAGATCCTTTTTAAGAGTTGAACACCCACGGATCCCTTTATTATACGGGGTACCAAAGGTACACAAAACACTAGTGGATCCCCCTCTTCGTCCTATAGTTTCCAGCATAGGATCTCTTCTTGAACCCTTAGCGATCTTTCTAGATACATTTTTACAACCCTTCGTGAAGGAAACCCGTTCCCATGTTAAGGATACAACCGACTCGTTAACTAAATTGGAACACTCGAGTCTCCCATCATCATCAATTCTTCTTGTGACCTTTGATGTTAACTCACTGTACACCAATGTATCCCAGGAAATTGCATTATCTACAATACATGATTGCCTACAATCCAGTCAAGATGGACAAAGAATTCCGTATAGTTTTTTAATGAAAATAGCCCAATTGGTCCTTCAACAAAATTATTTTCAATTTAACAATAAATTTTACTTACAAATATTTGGTATTGCGATGGGGTCCTCAGCCGCCCCATCTATAGCTAACTTAGTCATGGACCATTTTGAAAGACAATTTATTTATACTTCTCCAAGATTTGCAAACATTTTCTTTTGGGTACGTTATATTGACGACCTATTGTGTTTATGGAATTCAGACCAAGCATCCTTAATGGAGTTTTTCCGATGGATGAACACGCTAGATACTAATTTGCAATTCACAATTCAATACAGTGACACACAAATTGCATTTCTGGACATTCAGATCTACAAACAGATGACTAAGTTGCACACAACTATTCATCGCAAACCTATTGAGAGGAACAATTTACTGAGATCAATAGCTTCCACCCACGAGCCTTTAAAAATGGCCTCCCAGTAAGCCAATTTTTTAGAATTCGTAGACTCTGTTCCTCAACCTCTGAATTTAAATTACAAGCGTTCATATTAGCTCAACGTTTTAAGGAACGAGGATACCCTTATTCAGTAGTCTCTAAAGCATACAGACGGGCTTATTATTCACCCCGTGAGTCCCTGTTACAGTACCAATCAAAAACACCTGTAACAGCTAATATCTGTGTGCTTCAACATACCGATAAATCATACTTAATAGCACAAAGCATCAAGAGACACTGGCACGTATTGCAACTACATTCGACGTTTTCAGAAATGCCAATGATAGCATACCAAAGGAGTAAAAACATCCGAGACCATGTAGTGAGGGCTTCCCTCACACGCAATGAATTAGTAAGATCAACTGGTACACACAGCAAATGTGGAAAATGTGACATGTGTGCAACCACTCTGGAGGGTAATGAGTGGCGCCATCCAATATCGGGCCGGACATACAGGAAGAATAACAACACCACATGTGAATCATCACAAGTTGTATATTTAATTATATGCCCGTGCCCATTGTTATATGTGGGACATACCAGCAGAGCTATTAAGATCCGTCTCCGTGAACATAGAAGTCGAATTCATACTGGCAACATTGAAGCTCCAATTGTAAGCCACTGCCAGCAACTTCATCATGACTTTAACGATTTACAATGGACAGTGTTGGAGCAGGTGCCGTGCACTGATCGGGGTGGCGATCAGCGCTACCATCTGAACTATCGAGAACAATGGTGGATATATACTCTTGCTACAGAAGCACCAACAGGATTAAATGATAATGTTGAATGGACATCATTATTATAATATCCACTTTTATGAATTTCACCTAGTCACTGATTGACAGTCCGAAGCCACTCCCCTGATTCTTTTTTCAACTTCCTGTTTCCCGCTTTAAAAGCTCCTGTTAAACCAATGGCGGGTTGCTGTCAGAATTCAAGCTGAAGCCATTACCAGCATTTTTGGAGCAGAAAGACAGTGATCTAAAGTAACTAGATGGATGAACCTCTTTAGACGGTTGATGTCATTCCTTTAAAAGATAAGTTTAATCCAAATTAAATTATTTGTTTTGTATTTTAGACACCGCAGTACCTTCCCACCCCTGAAGAAGCCATCAAAACACGTACCGTGTCAGGTTGGACTGGTGTTCTCTCAAACTGTCAAAATAAGTGCAAATTAACTCTGCCTTCTGCATAACTTAAGATTGCTTTCAAATAACGTGGTTACCGATGATTATAAAAGTTGGTGAAGCATAGTCGCTAAATGTTTCCAAATGACATGCAAAACAGTATATAAACATACTGCACACCCTAATCTTGAGGCGTTTTAAATAAAGCCCAAGTGAAATATATGAGGTATCCACAATAAAGCAATACTCATATATTCAGCTCTTTTATGTGGGTGTTTTCTTTACAATAAATGTCTGAGGATACAGCATAAGCGTTCAGCCTGTTTAACATCTGCGCGTCCAGCTAATGGAACTCCTGGACCACAGAACTGTGGCGCAGCATGGAGCACAATTGTTAAGGATGCACATGTGCTTGGCCAAGTGTCAGGTATTACCACACTGTAGCCGGGAATGGCAGGGGCTCATGGCTACGTTGGCTCTCCTTATATACCCTCGTGGAGGATATCTCCGGGTGCAGCCAGGTGGCATGCTGCCAGAAGGGTGCACCCTTATAAGGTACAGTACATGGAGGCTCTTTGTGTAAATCTGCATGGTATCATGGTTGAGGGGCAAACCTGAGAGTGGTTGGTGCAGAGGAAGGGTATGTTACGCAGAGGCTAGGTACCACCTGTACCACGAGATGCCATCCTGGTATGGGCTGGTGCAGTGGCCAGCAACATCGTTGTCATAATGGCTGAGACACACACCGACCCGTGGCATTTACACAAGCTGGGTGGGATGGGCTTGCATATATTGTGGGCGGACTGGGTGGAGATAGGGTTGTGGTCAGAGTGCAGACCGAAAATCATCCCAACTGTTCACGTTCCTGCCCAGCCTACCATTGTACTGTACAGTATGAGGGTGACAGTGCAATGAATCCTATATACCTTATCAACCACAAATGGTTCCATTATTGTGATAGAGCGAGACATTAGTTTATCACCCTGTCTGAACCCCTGTCATCCTCATCACTGCAAGTAGGAAGCGTGGAAACTGCTGTTGCTGTACAGTAATGTGTGTCAGCTAGTGCATTATCACTCACACCCATGCACGTGCTGGTGTTCCAAATAGCTCTGGAATATGGTGTCCATAGGTTGTGTGTTGAAAGGCTGGTCGCCTCTATCCGGACACTTAGCACACATTCATTGTTCCCGCTCATTGATCATCGATTCTTCCTATACCACCCCTGGTTTGTTGCCGCACAGGGGTAGTACACATGTTAGGAAAGGGGAGTGGGCTGTACATCAATATACCTCATCACCTGCCTAGCCGTATATCTGACCCCTTTCATGCATACATTCCACCCTGTGCAGCCTCCTTTTGTATTCTGCCACCTCCATATGGCCAACACATGGGTAATGCGGGATCAGCCAAAGGCTTGGGCTCTACGGACACTTTCACATGTGAGTATTGAAGTCCTTTATTTGCACATCAGGACCTGTGCTGGAGGGCTGTGTGATCATCTGTCAATAGTGACATTAGTTAGTCATCATACTCAGCAGTAAAGCTGCTATGATGAGGGCGTTGGTAGAGCCAACACGGTTATGATGGGCTGTGTTTGCACGACCTTCAATGACTGTGTGTCTGCTCACCAGGAGCGTGCTGTAGGGGTACAAATGGCTGGTCGGAGGTGCTTCCACAGAACACAGCATGCCTTCTGTGCTATTGAACCAACTGCAGTGGGTTACATGGCACCAGCCACACCCAGATCTGTGCCTTGTGCCGCACTGACCCATTTGTGGGCGGTTGTGCAGCCCATCTGTTGAGGCCTTGGGCGAAGAGGCACTCTGTTACAGTCCTGAGAGCCTCATTGGCATTTTGCTCATATCTCCATGTTTTAATACATTGCAGCCAGCTACTTTCTGCACCATATAGACATTTGAAGGGCACCTGACACCACATTGAGGGGGACTGCATCATCATCACATCCACCTGTCAGTCCTCTTGTGAGGGTTCACTCCTCAGTAATGGCCATCTAGCACTCAATAGAGCAGTGTACACATGCATGCATCCTCCCTTTGCCAGCCTGGCCGATCAGCTGTGCTGCTGGTGACAGCCTGTCTGTGAGGTGGCTTCCAACAGTCAGGCCATCACCTTTGTGGCGGAATATGTGACATGTGGGTGGGTACCCCCATGTGGCAGCTCAGTGCTATCAGCACTGCTGATACTTTCTACAAGTGACATGTTATGACAGGAGTATTTACGGCCAGCATTAAATGGCGGCTGTGTGTCCCAACAGGGGACATCTATATCATGAAGAGTCTGACGGCCTGTATGTGTGCTCGTTCCATGACCATGCATGGCCAGGTGGCTTTTTCCTTGCTTCTCATGCGCACTGTGTTGATCACTAACTCCATCAGATAATGTGTGCCATATCTGGCATGACACAGGTGTGTGGTATGCCTTGGATGGCAGGTGTGCACTGGACACCAACCCTGAGCTCTGCTGCTATTCCATCAGTAGTTGTACTGTGACAAAACAGGTCATACTGTTACTGGGACATGATGGGCAAGGCGTTACATACTGTACAAATATTCACAGACCATATACATGTACGGTACACAATGTGCTCATGAGCACCTCAGGATTGGCATTCCTACACAAGATACACGGTGGCTGTACCCTTTGCAGCCACAACTACCCTGTTGTGTCAGCAATGCCAGGCTGCCCATTGAGCCCCACATCACTGGTTTCACAGCCAGATACGTGATGTGAGCAGCCATAGTTTTCAAGTGGTACTGCATGGATATGTAGTCCAGAACACATGTACATGCATAGTCAGTTACAGGGAGCCCAGTGGAGGGTGTGTGTGAAACAGAACCACTGACTCATGGGAGCTGGCAGTGTACAAACCATGACTGATGTTTCATGTCTGTACGACATGTGTTTATGGAGGCTGATACACAGTATTGGTGGGCCCATGACAGCACAGTGGCCTACATACTGCCATAGCTGTGTGTGTGTGTGGGGGGGGGGGGTGCAAACTGTACATGCATCTCCTTTCCTTCACAGCGATTCCTTGTAGCAGCATACAGCCGCCACAACCATGTGCATGCAACAAGATAGCTGGCTCTCCTTTCGGCCAGCTGCAATGACCCCAGAGGTGTGTTGATGTGGGATGCTACAGTGACAAGGGACCTTCAGATAGGTGTGGGCTGTGTCAGATGTGCTTTTTTCTCACGCACCCATTCATGAGGCATCAGGAGGTTGTAGGGCTCATATGTGTTCCCTGCTGTGTATTGAGGCTCTGCTTCCTAGGCCCTCACTGATACCACTTGCCTACTGAAGGGTCGTTATTGTCGCTGCTCATGACAATAATATTGAGGTTTGGGAAATAAGGTAAGAGTGACGTAGGTAGGGTTCATTAGTCCTAATGGGCGTCAATGACGCACCAATATGCATGTCACTGTGATAGCATTAGGGACTGACAGAGGTGTGGGCCATTACAGGTACAATTGTTGTAAGGTGTTAGCAAATCAGGGGAGGCGTGTGAGTGTGTTGTGTCTCAAGAGGACAAGTGTGTACAGTACTGTCATCCTTGGTGGGATGTCAGTAAGTAGCAAGTGCTTAATCCAATGGCACTGAATAAACATACAGCACCTCAGCAATGCCTTGAGCCAGCCCTTAGCCACCATATTATGGGCTATACCCTCAGATGTAGAGCACCACCCCAAACAGTTGTTGGGTGGACAGGCTTAGCAGTTGAGGCATGTAGCAGACTGAAAAGGAGGTCTGCACATTAAACTATGTCGTAACCCATAAGTGGCCAAACTGGCCTGCTGGGGCATGGTTCTGTCCCATGCCTACCTTAAAAGTGTGCCTGTATAAGGTGTTGGCGAACCTGGTTGCCACTGACTGTGTTTCATGCCGTCGTGCACGCACACATGGGGGATCAGGTCTGAGGTCTGGATCTATAGCCATAGGTATTCCATGCTGAAGAGCCACATTATGGAACACACAGCAAAGCAGGATTATCCTAGCAACCTTGGTGGGAGCATACAGTAACGCACCCCCAGTCTTGTCCAAACATTGGAAGTGGCTCTTCAAAAGGCCGAAGGTACGTTCTGTTCATAATTTCTGTACACAGGGCCAGGCACACAAGAACACTTAAACTCAGAAAACGGTATAAAGTAAATTTTATTTGTCTTTAAAAGTGTTCCTGGGAGATGCTGCATATTGGGTGCCCTTTATCTTTCAAAACCAGCATCTCCTTGAATACAGGAAGTAACTCTACTTTTATAGTTAAACATACAGTATTGCCGAAGTTTCTAGAATCACGTGACTGCCCAAAGACTCATTTACAGAGACACATCATGCTGTAGTCATGACAACCTATCCTCTGAACTGCCCTGACAGGTTTCCCTAGGTGTAGCTCATTTGCCCTCCCACTCTCCAGATACTCCTTTTGTCCTGTAAATGATCTGGTCCAGTGAGGGTTCAACAGGATGGTGCCTGAAGCTCTCGCTGTTGGTTTCTTCTGATCTTCCTTTGATCTTCTGTGTTGTGAATAAACAGTAGGCCTGAATTCTGTTGCTGGTGCAAGAACTTTAATTAAAGCTGTAACCTCAGGGAATATCTTGTTCACCTGGCTCCTGCAGTTGAGATAGTCATCTATGAGACACAAGCTTGTCTGTGAGAACCAAGCTTCCTTGTAGTTTGAATTAAACAGTGCCATTGAATAGGCCTCCCTTGTTGGTGCCAGTATGTCTACCTGCTCAGAGACATTTTGCAAGTCATGCTCAAGTCACTCAGAGTTCATTCAGCTCTGACAGGCCACAGAACAGCAGAGGCGTCTGGGTATTTTCCTTCTCAATATTGGTTTTCTGATCAGGCATATTCTTCATTTCCCTCTTGTGACACCGTCAATGGTAAGGTGGCACACCCAAGTACCAGAGGTGAAGACAGAACAGTGAGAAGTGACTATGGCAAATGAGCTAAATATGTAAGCTAACAACTAACCTTGTGTATGTGTTATCCCTCTAGATTCCCCCTTAAAGTAAATGAGACTCATAGGCAGACATGTACTCATGAATTGACAAATCATAACAGCATAACTAATTTTCACTAGGTAGCCATTAGCTCTATAATTGAGCTATACAGATACCTGCGTTATAAAAAGGACCTACTTCATAATAGCAAGATCACATATGTTATCTTTCAGAGTCAAGTAAGTACATAATAGTGGTATAACATGTAAAGATAAGAACAAAGAGAGACCAGTATGAAAGTACTATGTTTCTCATATAATACTAGGTATACTGGGCAAGTCTTTTCAATGAATACTGTTATTGTGAACAACTACCCAGGATAATATGCATTAAAATGACAAGCAGGGATATAATCAATGCACATTACCAGAAAAGTAAAGAAAGCCAATAAAATAGAAGAAAACCAAGAATTAGCAGAAGGACTCATACTGTGTAGTGCATACATAATGTGGGATGAATTATAAAGGTGTTGCAAAGCATAAGACATATTCTAGTCATATGTTGCAGTGATGGAAGATCAAATGCAGAGGCATATGCATGATAGGCAAAGGCATAGTGAAAGTCCAAAACATCATCCTAGTTCTGTAGGGTATTAATGGTGCTATACAGTATTATGACAACAACCTGTAGCAGTGAAAGCAATCACTGTATGGACAGTCCTAATTCAATTGTGGCAGTCACCTGTCCAAGAGATGATACAGCTGTGAATGGCAAGGTTTCTAAACCAATTTCAGTCAAGGGGTATTAGTTATTAAGATAGATGAGGGCTAGTAATACTGCTTCGTCTTCAGGTACTTCTAGAGAAGTGGGGCTAATACCCTTCTTAGATGAGTCTAAGTGTATTTTGGGATAATCATTAAACAAATGAAAGCTAACTCTGTGAGAAAGTCTTTAGCATCTAAAACAAAATAATGTACTTTGCAGGATTGATAAACCATCAGTGTGAGTGTTTGCACAAGGAAAAGAAGGAAGGTAATACAAATAAAAGACAGAAATAAGAAAATTATATCTTCCCCTTTGGAATCCTAAATGGAAACAAACTAGCTTATAAACAGAATAGTTTAAATCACAGATAGGGTTTATAGTGAAAGGGCCAAGATAAGAAGAAAAGAACAATGAGCAATTAATATACCAAAAGAATGTTGCAGACCCCTATGACAGTGCTCCTCATATGTAAGGTATGTATTTGTTTCAAGGAGAACAATCTCATAATAAACATCACAAGCTACACTAGTAAGAAATCTTTGTGAAAGAGAGTAAAACAGTCATTAGGTAAAACCTAATAGATAGTGTCATAGGAAAAAGATATTCAAAAAAGGTTCAACGAAGAAATTAGAATAACAAATAGAACATTGAGATATTAAAGATCAGCAAAGTGATTACCATAAGTGTAAGCTGCAAAACAAAAGAATAGGAATAGCTTATAACTTATACTGGTGTGGAAAAGAAATATATATAAATCTCCCTCTTGAACCCTAAATTATCATATTTGAATCAGACTGAGACACATCACCCTCTATGTGATCAAAGCTGCTTCCATAGATAAAGATAAAGAAAAACCTAGTACATAGTCATTTAGTTGATTCAGCATCTAAGTATTATAAATTCTAAGACTGGAAAATACTACTAAACTTGGAACATACAAACTAATAAAAATAGCATCACTTCAGATGATATCATTAACTTGAACACCTAAGTACTGGCCAAGAATAAAATAACCTAGATTCTGCATAAAGTCACTCCCACAGAACAAAGAGAAAAGCAAAGATCAGGTATAAATTGTAAGCACTGCAATCCATATAGTACGTAAGAACTTCTGTGGCCAATGATAATTTCTGCAATCAGTGCGTATATAGTTCTTTTAGTAGGATTCAGTGATGGCAGAGTAGAATCTCTTAGCTCATTAGATTAGATGCATGTGTATGGATTCAAACCTAAATAAAAGTACAAAAATCCGATTAAGTAGTAAGAAAATACTATTATGTCACATACTCCCTATATTTAATTTGCAAAATAATCCCCACATTATTTCAAAACTTCATGCAATGGTCCAGACCACCAACATAAATACTCAGACATTGCATTAAAACATATATGTCACAGAACTGACTACATAATGCATGCATTCATTCCTCATTTCACACATTTAACATATAACAGACAACATGACAAACTTTTGAGCTCAAAAAATTAAAAAGTACTTTAAAAATATAAAAGAATTGGATCGATCCACAAAAGAAAACAAAAACTCAGGATTAAAAGTAGAATAGATCTATTAAAAATGAAAAAGGAATCAAACTGGAATAAACTGAAATCTTCATCTCCCATGGAACAGAGACAGATGTGCTTTGTGCTTTGGTACCCTGGAAAGAAATCTAATATATGACAGTTAATATAATGATTAAAATTAAATTTAAAAATGACATTACAGGTTCCTTAAAAGTCAAACTGCTGTTATACCTTAATTCAGCAAAAAGCAGTCATAAAACTACTTTCCTTTCTATGATGGTCCACCTCTAGGAGGCACTGTCCCCTGTGATAAGAGCTACTTCCTTTTACAAATCTAAAACCCCTTTTTTTTTTCTTCTATGCTATAAACTCCTAACTCGCTTTCTAAAAGAGAAACTTAAAACAGACAACTCTGCACTTAATTAGAATTCATTTTATTTCCATCCTATACGCATATGCTCCATAGAGTTCATACTACCAAATCCTGTAAATACCCTAAATACAAATACGGATCATTTCCAAAATCACAGACATATCAGCTAGGAGTCTGGAAGTCTGTAAAATAAAAGGAGGGCACATACTAATATGCATTAACCAAAAGTGTTTCTTGCTGGCACATAAATAGAAAATAGACATTGCTGCTTAACTCTCTGCTGTTCACTGTCTCACAATCTTTCTCCTTTATATATCGTCTAAACAGTCCACAATACAAACGTTCAATACCTGAACTCCCATCAAAATAAACAACCTAATTCATTCTCTTTCTTCTAAAAGTTAGCATCTAGTGAGGTATAATCAAAACTGAGAAATATCTATCATCATTAGAATATAACATAAATACTGTAATTAACGCATACTACCACATAGAGTTCATGCATATTAGTGCCTTCTGTTTGTTTCTGACCTATGTTTAATTTCAAATAAATCATATCTTCACACAATTGTTTAAAAGCAAACCCATGGTAAGAAATTTAAATGCAACTGCCCCACATTTTTTTTCTCTACTTCTACCAAAACATTCTAAATGTCCCACCACACAGCCTTCTGCATATTCATTCTGACACTGTGATGCACAGTTAACTTACTGACAAAGCACTTTACCTACCTGCATCAGCATAAAAGAAATCTCTTCCCTCTTTAACATTACTCTGTCCCTGCGAATACCTACCTTAAAAGTGTGCCTGTATAAGGTGTTGGCGAACCTGGCTGCCACTGACTGTGTTTCATGCCGTCGTGCACGCGCACATGGGGGATCAGGTCTGAGATCTGGATCTATAGCCATAGGTATTCCATGCTGAAGAGCCACATTATGGAACACACAGCAAAGCAGGATTATCCTAGCAACCTTGGTGGGAGCATACAGTAACGCACCCCCAGTCTTGTCCAAACATTGGAAGTGGCTCTTCAAAAGGCCGAAGGTACGTTCTGTTCATAATTTCTGTACACAGGGCCAGGCACACAAGAACACTTAAACTCAGAAAACGGTATAAAGTAAATTTTATTTGTCTTTAAAAGTGTTCCTGGGAGATGCTGCATATTGGGTGCCCTTTATCTTTCAAAACCAGCTTCTCCTTGAATACAGGAAGTAACTCAACTTTTATAGTTAAACATACAGTATTGCCGAAGTTTCTAGAATCACGTGACTGCCCAAAGACTCATTTACAGAGACACATCATGCTGTAGTCATGACAACCTATCCTCTGAACTGCCCTGACAGGTTTCCCTAGGTGTAGCTCATTTGCCCTCCCACTCTCCAGATACTCCTTTTGTCCTGTAAATGATCTGGTCCAGTGAGGGTTCAACAGGATGGTGCCTGAAGCTCTCGCTGTTGGTTTCTTCTGATCTTCCTTTGATCTTCTGTGTTGTGAATAAACAGTAGGCATGAATTCTGTTGCTGGTGCAAGAACTTTAATTAAAGCTGTAACCTCAGGGAATATCTTGTTCACCTGGCTCCTGCAGTTGAGATAGTCATCTATGAGACACAAGCTTGTCTGTGAGAACCAAGCTTCCTTGTAGTATGAATTAAACAGTACCATTTATTTATTTATTTATTTATTTTATTTATTATTTTTATATACCGACATTCATCTCAATTGAGATATCACACCGGTTTACATTCAGATACCGTAGGTATTTCTCTATCCCAGAGGGCTTACAATCTAAGTTTTTGTACCTGAGGCAATGGGCCTCCCTTGTTGGTGCCAGTATGTCTACCTGCTCAGAGACATTTTGCAAGTCATGCTCAAGTCACTCAGAGTTCATTCAGCTCTGACAGGCCACAGAACAGCAGAGGCGTCTGGGTATTTTCCTTCTCAATATTGGTTTTCTGATCAGGCATATTCTTCAGTTCGATGACTGAGCGTGTAGCACGTAAGGCCTCATTATAGGCCATCTGTCACGCCATGGCAGGCTGGAGGATTGGGGTCATAAGCCAGGGCCTGCATCCATAGGCTGAGTCCCCTGTAGCAATGAAATAGGCAAGCCATTACAAATACTGATGTTGGTGTCACATGCGTGTAGGTGCTCACTACATCGGCGACGTCGACCAACGTCCTGGCGTCTGCGTCGGGCCTGCTCAGCCATGGAGTGCGCCTGCCCCATACACTGTGAATGTGTAGATGGTGTTGGGAAGATAGACCTACTAAGAACAGGCCTTTTTATTGGGTAGCAGTACCTTTGTAGGTCTGTGGGGATTGGTTTTCTACATTTTTGTTCAACGCGATAATATCGCGGTGCGCGCTATACGCAGCGATACAGTCTATCGCAATTGAAAGAGGTGTAGTTATTGGCCGCGTTAGGAGCCGCGCTAACAATGCAGCCGTTTCGCGGTTCGCGGTAAGTCCTCCCTACTTTACATTTGCCCCGCCCCAACTCCGCCCCTGAATACTTAATTCAAAATTTGCATTCACAAACTGCGTTAACAGTTGTTAGCGCGGTTTGTGAAATGTTCGCACGCGATATGGCCGTATCGCGCGTGAAAAGTCCTTAGAAAATAAGGCCCATAGTGACATAGGCTGCCCCACAGAGCGGGGAAGCGTAGAGTCCAAGTCTCTGGTGTTGTAAGGTGGAGACTACCCCGAGGAGCGGGGAGGCGTAGAGATGGGATCTCCAATAGGCAGTGCTAGAGGCAACCCTGAGGATCAGAGAAGCGAGCAGGCAGGAACTCTGAAGAGGAGCCCCAAGGAGCGGGGAAACCTGGAGACCAGGTTTCCCAATGGAAGCGCAAGCAGGTCCCCGAGGAGCGGGTACCCGAGTCAGAGTCCAGAACAGCTGGTAGAGATCTAAAGCAGGAACCACGGGTCTGGAGAAGCAGGAACAAGAACCAGAGAGGCGAAGGAACTTGTTGCCAAGTCGGTTAGCATAGGCCAAGGGAGGTGCTTATGAATCCCCAGCTTGTGATGTCATCAGTCGAGGATGCCCCTGAGGTTCCCGCCATTGTGCATTTAAAGTTAGGCCTGGTGGCGTGCGCGCACACCTAGGAAGGCCCAAGTCGATGAACAAGTTGGTAGTGTCCCAGCCACCACGAGGAGTCTCGAGAGTCAGGAAGTACACGACCTAGCAGCTAGTCACAGCCTTGAGTTCAGCAGAGGGGAGAGCAGTGCAATACATGACGTGAGTTGGGTCGGACGTGGCCGTCCACGGCCGACGGCCATAACAGGACATTGTTGAACCTTTGATGTCTTTCTTCCTCTTATTGGCTATTCATCTTTGATGGTTGGACTATCGCCTATTATTATTTTCTGCTCATTGCTTGGACTAATACAATATACGAGAGAAGAGAAAGAGGGGCTCCAACCACTGTTTGATATACCTCAAGCATGATTCTAATGAGGGATATGTAAGGTAGAATCTTCCTCATGCAAGGGAATTTATTATGTATTTTTTTGTAAAATGCAGCACCTGTATCAGCTTTCTATTTTTTAAGCATATATTGTGATTGTTTTTAATTAGTAAAACCAGAAAATATTTTCTTCTATAAATCATAGCATTAGCAAAGCTTTCCTATGAAAAGCAGAGAAAAAAAATGGCACCTCATATCCTCTCCCTTCCTGCATTTCCTCAGCACAAACTTGCATAAAGGTAACTTATTAACCAGATTCTGACTACAATGAGATGCTCTGCTGGTATATGTTTGAGGGGGAGTGGCATATAAGAAAAGTTGACTGCAAATTTAAAAAGAAATGGGAATTAGAAAAAAACATGGCATATACTAGTATAAAGGAATAAATAATGCTAACTCATGAATGCATATTTGTAAAGTGAAAAATATAGGCATTTAAGTTATTGCTATGCCAGGCAGCTTTTGCAATGTATGACTCATATTTAGATGATGAAGAAACTAATGTAGGATGGTTTTCAGTGGTAATAATTTCATAAAAAAATCAAATGTTCTTGAACAATTTATGAGCCAGAGATATTATTTTACCAAGATATCAAGTATATCTGATCTTGTTTCATTATTCTTTTTCAATTATTTTTTTTTAGTATTAAAACATTTTATTAATGTATTAACACATAGCAATAAATCTCAAAAGGCAATGCAGCTAGAAAATGTGACAACTTTTCAGCAGCAAATCAGAAAAGTATAGTACAAGTCAGACAGTAAGCATGTAATTTACTGCCCGCCATACACCTAAATTTAATGAATCACACATAGTGAGGGTAATTCAAGAATGAACTGGTGGCATATTTGCTGATACTGTAGAAATCTAGAACATTCAATAAACCCTCTCTCCTGTTCCCAGTTACAGCAAGTACATAAGACTTATTGCTACAAAAATACACAAACCCAATGTAAAATATACACAAACCCAATGTAAAGTATATACATAAATTTCTTTATGTTTAGAATCATGTTTAGTTCTTAATGCACCTATTCATAGAATTTCTGATTCTCATTTTAGCAAAAGATTCCACATGTGTCATGTCTGAATATTCTTCCTTTAACCTAGATAAATTTTGCAAAGCATTGGTCTCTCATACTCAGTTTTATACCAGCCCCAAAGAGGAATCTTATCAGAATTATTTGAAAGCCATGTCACATTTTGCATAACAGCAATTAAAAGATGATTCATCAATGTGATGTTCACCTATGCAAGATGGAAGTCTACCACTCACCCAAAACACATAGCAGACTTGAGGTTCAGTTGGAAGTAAAATTCAATTTATTTCATGGATCCAGGAGATAACTTCAGACCAACATATTCTTATAATAGCACATAACCTTCATATAGTATAAAATATTCACTTCCCATGCCAATTTCACCAGCAAACATTTGATGACCTGATTCTCATACTTTTCAGTCTTATTGGAATATATTACTACCTATAGATCATTTTGTCATCATTTATGAATACATTGGCACTGATAGAATTATGCTCTTTTAGCTATTTAAATATCCCTACAAAATGATTATCAATTAGATTAAAATCCATATTTTCTCAGATCTTTTTAAAGCATTCATCTACTTTTGAGGCACTGGCTAACAACATCGAGTCACATTTAGATATTAACTCTTTACATTTTGTCTAAGAATTAGACACTCAAACTGTATGAGCACTCTATCACATATTGGGGCAGATTTTCAAAGCCTAGGTGCGTAGAGATCTAAGGCAAGGGGGGTTATGCGCACCGAGCCTATTTTGCATAGGCCCGGCGAAATGCGCAAGCTCCGTGACGCGTGTAAGTCCCGGGACTTGAAGAAATGGATGTGGCATGGGCGTGGCAGTCTAGGGATGTGGTGTGGGCATGGCCAGAGGCCTCTCCACTGCCACTGGGTCCGGGGAATATTATCATCTGTAGCTTATCCTGGGTAGCGTGGCTACTTTCAAATATCCATTTTCAAAATATCCATTTGATTTCATTGCTCAAAATACTTATTATAAAAGAATAGGAACAATTCTGAAATGTTCTATGGAGAAGTAAATGGGGAGGAAAGGGATGGGAGAATGATGTCAGCTTATACTTTTTAGTGATGATTTCCCATGCTTGAAGGGTAGGACTAATAAATGGGTTGTACGATTGTATAAGTATATTTGGCTGCTTACTAAACTAAAAGTAAATTGTCAGAATCCTTACTGGTAAAGCATCATATTCTAAATGTATCCAATATTTTCAAAAGGCTTTCTACCCCAATACAATACCGCCCTTAGCTAAATCTAAAAGGTCAGTCAAGAAATCTGCTAGAAAGATTAAATAACCCTTATTAGGGCAACAGTTAAAAGGGAGTCTACAAATTTTCCCTTTATAATAGCAAATCTCCCTTCACTGTGTTTTCAGACTTTTTCTACCTTAATGGGAAATTGTTTAAAAATAAGGATGTGCAATCATTTTTCCCGAATTAGGCAATTTCAGTGAAATTGTCTAATTCAGAATGGTTTGGGAGAACCGAAAAACAATTGATTTTTTTCCGAAATTTTGGAAAAAATTCATTTTCAGTTTAGTGCGCTCTAACGGGAGTTAGTGCGTACTAACTCTGCCACGATAGCGCACACTATTGGGAGTTAGTGCGCATAACCCGAAAATTGGGGCGACCAAAAAAAAAAACCCTGAACCATGGGAAAAACAAAATTCCCACGGGGGGGCCCCAAAACAAAGCCTGACACAAAATTCTAACCCAAAGCCCATTTGTGTTTAAACATCAAAATTCCAACCCATCTCTTTATTGATTTAGTTTAAGCAAAGTACAGTTGTGCTCATAAGTTTACATACCTCTGGTAGAATTTGTAAGATGTGTAGCTTCATAAGAAAACATGAGTGATCAGACAAAACGCATCTGTTATTTTTAAGGTGTTTCAAAGTAAACTATTATGAATTACAGAATAGCGCAATCCTTAAATAAATCACAGCAATAAAGAAAATATACACAATTGATAGACCCATGCACTTCCATAAGAACATAAGATATGCCATACTGGGTCAGACCAAGGGTTCATCAAGCCCAGTATCCAGTCTCCAGTAGTAGCCAATTCAAGTCTCAAGTACCTGGCAAGTACCCAAACTTTAAATAGATCCCATGCTACTAATATCGGCAACAAGCAGTGCTATTCCCTATTGATTAACAGCAGTTCATGGACTTCTCCTCCAGGAACTTATCCAATCTTTTTTTAAACCCAGATACACTGGCTGCCTTAACCACATGTTCTGATTTGTTTTACATGTGCTACTTGCTAACTTCATGCAGTTTCCCCATGTCCAAATATTATAGAAAAGAGTAAATTATATTTCACATTTACCCGTTCAAGTTCTTTCATGATTTTGTAAATCTCTATCAAATCCTCTCTCAGCCATCTCTTCTCCAGACTGAACAGCTTTAACTTCTCTAGCCTTTCCTAATAGGAAAGCCATACCATGCCCTTTATGATTTTGGTCACCTTTTCTCCAGTACAATTATATGTTTTTTGAGATGTGACGACCATAATTGTACACAGAATTCAAGGTGTAGTCTAACCATTGATCAATACAGAGACATTATAACATCCTCCATTTTATTTGCCATTCCCTTCCTAATAATTCCTAATATTCTGTTTGCTTTTTTGACCACCACAGGACACTGAGCTGATGATTTAATTGTAATATCAACTATGATGCGCAGATCTTTTTCCTGGGTGGTAACTCTTAAAATGGAACCTAACATTGTGTAACTATAGCATGGGTTATATTTCCCTATATGCATCACCTTGCACTTGTCCACATTATATTTCATCTGCCATATGTATGCGCAATGTTCCAATATCGCAAGGTCCTCCTGCAATTTATCACAATGCGCTTGTGATTTAACTACTCGAAATAATTTTGTGTCATCTGCAAATTTGATAACCTCACTTGTCATATCTCTTTCAGATCATTTATAAATATATTAAAAAGCATCGGTCCAAGTACAGATCCCTGAGGCACTCCACTGTTTACCTTTTTCCACTGTGAAAATTGATCATTTAATCTTACTCTGTTTCCTGTCTTTTAACTGGTTTGCAATCCCCTCGTATCCCATGACTTTAGTTTTCTTAGAAGCCTCTCATGAGGGACATTGTCAAACGCCTTCTGAAAATCCAAATATACCATATCTACCAGTTCACCTTTATCCACGTGTTTATTAATCATTTCAAAAAATGTTTTAAATGTACTGTAATAGTGTACACTAACTCAAAATAGTGCTCACTAAACAAAAAAGCTAACCAAACCAAAAAATAGTGAAAAATTAGAACAAAAAACCTTTATCTATGCAGACCCCTAATCATTTGCTATTTACCCTTTCCACCCAACCCATGATTTTATAAATCCCAATCATATCCCACTCAGTCCTCTCTTCTCCAAGTTAAAGAGCCCTCATCTGTTTAGCCTTTCACCATAAGGGAGCTTTCTCATTTCTGCCACCCTTCTCTGTACCTTTTCTATGTCCTTTGTCTTTTTTGAGATGGAGTGACCAGAAATAAATACAGTACTCAAGGTACAGTCATACCATGGACTTATACAAAGATATTATGATATTCTCAGTTTTGCATTCTATTAATTTCCAAATAATTCCTAACAATCTATTTGCCTTTTGACCACTGCTGCATATTGAACCACATATTTTAAGGTATTGTCCACTAGGTCTCTGAGGTCATTTTTCTGGCTGGTGACATCTAACCTGGAATTTAGCATCACGTACCTCTCAGTGGGATTATTTTTCTCTATAAGCATTAAATTGCATATTAAATTGCACCTTACATGTACATTTATGTATTCATTTATTTATCTGATTTATATTCCATATTTCAGACACTTCAAAGTGATTTACATTCAGGTGCTGTATTTCCCTATTCCCAGAGGGTTTACAATCTAAGGGGATCATTTACAATGCCTTGTTTATGTATTTATTTATTTATTTGCTTTTATATATCGAAGTTCGTAGGAAACATCACATCGGTTTACAATGTAATAAAATATAAAACACAATTAAAAGGTGTGCGTGCGATTTAGTATTCAAATGAGGGCCCGCGGTAAAAAGTGCGCATCCCTAGCACCTCTTTTTTGACAGCCGATGCTCAATTTTGCCGGCATCAGTTCTCAAACCCGCTGACAGCCACAGGTTCAGAAACCAGACACTGGCAAAATTGAGCGTCCGGTTTTCAACCCGCGAGCCGCGGACTGATTTAATTTTTTTTTTTTAAATTTTTAATTATTTTTTACTTTTCAGACCTCCAACTTAATATCACCACTTTCCCAGTGCCGGC
The DNA here is from genome assembly GCF_901001135.1 of Rhinatrema bivittatum. NCBI lineage: Eukaryota > Metazoa > Chordata > Amphibia > Gymnophiona > Rhinatrematidae > Rhinatrema > Rhinatrema bivittatum. The sequence goes on along the minus strand of NC_042615.1, from coordinate 612,434,145 downwards.
AGAAATTAACGCCTACCTTTGGGTAGGCGCTAATTTCTGAAAGTAAAATGTGCGGCTTAGCCGCACATTTTACTTACTGAAATGCGCAGGAATAACTAATAGGGCCATCAACATGCATTTGCATGTTGCAGGCGCTATTAGTTTCGGGGGGGGGGGGGGGGGGGGGTTGGCCGTGTGGTTTTGATGCGCTATTATAAGGGGTAAAGCTAGCACATCGAAAACGCATGTCCAAACGCGGGTTAACAGTCCTCCAGAGCGCACTGTACTGTATCAGCCCGATGCTTAGTTAAGAGAAACGTTAAGCTAAAATATACAAAAATTTTCTATTTTAAAAACATATTAAGAAGGTAAGTACTAAAATAGATAAAATAAGACTATAAAAGAAAAGACATGAGATGCACCAAATGCTAGCAATTATTTGGAAATTAATAGAGAACAAAGCTGAGAATATCATAATGCCTTTATATAGATCAAAAGTATGACTGAATCTAAAGTATTATGTGCAAATCTGCTCACTCCATTTCAAAACTGCCATGCCATGGAGTCTGTAGTGTGAAAGAGGGGTGAGGGTCCAGTAGACTACCAGAAAATCTGTTGTGTTTAAGGGGAGTGTTAGATGTAGGAAAGTGCTGCTACTGAGGGCATGAGGGATGCATTTGGATCAGGGTAGTCTTTGCTGAAAAGGGGAGGGATTTGGGTAGGGGCAGGGAGTCACTGCATGACTTTTCATTATATTTTTAAACTTTTTAAAATTTCAGTCCCCTCGACAGGTGCCGGGGTGGGCGAGGTTCTCACTAGTCTTCAAGGCTAGTGCACAGGCTGGAGGGATTTCTCTTGGTGGAAGTGAATTTTGCATTGTGAAATCTGCATTGTGGCTAAGTATTTTTGCTTATTACTTTCAAGTTTTGTAGAAAGCTTCTGTGAATAATTCCTGTCTGTGTTTTAATTTTCTTTATAGTCTGTGTTTCATTTCTTTATAGTAAGATATTATTCTAGTAAGTTAATTTGCTGTTTGGTTGCTGCTATAAAGTTAAGAAAAAAAAACCCCAAAAAAAGCACTCCAGCTTTTAATCTGTTAAAATCTCTTTCTCTTTTGGAGTTAGCTGGCACAAATAATCTGTTCAAATCTTAACATTGGGGCATAAAGACTGTTTTTTAAAACGATTGACCAAAAAGGACAGACAACCTTCCAGAAGTGACCTAATCTAACTGGATTGGGTGTGTCTCAGACCTTGGGGGAGGTAAACTTAGAGCAGGAGAGCCATTGTGGTCCAGTGCACAGGCTGGAGTATATTATTGGTCTGGTTCTTTGCTAATTCGTTTGCTTTAAGATTCAGTATACCTGCATTTCTCTTATTGTAGAGCTATCTTTATAATCTGTTTAATATTGGCACATAAGTACTGAGAGATCATTTAATAGATAAAGGACTATTAAGGTTCCAGGAAGTGTCCTGCTTTACCCAGCTTGTCCCAGGTTAAACTGTTTGACGCCCGAGAGTGGAAGATCACAACGGGACCCCCCCACTGGACCCCAGGTTATTTAAGACATTTTGGGGGGGTTCGGGAGGGTGGGGGATTTATTTTAAAGGGTCGGGGTGGGTTTTAGGGATGTTTTAGTGTGCCGGTTTTCCCGCCCTCCCCCGATTTACGATTTACACGATATTTATAAAAACAAAACCGCGACGATCCGATTCCCTCCCCCCCCAGCCGAAATCGATCGTTAAGATGATCGATCACACGATACACATCTCTATCCCAACCCTTTAAATTTAATTAACTACAACCCCCACCCTCCTAACACCCCCAAGACTTGCCAAAAGTCCCTGGTGGTTCAGCGGGGATCCTGGAGTGATCTCCTGTACTCAGGCTGTTGGATGCACCATCTTGTGCTCCTACCATGCGACAGAGGCCGACCAATGGCACCGGTAGCCCCTGTGACATAGTAAGGGCAAAGGCTATCGGCGCCGTTTTGAATACTGGCAGCCGAAGGCCCGATTACAGGATATGGTTCCAGGACCCCCGCTGGACCACCAGGGACTTTTGGCAAGTCTTGGGGGGGGTTTAGGAGGGTGGGGGTTTATTCGTTAGTGATACGTTGTATTCGTAGGGGTTCACCATACGTTTTGTGACCCCCACGAATACAACGAATATGGCATATACGTTGCGGATTGCCAATACGTTGCAAACAAATGCACATCCCTAATCCCTAGTGGTGCCTGTGGTAAAAAAGGTCAGGGCTGTAGTAACCTTGAGGTGCACTGGCAAAGTGTAGCCTCTTAGTGGAAGGCTATAGATCCTGCTGTAACTGCTGGCATAGAGTTAGCATGCTTTCCTTTTTGAACATAAATCTGTACAAGATCCATGAGCTGTGACCTTGTCCTCTGTATTCTCTGTATTCTCTCTCCTCTTCCTGTTCCTCCTCTGTTCTCTCTTGCTCCTCAAATCTAATACCTTGGATATCCAATCATTTATATTATTCAGGTTGAATGTCACTTCACCACCACTCACTCACAGCCCCAGTCTGCCCCTGGTTCACTTACACAACCAGTTAACCCCAATTACACTGTCATCACTAGTCAGTGTATAATGACTCTTTTCTTCAACCAAAGAAAATCAGAGAGAAAAAAAAAAGGCCAATCCAGTAGGACCACTGAGAGGAGAGAATCACCTTGCTAGTACTGAAGATTGGTAATGATTTCTTTGGGAAATACATAGGGACTGAATGCACACCCCTATTATAGCCAGGGATGGCTACATCCCAGTCATGTCTCTGTAAGAGGAACAAGGTCCAATACCACCTCTGCCATTAGGGCCTGCAGGTCTGGGATTTTATTGCTGAAACTATGAACATTTGTGGTCATAGCTTTCCAGCTGCTCTTCTTAGTCACCTTTTCTGTTTTTTTGAACTGACTGATTTTACTACTTTGTGTTCCCACTTCCTGTATTGCTTGGGGGGCAACATTCCAATTTAACTGGCCACTTCCTGACTGGGTAAATGAAACACCAGGACATGCTAGAGAGATAAAGTTCCTGGATGCAATAAATGAGAGCTTTATGGAGCAATTGGTTCAGGAATTGATGAGAGAGGGAGCTATTTTAGATCTAATTCTTAGGGGCGGATTTTCAGAGCCCTGCTCGCGTAAATCCGCCCAAAACCAGGCGGATTTATGCGAGCAGGGCCCTGCGCGCCGGTGAGCCTATTTTACATAGGCTCACCGGCGCGCGCAGAACCCCGGGACTCGCGTAAGTCCCGGGGTTTTCGGAGTGGGCGTGTCGGGAGGCGTGTCGGGGGGCGGGGCCGGAGCGTGCGGCGTTGCGGGGGCGTGTCAGCAGCGTTTTGGGGGCGGGTACGGGGGCGTGGCTATGGCCCGGGGGCGTGGCCGCGCCCTCCATACCCGCCCCCAGGTCGCGGCCCGGCGCGCAGGAGGCCCGCTGGCGCGCGGGGATTTACGCCTCCCTCCGGGAGGCGTAAATCCCCCGACAAAGGTAGGATGGGGGTTTAGACAGGGCCGGGCGGGTGGGTTAGGTAGGGGAAGGGAGGGGAAGGTGAGGGGAGGGCAAAGGAAAGTTCCCTTCTAGGCCGCTCCGATTTCGGAGCGGCCTAGGAGGGAACGGGGGTAGGCTGCGCGGCTCGGCGCACGCAGGCTATACGAAATCGATAGCCTTGCGCGCGCCGATCCAGGATTTTAGCCGATACGCGCGACTACGCGCATATCTACTAAAATCCAGCGTACTTTTGTTTGCGCCTGGAGCGCAAACAAAAGTAGGCTGTTCGCACTCGTCTGAAAATCTACCCCAAAGTGAAGAGCAGGATTTGGTGAGAGATGTAATGATGGTGGGGTCGCATGGCAGTAGTGATCATAACATGATCAAATTTGAATCAATTTATTTATGTATTTATTTTAAAGTATTCATATCCCGCACCCTCCAAAGTTTGGGGCGGGTTACATAATAAGAACATACATAATTAACTCAAGATATGTGGTTTAAACTAGGGGATAAGCACAGTAAATAAAATATCAATAAAACGCAATAAAATACATCAAGGATAAAATTGTAAAATAATAAACATGAAATAATAAATATAAGACAATAAAATAAAAGAGAGAGAGAGAAGAAGAAGGTTATAAAAAACATAATTTGGGAAGACTTGGAGTAAAAGATGGTGCTTGAGAGCTTTTTTGAAATCTTTTTTTATTGCAGTTAATCTTAAGTCGGGAGGTAGTGCGTCCCAGAGAATTGGGCCTGGAATTGAGAAAGCCTGTTCTCTAGTTATGAGTAGTCTAGCTGCTTTGGGGGATAGAATTTACAAAAGAAGTATGTGTAGTGCAGCCGATAACCAAGTGGAATTATTGTTATAAATCAGGCTATGAATAATTGTTAGGGTTTTGTATAGAATGCACCACTTAAATGGTAACCAGTGTAATTGATGGAGTATTGGGGATATGTGATCATGTGCTTTACTATTAGTAAAGATTTGTGCCGCCGAACTTTGAAAAAGCTGGAGAGGGTGTATCATAGAATTGTAGTAATCAATGCTGGAGAGGATTAGTGACTGAAGTATAGTGTGAAAGTGGTTTGAATCAAGTAATGGTTTTATGTGGCTAAGGAGTCAAAGGCCTGGATTCACCATTCTTTTGCAGAATGGTGAATCCTGTGAAAACGGGGGGTGGGGGGGTGAAGGGGGGATGGGCCTGCGAAAGCCAGCAGCCTTCGCACCACCGTGGTGTCTTCGCTGCCGACTTTCACACCGAATAGCGCCACCTTGAAAGGTGGCGCTATTCGGTGCTACTGGTGACGATAAGGTTACTAACCTTATCGCCGCCAGCGAAGACATCACCGAGTCCGCCCCCTCGCCGCCCCAACTCTGCCCCCAGCATGCTATCGCATGGGAAAAGGGTCTTTTCGCTTGTGATAGAGGCTTATCAAACGTGATAAGCCTTTAAAAATGACCCCCAAAGTTTGTAAAAAGAGATCTTTAGTAGGGCTTTGATTTGTGTGGTCAAGATAGTTTGGGATCAATTATGATACCAAAATTACGAACCTGTTTCTTGATATTAATAATGCAGTTATCTATAGTGATGGATTCTGGGATACTGTCAAATTGAGGATTTCCTAAAATCAGGATTTCAGTTTAGGATAGATTTAGGTTGAGTTTATTGTGTAATAACCATTTTTTAAATGTGAATAAGAAATGTTTGAGAAATTTAAACATCTCAGACCAGGTATGCTTGCTTGATAGGGAAGTAAAATTGTATGTCGTCAGCGTAAAATCTATATATTATGCCTAGAGTTGATAGTAACTGACAGATGGGTGTGAGATAAATATTGAATAATGCAGCAGATAAAGCAGATCCTTGTGGAACACCAGTCTTTAGAGCAAAAGGAGCAGAGCAAGCTTGATCTATAAATATTATGATTGGAACAAAGCCAATACTGTAACCAATATTCCTAGATTTGAGAGACGAGTTAGTAGAATTTGATGATTTATGGTGTCAAAGGTGGTAGAAAGATCTAAGAGAACAGTGATATAACAGGTTCCCACATCAAATCTGTGGTGAATAATGTCAGTGCTAGGAATTTAGAGTAATTCTGTGCTGTAGTTGGGTCTGAATCCAAATTGATATTGATCTAAAAGTGAATGTTCATCAAGTGAGGCAGTGATTTGCTTTAGAACGACTGATTCAATTATTTTTGCAAGGAATGGCAATGATGAGATGGGGCAAAAATCAGAGAATTCGGGATTGTTGGTTATTTTTTTATGGATGGGGATAACAGCAGCATTTTTTAAACAGTCCGGTAATGTACTGGTGACAAGTGATACATTTAAAATATTTGCAATGGGAGATGTCTTCTTTAATTGCTTTAAGGAGATGAAATGAGCACGGTGCATAAGGATGCGACGTGAATTTCATTTTAGAAATTATTTGTGAAATTTTGATACTGGCCACCGTCTCAAAGGTATCCCAGGATTGTGAAGCTGGGATCACTGAAACAATTGGGAGAGAAGTTGAGAAGGCTGAGACTATCTTGTGAATTTTTGACTCAAAAAATGATCCAAAAGAAATGACAGTTCAGAAGGGGGATCTATTTTAGGGTAGTTATGACCTTTAATATTGTAATTAGCAATAGATTTTATTATATTAAATAGGATTTTGGGGTTACTGTTGGATAATTCTATCCACCTAGAATTGTAATTTTTTTTAGCATTATTAACAGTCGTTCTATATAGTGAAAATTCAGTGATGAACAGACTTAATTTAGTAAAACTTTTTTGTTTTTTCCATTTGCTCTTGAGATTTCGTAATGTACGTTTATGAACTGATAGTGTGTGTGTGTGAACCATAGTGCAGATGTGATTCTATTTATTTTTATGGTACATATAGGAGCAATTTGTTCAATGTGTTACTTAACGCATTATTCCAAGTATCTGTGAGGTCATTGGGATCTGAAGTAGAGAAGTTATTAATTAATAGTAGAAGGTTGTCAGAGAGAGTTTCAGAGTTGCTATGTTTTCGCTTGTATTTTAAGCGAGGCGGAGAACTAATGATATGTTGTAGCTTGCTAATTTTTTATAGTGATGTCATTATGAAATGGTCTGACCATGCTATACGAGAAATTTTTGTTAGGTGAAGATGGGTTTAAAAATACCAGATCAAGTATGTGACCTGCTTTGTGGATTGGAGTGGGAATAAATTGTTGCCATTCCAAAATGTACATGGTATTTAAAAAGTATTCAGTTGATGTGGATAGTGGAATTGTATCGACATGCATGTTAAAATCACCTAATATAATGGTTTTCTCCAGGTGAGGTAGGAGAGTGGCAAAGTATTCAAGTAGAAGAGATGAATTGTGAGTTACGAGACCTTGGAGGCAGTATGTTAGACATAGGTCAAGATGTGGACTAGTTAACATTACTTCAAAAGGATGTCGTAAACCCTCAGGAGCAGAAGAGAAATTAGAGAAATTTTATGAAACATTATTAAACCCCCACCACGATCAGTTGTTTGGGGATGACTGGAAGGGGACAATAAGTAAATATATGGCTCTAACATTAAACTTGCAAAAGGGAAACTTTGAGAAAATGAGAAAAATAGTTAGAAAAAAACTGAAGGGAGCAGCTATAAAGATTAAGAGTATACAACAGGCATGGACATTGTTAAAAAATACCATCTTATAAGTGCAGTCCAGATGTATTCCATACATTAAGAAAAGTGGAAGGAAGGCCAAACAATCAATTGCTGGTATGGTTAAAAGGTGTGGAGAAAGAGGTTATTTCAGCTAAAAGATCTTCCTTCAAAAACTGGAAGAAGGATCCATCTGAAGAAAATTAGGAAAAAGCATAAGCATTGGCAAGTTAAATGTAAAACAGAGAATGTGAAAAGAAGCTGGCCATAGAGGTGAAAACTTATAATAAAAATCTTTTTAAATATATCTGAAGCAGGGAGTCAGTTGGACAGTTAGATGATCAAGGGGTTAAAAGGGCACTTAAGGAAGGTAAGGCTATCGCAGAAACATTAAATGAATGTTTTGCTTCTGTGTTTACTGAGGAGGATTTTAGGGAAATACCTGTTCTGGAAATTGTTTTCAAGGGATAAAATTCAGATAAACTGACCCGAATCACGGTAAACCTGGAAGATATAATAGGCCAGATTGTCAAACTAAAGAGTAGGAAATCACCTGGGCCAGATGGTATACATCCCAGGGTTCTGAAAGAACTCAAAAATGAAATTTCAGATCTATTACAAGTAATTTGTAACCTATCATTAAAATCATCCTTTGTACCTGAAGACTGGAAAGAGGCCAATGTAACCCGATAAATAAAATGGGCTTCAGAAGTGATCCATGAAACTATAGACTGATGAGTTTTACTTCACTGCTGGGAAAAATCATAGAAACTGTTATAAAAATAAAATCACAGAGCTTATAGATAGACATGATCTAATGGGACACAGCCAGCATGGATTTATCCAAGGGAAGTCTTGCTTCACAAATCTGCTACATGTTTTTAAAGGTATGAATAAGCATGTGGATAATAGTGAACTGGTAGATGTGATGTATTTGGATTCTCAGAAGGCGATGACAAAGTCCCTCATAAGAGGTTTCTAAGAAAACTTCAAAGTCATGTGATAGGAGGAAATGTCCTTTTGTGGAAAGCAAACTGGTTAAAAGATAGGAAACAGATAGTAGGATTAAATTGTCTGTTTTCACATTGGATAAAATTAAACAGTGGCGTGCCTCATGGATCGTACTTGGACCGATGCTTTTTAATATATGTATGAATGATTTGGAAAGGTGAATGATGAATGAAGTGATCAAATTTGCAGATGACACAAAATTATTCAGAGTAGTTAAATCACAAGGGGATTGCGATAGATTGCGATAAATTGTAAGTTTCTCTTACCCTATAGACTTGAATGGGATCTGAAAAGAGAAAATGAAAATGTTTGGTTTTTCCAGGGGCACTGTCCATTTATTTCATTTTCAATGATATAAAATAAAAGTGCCTTGATTCACTTTGGATTATCCATTTGTTTCAAATCAATGTGCATCCCTGGATTCTGCTTGTTTCATCCATAAATATATGAGGGGGTGTTATGATACTCTTTGTTTTGTTTTTTTGGGTAATGTCATAAAAGGAGATACTATCAAATTGAAATGTAAACTTAGAGAAGTAACAATGAAGTAATTGTTATGGATTTCAACAAAATAAATTGAATCCCTGATACCATCACTGAGTATACTTGGTATAAATAACTAGAAGACATGTATAATTAATATGTGGGCATCCACCAACCATTAAGATCTGTGCATGTGAGAACAGCATTTTTGACAGTCAAACTTAAAATCATCAACTTTTCAGATGGAAAACAAGTGTTTCATAATAATAAGCAAAATATGAAATTTTGAAATTCTATTTGAAGTTGGACTCCAAAGTTTGGAAAAGGAGGTCTATCATTTAAAATTGAATGGCAACAGGGTACTGTAAATCATAGTTTTTACAGAGCTTAAAACGTTACTCACTATATATTCAAGATACCTGATGTCATTTGGAATGTGGTGAGAATCCATTCTATTTAAAATGATGATTCACTGCAATGAATGAGAAAAACATATTACATAATGCTTAAAAATGTATTTTTATGTGTATTGCCAGATTAGTCAGCAGCAATTTTATTTGGCCAAATGTGTACATAGAGAAATATGTATTTTCTTGGTATACTATTTAATAATGCGTTGGGTTAAGTTCTTGATTATAGAGATAAGAGCTGTGACTTGGACTGGTCTAACTTCTGTCAACTTTTAATCCTAGAGTTTGAAAGCATTCTTCCTCTGTACTCTAGATGTCTAAAGTATATTCAAAGTGGTCAATATTAAAAATATTTATGTGGCTATATTCAGCTTTAAATATAACTAGTTAAAAAATTCATGCTTTCTCTACCCAGTCCAGCTGTTACAGTTTTGGCTGCAGTGCAACCACCTCACCACAAGGGGTCCCTCTAGTGCTGGCTTTCCGGACAGGCCCCGTCCATCTCCTCTGTCCACTCTATGCTCTGGGTGTGTCCTTATAACCCTGCCTGACAGTTGCCTCGGTGCTTCGGCATCGAGCTCACCTGGGCTCCCTGCTCTAGCCCTGCGCGGCCTTCAGGCCTTTCCTTGCCTAGCCCTGCGCGGCCTTCGGGCCTTTCCTTGCCTTGCCCTGCGCGGCCTTCGGGCCTTTCCTTGCCTTGCCCTGCGCGGCCTTCGGGCCTTTCCTTGCCCTGCGCGGCCTTCGGGCCTTTTCCTTGCCTTGCCTTGTGTGGCCTACGGGCCTTCTGACCTGCCTTGCTCTGCTTACGGTGTGTGGCCTACGGGCCTTCTGTGTATGTGTGGCCTACGGGCCTTCTGACCTGCCTTGCTCTGCTTACGGTGTGTGGCCTACGGGCCTTCTGTGTATGTGTGGCCTACGGGCCTTCTGACCTGCCTTGCTCTGCTTACGGTGTGTGTGTGGCCTACGGGCCTTCTGTGTGTGTGTGTGACCTACGGGCCTTCTGTGTGTGCGTGTGGCCTACGGGCCTTCTGACCTGCCTTGCCCTGCTTACTGTGCCCTGACCCAGCCTGAACCTAGACACTGCTATCTGCCGCCTGCCCTGACCCAGCCTAAACCTAGACACTGCTATCTGCCGCCTGCCCTGACCCAGCCTGAACCTAGACACTGCTATCTGCCGCCTGCCCTGACCCAGCCTGAACCTAGACACTGCTTTCTGCCGCCTGCCCTGACCCAGCCTGGACCCAGACACTGCTATCTGCCGCCTGCCCTGACCCAGCCTGGACCCAGACCCTGTATCAGCCATTCTTGTCTCTCTCAATCTGGAGCCACCCTTCTGGGTGGTGTTCACGACTCCTGACCGGAGCCCAGTCGTAACAGTATGCCGAAGCCATTTACATTGGGAGAGACAGTAAGGACTCAGTATTCAGATGGTGAGTCTCCACGCTTTATTATCTGTACCATTTGTCAAACTCTGAATTATCCTACGTACCTGAACTGTTTAGCTTGTCAGCTCTCGGACCAGGAGCACTGGATTTGCAGCAACTGTCACAAAAGGAATGTGTCTGTATACCAAGAATGCCTTAATTGCAATTCTCCCAAACCAGGCTGGTGGAAGTGTCTCTGTCTTCCTTGTCTTTTGCCTCCAGGCAAACCCTGCCCCCGCTGCACAGCTAACGGGCCACCTTCTCCTCCGAAAGATTCAGCCAGAGCTATCACACTCTGCCCTGCTTCTGGCTCAGCTAGGAATGTTTTCACCCTGGACAGTTTGCTAACAGAAGATTGTAGCATAACTTGTCACAAAACTTTTTACCAAAAAGCAGCTTATACTCCAAGAAAACCAAAAACTTACCGGGCCAAGAGAACTTCTAGGACTTCCGTTCTAGGAGAGCAAGCACAAAAACAGATGGAACTCATTAACCCGAGCAGGGCTCTGCTTCCCACAGCTGCTGAACAGCCTGTAACGAGCACCTTCCCTAGACGTCCTAGAACTGCCTGTGCCTTCTCTAAAATGCTCCCCCAGAAACAAAATCAGGAGCTTCAGACTTTGGCTCGAGGTATCAAGCCCTTGGCAGTACAATCTGTGTCTTCCATGTACACTACTTCTAACCTTGCTGCTCTGCCATCTGAGCCTGCTTCATCACCCCAAGAGGGGGCCACGTCTGCTTCATCGCCCCGAGAGGGGTCCGAACCTGCTACCATGCCCCAAGAGGGGTCCGAACCTGCTACAACGCTCGGAGAGGGGTCCGAGCCTGTTTCATCGCCCCGAGACGGGTCCGAGCCTGCTTCATCACCCCGAGAGGGGTCCGAACCTGCTACCATGCCCCAAGAGGGGTCCGAACCTGCTACAACGCTCGGAGAGGGGTCCGAGCCTGTTTCATCGCCCCGAGAGGGGTCCGAGCCTGCTTCATCGCCCCGAGAGGGGTGCGAACCTGCTACATCGCCCCGAGAGGGGTCCGAGCCTGCTACAACGCCCGGAGAGGTGTTCGAGCCTGCTTCATCGCCCCGAGAGGGGTCCGAACCTGCTACAACGCCCGGAGAGGTGTTCGAGCCTGCTTCATCGCCCCGAGAGGGATCCAAGCCTGCCTCATCACCCCGAGAGGGGTCCGAACCTGCTACAACGCCCGGAGAGGTGTTCGAGCCTGCTTCATCGCCCCGAGAGGGGTCCGAGCCTGCTTCATCGCCCCGAGAGGGGTCCGAACATGCTACATCGCCCCGAGAGGGGTCCGAACCTGCTACAACGCCCGGAGAGGTGTTCGAGCCTGTTTCATTGCCCCGAGAGGGGTCCGAGCCTGCCTCATCGCCCCGAGAGGGGTCCGAGCCTGCCTCATCGCCCCGAGAGGGGTCCGAGCCTGCTACAACGCCCCGAGAGGGGTCCGAACCTGCTACAACGCCCGGAGTGGTGTTCGAGCCTGCTTCATCGCCCCGAGAGGGGTCCGAACCTGCTTCATCGCCCCGAGAGGGGTCCGAGCCTGCTTCATCGCCCCGAGAGGGGTCCGAACCTGCTACAACGCCCCGAGAGGGGTCCGAACCTGCTACAACGCCCGGAGAGGTGTTCGAGCATGCTTCATCGCCCCGAGAGGGGTCCGAGCCTGCCTCATCACCCCGAGAGGGGTCCGAACCTGCTACAATGCCCCGAGAGGGGTCCGAGCCTGCCTCATCACCCCGAGAGGGGTCCGAACCTGCTACAATGCCCCGAGAGGGGTCCGAGCCTGCCTCATCGCCCCGAGAGGGGTCCGAGCCTGCCTCATCGCCCCGAGAGGGGTCCGAGCCTGCCTCATCGCCCCGAGAGGGGTCCGAACCTGCTTCATCGCCCCGAGAGGGGTCCGAGCCTGCTGCACTACCCCGAGAAGAGCCTGCTCAACCGGTCCTGCTGCCACCCCCGGAGGGGCTCAAACCGGTACCACTTACAGACTTTCTGACTCAGCCATCTGAGCCTGTTGAATTGCTCTAGCTGATGTTGCCCTCGGAGGGGCCAGATTTCATCTTTGAGTACCCCCTGCTAAGATGGGACCCAGGAGGAGGGGGAGGCCTTGAGGAGGGGGTACTGTTACAGTTTTGGCTGCAGTGCAACCACCTCACCACAAGGGGTCCCTCTAGTGCTGGCTTTCCGGACAGGCCCCGTCCATCTCCTCTGTCCACTCTATGCTCTGGGTGTGTCCTTATAACCCTGCCTGACAGTTGCCTCGGTGCTTCGGCATCGAGCTCACCTGGGCTCCCTGCTCTAGCCCTGCGCGGCCTTCGGGCCTTTCCTTGCCTAGCCCTGCGCGGCCTTCGGGCCTTTCCTTGCCTAGCCCTGCGTGGCCTTCGGGCCTTTCCTTGCCTTGCCCTGCGCGGCCTTCGGGCCTTTCCTTGCCTTGCCCTGCGCGGCCTTCGGGCCTTTCCTTGCCCTGCGCGGCCTTCGGGCCTTTTCCTTGCCTTGCCTTGTGTGGCCTACGGGCCTTCTGACCTGCCTTGCTCTGCTTACGGTGTGTGGCCTACGGGCCTTCTGTGTATGTGTGGCCTACGGGCCTTCTGACCTGCCTTGCTCTGCTTACGGTGTGTGGCCTACGGGCCTTCTGTGTATGTGTGGCCTACGGGCCTTCTGACCTGCCTTGCTCTGCTTACGGTGTGTGTGTGGCCTACGGGCCTTCTGTGTGTGTGTGTGACCTACGGGCCTTCTGTGTGTGCGTGTGGCCTACGGGCCTTCTGACCTGCCTTGCCCTGCTTACTGTGCCCTGACCCAGCCTGAACCTAGACACTGCTATCTGCCGCCTGCCCTGACCCAGCCTAAACCTAGACACTGCTATCTGCCGCCTGCCCTGACCCAGCCTGAACCTAGACACTGCTATCTGCCGCCTGCCCTGACCCAGCCTGAACCTAGACACTGCTTTCTGCCGCCTGCCCTGACCCAGCCTGGACCCAGACACTGCTATCTGCCGCCTGCCCTGACCCAGCCTGGACCCAGACCCTGTATCAGCCATTCTTGTCTCTCTCAATCTGGAGCCACCCTTCTGGGTGGTGTTCACGACTCCTGACCGGAGCCCAGTCGTAACACCAGCTAAATCTGTTTGTACAAAATGGGTGTGCACACAGATTTAGTCAAACCAGGCTGGGAATGACTAGGTAGGGATTTATTTATTACTCTGCATTGTTCCTTGATGTCATGGCTATCATTGTTTGAGATGGGGCCTATTTACTAACAGCATGTATTAATATGTATTAACATGCAACACAGCTTGATAAATAAAACCTTTTGCCAGTTTGTGAAATATTCAGTATGAAATGGATAAATTTGCCCATCTACTGTAAGTGTGGCCACAGAAATAAATGTCTTAAATATAACTGCACAAGCTTTGTGTGGTTACAGTTAATTAGATGCTCAGCAACAAACTTAGGGCTGGATTTTCCAATGGCGCAAGCCTCTCTGAATTTGGCTGGGGGGCGGGGAGCGAAGTGGGGGGCTGGCCTGCGAAAGCCGGCAGCGATCGCACCACTGCGGTGCTGTCCCTGCCGGCGTTCGCACCCAAGTGGCCTTACCTTTTTGCCATCAGCGAAGTTTCCACGGCGTCCACCCCAACGCTGCCCTAACTCCTCCTCTTCCGGTACTGACGCCGCCCCGACTCCACCCCAATCTAGGTATCGCATGTGATAGGGTTAGAAAATAACCCCCTTAGTGACTGATTCATTATGGCATTTTCCCATAGACACAGAATGGGAAAAATGTCTTAGTGAATCAGGCCCTTAACTGATTAGCTGTGGCTGAACATTAAAAGTTAACCAGTTAAAATTATCTGGTTAACTTCATCACTCATCAGCTGTTTGAAAATGTACCCTCATGCCTCAAACTCAGCTACTAAACTAATCATTGGGATGTTTCTCTGGCAAGTTACTGTGGAAGGGATACATATGCTATATTGTAGCCTTTGATAACTAAGTGAAAAGAAAACCATATATTGAGAACAGTAAAGATAACATAATTTTCTCCTCATTATAATGTGCTGTTAATCATGGGATCAGGTTCGGAACCATTTGCTGCTTTGTATATGTTTAATTTATGAGCCTCCAAAAATATCAGATTATGCAGGTTTATTAAATAAAATTCTTAGGAATAGTTTGAGCTTACAGCTTCTAAAAACATAAAAAAGAATCTTTACAAATCCATTGTTTCAGTAAAACAAATGAATGTTCATAAAATAAAGCATGTGCACAAATAAATTACCTTTAAAGAACACAGGTTTCAGTCTCAAACTGTTTTTGAATCCTTCTACACAAATTGGCAAAATAAAAATAAAAGCTCAGATTCTGTGTCTAATAATTTCCTATCCAGGCAGTCTTCAAGAAGTTGTATAGGGGGGATAATTGACTTTTGTTTTTTGATAACACATTAGGTTACAGAATTAGAATTGTCCTATTACCTAGACCTGATTGCTACCATTGATAAAATTACATTCTTAATGCTTCTGTTGAAATTCATCAATTTCAACTATGCTTTGAGAGGGCATTTTTCAAAGCCATTTACAATGGTGAAAAACAAACAAACATGATCATGAACACTTTCCTCTCTCCATAGCTAAACATGCTCACATTGTTCTATAATGTGTGTGCTTTTAGCCACATTAAAAAGAGGCATTCCACAGGCGTGGTTTGGTCGGTAAGGAAAATAAGGTGGGTAGATTACATTGACAAATTTATGTCCATTATTCTTCATTCCAAAAGCACTTGCAGAAAAAAATCTGTTGCGAATATGGGTGGGTATTTTATACCCATGGCAATTTCCAGTGCAAAGGTTTGTGTGCACTTTCACTTCAAAACTTGGAACAAAGCCTGCAAGTAAAATGTAACTACAGACATTGTCACAACATGGACAATGCTCCTTCTTCCATGTGTCCTCTTTAGTGCCAAATTTCCCTTTGCCTTCTCTACTTTTGAATGCAGATGGTGAGGGCAGAGTCCAACAGCAGTGCTACTGGGTCTAGCTTGACTGAATTTATTTTGCTGCCTGTAGCAACTCTCACATTTATCCTATGCTACTTGATACTGCTTCCAATGTTCTAGGGACATAGGCAATGACACCTAGACTGCTCTTCACCACACTCAGTTCATTGCCTTCCTTTCTATTGACCATCATCTTCCTCGATACTCAAGTATCTGATATATACTGAGAAACTACTGTTGGAATTGAAACATCAATTAAGATGTCTTTGTTTGCTGTTACGCAGTAATCAGGCATCAGGAAGAACTGATTGATTGTCAGGAACTTGGAAGCAATATTGTAAATGATTGTTTATAAGCACCAATGCATTGTTGTCAACTGAGTGTTCATTTTTTTGTATTTTATGTATTTGTATGTGTGTTTTTATTCTGTTCACTGCCTCGATCCAAGGAGTGAGCGGTTGAAAAATAATTTTTAAATTCAAATATAGATACCTCTATACTCCGGACATTGATGTGACATCACCTTGTGATATGCTATACCACTTGAAATAAAGTTTAGCACAGAACTGGGGATTATCTGCGGCCATGAATGAGATAAAATGCTACCACATTATATGTCTTCTGCTGGAAATGTGTATAGTATAATGAATGAAAACAATGTTAAATAAATAGTAGAGTCAAAGTATTTATTTTAAACAAAGTATAAAAGTTTTATACTTTTTATATTTTATACAAAGTATTTTATACAAAGTTATAAAATATAAAAATTTTTTATATTTTATACAAAATATTTTATACAAAGTATAAAAGTATACTCTGGTATTTCACAAGACAACTCCACTATTTCACAGCAAGTACGCAGCCTTGGTATCATCATTGACAGCAATCTCACGTTTAAAAAATTCATCGCGGATACGGTAAAAAATGGTTTCTTTAAGCTACACACGCTTAAACGTATTAAATCTCTTTTACACCAATATGATTTCCGCACAGTCTTACAAGCAACTATTTTATCAAAGATTGATTACTGCAATGCTCTGCTACTGGGTCTACCTAAAGCCACCATTCAACCTTTACAAATGCTGCAAAATGCAGCTGCCCGCATTATCACCGACACAAGCCGCCATGATCACATCACTCCAGCTCTTCAGTCTTTGCACTGGCTACCCGTGGCTTACAGGATAATTTATAAATCTATGACGCTGATACATAAAGCCATTCAAAATAGAGATATGCACTGGTTCACAGATCAACTACAATTCAAAACGTCTTCCCGCCCGAGATTCCAGAATTTAGCCAAACTAAAGATCCCAGCACCCAATCTGACTAAACTCTCTAGTACAAAAGAACGATCTTTCATTATTGCTGGATCAACAATATGGAACACCATGCCCTCTGAATTACGCTAGGAACTTTGTCACAAAAAATTTAAACAAAACCTTAAAACCTGGTTATTTAAAAAAGCTTACTATTAATGAATTGAATCCTCAACTACTCTTCCTAATTTCCACAGTCTCTCATATATTGCTTATATTCTATTAATACAAAGTTATATATTGTATTGTATTCATTCAGTTACTATGTTATATTGTAAAGCGCAATGCTGAATTACTGTTTGAATGTAAACCGAGGTGATGTTACTTACGTACCCCGGTATAGGAAAAAAAAAATCTATAAATAAATATGTACATAATCTGAAATAAAATTTCAACTAAATGGTTATCAGGTTGGTTTGTTTAATGAAATCTGCTAGTTTCCATGAAATCTGCTGCTGATAAACAATGAGCTTCCCCTGGCAGATTTCAGTGAGAACAGTGATCTGAAAATATCTGCTGCATTTCGAAACCCTCAATGGATTTTCTCAGAAATCTGCTGTGAATTGCATAAATCAGCAGATCTCCCATGGATTGCAGTGGATCTCTATAGGATTTTCAATTCAATGAGCATTTTTTGGTTGGTCGTATTGGTCTACAGCCTCTTTTATCAGATATGCACACATTCCAGCCACAGAGTAAGACAATGAGTAAAGTGGCATGAAAAAGGTAAGAAATGTTAAAAAAAAAAAAACATGAACATGAACATGATTAAATATCTAAATAAGTTTCTATTTGTCTGAGACTGTAGGGAAATAGAAAAAAAAAATAAGAATGAAAGGAGTTAACCTAAAAGTACAAGCATGCTAATCCAGTTTCCTCAGATTTCAGAGGCACAGCAGCACTATATTTTGTTCGTGCATGCTGAGAAAATAAATTCAAATGCTATAGTTCTTTAGCTTTTACAGAACAGCTACTGTACATTAGCCTGGGGTACATGAGAGAAAAAGATTTTGTTTGGTCTCTGCCTTAAATTACTGCTCAGCAATTTCTAATAAATTGTGACTTCTTTTTCAACTCTTCTAGGTCAAGAGAGAGAAATTGCTTATCTTAAGAGAAAATAAAACACAATGTTCGCTTTAAAAATACGCAAAGGTCCCAAGGACATATATTTTTTTATTTTATTTCTTCTGATCTTCCTTCAAAATGCTGAAATAAAACTGTCTAAGGTATTCTGCTTTAGGTTCACATAATTGTGGACATATTTTGCCACAGAAAAAAAATCACTCCATTGTATAAGCAGAATTGAGTGTGAAATGAAAAAGTCCGTCCATTTGTATTGCCGTTTCTTTTATCACAAACATCTTTTTTTCTTTCATCTGACTTTCTTCAAACTGCTTTTCCCCAGAAACTCACTGCCTTGCCAAGTTTTTCCTAACTTCAACATACTTTGTGTTACTTGCTAGATATCTGCTTCAACTTATATACAATGCTCAATAAATTAGTAATTAGTAATTATGAACAGAATACATTAGGAAGAGTTGAGTTTGTTATGACTTTACCTGTTCACATTTTGACCCAATTTATTCATTCCCCACAGAACTATATATTCCCTAGCTTTTATATTGCCCTGTACAATATCAGTACTGAGTGTCTAATGCATGCAAGGAGCATGCTTACATTTTTTTTTTTTATAAAGAATGGCAAGTTAAGATGTGTGAACATCTTTGCCTCAAAAAGCAAGGGAAATGTAATGTATCCTAAACATACATATCCTGAGGGAGAGGAAAACCATGAAAATATATTAGAGACATTCAGATACCACAAGGGAACAGCACTTTACAATGAACAAGACTCCAAAGTAGCAATCGAAGCAGTTCTTCACAGGAAGGGTAGGAGAACCCCCACAAAGCAGGCAGAAGCAAAAAAATAAATAATAATAATGAAATTCAAACAGGCCTGGGACAAGTACAGAATTTTTAGTAACAAGGAAGTGAAGGTAAAACTGGAGATAAAGTTGTCCAGGAGAAAGGCCAAATAGACTAGACTTTATAGTACCTGAGGTACCTGAATAAAATCCACTTTGAAGTGACTGAAAAGCAGAATATAAATGAAATACATTAATAAACAATAATCATATGTTTCTCTGTATATTTTGCTTCTGACAATGACTAACTTGATTTAATAGACAGAAAAGGAGACATGAGTGAACTGGGTACACTGCAGTTCCAAAGACACCTTGAAGTAGGCCCGTTTAATTCAACTTAGATATTTGAGTTGTTCAGCACAACAGTTCCAGCTAGGCACTAATAATTTATAACATATCATTAAAATTGTCTATTGTGAGGACTGCTGGTGATGTTTTAACACAGGAGGTTGCAGCTTATCATGGTTCTCCCTGAGATCCACTTAATAACTTTAATTTTGTCGGATTTGCTGCTGTAATTTTTCAAGATGTCACAATTTAAAGGTGTCAGCACATGCTCTTTGCCTTCAATGTGGGCAAATAAAGTTTCTAAAAGCAAAAAACTAGCCATATGCACTTGAGGGGAAAAAAATGATGCGAACAGAGGACTCTGCTTCTGAAGAAGATGCCGAAGCAGAAATCAAGGTAGGCAAACCACTGGAGCATGCGACCTATTTAAACTCAGTGTAAGAAAAATTTGTGGAAAAGCTTTCACTGAAGTTAGATTTAAAAAATGGAGGATATAGTGGATAAAGCAGCTCAATTAATCAATCCATGTAGGAGAATGCCTCACATCTCAAGGAGGTCATATCACGCAAACAGGACCTTGCAATATCTGCCACATCAGTCAGTGCTAAGATGGATAAATTAGAGTGCAATATTACCTCTATGCAAGAAAAATGTGACAACTTAGAAAATAGGTCTAGACGTTGTAATATTCGGATCCTGGGAGTTCAGAGAAAGTGGAGAGTAATGACGCTTTCCGTTTCTTTTCAAAATGGCTCCTGGACATTCTTCACCTCTCCAATAATAAAGTCAGTTTTATAACCAAGAGAACACATCGGGGCTGGCGCTGGCTCCAACTTAGGGTGGCCAATCGAGAGCTGATATGATTAAGTTACTTTACTTTCAAGAGAAATAGCAAATTCTGAATGCTGCTAGAGAACTGAAAGACATCAATTTTCGGGGCGATGACGTCAGCCCCATCTGTGTCTGGGTCCCATCTTTTGCAATTCCTTGACTGGTATGGTACTCTCTCGGGATATAAAGTTAACATTGACAAATCTGAAATTTATCTCGTTGATCCCAAAGTGCTGATCCAAGACTATCTACTTTTTGAAAAGTATAAGATGGTTTCATTTATATCAGCATTTACGTTCCCAGGGATTTTCATAATCTTTTCATTACAAATTTTAGTGGGATAGTTGGGAAGATTAGGCTAAATTTACATACATGGGGTGAGCTCCCTATTACCTGGGTAGGAAAAATTAGCCTGTTAAAAATCAACATATTGCCCAAATTGTACCTTTTCCAACATGTGCCTTGTTCTGTACCTGCTCATGTATTTCTGGAGTTGCCCAGCTGGATTGGCCAGTTTATTTGGAACTTTAAACAGGCCAGAATAAAATTGAGTCAGTTGTGGCTCAGTAAACAGGAAGGGATAGGTCGGCCTAATCTTCAGTTTTATTATTGGGCTGCCAGGCTGGTACATCTCCAAGCATGGATATGTGGTGGAAATATATCCTGGTTGCAGTTGGAGAGGGACAAGCTGACAATTAATCTAGCAATGCTACCTTTTCTGCCCTCTGCTTCTCCTCAAACACGTAGGGTATGTAGAAATAGCTCTATTTTGGCACATGTATTGCCTGCATGGAGGCAGGTTCTTCAATATCTGGGAATAATGGAGGGGAACATGTTGCTCATATCTCCCATTCATAGTAATCCGATTTTATCCAGTCATATTTTTTCTCCAGTCTTTAAAACCTGGCAGGAGCATGGCCTAGTTACTATAGAATATATATGGGGAGATGAGGGATTTCAATCCTTTCAATCACAGGTAGATGAATTTTAAATCAGGAGGGAGTGGCATGTGCAATGTTTGTAAATAAGACATGCTCTGTCAGGTAGGTTTTCTTGGACAGACTGTTGCATGCTTTGAATGATCTTGAAACTAGGGATGTGAATCGTGTCCTCGATCGTCTTAACGATCGATTTCGGCTGGGAGGGGGAGGGAATCGTATTGTTGCCGTTTGGGGGGGGTAAAATATCGTGAAAAATCGTTAAAAATCGAAAAATCGAAAAACCGGCACATTAAAACCCCCTAAAACCCACCCCCGACCCTTTAAATTAAATCCCCCACCCTCCCGAACCCCCCCCAAATAACTTAAATAACCTGCGGGTCCAGCGGCGGTCCGGAACGGCAGCGGTCCGGAACGGGCTCCTGCTCTGAATCTTGTCGTCTTCAGCCGGCGCCATTTTCCAAAATGGCGCCGAAAAATGGCGGCGGCCATAGACGAAAAAGATTGGACGGCAGGAGGTCCTTCCGGACCCCCGCTGGACTTTTGGCAAGTCTCGTGGGGGTCAGGAGGCCCCCCACAAGCTGGCCAAAAGTTCCTGGAGGTCCAGCGGGGGTCAGGGAGCGATTTCCCGCCGCGAATCGTTTTCGTACGGAAAATGGTGCCGGCAGGAGATCGACTGCAGGAGGTCGTTCAGCGAGGCGCCGGAACCCTCGCTGAACGACCTCCTGCAGTCGATCTCCTGCCGGCGCCATTTTCCGTACGAAAACGATTTGCGGCGGGAAATCGCTCCCTGACCCCCGCTGGACCTCCAGGAACTTTTGGCCAGCTTGTGGGGGGCCTCCTGACCCCCACAAGACTTGCCAAAAGTCCAGCGGGGGTCCGGAAGGACCTCCTGCCGTCCAATCTTTTTCGTCTATGGCCGCCGCCATTTTTCGGCGCCATTTTGGAAAATGGCGCCGGCTGAAGACGACAAGATTCAGAGCAGGAGCCCGTTCCGGACCGCTGCCGTTCCAGACCGCCGCTGGACCCGCAGGTTATTTAACTCATTTGGGGGGGGTTCGGGAGGGTGGGGGATTTAATTTAAAGGGTCGGGGGTGGGTTTTAGGGGGTTTTAGTGTGCCGGCTCACGATTCTAACGATTTATAACGATAAATCGTTAGAATCTGTATTGTATTGTGTTCCATAACGGTTTAAGACGATATTAAAATTATCGGACGATAATTTTAATCGTCCTAAAACGATTCACATCCCTACTTGAAACCATTATTAATGACTCTGATGCATGCAGAGTGTTGCGCTAATCTATAAGGGTCTTCTTGTATGCAAATTTGGAGGGTTCACCCCACAAACCCTTATAGAGGCCTGGAATAGGGATCTAGACAGTACACTGGATTCCAAAGACTGGAAGCAGATTTGGAAGTTTGCTCGTCATTCCTCCATCTGTGCCAAATGGGTGGCCCTGATGATCCGATTAATGTACAGGACCTATCGAACTCCCACATACTATGCAAAACTGTTTCCTGATTCTAACACTGCATGTTGGAGGGATTATGGAGAGGTGAGCACATATCTGCATATGTAGTGGGAGTGCCAGAGTGTATGCTTTTTCTGGAACAAGGTGACCCAGGAAATTGCTGATATCTTAGGGTTCTCTGTGATTGTGGGACCTGCTGTATGTCTCCTGGGAAGGTGGAGGGGCTCCCTGATTCCTGTGAAACACAGACCATTTGTGGGACAGCTACTGTTGGCTGCCAGATTTACTACCTCCACCTTCTGGAAATCTAGTCCTGTTATGGATCATCAGCAAAAGCAGGTGAAAGACATTGCTGGTCTTGAACGATTGTGTTGTGACTTGAAAAACAAAACTTTTAGATATGTACAAATCGGGGGACCATATCTGGAATATTGTAAGCGAAAGTGATATCTGTAGCTCTCCTTTTTGGACCTTTGATACCTAACTCCTTTTCTGTGACTTGACTTGCATGTATTGCGACCTGTATTATGTTCCATGATATATGTTTGCTGGGAAAAATTGTTAAAGAATTATTTTAAAAAACTGTCTACTGTACCTGAAGATTGGAGAGAGTTCAATGAGATGCAAATCTTTGAAAAGGGCTCCAAAGATGATCCGGGTTACTATAGACCAGTGAGTCTGTCAGTGCTGGGAAAAAAAAATCATAAAATGATTCTAAAGAACAAAATTATAGAGAATTTATTGTAGATAGACGTGGTTTAATGGGCTGCAAACAGCATGGATTTATTGAAAGGAAGGCGTGTCTCACCAATTCACTATTTACTGATTTTATATACCATTATTCGGTGAAAGCCATTATAACGGTTTTCAACAGAAACATAAAATTACATCTAATAAAATATTAAATACAATTCAAGTTAAAATAATTCAAATTAAATAAGTAAAAGACAATGTCATATGATAAATAGGTATGCACAATTAGTCTAGGATAAATTCCTGTAAAGGGAAACATTATAAAACAGAGGAAATTGATGTTTGGAATAAGACTTTCATTTTATATCATTATATATCTTCCTAAATAGCCATGTTTTGACCTCCTTCTTGAAAGATTTTAGGTTTGGTTGCATGCAAATTTCAACAGGGAGAGAGTTCCAGATTTTTGGACTTGTGAGAGAAATTACCCGATCTCTCACTTGGGTGAGCTGTGCAGATCTTACTGAAGGGATAGTTAACAAACCTTTATTAGCCAAAAGTAAGTTTTGTTGAGGAATGTGTATTTTGATAGCAGTATTAAGCCACTCTGAATGTTCTCCATAAATTATTTTATGAAGAATTGTTAAGATTTTATATTTAATTCTAAATTTTATAGGAAGCCAATGAAGTGATATCAGGATCGGAGTGATGTGATCATATTTTTTTGAATCTGTTAAGATTCCAGCTGCTGAATTTTGGAGAATTTGTAATGGAAGGATTGTGGACATAGATAGTCCGAGTAAAAGTGAGTTGCAGTAGTCGATGTTGGTGAAGAAAAGAAGTTGCAACACAGATCTGAAATCAGATGGATTCAGAAAAGTTTTTAGTCTCCTTAAGGTTAATAATTTATAATATCCTTCTCTAATCTTTGCTGCAATATGCGCCTTGAAATTCAGTTCACCATCTATAGTAACTCTGAAGTCGCGAGCATGGGTTGTAGGATGAATTACTGATTGTTGATCTTCTGAAATCAGTGGTGGTAATAGATTGATGGTTATTTTTCTAGCTTAACAGTATAATTTCAGTTTTGGACATGTTCAGTATGAGTTTCATGTGAGTTGATATAGGATAGATACATGGCAGTTTTTTTGTAAGTTGTTTCTAGAGATGTGCATTTGTTTTTGCCGAATTGGAAAATTTCAACAAAATTGTCCAATTCGGCATGTTTTGGGGAGGCCAAAAACCGATCGGGATTTTCCAGTTTCTTCGCGAAAATTCATTTTTCGGATTAGTGCGCACTAACGGGAGTTAATGCTCGCCCGGATGGGCACGGTGGAACTGGAGATGGAGATGGAGTCCTTTGTCCAGGATGTTACAGACCGGTTCCCAGGAGTTTTCCTCTGGACCGTAACTTTCCCATAAGAGAAGGTACTTCCAACGGTGACCTCTTCTCCAAACATCAAGTATTTCTTGAACCTGATAAGTGGTATCGGTCTCAGTAGAAACTGGAGATGGTGCAGGGGTTGTACGAGAAGGGCAAGAAAAAATCACAGGCTTGAGCAGAGATACATGGAAAGAGTTGTTTATGCCCAAAGTGGGCAGTAGCCGCAGTTGGTAAGTAACTTGACCAATTCGCCAGGTCACAGGAAAAGGCCCAATATACCTAGGTGCAAGCCTCTGAGAAGGTAGTTTCAGCTGGATGTAACAGGTGCTCAACCAGACCTTATGGCCTGGCTAAAACTCTGGAGCTGGGCGACGATGTAAGTCAGCAGCTTTCTTGGCTCGTGTAGCTGCTTGGCAAAGACGATTATTTGTCTGAATCCAGAGGGCTTGCAGAGCGTTGACAGTAGTCTGGGCTGCCGGTGAGGGAACTGACAGTGGAACTGGTAAGGGAAGCCGAGGTTGTCTGCCGTAGAATATGGAGAATGGAGAGGCTCTGGTGGCGGCTGCAACATGGGAGTTGTGTGAAAATTCTGCCCACAGTAAGAACTCTGCCCAATTTTCTTGTTGATTATTGGAGTAAAATCGCAGGAAGTTCTTCAGAGAGCGATTGGTAGGCTTGGCCTGGCCGTTGGCTTGCAGATGTATGCGGTCATCAGGCTGATGCTGATGCCAAACGTCCTGAATAGAGAGCGCCAATAGCGAGCAAGAAATTGAGGCCCTCTGTCAGAGGCGATATCTGTGGGCAAGCCATGGAAACAGAACTCGTGCTGAAAAAAGAGATGTGCAAGCTCTGGGGCCGAGGGCAAGGCAGGCAAAGGCACAAAATGGGCCATCTTGGAGAATCAGTCTATGATGACCCAGATTACTGTGTTCCCCTTAGATGGTGGTAAGTCCATGAAATATCTGTGGAAAGATGAGTCCATGGCTCTTCAGGTGCAGGCAACAGAGAAGGCCCCAGGATTGGCCTACTGGAGGCTTCTGCTGGGCTAAGATGATGCATGAGCCCATATAGGCACGAGAGTCTGAGACCATGGTGGGCCACCAAGCCACCAATGAAAGCGTTGGAGCAGCTGTAAGGTCCAGGCACATCCAGTGTGACTAGAAAGTTTGGAGTTGTGTGCCCAACGTAGGACCCTCTCTCGGAGCCGACGAGGCACAATGGTTTTCCCAGCTGGGACCATGATGGTGGCAGAAAGGCAGATGCAAGCAGGGTAATTATATGGCTTAGTTCTTCTTGAATGCCATCAGGGTCAAAAGAACAAGACTGGGCATCCGCTCGGAGGTTCTTCTCTGCTGGACGGTATTGGAGATCGAAATCAAATCAAGAGAAGAATAAAGCCCAGCAGGCCTGGCGAGCATTAAGACACTGGGCATGCTGAAGGTGTTCAAGATTCTTGTGGTCAATATAGACGGTAAATTTGTGCTGAGCGCCTTCCAACCAAGGGTGCCATTCCTCGAGGGCAAGCTTAATCGCCAACCATTCCTGGTCTACAATACTGTTCTTCTGTTCTGTACGGGAGAACTTGTGGGAAAAGAAAGAGCAAGGAAGGAGAGTTCCTCGAGCGGAGTGCTGACTTAGAACTGCCTCAGCTCCAATAGCCGAGGCATCCACCTCTACGACAAAGTGACGACTTGGATCCGGATGGCGCAGACAAGGTCCGGAAAAGAAGGCATTCTTAAGGTCTTGAAAGGTAGCCAAAGCTTTGGGAGACCAATTTTTTTGTATCGCTGCCCTTCCTAGTAATGGCCGTGAGGGGTTCGGCCAACACTGAGTAATTTGCTATGAAATGACGGTAGTAGTTGGTGAATCCAAGAAATCTTTGGAGTGCCCGTAGGCCCACAGGTTGATGCCAGTCGCAGATACCCTTTAACTTACTAGAGTCCATGATAAATCCTCGGTGGGAGATGATGTAACCCATGAAGGGCAAACATTTATCCAATTTGGCAAATAAGTGGTTTTCACAAAGCCACTGGAGAACGGTGCGGACATCAGCCCAATGGGAATCCAGGTCCTTTGAGAAGGACCTGGATTGAAGGAGTTAATAAACATGTGGATAAAGGTGAATCGGTAGATATAGTATACTTGGATTTTCAGAAGGCGTTTGACAAAGTTCCTCATGAGAGGCTTCTAGGAAAAGTAAAAAGTCATGGGATAGGTGGCGATGTCCTTTCGTGGATTGCAAACTGGCTAAAAGACAGGAAACAGAGAGTAGGATTAAATGGGCAATTTTCTCAGTGGAAGGGAGTGGGCAGTGGAGTGCCTCAGGGATCTGTATTGGGACCCTTACTTTTCAATATATTTATAAATGATCTGGAAAGAAATATGACGAGTGAGATAATCAAATTTGCATATGACACAAAATTGTGCAGAGTAGTTAAATCACAAGCAGATTGTGATAAATTGCAGGAAGACCTTGTGAGACTGGAAAATTGGGCATCCAAATGGCAGATGAAATTTAATGTGGATAAGTGCAAGGTGATGCATATAGGGAAAAATAACCCATGCTATAATTACATAATGTTGGGTTCCATATTAGGTGCTACAACCCAAGAAAGAGATCTAGGTGTCATAGTGGATAACACATTGAAATCATCGGTACAGTGTGCTGCGGCAGTCAAAAAAGCAAACAGAATGTTGGGAATTATTAGAAAGGGAATGGTGAATAAAACGGAAAATGTCATAATGCCTCTGTATCGCTCCATGGTGAGACCGCACCTTCAATACTGTGTACAATTCTGGTCGCCGCATCTCAAAAAAGATATAATTGCAATGGAGAAGGTGTTGCGGTCTGCACCGCTTCCTCTCCCTTGTGCCTGACCAGTGCCTACCTTCACGGCTGGAGACGCCGCGCTCCGCGACCCCAGGATCCCAAGACGCCGATGGCTCCACGTGGCGTCCGCCATTTCCTGCCTGTTTCGCCACGGCCTCGCGCGTGCGCGAGTGCGCTCACTTTGTGCGTCCAGCACCCGGAAGTTGAGCCCCGCCTGCGATGATGACGTCACGCACCCAGGGCGATATAACCGGCGCCCGGACACCGTCTCATCACCTTGCAACGAGGTTCACTACTGCCTTGTAGTTCTGAGTCGCGCTTCGTCTTCACTAAGTTCCTGTCGCTGACCTTGGATTGCCTTGACTACGCTTTGCCTGCTGCCTGCCTCTGACCCTGGTTTGTTCCTGACTACGCTTTGCCTGCTGCCTGCCTCTGACCCTGGTTCGTTCCTGACTACGCCTTGCCTGCCGCCTGCCCTGATCTTGGCCTGTTCCTGTTTACCCAGCCTGCCGCCTGCCACTGATCTCGGCTCGTCTCTGGTCCTGCTTCGGTCTTCAGCTTGCTCCAGTTCCTGCGTGCTATGGAACCCGTTCCAGGTTACAGCGTGCGCCAAGCTCCTGCTCGTACAGACTATGTTTCAGGCTACGCCTGCTCCTGTTCCCGCTGGCCACAGTGACTCTGTTACCATCCTCCGCCTGCCTCAAGCATCCGGTCTCCTGCCTACCAAGTACCTTTGGACTTCCTTGCTCTCACCCCTGTCACTGGACTCTCTCTATTGCCCAAGTCCCAAGGAGCCAGAACCCTACGGGCTCCTCCTGGGGGGTTTGTGGTTCCCGGGTGAACACCTTGAGCCTCTGGCTCCGCCTCCCGGCCTACCCTATCACTCGAGGTAGGTCGGCCCAAGGGTCCACTACTTCGCCTGCAGTATCAGACTGCAACAGTAGGCACAGAGAAGGGCTACCAAAATGATAAGGGGAATGGAACAGCTCCCCTATGAGGAAAGACTAAAGAGGTTAGGACTTTTCAGCTTGGAGAAGAGACTGAGGGGGGATATGATAGAGGTGTTTAAAATCATGAGAGGTCTAGAATGGGTAGATGTGAATCGGTTATTTACTCTTTCAGATAGTAGAAAGACTAGGGGGCACTCCATGAAGTTAGCATGGGGCACATTTAAAACTAATCGGAGATAGTTCTTTTTTACTCAACACACAATTAAACTCTGGAATTTGTTGCCAGAGGATGTGGTTAGTGCAGTTAGTATAGCTGTGTTTAAAAAAGGATTGGATAAGTTCTTGGAGGAGAAATCCATTACCTGCTATTAAGTTCACTTGGAGAATAGCCACTGCCATTAGCAATGGTAACATGGAATAGACTTAGTTTTTGGGTAATTGCCAGGTTCTTATGGCCTGGATTGGCCACTGTTGGAAACAGGATGCTGGGCTTGATGGACCCTTGGTCTGACCCAGTATGGCATTTTCTTATGTTCTTAAGGATATCATCCAGATACGCGATGACCTGAGTGTATAAAAGGTCACAAAAGATCTCATTGATCATTTGTTGAAATACTGCAGGGGCATTCCAGAGAACGAAAGGCATGATGAGGTATTCATAATGCCCATCTCTCATGTTAAATGATGTTTTCCAAACATCCTCTGGGCGAATATGGACTAAATTGTAGGTGTCTCGCAAGTCCAACTTGTTAAAGATAGTGGCGCCCTGAAGGCAATCAAACAACTCGGAGATCAAGGGTAATGGGTATCTGTCCTTGCGGATGATTGAATTTAGGCCACGGTAATCAATACAAGATCTTAATGACCCATCCTTCTTCTTGACAAAGAAAAAACCTGCTCCAACAGGCAAGGTGGATGGTCGGATGAACCCCTTAGCTAGGTTTTCCTGGATGTATTCGGTCATAGCTCAGGTTTCAGGCAGAGATAATGGATAAGTCCTACCTCTGGGAGGGGTAGTACCCGGTAACAGATCAATTGGACAATTGAACTTACGCAAGGGCTTAGAAAAGGCGTCCTTGAAGTCCTGATAGGGAGACGGGAGACCAGAAACGGCTACTGCAAGAGGGACCACAGGTGAAGGCTTCACCTTCTTCAGGCATTGGTGACAAGCGGAACTCCAGTCAGTGAGCTGTAGAGTTCCCCAGTCAAACTGGGAGGAGTGGTGCTGGAGCCATGGCAACCCCAAGACTATAGGATGAATTTTTTTTCCAACACAAGTTCAATCTCCTCCTCATGAAGAGCGCCGGTGAGTAGCCGAACAGGTGCTGTTATCTGGGAGATCCATCCAGGTAGCGGTTCACCATTGATAGAGGCGATTCACAGAGGGACTTCAATGGCATGAGTGGGTATGCCTAAGAGGTGTACGAGGTCTTTCAGGATAAAACACTGACCTGCTCCAGAGTCAACTAGAGCCATGGTTGGAAAGGAATGGGAATTCCAGGTTAGCATAACTGGTAAGGATAATTGAGAGGCCAGAGTAGTAGCGCCCAAGTTCAGGACTCCACAGCCTGCATGGGGAGACCCGCCGGTGCAGGGAGGAACTGCAGAGGAGTCAGAAGTGGCAGAGATGGCTGCAGGTGCTCAGGGACAGAGGCGGCTGCCCACCGCTGCGAGCGAAGGTGAACCGGAGCTGGCAGCTGCATTCCTGGGGTGAGTAGGCCCAGGCATGGCCCTTCCATGGCCAGGATGGGTAACAACCATTGTTTGGACCCTGGACAAGTCTGACTGCCACCTACCTTCCCTGCCATCAGCAGAGACCTCACCTAAGTCCTGCTAGCCCCGGGACCCAAAGGTTCAATCCAAAGGGGAATGAGGGCTGGTACAGGTGAAGGTCCTGATGGGTCTCTGCTTTGCCTGTTTCCACCTACGGACATTGGAAACCCACAGGGCTGCTCCTTGCATGTAGTGCCCATCCTGCCTCAACCTAAGGGTCCACAGACACAGCTGAGTTTTTTTTTTCCCATTGATTTTCTCCCATTTTTTCTTATAATAAATCCTGAGAAATTCCCAGGAAAATAAAATAAAAAATGAAAGTGAAGGTTCCTAAGAATGTGGTAAAGGGGGAAAAGAGGGGAGGGGCTATATTAGAGAACAGTGTGGTTATTAACCCTTTTGTATGCTCCAGGTTCACTCTCTCTTCTTCTTTTCCTTGCAGGCTGCGTGGAGGGGAGGGTCTGGGGAAGAACACCCCTGCTGC
The DNA here is from genome assembly GCF_901001135.1 of Rhinatrema bivittatum. NCBI lineage: Eukaryota > Metazoa > Chordata > Amphibia > Gymnophiona > Rhinatrematidae > Rhinatrema > Rhinatrema bivittatum. The sequence goes on along the minus strand of NC_042615.1, from coordinate 612,403,815 downwards.
TCTGCCTCTCAATCCTGAAAAGAAGTGCCAGAATTGTGTTCCTGACCACTCTTCCACAAATTAAGCCCTACTGAATAGACTTTAATAGACTTTCTCCTTACTCAAAATGTTGCCCAATTCCTATCAAATCTAAAGCTCTCTTTCCTGTACCAATGTCTTATCCACATATTGAGACTCTGGAGCTCTGCCTGCCTCTGCATCCAGTGCATGGAATGGTGGGCATTTCCGCGAATGATACCAGTTAAGTTTAGTGTTGGAATACCATCCAATATAAGGAGATTGATATATCAGAGTACGAGAGTGTAAACCCCAAGGGCCTAGAAATATAACTTCCCCCTTACTCAGCAATGGGCCTTTATCCCACAATCCTCCCTTACCAGTGAAGGCACAGGGTGGGGTTACAGATATGTAAAAGGATCAGACACTAGTGGGACAAAGCTCTTTTTTACCTCTGTAAATTCCTCTGTCTTCAGTCACTGGAAGCAATTAGATGTGGCCGAGGAGTATACCACAGCATTGGTACAGAGCATGTTGGTAATTTATTTATGATTTCTCTTCTGGGCTATTATACAGAACGTATATGCAAAATAAATATTAGTTTCACTTAGAGCTAATCTATGCTGTAACAAACTTTGCTTGCCAGATTAGGCAACTCTATACATATATGGAGAACTCTGCTGAAATACCAAATAATCCTCTTTGGTAGTAGTAGTAGTGATGGCCATGACTTTCAAAGTTACACTCACAGATCCTTCTCGGGGCTTCATTTGCGTTATGTTGTGCACTAGAGGCCAGGAGAGAGAGAGAGAGAGAGAGAGAGAGAGAGAGAGAGAGAGAGAGAGAGAGAGACTTGCTATAGGGCCTCCTCCCTAGACAGATATTTGTATCCCTATGGGAGGCCCACCTAGTAACTCGAGGTGAGGGTTAAGTATTAGTGTAGGGGGTTAGGGGCCACTTTGACATTCAACATGAGATGTACGAACAGAACAGTGGTCTCTTGTGAAGATTTGATGGCCTTCGGAGTGAGGAAACTCACTCCAAGATGAGATTTGGGCAATGTTCTCTCCACCTAGCTTGTTGTTGCCCAGGTAGAGTGTCCATCAAGCTAGGTGGAGAGAACATTGCCCAAATCTCATCTCTCTCTCTCTCTCTCGCCTGCAGCATACTGAAACAGGCCTGTCCGGAAACATCGTGAACTGCGATATATACTGGCTATGTAGCCCAAATTGGGCTAATAGTGCAACTTGCGATAACAGCCTTTCACATAGCTGATATCGCAATTTGCGATACACATGCTTATTAGCATAAGGTACACCCCTTTTTGGTATCACATGCGATACCAATGCGATATTGGAAAATGAGGCCCTATATTAGGATAATGCAGAATATCAAATATGTATATATAAATGTTTGTCCAAGTCAAATGTCATTTGACAACCTCTTTACTACATAATTATTCCACTAAGTGATAAACATAGAAGATGTAAAGCATTAAGTCATCTTCAAATAGATGGTGCAATGTTATCTGTGGATCATAACTGTCTGTAGAATTAAGATTAAATTCATATTGTCCAAGTACTTAAGAGTACTCAGTGGATTCAGTTCCAGACAAAACAGAAAAATTGACAGTGAATCTCCCTGAAATATTTCTTCCTGGATCTTGATGTTGGGAATGACATTGTCTATCTTCATAATTCAAATTGAATGTAGTCTGCCATATTTTCTTCGGAAACTTGACATACTCTATCAATCCAAGGTTTATGTTGCTCTTTTCAAGGAAATTAATTATCCAAGAGTGTGGAATGCTATCAAATGCCTTTTTATAGTCAATTCATGCTATACTGAGGTTTTGACTTTTATTACAGCTGGCCATGATGGCTTTATTTAACTGGACTTGCATTCTTTATTCGTTGCTTTTATTGTTCTTTTCTGTTGCCATTTGTTATTAAGGTCTATATAATTGTATTTTCTATCTGTATCAATTGCAGTAAACAGTTTGTAGATAGTAGTAGACAAGCAATTAGCTTTTTGGAGATGTTCTTTGGGTCTCCATTTCAAACCAGAATTGTTTTTCCACTTATTAACCATTGTGGTGTTAGTTCAATTGATCTTTGCCAGGTCTTGATGGAGAAATGCTACCTGTTAGAATCAAAAGTTCAGCACTCTCCCAGGCAAGGGCTCTTTTATCTTGGTTTCGGTTACTTCAGGTCATTCCATAGTTTGATATTTGCATTTTCCTTATTCTTTTGTGGGTAACATTTCTGCTTCTCTCTTAAGTTCTAAGGGATCTTCATATACATTTTTCCAGAACTCCTCTGTTTTGGCTTTGCCTAGTAGTGTTCCCTGTGGAATTGCTTTTGGGTTTGTCTAAATGTATTATTTTTATGTCCTGATTTCTTTATATCTTCTTAGCTTTTATGATTCTACTGTTATTTTCAGTTTGCTATTGGAATATATGAAATTAAGATTTTCTCCTGTTTTTTGCAGCATGTTTCAATTTAAGGGTTTTAATTTATCTCATTTAGGCATCATCTCTCCTTTGAGATACTCATTTACCAATGACACCATTGCATGCAATGATTTTACTGCTTTTTCTAAATATTTTTTTCAAAGAAGTTATCTTTCTCCTTTTCTTCTGACCTTGTCTCCTTGTTAGAAGCAATCTCACAGTAATGATGTTTTGCTGTACAATATTATATCCAATTTATTTTAGTGATATCAATTGATGGTCCATTTATGCAGATTCTGGCCTTGTTGATCTTACTTATAATGGTTTTTATTTTGGGTTCAAGTTTATCTTAAGTAGTCTTTCCCTTTCCTTGAGTCCAGCATATACATTCATTTATGCATAGACAAGGAGTTTAACCTCCATCTTTTGATCTGTTTCCTCTTCACTCTGCTTTCTGGCCTGTCTTGTGCTTTCATCCTATTATGTTAAACATTCTTATTCACTGGTCTCTCACTCCACACTCCTTCAATTAATCTGGCTGTTCCATCACTTTTATTCTGGAGCTCTTTGGCTGTTCCACCACCTTTCTTCTGCTGTTCCCTGGCTGTTTCGGGACCTCTGTTCTGGTGCTTCTTGCCAGATCTCCTCTTTTGCTCTCTAATTTGCATTCTGCATCAGCTCTTAATTGTTGTGAAGTGTTATCACTTGATTTTTCCAATCAGAGATCTTAAATTTGTGTCAGTTGTTTTTGCAGCTGTTCCTTTGATAGTTTTTCTCTTTCAATTATTGGTGTGTTTTATCATAAACTCTCTTGATTTAAATATAGAGCTTGTGTGCATTACTTCCTTTCAGAGATCCATGAATCTCTTCCTTTTATTTTATTTATTTTTATTTATTTATTTAATTTTATATACCGGCAGCCGTTTGCACATCGTGCCGGTTTACAGATAACTTACAACAAGGATATATAGGCAAAGCCTTTACAAGAAACAGTGTAATACATAAGCTCAGAAAACAGAGCAAAAAACTAGATAACTTGTGGAAGGTGGGGGAGGGGTGATCGAGACAGAGGAAGGGGGCAGGTGAGGGAGAAACTGGTACATAAGGAGAAAATATGTACAAGGGTCGGGTGATTATTGATATATACATTATGCTTCTGTAGTCTGCCTCCTGATACATAGGGTCACTTTGGATCACCAAGGCCTTTAGCTGTACCAGGAGTATTGTTCTTACTTGAAGGGTCTGCACTATCACTACCACCATCATGAGCCCTAGTGCTAAAGCTAAAGATGGGTGTTTTTTCATCCTGGATGATGGGCAGCCAATATAATTTTTTTTTTGTTTGTTTTCTTTCCTTTTATTCTTCAATAGTACTAGTGGTTATCTTTCTAAGATTTGGCAAAGATGTTAAATAGCAAGATCTCGTCTAGATTTGGGAAGAGAAGTTTACTCTATTCTCACCCCTCACAAATGCACAGTTAGCAATTAATCACAGACATTGGTACAGATCCCCCAACATTGATGCAGACCTGTTGTAGACTATTAGTGCAAGGTTGTGTGGATTTAAAATATTTCTGTTTTAATTATATACAGTAAACAGATTAAATAACCAGCTTCTTAGATGCTCATATTTACAGTAACAAGCTAAGAAAGGAAAAAAAGTTATAAAAAGAAAAAGAAATACTTGCCTGCCAAATATTATTTCCTTTGCAATGAACCTTTGAATAAGAACTGTGCCAGAATATATAACTTTTCCCACATGTAGAACAGATTCTGCAACAAATAACTAAAACAGAATTGGCCTGGCTCAAAGTATTCCTTTCTCCGATGCTTTTTGATGATCAAGGACTTAAAGCTTTCCTTGAATTAATGACCAAGTTATATAAAACCCTTAAAATATATTAAATTAAACATCTGCCAATCCATTTGAAAACCTAGCTACTGCAGTATATTTTCAAGTATTCAAACTGAACAGAAACCAAATCCACATTAGATATTACAATAGCAGATGTAATCACATGGAAGCCTAATCACAATCACTGAGGGTTGAGAGAGGAAATGGCCTTGGTTTGTTAAAATGCACTTAGTGACAAAGTACATAGTAATAAGCATTTTTTTCAATTGATATAAAATAGGCAAAATTACTCTGTACATTCATTATGGCCCAAAGAATTTTTTCTACATTTAGGAATATCAATGAGCAATATACTGCATTGTCTAAACTCCCATTATATTATCATATAGTATTTTTCTAGATTTTTTATCTTAATATTTTTATTATCGATGTATACTATGGTATAAATTTTCAATGGGATATTACACATAAAAATACCCTGCATGTGTGTATGTTCAATGTACATATAAACAATTTTAAAAACAGGCTGAGTATGAGCATGTTAATGTGGTAAAGTACCTGCGAACAAAGTGAGTGTATTTGGGTTATGTCAGGATATGGTTTGGATGTTCATGTGTACTTTGCTATTTTATAAAGAACATATGCATGAATATCATCAAGAATGAGCGAGTGCTTTAAACCTGCTATTTAATGTGCCAAATTCAAATCTCATTTTCTTTTTGGACCTAGCATTAGGGATGTGAATCAGGTGCCTGATTGTTCCCGCTTTCAGGTTCATCGGTTTTTGGCTTAGTGCACGCTAAGGGGCGGATTTTCAGAGCCCTGCTCGCCTAAATCCGCCCAAAACCGGGCGGATTTAGGCGAGCAGGGACCTGCGCGCCGGTATGCCTACATTCAAAGAGGCCTACCGGCGCACGCAGACCCCGGGACTCGCGTAAGTCCCGGGGTTTTCAGAGGGGGGCGTGTTGGGGGCGTGTCGGGGGGCGGGCCCGGTCGTCTCGGCGTTTCGGGGGCGTGTCGGTAGGGGGGGGGTGTAGACAGGGCCGGGCGGGTGGGTTAGGTAGAGGAAGGGAGGGGATGGTGAGGGGAGAGCGTTAGAGGATTCCCTCAGAGGCCGCTCCGATTTCGGAGCGGCCTTGGAGGGAACGGGGGTAGGCTGCGCGGCTCGGCGCGCGCCGGCTATACAAAATCAATAGCCTTGCGTGCGCCAATCCAGGTTTTTAGCAGATACGCGCGGCTCCGCGCGTATCTACTAAAATCCAGCGTACTTTTGCTTGAGTCTGATGCGCAAGCAAAAGTAGGCCAAATCGCGCTGTTTAAAAATCTACCCCTAAGTCATGTTAGTGAGCACTAACAAAAAATAGCAAAAAATAACAAAAAAAATAACAAAAATAAACGGTGTTTTTGTTAGTGCATGCTAACATGAGTTAGCGCACTAAGCTGAAAACCGATTTTTACAAAAATTCGGGGGGGGGCGGGGATTGTTTCTTCTCTCTTCCGATATATAATGAATTTAGAAATACCGTACGATATTTCCATTCGTTATAAAAATGATTCACATCCCTAGCATTTGCCAATATTGGCTTATCTTGGTGCGTAGAAAGGCAAATTGCAAGGAATAAAGGCAGAGGGTATGTGGGCTAATTGGGAAATTGTTGTCATTTTCCTTAAGATTGATTGATATCTGTTGAACATATTTTTTAGGGGTCTTTCCTTCTGCCACATCTAAGGTTTGCTTTCCTTCTTTGAGGAATGTTTTCAGTGCATGGCATTGCATTTCTGTGTGTCTGTGTGTGTCAAAGTGGCTGATTGGGGTTAACTGAGGGGTGGAGGCTGTTACAGGGGCTGATTACAGTAGTGAAAGCGGTGACAAAGCGACCTTCAACATAATTATTACAAACTTATAGATACTCAGGTACAACATTTGGAATGGGAGAAAGAACAGAGGAGAAGGAGGAGGATGTACACATTAGAGAGAATATACACAACCAGGGCACAGTTTATGGATCGTTCAGAAAATCAAGTCTTGTACAGATTCAGGTAAAAAAAGGTAACCATAGTATACCTTTTCCATCAGTTAGAACAAGATCTCCACCTTCCATTTGGAGAGGCAAAACCTTACCAATACACCTCAAGATCACTACAGCCCTGGCCCGTTTTTTCCACAGGCACTTTCAAATACCTCTAGATATCACGGCTGGAATAAGTCAGTCAGCCACTTCTATATGTATAAATAAGGGATGTGCAAAATATACATTTTTATTTTAGTTCATTCATTCATTTCATAGGACACCTCCACTCATTTCATTACTTTCAAATGAAAAAAAACTTTTGCCCATTTTATTCATTTAACCACCATTTTAGTCAATGAAGAAAGGAATAAAGCCCATTATTGGCTCCCAAATTGGGATTTTCTAGTAATTTCTAATGAAAATGGTGGGTAGCCATCATCAGAAGGGTGCCAATGAGTCAAGACTAGGGATGTGAATCGTTTTCCATATCGTCTTAACGATAGAAATCGTGTGGCAGGGCAAGAAAATCGTCTTAGGCACGATTTTTTAGTTAAAAAATCGTTAAAAATCGTTTTTTCCGATTAGTGCGCACTAACTCGAGTTAGTGCGCACTAACTGAAAATGATACAATTTGACACTTTTCAGGTCAGTTAAGGTCAGTTTAGGAATGAATATGTATTCCTATTGGCTGCCCTCTTATTTATTCATGTTACCAAGTTTCCTACTGACAGTATATGGGGGATGGGAAATGGAAACAGTTGGTAGCTTGACAAAACAAGTAATGTGATCAGTCAATGTGACTAGAACTTGTGCCCTAACCCTGATACCAGGGGTATTGTGATCTTCCTGCACACAGTGCCCTATCCCTATTAATACCAGGAGTGTTGTGATCTTCCTGCACACAGTGCCCTATTCCTGATACTGGGGGTGTTGTGATCTTCCTGCACACAGTGCCCTATTCCTGATACCGGGGGTGTTGTGATCTTCTTGCACACATCCCGATATCAGGGATAGGGCACTGCATGCAGGAAGATCACAACACTCCTGGTATTAATAGGGATAGGGCACTGCATGCAGGAAGATCACAACACTCCTGGTATTAATAGGGATAGGGCACTGCATGCAGGAAGATCACAACACCCCTGGTATCAGGGATAGGGCACTGTGTGCAGGAAGATCACAATACCCCGGAGGAGTGAGTGTCAGGCAGCTCCCCCCTGTCTGTGAAGCCAGCCTCTCACTAGTAATGCAGGGAGGGAGCTGTCTCAGACTTCACCATCCTCCCCCCCCCCCCTTACCCACACACCATTCACTAGCTGGGACATGGGGGAAGTCAGGAGTGAGGGTCAGGCAGCTCCCCCCTGTCTGTGAAGCCAGCCTCTCACTAGTAATGCAGGGAGGGAGCTGTCTCAGACTTCACCATCCACCCCCCCCCCCTCACCCACACACCATTCACTAGCTGGGACATGGGGGAAGTCAGGAGTGAGGGACAGGCAGCTCCCCCCTGTCTGTGAAGCCAGCCTCTCACTAGTAATGCAGGGAGGGAGCTGTCTCAGACTTCACCATCCTCCCCCCCCCCCCTCACCCACACACCATTCACTAGCTGGGACATGGGGGAAGTCAGGAGTGAGGGTCAGGCAGCTCCCCCCTGTCTGTGAAGCCAGCCTCTCACTAGTAATGCAGGGAGGGAGCTGTCTCAGACTTCACCATCCTCCCTCCCCCCCTCACCCACACACCATTCACTAGCTGGGACATGGGGGAAGTCAGGAGTGAGGGTCAGGCAGCTCCCCCCTGTCTGCGAAGCCAGCCTCTCACTAGTAATGCAGGGAGGGAGCTGTCTCAGACTTCACCATCCTTCCCCCCCCCCTCACCCACACACCATTCACTAGCTGGGACATGGGGGAAGTCAGGAGTGAGGGTCAGGCAGCTCCCCCCTGTCTGTGAAGCCAGCCTCTCACTAGTAAGGCAGGGAGGGAGCTGTCTCAGACTTCACCATCCTCCCCCCCCCCCCCCTCACCCACACACCATTCACTAGCTGGGACATGGGGGAAGTCAGGAGTGAGGGTCAGGCAGCTCCCCCTTGTCTGTGAAGCCAGCCTCTCACTAGTAATGCAGGGAGGGAGCTGTCTCAGACTTCACCATCCACCCCCCCCCCCCCCTCACCCACACACCATTCACTAGCTGGGACATGGGGGAAGTCAGGAGTGAGGGTCAGGCAGCTCCCCCCTGTCTGTGAAGCCAGCCTCTCACTAGTAATGCAGGGAGGGAGCTGTCTCAGACTTCACCATCCTCCCCCCCCCCCCTCACCCACACACCATTCACTAGCTGGGACATGGGGGAAGTCAGGAGTGAGGGTCAGGCAGCTCCCCCCTGTCTGTGAAGCCAGCCTCTCACTAGTAATGCAGGGAGGGAGCTGTCTCAGACTGGTATCAGGGTTAGGGCACTGTGTGCAGGAAGATCACAACACTCCTGGTATTAATAGGGATAGGGCACTGTAAGAGATGACTGTAGTAGATTGAATAAAGATCTGATGTTTCTGCTCTCCTCACACCAAACAAAAACAACACACAAGCAGAGAAGCCCTTCTTACAAAGCTGAGCTAGTGAGTTAAGTAGGAGGAAAAGTAAACATACTGGTGCCAGTGTGGCTACTTTAAAAATACACTTACCAACAATCAATTACATATATTTGAACTGTGTACAGTTCCAGCCAGGACCACCTTTCTAAAATGCACAGTGATTGGCAAATTCAACATGCACTAGCATTTCAGGTGCCTGCTAACAAAAATAATAAACAAACAAGTTCTAGTCACGTGAGTGCTGATCATTACATTACTTTTTTTGTCAAGCTTCCAATTGTTTCCATTTCACATCCCCCCAACCATATTGGTAACATCAATAGATAAGAGCACAGCCAGCCAATAGGATTACATACATACATATTCATTCCTAAGTGACCTTTACTGACCTGGGAAGTGTGAACACTTTGTTTCATTTTCTGTTGGTGTTCGTTAGTTTCCAGTTCCATTTCCCATCCCCCCAACCATCACCTCAGTGGTAACCTTGGTAACATCAATAGATAAGAGGGCAGCCAGCCAATAGGAACACATATTCATTCCTAACTGACCTTCAGTGACCTGGAAAGTGTTTATTTGTATCATTTTCAGTTAGTGCGCACTAAATCGAGTTAGTGTGCACTAACGGGGAGTTAGTGCGCACTAACTCGAGTTAGTGCGCACTAACACGATTTAACGATTTTTAACGATAAATCGTTAGAATTTCTATTGTATCGTGTTCTATAACGATTTAAGCCGATATAAACATTATCGGACGATAATTTTAATCGTTGAAAAACGATTCACATCCCTAGTCAAGACTATGTTAACATGGCACCAAAAGTGGCATGAAGAGCACAAGGTCCCACAAGGGGCAAAATGGTATCAGCATGGAAGGAGTTTTCCAAGATACCATTAAAGGAGCAAAATAGCAACAAGCCTAGCCAGATCACCTCAAACTGCAAAAATAGAAAAAGGACAACAATAATGCATGATCCACCAAAGCTGTATGAGAGGGGCAAAGTGTCACCAAGTATGTCATGAAGAGCTCAATAAATCATGAACGGGGAAAAAAGCATCAAAAGAGGCATAAACACCCACAAAGCCGTGATGAGGGTGAAAGCAACTGAAAGAGTGGCATAAAGTCTCCAAAACATCATGATAGGCACACAGCAGCCATCAAGAGTAACAAGAACACTCCAAGCCTCCAAATGAGGGGCAAAAAGTGCCAACCAAATTGTTAGAAATCATTAGCAATGAAAACATCAGAGGAAATCCATGGATAAGTTATGATGTAATTTCTGAAGAAGCTGGCTGTTTGGACTAGCAATTGTTCTTCACTGGGAACTAAGACACTACTTATTAGAGGCATGGGAACTAAGATGCTACTTATTAGAGGCATGGACTGCTCTTTGACCTCTATCTGTTTACAATCCTTTGATTCAGGAAATCCAGAAAATTATTTTTCTTCTGAATTAATTTTTGCAAATACTGCCTCTATTACCTTAGAAGCACTAAACATAGAGGATTGTGATACTGGTAAATCTTAATGATTCTCAACCAGTCAGAACATCATTCCAGCATTCCACATATATTTCATCAAAAACCTTTTTTAGAATACAATACAATGGCATGCTGGCAAGCAAGTCACTCATTTTCTTTATTCAACCCATATGGTTGTACAGTATTGAGGGAATAGATCCACTGCTGTTTTTTTTGCATATAAGTAAATAATCAAAATCCCTCCCCCCCCCCAACCCATGAGAACTATGTACAACCTTATCTGATACCACAAAAGTAAAATGTGAAAAAGTATGATTAGCAATGATTAACAGTGTGGACAAGTTGTGCACACCACTAATTGTCATGAGCCTTTCAATCCTCTGCCTAACAATAGAGCTATGATGCTCTATCATTCTTGTTTTTAATGATATCTTGGTTTTCCCAATATAAAATACATGGCAAACTTATCACATAAGATATACAGCTCCCTGAATGGCACATGTTGTATATGCAGTTAGTCTACAAGCAGAAACGGAGAAGAAAACTGCACTCAGGGATCAGATAATCATTCAAAAGAGATGCAGTGAAGTACAAAGCCCTTGCACATACATTTCAAGTGTTAATGTAAAGCTTTATTTAGCATGGCAGCTCCGCTGTTTTGGAACAAAAGTAATACTTTAAACGGGTCCCCCCACAAGGACCCCGTGTTTTGCTGAAAGGCTGCATCAGGAGGGACAGTGGTACATAAAGTTTCCAATCTAAATAACAAATACTCAGAACCAAGATCTATCAAAAGATGGGGAAAACATATGTTGTTATTAAGGGTACATAAATAAAGTGACATGCACACAGATACAAACATTTAAAGATGCTATCAAATGGTGTGAAACAAGTGTCCAATCAGGGGACAATCAAAAACCAGTGTTATAAATACATTGGATCAATGAAAAACTTCTGAAAATAAATCAAGTGAAATAAAACCATTCTATTTCTTTGTCCAACATGTCTGAAGAAGATGAAGAGAAAGAATGAAAAAAGATCTTCATTAGACTTTTGCATCTAGTGTTCATCCAAGTATAAACCATACCACGCTTGCAATCCACTTCATCCCTTAAGAATTTTTTTTTGTTTCTTCATCTTAAGTTCTTCTGTACATGTGGCCATGGTTTGATTAAAATCTTTCTAAGCCACTTCAAAAACATTAGCTGCCAAATGCAAGTGAAGCAAATTCAATATTTCACACCTTGTTCTTAATAAGGTTGGTTGTAGATCTAGCATGTTCTTGTTCTGGTTGTGGGTATCGGTAGTGGTAGTGGTAGTGGGTAGCGGTAGTGGGTAGCGGTAGCGGTAGTGGGTATCGGTCCTGCATCAACCCACGATAATCAATACACGGATGAAGGGTACCGTCCTTCTGGCCCACAAAGAAAAAGCCGGCCCCCACCGGGGAGGAAGACCTTTGAATGAAGCCCATTTGTAGATTTTCCTCTATGTATTCTGACATAGCGTGGGTCTCTTGTAGGGACAAGGGATAGACCTGTCCTCAGGAGGTGTGGAACTTGATACCAGATTTATGGTAAGTCATATTCCCAATGTGGGGGCAGCATGTCTGCATCCTTCTTGGAAAAGACGTCTGCAAATTGGGAGTATTGTGGAGATAAGCCATCAGGGATCAAAGTGGTGGGTAATCATGGTAGAGCAGTGAGCTTCTTTAAGCAGTTATTTTGGCAACCAGGGCCCCATTGAGTCAGCTAAAGCAAGGACTAGTCAAACTGGGGATGGCGTAGCTGTAGCCAGGGAATGCCGATCACCACCAGATGGATGGCCTTCCAAATGACATAAAAGCTGAGACGTTCCAGGTGGTGTGTATTAGTGCAGAATTTCAGTGGAGTGATCTTCCCTGGAAGAGGATCCCCATGAATGGAGGAAAGAGTCAATGGTACTGGGAAAGAATGAGTAGGAATTCACAACTGCTTCACAAGATCTTGCATCAGAAAATTCCCACCAGCTCCGGAGTCTACCAATACTAAGGTGGAGAAGTCACGACCTCCCATGGAGAGCGTTACTGGCAGCGTTAATGGGGGAACAGGTGAGGTCAGACCTAGAATCAATCTCCCGGTGAGTTCTAGGCCCGTGAGTTTATTGGATGGAAAGGGCAGCGAGCGATTAGCCAGGTTCTCCACAGTACAGGCAAAGTCCAGCCCATTGGCACCTCTGACATTCCTCAGGAGCGAAGCGACCACGACCCAAATGCATGGGTTCTTCCATCTGTTTTTCAGGAGATGAAGAAGGATGTGAGATAGGAGAAGAATGTTGGGGATGACTGATGGCAGTCCCAAGCCTTCTTGGGCCCTGTAGCTCATGGGCTCTCTCCTGCTGGTGTCAGAAGATCCTGCCTGTTTACTAGATAAGACCATCCAGAGAGGCTGGAAATTAACAGGCTGCCAACTCATTCTTCATTCTGGGTGCTAGCCTATCCAAAAAGATAGACCAGAGGCAGTCCTCTCCCCAATGGGGTTTGGTAGCCAGTGTACAAAATTCAACTGTATAACCCACCAGGGAATGCCCGCCCTGATGGATACGCAGGAGTTCAGATCCGAAAGCTGCTAAATGACCTGGTTCTTTGAAAACTGTCCAAAAAAGGTCCAGGAATTAGGGAAGATCCTGGAGAATGGGGTCTTAGCATTCCCACAGGGGGGAAGCTCTGACTAAAGCCTTACCCTCAAGTAGGGACAGAATGAAGGTAATCTTCATAACACTATCTGGGGACAGCGCAGCCTGAAGACAAAAATGCATATTGCAATGGATAAGGAATCCCTGACATTGCTGTGGATCCCTGGCATAACAAGGAGGAGCAGGAAGCAAAATGACCGAGTGCATGGGTGGCACCAGCATCGGAAGACTCAGCGTGGATGGGGTTGCACCTGTACCTGCAGGTACCACAGAATCAAGGCGGGTGCTGAGATGATCCATGGATGCCACTAGTGTCTCCAAGCCCCTTTGCTGTTCCAGAATCTTTTGAACTAGGCCCAGAATAGCCTCCTCCATATCCATGGCCTTGGCAATCTGTTCTGATCATGGACCCTTGGACTGAGGGGCAGTTGTCTCTACCTGTGTGGAGGAACCCCACAACTCCCCACTGTTGGCAGGCGAGGCTGTAGAGGAGCAGAAACCCCACTGGAGCTTCACCACTACCAGTCCACATTCCCCTTAGGTTGATCCCTCAGGTACTGTGGCCACCTGGACTTACGTGGGGGTCTCTGTGGTTGATGTCCAGGCAAGGGTCGAGGCAAGTGGCGATACACGTGGCTGGTGTTTGGGCAAAGGTCAAGGCAGGTGGCAATACTCGTGGTCAGTGTCCAGGCTAAGGTCGAGGCAGGAATCAGTCTGAAGAACAGGATGGGACAGGAACTCAGGAAACTCAGGAGGCACTCAGGAAGCTCAGGAAGCTCAGGAGTCTCAGGAAAGTCATTGCCATGGCACTGGTAGAGTGCAAGGACTATTTTTATATAGTCCCTGCAATATGATGTCATGGCCCTTTAAATCAAAAGAAAACAGCTCTGCATGCACCTAGGGAGTTGGTTGAGGCAGGCTTCATCGGACAGCCTGCAGGCCACTCAGAGTTGGTTCGGGACGTCCCGCCATGCTGCTGGCTGAAGGAGAGACAGGCCAATCACAGGAAGATGGCATCGAACCCTGGCTGGTCCAGGAAGCCTGGAACCCTGCCACTGGAGGAGAGGATGGCTGACCACAGGATGACAGCGGCGGACCCCAGCAATGATCAGAGATCCCAGAACCTCACCGGCTACTCCGCGGCAAAAAGTAAGCAGGATCAGACGCCGGGCAGGGCAGCCGACCCATGCAGCAATTCTACAATCAAAAGCACTATTTCTATTTATTTATATATTTATTTATTAGTCACCTGGTAGTGAACTCTAGGTGACTTACAAAAGATATGTACATAATCCAAATAATAAAATCAGATATAAAATCATCTCACATATAATAATCCAAATAGATAAGACTCACAAATTTAATTAAAGCAAAACTTGATAAAACAACTAAAAACATCAGCAATAACAAAACAGTCCCTAAAGAACTTAAACATCAATTAAGCAAAAGCAAATCAGAACAGGTGTGTTTTCAGCTGAGACTTGCTGAGAATGTCTTGGTGCAAGTGGTAAGAAGCATTTCAGCAGGCAGTGAATTCCATTGGACTGGAGTGGCAACTGAAAAGGCTCGTTCCCATGTCTTCATGAAATGTGCACAGTGTACAGATGGGACATACACCAACCTTCGCTGAAAAGAACGCAAAGCAGGCATAGGATTGTACAGATGGAGTATGGCATTCACCCAAGGTACTGAATCAAAGGCAATAAGCTTCTGAACTAAAGTAGTAGCAATTTTATACTTAACTCAATAAGCAGCCAGCAGCCAATGAAGGCTGATCAAAATATTGGGTAGTATGATTCTTAATATTGTTATCACTAATCAATCTAGCAGCAGCAATCTGTAAAGTACATAATGATTTAAACATACAATCAGGAATCCAATAGAGTTACAGTAGTCCAATAGGGTCAAGATAAAAACCTGAAACACTGTAGAAAAATCTGATGGTTGAAGAAGAGGTTTGAGACTTCAAAGCACTCTTAGTTTGAAGAACCTATTGCACAGGATAGCCTTAAATTGGGGCTAGAAGGAGATCTAATACAAACATAATACCTAACACACACTTGTTGAGAATATTATTCCATTTCTGTAAAAAAAAGAAAAACAGTATCATCTATATCAAATCTTGTTCCTTAAACACCCATAACCCATTGAGAATCCTTTGAGCATGTATATACTCAATTAAAGTGATAGCTTGCAAACCTTTTATTTAATCTGGTAGCATTTGTCCAGCCGTTAAGATTGTCAGCAGATGAAGTGGCCGGGTACAAAGGCAGTGTGTCCAATATCTCTTTAATATATGCTGATGAAAAACTAAAAACTTTGTATCAAAGAGAAAAAGAACTCATTTTAACCTACTATTCTGCCAAAAAGTGCAGATAAACACTACAACAAAAAGCAGATACATCTTCTAATGCTATTAAATACAACAAATAAAGAAGAACATTTTTTTTGAAAAATCAAAACACTCTAAATAAAGTTAATCAAATCTCAATGAACACAGCATCAGACAGTTAAATGGTGCTCAATATTACAATAAACTACCTCTTTCCATGCAGTGAGCTGCAAGCGGTGTCAGACATCGCCATCTCTAGTTCATTCATCTGCTGACTAAAATACTTAAAATACTACTTCACTCTTTTTGTAGGTCGAAAACACATATGAAAATAAAATAGGTATTGTAATTTATCTTACTAGTTTTAAGATACACGAAGAAAGAAATCAGTATTGCAAACAACTCAACTGCACTACTGGAAATTAACAATGTTTTCATTGTATCAAAGCCCAACCAAACATAGGCCCATTTTTTGGTGAGGGAACTGCCTGCCTCAGAGGTTCAAATTGTCTGGAACAAACACAGAAACACAACAAATACAATAAATATAAAAACAACCAGCGGACCCCAGGCCAGAAGAGCAAGACATCTCTCTCCTCATCCTAGACTGGACTCCTTCCAGTCCTGCCCCAGGACCATGGATGCCGGGTCTCAGACTGGCTTCTCCTTGCTAGCTGAGGGTAGCCTGAATCCTTCGCTACCCCTCCCACCATCATCTGCTCCCCTGCCAGGGGCTCCTGAACCTGGCTTATTGTCTGGAGCATCTCCTCTAGGCGATGAAGCTATATCTTAGTGGGCTTTTGAAGAGGGTAAGCAGATGAAGGTGGAGGAGATGAAAGGAATCTAAGCTGACCATAGGAATCTGCCCAGTATGCTGGGGTACCTCATTGAAGCTCAAGAGCACCTTATGGCTGTTCTGCAACTCATTACCATGAGGCCCCCACCACACTGACCAGACTCTAAAACCTGCAGCCCCTGGCCTTCCTAGGTACCTGGGCCTTTTTTTATTTCTTTAAATATTTTGCACCCTAGAATGCATACACTGCTTTGCATGCATTAGGCAATTTTATGCATACAAATGCATTCAAAGAAGCTTATTTCCATAGGAGAGAGATACATTAAATATATCGTACAACATAGATGCAATATGGTGATACCATGTAATAAACAGTGTTTGATGCATGTTATACACTGTTTACCCTGCAATATTGCCTTATCATAGGCCTATGTTAGCTGGATAAGTTAGCCATGCTGCTGAATATCCCATCTAAGTTAGCTGGATAACTCTATCCTCCTCTCTGGAAGCTAAGATATTACTGATAAAAGTCAACAAAGGTTCTTCAGCCACTAGCTGTTTAATATCCTGTGATTCAGGGAACCCAGAAAACAATTCTTCTTCTGAATCAGTTTTGTAAATACTGCTTCCATTACCTAAGAAGCAGTAATAATGGAGAAGTGTGATTCTGGATTGAGGATGACCATGAGGAAAACTGCCAGGGTAATCACTCACACTCTCTACCTACACTACCTTCTCTTCCTAGGGCTTGCTCTCAACACCATCAGTATAATATATCCTTCCATATCACCTTATTGGAGCATATGTTGCTTCTGAGTAGGCCTGCTAAATTTTCTTCAGCTATAAATTCTTCAATAGCTTCTGATTCAAGGAATCCCAAACAAGATTCTTCCTCAGAATTGGTTGTTGAAAATACTGCTTTCATGATTACTTCAGAAGCAGTAATCATGAAGGAGTGGACTGCTGACTTTGGGTATTGTACTTCTGCTGCCCCTGTCTTTGCCTCTGTCCTGCTAACAGCAACCTCTGAAGGCTCTTCTGCCTTTAGTCCTTGCTTAAAAACAAGAGGGAGAGGAACAGGTAGTAGTGCCACATTTTCTCCTAATTTGAATTTCTTCAGGGTTGAGCTGGATTCTACTCCTGGCTTTCTGTGACTAAACAAGTCTCTTTTAATTTTAGGTGCAGGACTCCTTATTTTATTACTGCTACTACTAGTACTGTTTGTACTTCAGATAGACTGGGCTAGCTCTGCAGCAAATCCTCTGATCCTGACATTCCCTCCTCTGCCCTTTTCCTTGCAGAGGCATGATGAAATTTGAAGTGCCTACTGGGGGTTTTGATATCACAATAACATTTATTGATATTGTACCATCAATCACAGTACCACTCTAGAACTGAATGACCATGTCTGTCACACACAGTTAGTCTAGTTCATACACTAAATTCATGTCAGTGCTTAGCAAGCACAGAGCCAACTGTGCCAGAGTCAGCAGCAGCTTGCTAATGGTGGCACAGACTCAGTCTTTGTTTTTCTAGGGCAAACCCTCACAGTGATTGCAAAAATGTCTCTGTCACACACACACATACCAAACACAGACACATATACAGTATAGTATATGTGCATGTGCATTGCTAACTCCTTTTGCACACAAAAATTGTTAGCAACAGAACGGAAAAAGACTGACAAGGCTGTGCTTCTCTTCAATTCAGACTGTCTGTAGCTAAACAAAAATCAGTCTTCACTGGCACTGGCACCAGCACTGCCATACTGCAGGGAAACATTTTATAATTTTAGTTCATTTCAGCAATTATTTCATAATAGAAACCTGACAATCCATACACCATTAAAGAAGTACATCAATTAATTTATAATCATTTCAGTTACTTAAAATTGTCTTTAAAGCAATGGAAAGCAGTACATTAATCAACTTTTTATTGTAGCTAGATTAAAGTAAGGTATTGTAGTTGATTTTCATTTTAAATCATAAAAGAAATCTATGTCAGTATTTGTAATACCTCTTACTTGATTCAAAACAACCTTCTAGAAAAGAATCATTTAAAAACATGTATGCACCATTGTGTATTCAATAAGCTTCAGAACTATCACCTGATGGAATCTCATAACCCCATTTTATATTAGGGGTGTGCTCTTTAAATTTTATAATATTGTTTTGTTTTTCCTTTCCTTGTTATTGTTTTTTTTATTTATGGTTTATTTCATTTCATTTTGTTTATGTGAAGTTAAATAAAAAAAAAAATCAAATGAAGAAAAACTAAACAAAATCAATACTAGATGCAAGGGCAAGGGTACTCCTTCCCTCTGCCAATAAAAGACCATTGCTCGTACCCCAAAATAAAAAAACTGAAGCCCCCAAGCATCCTCCCAGACCCATCTTACGCTATTTGTAGGATGCATAAGAAGAGATGTGCATTCATTTAGCAAAAGTGTGAAATGTAACAAATAGGCCAAATTAATTTCATTTGGGGATCCTGAACTGAATTGGGGACCTCCTGAATGAAATAAACCTTTCGGTTTGTTTTAAACTAAAGCATCGGGATCAGGTCTTGGTCTGAAATCAGAGCCTCGCCTAGAGCATAGGCCGAGGCCCATAACAGGGGATCACAGCCTAGGCCTGAGCACAATACCAAGGTCTCAACAGAGGCATGGGCCAATGAAAGGACCTTGGCTGAGTGAGAACCACAAAATAAAAAAAAAACCAAAACAACTTACCTGATCTATTGGGTATCTGATGAACGCCGGGTATTGACACTGGATCCTCGACCTAGGCCAGGGCCCAGACCCTGGCCTAATGCTGTTACCCAGCCTGACACTGAGACCTCCACCTAGGCCAGGGCCAGGACCCAGATCAAATGCCATAAACCTGGCATGAAGGCTGTGTTCCGAGACCGGGGCCCAGGCCCAGGCCCAAATACAACCTGACCCAAAGGCCAGGTCCCAATGCCAGGACCTCAACTCAGAACCAGGCCCGATACTGTGACTTGATCCAGAGGCCAGGTCCTGATGCCGAGACCTAGACCCAGACCCAGGCCTGATACCAGGGCCTCAGCCAAGAAGACAGGGCCCGAAAACTGGGCCTCAGCCCAAAGTCAGTCCCAGGCTTCGGAGCTCAGGTTTTGGAGCTCGTCTTCTTCATTCTCTTCTTTCTTTGGTGCTTGAAAGCCAAATGACACTGTACATTATAGTTACGTTGGAGTTAATTAACTCCTGGACATTCACCCCAGTGGATGGCACCATTTTGATGTACAGCAATGCCATACAAAACCTTATAATGCCATTCATCATAGGGATGTGCATTCATGTGCAACGTATTGGCAATCTGCAATGTACACGTCCCTATCATATTTGTATTCATATTTTTATATCGTATAATGTATTCGTGGGTTTGCGAAACGGATCGCGATCCCCCACGAATACAAACATATCAATTGTTTCAGTCTTTTGGCTTGCAGTGATTTCTTAGCGACCGTTTGAAAAAGGAGATAGCAAAAACTAGCCCTTTCCTGTGAGTCATAAGTGACCTCACAGCACTGTAATAGAGTGGGTCAGACGGGTTGGCAAGGAGACCAGAATGCAACCTATCAGAGCTAAGCATTTTTTGTAATGCAGCCAATCGCCGCTCTCACTCAGTGCTCTGTGACGCTGTTCCTGATGATGCAGCAATATTTATACATGAAGCACGTGGCGTGCCACACACTTTCTTGGCGGGGATGGTCTGGGGAAGTGGTCTGGGAAGTGGCTGAACTCAGAGCTAGTCTGAGTGTATCAAATCTGTATTCAGTTGCTAGCTACTTCGATAGAAAAATATATTTGTTCAATTTGACTGCAGTGCCAGCTAGCCCTGTTTTTTTTAACCACACTTTTTTAAATTGATCTGAGACGGTCTCTCTGTCAGTGCCACTGAGAGAAGCTACAAGCACTAGCAGTGGCATTTTGGTTCTTATTTTACCCCCTGGGGTAGGTTGCAAGCAACATTTGGGTGTTGTGGGTGGGAAATATATTCAATTTCTAGCTAGCTTAATAGAATTGCCATTGAAACAGATATTTCATCAATTTTGCTACTGTGCCAAGCCAGGCTTTTTTGTTAACTGGCATATCTGCAGTTTTTTTTTTAATTGAACTCAATGTGGCTCTGTGCTCTTTTAATCCAAGAAGGCAGTGCACTGGGCATCAGTAACAGTGGGCACTGGGTAGTGTACACATCAAGGCACTGTGCCTGTGGGCAGCCAGTTTTGCAGACTCAAGTATATTGGGACAGCGGTGGTCTCTGAAGGCAAATCCCCAGTGAACCTCTTTTGTAGTTACAACTTTGTTGTGTGCACATACATTACATTAGTGCACACATCAAGGCACTGTGCCTGTTGGCAGCCAGTTTTGCAGACTTACGTATATTGGGACAGCGATGGTCTCTGAAGGCAAATCCCCAGTGGGCCTCTTTTGTAGTTACAACTTTGTTGTGTGCACATACATTACATTAGTGCACACATCAAGGCACTGTGCCTGTGGGCAGCCAGTTTTGCAGACTCACACATATTGGGACAGCAGTGGTCTCTGAAGGCAAATCCCCTGTGGGCCTCTTTTGTAGTTACAACTTTGTTGTGTGCACATACATTATATTAGTGCACACATCAAGGCACTGTGCCTGTGGGCAGCCAGTTTTGCAGACTCAAGATTATTGGGACAGCGGTTCTCTCTGAAGGCAAATCCCCAGTGGTCCTCTTTTGGAAATAATTCTTTTAATTGAAATCCCTAGTAGGCACTGACATTAAATCCATAATGTCAGGGGAAGCTAGACGTGGTCGGTTGGGACTGGGAGAGGAGGCACCTCAAAAGGGAGTTACAGTCCCCCATTAAAGTTAAAAAGGGACCTGTTCCAATCTAAAATCTCTGGAGGGGCAGGCAGTTCCATCCAGAAAAAAATGAAATCTAAAATATGATGCATCGCCACCACCTGTTTCTGACCCTATAGTTTTGGAGGTGAGGGAAGGGGAGGCTGAGTCATGCAAAACAAAACGGTGAGACCCAAAAGCAGCAGTGTGACAGCAGACTCAACTTAGCATTGAAAATGTAACACAGGCACTGTTTACATCTGAATCTGATGAAGAATCATCTTGAGTTGGATTCTCATAATCAGAAATGGAAGAAGTGATAGCTGAAGAAGGTTTAGGAGGATTCATTAGTCCTGTCTTAACCTCCACTTCAGTGCTGCAGGTGAGAGATGAAACTGATGATGATGAGGAGGAAGAGAAGTCAGCACAGGCACAGAGTGTGACTGATGCCCCTGGCATTGCTTCTCAGGGTGCACCCACGACTTCAGCTCCAGTGCCAGCATCCACTCCGAAGGAAATAGAGATGGGATCACGAAAGACATCTGTGTTCTGGAGCCACTTTAAAGTGATGGAGGACCCGTGTTTTGCTCAGTGTAATTACTGTGGCAGGGCTATTAGCAGAGGCAAGCAAATGGGACATCTATCTAATTTTGGCATGACGCATCACATGAAGAGGCAGCACCCAACAACAGTATTGCCATCTGGGGATGGTGGCAGTACCAGTCAGGGGACCCTTTTTTCCAGGCAGCGTAAAGTGTTTGAAAAGGAGCAGAGTCACCCCATTCCCTCAGCTCCTTCTAGCAGTAAGGTGGCAGGCCAGCAGCCCCCTGATGGTGTTTTTATCTTTTTTCATGTCTTTAACCTGGGAAGCTATTTTTTAATTCAATGGGATGGAAACTTTGTATACAGGAGAGCAAAGGATCCTGGAGACCAATAAATGCCAAATGAAACATAATTCCAAGCAAAGACAAACAAAAGCAGACAAGAAAAGGGGGAAAAGAAAAGAAAAAGAGTGATCTTGGGCAAGTCCTCAGGAGATAGAAGGACCAAGCATCTCTCAACACGGCCACACCACCTTGCGTCTAGAAAAGAGAAAGCAACATGGAGCAGTGGAAGCTGGGTGTGAAGTCCTGGAGACCAAGAAACAGTCCAAATTCAGAGCCCAGAAGAAAGAAGCTGTAGAAAATATGAGGGTATACATAGCTAGGGGGAAGCTTCTGATCTCCCTCCCCTTCCCTCTCCGGGGTGTACTGACAGTTCTACAGAAAAGTACCACATTTTCCTTATATGCAGTATGAAAAGCCTAGAAAAAGACACCTGTTTGTCTCAGAATCAGACTGCTTTATTTTCAGACATTTCAGATGTACCACTTAGAATGAGATAGACAGCACATGCCTCTACAGCACTTAACACAGCATAGGCTTATACTGAGTAAAGCTCTGCAACATTAATAAACATAAACATATCAGAGACTTCAACTTGCTTCAAGTATGTTAAATAATTAACTATCTCCCATAACTGTAGAAGACTACTTTCGGTTCTCACCCTTACAGAGGTCCAGTTTGCAGAACTGTGGGAGACTCTGTGTCTTACGGAGGATATTACACCTTGAATTCTCTGTTGTCCCGGCCACAATGCAGCATGCAGAACCTTTCTTTACATGGGGAGACCTCTTGTAGGCAGAAGCAAGTCTGCTGGCCATAGGGAGAGGCAAGCACAGTTCACGCATCATCTTCAGGTGTTAATGAGTCTCTCTCTCTCTAGCCATCACCTTGAGTCTCTCTCTGCTGCAGCTTTTAACAGTCAGGACATGAATATGTAACAGTTCATGCCTTGTCAATAAGAGCATGAAAAGGGGTCATTTCCTCATTTCAGAGTGCTGCTCCCGTCTCCTATCAGGTGGGAAGTCACTGCTTCTGCTACATAGAAACTCCAAAGCAAAGTATTCTCTGGTACATTAATCTCTTGATCAGCGAGCTGTCTAGCTGTGTCAATGATTTTCTGTGAGATGACTTGTCTGATGAGCTCGCCCTTTGGATAAGCTGTTTTCATCTCCAAGAAGATTTGGGCTGTTGCAGAGTTCACCTATGCGGCCCCCAGGTCTGATAAACCCTTTCTTGGATTGGTTATTTTTTGTTTCCAGGCAGATTTTGGGACATGTCCCTGGGGAGATTAAGTTGTTTTCTGTCAAAGGTTCTTCATTTTGTTTATGGAAAAAGATTGTCAAAACTTGAAGGGAGGCCTCTATTAGGGATGTGCAGGCAAAAAGTTTTCGTTGCGTACGCGATAGGTATTCGTGGGGGGTCAATTCCGTTTCATGCGGAAGTATGGAGAATTCAATAAGTTGTCGATCTGTAAATATGTTACTACTAAATTAACTACAACCCCCCACCCTCCTGACCCCCCCAAGACTTACCAAAACTCCCTGGTGGTCCAGCGGTGGGGTCCGGGAACTCACTCATACCCTCGGTGCTAGTTTCATCACGGCGCCGATAGCCTTTGTCACAGGGGCTACCCGGTGCCATTGGTCAGCCCCTGTCACATGGCCATCGGCGCCATCTTGTGCTCCTACCATGTGACAGGGGCTGACCAATGGCACCGGTAGCCCCTGTGACATAGTATGGGCAAAGGCTATTGGCGCCATTTTGAGTCCTGGCGTCGGATGGCAGGTCGCTCTGGGACCCCCGTTGGACGCACAGGGACTTTTGGCCAGCTTGGGGGGGCCTCCTGACCCCCACAAGACTTGCCAAAAGTCCAGCAGGGGTCCGGGAGCGACCTCCTTGCAAGCTGGCTGTCCGATCCCAATACTCAAAATGGCGCCGATCGCCTTTGCCCTCACTATGAGGCGATCGGCGCCATTTTGAGTATTGGCGGTGATATTCAAAATGGCGCCGATCGCCATCATAGTGAGGGCAAAGGCGATCGGCGCCATTTTGAGACTCAAAATCACCGTCCCGCCAATACTCAAAATGGCGCCGATCGCTGTCATAGTGAGGGCAAAGGCGATCGGCGCCATTTTGAGTATTGGGATCGGATGGCCAGCGTGCAAGGAGGTCGCTCCCGGACCCCAGCTGGACTTTTGGCAAGTCTTATGGGGGTCAGGAGGCCCCCCAAGCTGGCCAAAAGTCCCTGTGGGTCCAACGGGGGTCTCGGAGCAACCTGCCGTCTGACGCCAGGACTCAAAATGGCGCCGATAGCCTTTGCCTTTACTATGTCACAGGGGCTACCGGTGCCATTGGTCAGCCCCTGTCACATGGTAGGAGCACAAGATGGTGCCGATGGCCATGTGACAGGGGCTGACCAATGGCACTGGTAGCCCCTGTGACAAAGGCTATCGGCGCCATGATGAAACTAGCACCGAGGGTGTGAATGAGTTCCCGGATCCCACCGCTGGACCACCAGGGAGTTTTGGTAAGTCTTGGGGGGGTCAGGAGGGTGGGTGGTTTAAATTTTTATTTAGGCCGAATAAAACAGAAATCTGTTTAATACGTGGGGAGTCGCGATGCGTTTCGCCTCTCCACGTATTTAACAGATAGCAAAAAATAAGTTGCGGATTACAAATACATAGAAAACGGATGCACACCTCTAGCCTCTATACACAACTTGCTGGCAGAACAAATAGCTCAGTCATGAATTGCTTCTCCAGGTCAAAGTTCATCGCCTCTGTATCCCTTAGCTGGAATATAGGTCTGTGTCCATAGTGTGGTCAGAATTCTTTCTTTCTTTATTTCTTTATTTATTTGGACTCTTTTATATACCGAAGTATAGCAGGTTGCCTTCACTCCGGTTTGTTGTATACAGTGATAAATCTTCTGATATCTCCTACAGAGCCTCTTTAATAGGGAGTAGGAACCAAGTCAGCTGTTTCAGTCTTTCAGAAATTGGAGAAGGCTGTAAGGTAGTAGACTGTGAGATCTTGAATTATGCAGGGGAAGGAGTCAGGTTTTGGTGAGGCTAACAGGTTTAACATGTTCCTAGTTAGTCACACAAACTCTTTTCAAAATTTGGTAAGTGCTTAGGTGGAGCTAGGCTGTTTCTTATATTCTCTTGTAACCCCTTATTTTTTGCTCCTGTAAATAAATTCATTTTAGAAACAAATGTTGTATTGGAAGCCATTTTACTTATATGCTAAGCAGGCAAGGCCTATTCTGGCAGCCAGCAGATAGTATATGTTGCTGTTTAGTAATAGCAATTTATTTATATCATGATGGCTGTCAACACAATTCCAATCAACATACAATACACCAAAATTCCGACGTGATATCTTTGATGAGCGGCAGTATATAAAAATTTATAAATAAATAAATAAATAAATAAAAACAGCTAGCTTAAAATTAAAAAAGAAGATCCAAGGTTGAATCTCAAATAGAGCCCATGCCTAGCTTATGAGCATCATAATAAGGAGCTATAGACATTCGCTAAACAGTTGTTCCATGTGGGGTGATTGGAATGCTTAGCATAAACATTGCTTCCCCTTTTTTGAATAATCATTGGTCTCCAATGTACAATTTTTTTTTCATATTTTTATTTTATGTGTGTGAATTGTTTGCCTAATATATCCAAAAAATTGTCCATATGGAGCAGAAGCAAATGCAATGCAAAAAATATCCACTTCTCTTAATGCTGCAGAAGGAAATGTCCAAACCTTTCAAGTCGCCATAATATACTCCAGGTACAAGCCCACAGAAAGCTGCCATACATCAAAATGGCACACTCCACTGGGGAGGATGCACCAGAGTTAATTAACTCCAGTGCAGCAACCCCAGTGGATGGCATCAGTTGGCAAAGAAATTTGTGGGCCCATGCCCCCGTGGCTGGATCCCACCTCTAACCACGCTGTGTGCAGCAGCCTGGTTGTGACCCAGCAGGCGGGACTTCGGCGTCACGGCAGCCAAGTTGCGAGCCAGTCCCCCTCCCCCTTCAGGCCCCTGCCCGGCTCTGATGCGACAATGGCGCAGCCAGGCAGGGGGAGGGGAAGGAGTCATCACTTGCTGATGAAGTCGATGACACTTTAAAGGGCCATGACCGAGGTACACGTGGCCTCTTTTGTTCCCAACTGGTTTTCTGCTTTTGGCCCGACCAGCGCCAGACAGCAGCAAACTACAGTAGGCCGGACAGCTTCGGGGTGCTGGGGGCGGCATGGACAATGCAAAAAAAAAAAAAAAATGTGATCGCAGTAGGAGAGGCAGGGGCCAGACTAGTGACCAACTTGGGCATCCAGTGGCTTGGCAGCAAAGCACTGGGTACCAAGGCTCACAGCTGCTGCAAGTGCTAGTCTAGCTTTTTAAGGGGGAGAGGGGCTGAGGAAGCATGAGCATGCAGTTGGACTGCAGCTGCGTACAATTGGGGAGAGCAGAGCGAAAGTGCCGTGTATTAGGCAGCAAGGTAGAGGGCCTGGAGCTGAAAGCTAGGAGTTTGAATCCCACCTGGGGAAATAGAGTATGTAAATAAAATAAATAAACAAAAAAGAGGAAAATACATATGTAGATTTAATAATAGCTTAATTAAATAAACACTGTGGCTCAGCACCAGGCCCACCTCCCTCCTCCACACAAGTAGTCATTACTCCCCAAGCAACATGACCAAGCCAGTGCAGGGCCTCAATCTACGTTTGGACGTTACTTACAAAATGGCTGACATGACAACTGCAGCGACCAAGGTACAGATGATGCTGCGGTGAGCAACCGCAGTGAGCAACTGCAGTGAGAAACCATAGCGGCCGGAGGAGTACCAGCGATAATGAGTCTATAAACATATCTGACACAGAAGAAGGCTGTAGTGGTGACATCCAGCAGTGTAGAGCAGGTAGCCCGGACTACAGGTGGTGACGAGGGTGAGTCATGAGAGGAGGCCAGGAGTAGTGGGCATACTGAAGGGGCATGCTTGCAGATGCAAGCAGCAAGCCGACAGGCAACAAAAGGAGCAAGGCTAAGCACTAGGGATGTGCAGAGCAAAAGTTTAAGTTCATATGTCCATATGTCCAAAGGGGGTCCCATTTGCGGTCAATATGGACATAAACAGAATTCAATGAGTTGAGTATATGTCCAAATGTGCAAATAAAAATTTAAACCCCTCACCCTCCTTAATCCCCCCCCCCCCCAAGACTTACCACAACTCCCTGGTGGTCCAGCGGGGCCAGGACGCCATTTCTGACCAACTTTGCAAGGAGCACGTGACGTCGGCGTCACGTCGGAGTGACGCGGCGTCACGTGATTCCCCGCGGGTTCGCGCCGGAACGCTCGTTCGGCCCAAAAGGAACTTTTGGCCAGCTTGGGGGGGGCCTCCTGACACCCCCAAGCTGGCCAAAAGTTCCTTTTGGGCCGAACGAGGATCCCGGAAGCGACCCCGCAGGAATCACATGACGTCGGCGTGAAGCGGCGTCACGTGATTCCCCGCGAGTTCCCTCCAGCACCCTCGTTCGGCCCAAAAGGAACTTTTGGCCAGCTTGGGTGGGCCTCCTGACCCCCCCAAGCTGGCCAAAAGTTCCTTTTGGGCTGAACGAGCGTTCCGGCGCGAACCCGCGGGGAATCACGTGACGCCGCGTCACTCCGACGTGGCGCCGACGTCACGTGCTCCTCGGAAAGGCTTTCAGAAATGGCGTCCTCACTCCTCGCTGGATCACCAGGGAGTTGTGGTAAGTCTTTGGGGGGGGGATTAAGGAAGGTGAGGGGTTTAAATTTTTATATTGGATCAACAATCGCGATTTCCAACTTATTCAACATAGCTATGTTGAATAAGTTGGAAATCCGATCGTTTATGTCTTATCACTTTTTTAAGTTAAAAAAAAAATAAGTAGCGTTTTACATTTATGTTCAATACGAATGCACACCCCTACTAAGCACAAGCTCTAGTTCAGGCAGTAGCTCTTCGGCTATATTTGATTCGGATTCAGCGGATGATAGCCCAGTCATAGCAGGGGCTGGCAAATTCCAGAGGCCCCCAGCACTGAACACCCTATACAAACTGTGGGAGAGCATGCCCAGATCACTTTGCAGAAAGATATGGAAGCGAGTTTACATTGACATATTTCACATTTTGGAGAGAAGGTATTCAAGAGCCGAAAGGAGGAAGGCGAAGGGGGCGGGTACGATGCATGGAATGGAAAGAAGAGTTCCCAGGAACATCATCAATTGGATTTGGGCCTTCCTGCACATAAGTGTGGTTGGACATGAGGATCCCTCCCAGTACAGTCCCATGATGAGTTACGCGGATATCATCCTTGAAGCATACAAAGAGCGTTAAGGCTGGGCATGGCTCAATTACAATGAGAAATTCCAAGACAAGATGGAAGAAAATTGTTTTATGTCCTGGGGAATGTAAGATGTCAGTTTGTTGGTGAAGCAAATGATGCGCAAAACAAGTGATGCAGGAACAAACTCAAGGGCATCAAATAAGTTCACATCCATCACGCACACTAGAGATGTGCAATCATTTTTGCCGAATTGGAATATATCAATGAAATAGTCCAATTCGGCATGGGTTGGAGCACCCAAATCCCGAGACGGATTTTCCCTGAACTTCGGGGAAAATTTGTTGTTTGAGTTAGCGCAGGGGGGGCACCTTTATTTAAAAAAAAACCACTCAACCCTTAAAATTTAATTATTTACAACCCCCCCCACCCTCCGGACCCCCCCCCCCCAAAACTTGCCTAAAATCCGTGGTGGTTCAGCAGGGGTCCCAGGAGCGATCTCCCGCTCTCGGGCCATCGGCAGCTAGTAAACAAAATGGCGCCGGTGGCCCTTTGCCCTTGCCATGTGACAGGGGCTACCAGTGCCATTGGTCGGCCCCTTTTCACATGCTTGGGGACAAGACAGGGGGCCGAAATTCAAGGCTGCCTTGCTAGGTGGTTATGGCGGGCAGCAGAAGGATGGTGCAGTATGGACTTTGGGAACAACTCTACCGGTTTGGGTACCAGTTTGTATTATTTGTTAATAAAGCTGTGGCCTTTTTTATCCAATATCTGTGTTGGTGTTTATTATTACAATTGTATTCAACAATGTACCTATGTATGTATACGAGTCAACTTGAGGTGACAGACGGTAAGGAGGTGGAGGGGGTAGGGACACAGGTGGGATGACGCTACAGTTGCGGCTGCTAGCGGTAGAGCCAAAGAAAAAAGACGCCGAAGAAAGAGGACTGCTGCCACACAGTTTATAACATGCAGGCACCGCTGTGTGCACTGTCTTATTTATGTATGTGCTGACCTACACCTACTGTTAAAAATTATCCTAAAATTGTTCAGTTGTCTACAGACTCATTTATCTTTTAAAGAATCCTTAATGTTACAAAAGAGTTGGATTAAGGATCTATTCTTTTCTCCATCTTTCAGGCATAAAAAAATAGTGAATCTATACTCATCAATAAGACTCTGGATGTTCAGGGATTAAATAAACTTCCAATTTTGAAGATCACTTGATTGAAGTCCAAATAAAGATTAAAAGAAGTGCAATTTCTATAATGAATATATATGCTATCCTTAATTTTGTCAAGAATTAATTCAACAGATTAAATTGAATAATAATGCTGCTGTGAGTGGGGATTTTAATATGCCTTTAGATATTGTTCTGGACTAACAAACTTATTGGGCAATTAAAATAAATCAAAATATACTTCTTAACAATGAAAATACAATTTTTAGGAAATTTGTTAAAAAATTGTTAATTGGTAGGAATTCATTAAGACCTTTTGATCTGAAATTTGCATGTAAAAGTAATGTTTTATACTTTAAGAATGAAGTATTCCATTAAAAGAAATTCAGAATCTTTATATTCATAAACTAGGCAGACAAAAGATTCAGAAACTGTTTATGTGATTCTTGTTTCTAACATCTTTCAGTTCACACCAGAAAGTATCCACTTTTTTTTTTTTTACCAGACTTTCATTCACTTATCCATTTTTCTACTTAATCTATTCTTCTATTAAATTAAGTAAACTGAACATTCCAAGAAGAGACTTCTTCCTTAGTTATTTGTATTGTTGAGTTAACAAAACAATGAATTATTTTGAGTGCCAGTAGTTCCATGATGCTATCATGGCCTCTGGACTGCATCCATGTAGGCCATTTTGGCTGATAGAAGATCCTACTTATGTCTCCTATTTCCTGCAGTGGCCTGATTTAATTTGTCCAATTTGATTGATTTTGTTCTTGACATCTTCATGTGATGAGACAAGTATTCTTAATAGATTTTCTGTCTGCTGAGTAGGAAATATGTTGAAAAGAGAGCAGGCTGGATACAGTGAAGAGGAATTCATTCACATGGAGCTCATGAGCACCTCCTTGCCACTCTTCATTTGATATATGACCTTAACTACTTTTTCAAAGGTGATTACTACAAGAGAAAAAATGTAAGATTATTATTTTTTTCACTGTGTGTTAGTGATTCTACCTAGTTGAATATAACTTGGAATCATATCCTACAGTGGGAACTCTGTCTTTTTTTTAGTTACAATTGCAATATTCTAGATTTACTATTCGACACTGTGCATGAGCAATTCATTCCGCTCATCCTTTTCTTTTGCCAGGTTGATACAAGGTCATGGAGCTCAATGACATGTACCTGTAACCCAGTGGTTAAAATAAAGAAAGGGGAAGGGTAACCTTTTTTTTGTTAAATATAATATCTGATCAAATGCTTTAAAACTAAAATTTGTGGTAAAGTTGATTGTCACAGTGTAGGGTTTTAGGGTTTCCATCCCCAACTGTAGACTAACAGCTGTAGACTAACAGCTGCTGGAAACTGTTAGTTTACTGTATCTATGGTAACCCAAGTGTTTCAAGCTAAGCTGATAGGACAGTTGTTGCAGTTGGGATTCTAGTCAGAGAGTGGCAGTTGAGAAAGACAGAGCAGAAGGGTTTTTATAACCCAGCTCTACCAGAGCCTGCTCAGAAACTTTAAAATGTAGTATGAAGCACAGAGAGTGTATGAGTATTGTGTGTGTAAGTATATACATAAGAGCATAAGAACATGCCATACTGGGTCAGACCAAGGGTCCATCAAGCCCAGCATCCTGTTTCCAACAGTGGCCAATCCAGGCCATAAGAATCCGGCAAGTACCCAAAAACTAAGTTTATTCCATGTTACCATTGCTAGTAATAGCGGTGGTTATTATCTAAGTCAACTTAATTAATAGCAGGTAATGGACTTCTCCTCCAAGAACTTATCCAATCCTTTTTAAAACACAGCTATACTAACTGCACTAACCACATCTTCTGGCAACAAATTCCAGATGTGCGTTCAGTGAAAAAGAACTTTCTCCAATTAGTTTAAATGTGCCATAATCTAACTTCATGGAGTGTCCCCTAGTCTTTCTATTATCTGAAAGAGTAAAAAACCAATTCACATCTACCCATTCTAGACCTCTCATGATTTTAAACACCTCTATCATATCCCTCCTCATCCGTCTCTTCTCCAAGCTGAAAATTCCTAACCTCTTTAGTCTTTCCTCATAGGGGAGCTGTTCCAATCCCCTTATCATTTTGGTAGCCCTTCTTTGTACCTTCTCCATCACAATTATATCTTTTTTTAGATGTGGCGACCAGAATTGTACACAGTATTCAAGGTGCGGTATCACCATGGAGCGATACAGAGGCATTATGACATTTTACGTTTTATTCACCATTCCCTTTCTAATAATTCCCAACATTCTGTTTGCTTTTTTGACTGCTGCAGCACACTGAACCGACGATTTCAATGTGTTATCCACTATGATGCCTAGATCTCTTTCTTGCGTAGTATCACCTAATATGGAACCTAACATTGTGTAACTATAGCATGGGTTATTTTTCCCTATATGCATCACCTTGCACTTATCCACATTAAATTTCATCTGCCATTTTGATGCCCAATTTTCCAGCCTCCAAGGTCTTCCTGCAATTTATCACAATCTGCTTGTGATTTAACTACTCTGAACAGTTTTGTATCATCCGCAAATTTGATTACCTCACTTGTCGTATTTCTTTCCAGATCATTTATAAATATAGCATCCTCCTCAATCGTCTCTCAGACATTGGTTTATCTGGACATGCCCTCCAATGGTTCAGCTCATTCCTCAATAATAGAAGCTCCAAGATCACCATCAACAATAAAGAATCTCCTAACTTCAAATCTACCTTAGGTGTTCCCCAAGGCTCCTCTCTATCCCCCACTCTCTTTAATATCTACCTACTGCCTCTCTGCCAGCTACTCACAAACCTCAACCTAACTCACTATTTATATGCTGATGACGTTCAGATCCTGATCCCTATAAAAGAATCCCTTCCAAAGACGCTCTCCTTCTGGGAAAACTGCCTCAAGTCCATCAACCACCTACTCACCAGCCTGAACCTGGTCCTCAATGCAGCCAAAACAGAAATTCTTCTCATCTCCTCCGACCATTCTACCAGCCACGATCAGTCAACCTCTTTTCCTCAGACCACTCAAGTTAGAGATTTAGGAGTCACAATTGATAACCATTTAAACCTAAAAAAATCAATCAACAATATTACGAAGGATTGTTTCTTTAAGCTACAAGTTATGAAAAGACTCAAACCCCTCCTCCACCTCCAGGACTTCAGAACAGTACTGCAGTGAACGATATTCTCCAAAACCGACTACTGCAATACTCTCCTTCTAGGACTCCCGATCTCTGCCACTAGACCACTACAGATGCTCCAGAACTCAGCAGCCAGGATATTAACCAACACTAACCGGAGAACTCACATCACTCCTCTTTTGAAAATGACCCCCTAAGAGAGAGAGAGAGAGTGTGTTATTTCTGTAACACAAAGAAGAAACCACTGAAGCAATTACTCTGTGCATAGATAATGAGAGGAAAATTTAGTTATTTTTTTATTTCATTCACTAAGCTAGCTCAGTCCAACAAGACTCTTGGACAGCAGTTTGAGGGAACTCAAATTAGTACACTTGCAGAAGATACTTTCTTTGCCAGGGTACTTAGCAACACACTATTTATGTTATTTAAAGCTTAGTTAGGTACAAATCAAGCCAGGAGACTTCACTCCCCAAAATGGATCTGGTGACAGGGTTCCCCCAGTTGCAAAAGCTGCAATCTATAACAGCAGATTAGCCAGCTATGTTATCAAGCATCAGTGGAAGGGACAAAAGATTAACTCCAGAGCAAAGGAAACAGCTAAGTGCATGCAACCAAACCCAATACTTACACAAGGATTGCTAGAAAATGAGACTTAGTCCATCATATTTACCTAACTGGATTTAAATATTATAAAAGAGAGAAAGAGAACAGAGTTACAGTATACAAAGGAGACAGAAAGTAAAGTAGTTTTTTCAAAGAGAAAAGTGGCCAACTTATCTGATAAGTACTCTCTTGGGGTAAATAACTGGTTCTATTCATTTTCATTTTTGTTAATGTGATTGTATAGGTATCTATTTGAATATATCAAGAAAATTGTTAAATGTTGAACCGGACAGTGTCATTGTTATTGCATACTTATTCTTAAAATTTGCTAAAGAGTAATAAATAAAAATTAAATACATCCAGTTATTTATTAACATTCAGAAAAAGGCTTAATACATCCAGTTATTTACTTATAATTGTATTCCATCTAAGTTACTTCTATCAAGACGCTGATTTCCCTCGCAATCACTGGGAGACTGCCTGGGTGCTTTCTGTCCCATATTTCTTTGGAAGAAGACCCAGCAGGAAGAAGAGCAGTCATATTTTCCTCTCTCAATCAGTACTTTGATAACATCTGATAGTGACTCTCTTATTAATATCTGAAACTCTATTTGAAATTTCTCCCTCAGCCACCGAAGCGGGAGAGTCACTACAACAAAGTATCCGATTGGTGAGATAACAATCCAGGTCAGTATAATGCAGTGGAACGTCAAACAGGTCATAGTTTCTCAAGGCAGACCTTCTGGGGGCTTAAAGTCTACATCATCTGTCTGCAACTCTCTGCATTGAGACATGAGCTGACAGCTAAAATTAGAGATACCTCTTCAATTATAAAGCATCCAGAAAAACAGCTCTCATTCCTCAAAAGAATGAAACAAACAGGAATAGATAAGTTACAGCAGGCTCTGATTTAATAATATCTGTGCACAGGAAAACCGTCCCTAAATGATATCTATAGAAGAAAATGCTTTCAAAGCCTTAAGAACAAACAATTCTACAGAAAGGGTATCTGAAATGGTGTCAGTTGAAAAAATATACCTAGTGTGCAGAAAAAAACAAATACACAGTGAAAAGATTCCATAAGAGAAAATGCCTTCTGCTGAAGGACTCTTATCAAAGGCATTAATTTTATGGCACTACTGGAAAAAAACAAAATGGTCAAAAACCTTCTGAGATCCTCAGCTACAAATATTACAAAACAAATCCTTAGAATTATCAGAGAAGAAATAAGGAATTCTGACATTGAAGTTATACTCCACTT
Source organism: Rhinatrema bivittatum (assembly GCF_901001135.1). Taxonomy (NCBI): domain Eukaryota; kingdom Metazoa; phylum Chordata; class Amphibia; order Gymnophiona; family Rhinatrematidae; genus Rhinatrema; species Rhinatrema bivittatum. The sequence continues at coordinate 612,369,400 of NC_042615.1, read as the reverse complement.
GCAGACCAATGACTTGGACAGTGTAGCACAAGGGAAGTTTTAGATGTTAGTAGACCAACTTAAAAACTGATAAAAAGATAAGGGGAAATTTTAAAAGCCTACACTCGTGACTGGAATGCACGCCAGCCGTGTGTATTTTAAGAGTCTCGCAGTCATGCGTGTATCTCCCGTACGTGCATTGGAAAGGTTATGAAAAAAGGGGCAGGCCAGGGGTGGGGTCTGGGCAGGGTGTGGGTAGCACATGGGTGGGCCAGAACAGCGCCATTTAGTCAGAGTCACGCACAAGTGTGTACCGGGATCCAACAACCACGTAACTTGCTGCTGCTATGGACTGTGGGTAAGTAGTAAAATAAAAAAATTTAGGATATCAGCAGGATTTTAGGGGTCAGTGCTAGTAGAGTAAAAAGCAGGTTAGGTAGGGGGTTTCAGAAGGCCACTCCTTTACTGGGGTGAACTGGGAGGGAACAGGGAAATAGGCCATAATATGTCGCCGCACGCATCTACTAAAATATCCTCACTTATGAGCACAAGACAGCATTTGCGCACACATGCACATGTCAATATAAATTTGTGCACACGGGTAACGGATTATAAAATCAGCGCATCCAAGTGTGTGCACTGGCAAATGTGTGTGACTCTTAAAATCTACCTTATAGCATTTTCAGAAGAACTATCTGTTCGTGGTAAGAGAAAGGAAAATTGTGGCCACATCACCAGTTTCATTAAGTGACTCAAAACCTGCTGCAAAAAATGTTGGGGGCTGGAGCCATATATTGAACAATAAAAGGCTATATCGTAAGAGGAAAAAAGATCTAAGTGAAAAAATATGTTGACAGGCAATCAAGCTAGAAGAGAGTGGTGGTAGACAAAAGCCAATTGCTTCCAGCTATTATTCCTGAAAACCAAATCAAATTGTAGGGAAAATCACAAAAGCAGGTGCAAGTGACTGCATATCAAAGAGAAATTATATATGCAAGTTCCCTTTGAAAACTGGTGTAAGACTTTCAGTGAAAAGTATGCATGGACTTTGTACCAATGTGGGCAGTTTAAAACTGCCTTTTAATTAACTTTTTTTTTAACCAATCCTTAAATCTTTTTTTTTTTTTTTTTTATAAATAATTCTTTCAGTGTTGACTAGAAGCTTTAAAACTATTATAAAAAAGAATTCCAGTAATGTTGCCTGTTTCTCCGCAGGGCATTTTATTTTATTATAATTATTATTATTTTTTTTTTTTGCAGTTGCCTTTGATTCTGGGAAATATTCATTACTTTACCACTTAATTTACTTTGTATTGAGTGCACAATTTATTTCATTCTATTAGGACTAAAACATAAGAATTGATTTCTGTAAATCAAGCACCTTCTGCAAGCTGAAGAAAAGATAGATTTTTCTGAGTTACAACATTTTATATCATCAGTCAGTGTTCTCCTTTAAACATTGCTTTTTATACTTGGCATGTTTTTAAGATACGATTCCTACACTATGCGGCCTATGCACTAAAACTCATGCTATAATATATTTGTGAATCATTCCCGAAATAGATAAGAGGTGGGTAGTTCATCGGGGCCTCATATATTAAATGCCCAGTCGCTAGGCTAATGAAAGCTTATTGTAGCGCAAGCTTTACTTTATTTATAATCATAGGTCCCGATGAGCTAATTTTATAAAGGACACTATAAATATAGCTGTCCCGATGCACCTGAAATCTCAAGTTGTATTGTAAAGTTGTACTTAACTTGCAACTTTCAATTCAATGTCCGGCATCAGAGTCGCAGTGCTGATGGTATGAGTGGTAAAAGTGGTGAAGTCCGACTTTGTTCCGACACGTCTGCTGCCGATAGTTTACTCACGGCTGCCGATAGTTTACTCACGGCCAGCGATAGACTATGCTTCAAGAAGGATCACACAGAGACGCTTTTCAGCGCAGCTATTCAAGTCAGTATGTTACATACATAAAGTCAAGCATCTTTAGCAAGCAATAGAAGAAGGTAACAGCGGCACCCGACCCCCTGAGGAAGGAGGTTTCCTCCGAAACACGACGTGTCGGAACAAAGTCGGACTTCACCACTTTTACCACTCATACCATCAGCACTGCGACTCTGATGCCGGACATTGAATTGAAAGTTGCAAGTTAAGTACAACTTTACAATACAACTTGAGATTTCAGGTGCATCGGGACAGCTATATTTATAGTGTCCTTTATAAAATTAGCTCATCGGGACCTATGATTATAAATAAAGTAAAGCTTGCGCTACAATAAGCTTTCATTAGCCTAGCGACTGGGCATTTAATATATGAGGCCCTGATGAACTACCCACCTCTTATCTATTTCGGGAATGATTTATTAATAGTTGATTTCAATTTTTTCCTGATTATTGAGGATTCATTTGTTTGTGTAATAATATATTTGTGTGCATACAAATTTTAGCATTCATGCTAAAATTATATTTAATATGCCATGTGATAATTCTTTTTCTAGGGCTGCTATAATGCAGATTCTATAAAAAGGAAATAAAAATTATTATATTTATCTTAAAATTCCCTGTGGTTTTCAGTCCCAAATAGAGATGTGAATCGGAACCGGAATTGGTTCGGATTCCGGTTCTGATTCACATGTGGGTTTTTTTTCATTGGGCCCAATCACGGTTTTGTTTATTGGCTGTGCCCGAGCCGATAAACAAAAAACCCACCCGAGCCTTTAAAACTAATCCCTTTGCTTCCCCCACCCTCCCGACCCCTCCAAAAACATTTTACAGGTACCTGGGGGTCCCGGGAGCGATCTCCTGCTCTCGGGCCATTGGCTGCCACTAATAAAAATGCCATTTTGATTAGTGGCAGCCGACGGCCCGAGAGCGGGAGATCACTCCTGGGACCCCCACTGGACCACCAGGTACCTGTAAAATGTTTTTGGGGGGGTCGGGAAGGTGGAGGAAGCAAAGGGATTAGTTTTAAAGGGTTGGGGTGGGTTTAGGGGTTATTTTTGTGTGCCGTTTTTCCCGCCCTCCCCCAAAACGATAAGAGAACCCCCACGATCAATATCGTGGGGTTTTCCTATCGTTTCGGGGGAGCCCCCTATTTCTGACGATTTTGAAAATATTGACAATATTTTCAATCACCCGAAGTCCGATTCACATCCCTAATCCCAAATCCCACCCCTTGTTCCCCCTACTCCAACACAAGTCTGAAGGATCTAGCATGTAGGGATGTGCATTCGTCCTGTTTCAGTCACCCTGAAAAACGAAGGAAATTTCCCCCAAATTTTCAAAAATTTCATTTTTCGGGGTTAGAGTGTGCTAACTCTCATTAACGCACACTAAACCCCGTTAGTCCGCGCTAACCTGAAATTCGGGTCAGCCGAAAAAAATAAACCGAACCGCAGGAAATACGAAATTTCCCGTGCTTCCCCGATAAGAAAGCCCACAACGATTGGGCCATCCAATACACATCTCTACTAGCATGGCCCAATCTCTGACAAAATATTGAAGGGTCTGCCATTGTTGATAGCTGCCAATCCATTTCCCCTTCTTTTTCCCTCGCCATCAGGTGTTCTTCCACCTTCCTTTTCTAAAGTCCTAGCAGAAAAGATCAGAATACAAAAGACTACCATTTGCAACCTAATTCCTGCTAATTTTCAAAATGGCACATGCTGATTTCTCTTGCTATTTTCCCACATGTCAGGGAAGGGGAAAATTGGACCATGCTGAGTCCTTCACTATTATGTCAGGGACATGGGGAGATTGAGACTTGGGGGCCCATAGTGTTAAACAAACATTTGACTATCTGTTATATGGGCACACTACCAGTTAATGAATGGCCCAAGGCAGGTGTTAAATTTTAGGTCTTAATGAACCCATGATAAATAATACATGAAAAACATTATACCATGCTATTTAGTATATGCCTGCTAAAGCCTAATTTGCATAGGATGCTCGTTTATTAACATGCAGCTATGTGCTAATTTTAAACATTTTGGGAGACTGATTTAGCATGAAAGCAAGACCCTTTCAGGTGAATTTTAAAAGTGTTGATCAAGTTAAATGGTCCATATATGCAAGTATCTGGGCCTTGCGTGAGCAATACATATTTTAAAATCCATAAAATATACACATATATGCACATGCATGAGTAAAAAAAAATTGGGTAGAATTGAAGCATGTCAGGAGTTTTTCTGGGCAGGACCCAAATTTATTTCAAAAATCAGAATTTTAAATCTGGCCACTGCAGTGCACAGCAGGCTGTTAGCTGCACATGTTTACTTCTGCTCTTGATAGGGTGCAAGTCTACATAAATATGGGGTAGATTTTTTAAAAAAGCGCGTTCGCGTACTTTTGTTGGCGCACCAGGCGCAAACAAAAGTACCCTGGATTTTATAAGATACGCGCGTAGCCGCGCGTATCTTATAAAATCCTGGATCGGCGCGCGCAAGGCTGCCGATTTTGAGCAGCCGGCGCACACCGAGCCGCGCAGCCTGCCTCCGTTCCCTCCGAGGCCGCTCCGAAATCGGAGCGGCCTCGGAGGGAACTTTCGTTCGCCCTCCCCTCACCTTCCCCTCCCTTCCCCTACCTAACCCACCCCCCCCCGGCCCTATTTAAACCTCCCCCCTACCTTTATCCCTGGATTTACGCCTCCCGGAGGGAGACGTAAATCCACGCGCACCAGCGGGCTGCTGGCGCGCCGAGACCCTACCCGGGGGTGAGGCCACGCCCCCGGAACGCCCCAGGCCGAAACCAAGCCCCCGGGCCCGCCCCCAAAACGCCGCGTCCCGTCCCCAAAACGCCACGTCGTTCGATCCCGCCCCCGACACGCCCCCTTCAGAAAACCCAGGGACCTACGTGCGTCCCGGGGCTCTGCGCGCGCCGGCGGCCTATGCAAAATAGGTGCGCCGGCGCGCAAGGCCCTGCTCGCGTAAATCCGGGCGGATTTACGCGAGCAGGGCTTTTAAAATCCGCCTGTATCTGTTTAGGCCTAAAACATCTGGGTGAGGGTTCTGGGTCAACTGGAGGGAATGTAGGCTGAAGAACCAGGGGATTCTGGATGACATTGAGATGGACTGGGAAAACTGGTCTACTAATTGGTAAAAGTGGGAATGTCCTTCACATGAGCATGTTTTAAAATCCGCTTACCTGAATTACATTTGCTTAAACTCTTCATGAAATGGGGAAACAAAAAGGAGCTATCATGAAGGGCAAGCCAGTGGAAATGTCAGCTGCCCTTCATCAGACCATGATGCCAGAATACGCAGTAACTCTTACATTGGCAGTTGAAGCCAGCTTGGCTGGGCTTGGGGATGCTAACCTGGAGGCAGCAGAAGTCTCTCTCAGCCCCGGCTGCCAATCCACTCCGCGTTTGCCTACTAGTGCCACCATTTTCATGGATGCTTCTCCTGTAGTTCCTGGACTTTTGGATGCCATTTTTCATCTTTTGGCTCTGCTCTCTCTTCCAAGCCGACACAGATTTGGCAGCAGAGCTCAGTGGGAGAGCTACAAGAGTTTCCGGGAACGGTGGTTGGTGCAGAGAGGACGGTTTCACAATTTACCATGCTGGCTGGACTATCTGAAGTAAGGTCTATAGTACCTTCTTTGGCCCTTTCTTTGGGTATTCATGACTCTGCTTCTCTGGTGAAACCTGCAGTAATAACTCTGGATAGCTTTTGGAATGTTATGATGTCTATTAATAAGTCTGTGTCATCTTTAGTCTCTCTAACAATAGATTTCAATTAAGCTCTGTGGAAAAGAAAGTATCTGAAGGAGAGACATCCTTAACAAAGATTCAAGATGGGCAGGTTAATAATATTGTGAGTGTTAATAATATTAAAGATCTGTTGTCTATCTCACACAGAATTGAAAATGCTAAATTTTTGCTTTTTATATGAAGGATGTTTTATCAATTCCAGAGAATACACTGCCTCCTATAGAAAAGATCTTTTTCTTTCCTGTTTCTAAGAGATCAGTGGATAATGTCTTGGCAGATGTTCCCAATAACTTAACTAATTTCCAGGAGAATTCTCAAAAGGAAAATGTTGTGGGTCAGGCTACTTGTTCGTAACCTTTGTTTTCATGCAAGACCGTAATAACATTTTTTTTTGTCTATTTTCATAATAAAGCTGTTTTGTTCAAAGGTAAAAAAATTTGGATGTTCCCAGACCTATCCAGAATTATGCAGGAGTGTAGAAATAAGTTTTGGGCTATGAAACCTGAAGTTTTTTCCTTAGGGGCTACTTGTATTATTCGTTTTCCTTGTAAATGCGTAGTAACCTTAGAATCTTCACAATTTATTTTCTTTGATCCCATAGAGCTGAGGAAATTTTTGGATTCTAAACTTGGTATCGTGATTTCCTCTTCCTCTGCTAATGTGGAATTTTCTTGATTGGATACTGTTCTGCTTTGAAGCTCTCATCCTTATTATGGGGGTCATTTATCAAAGGCTTATCGCATGTAAAAAGGCCCTTTTCGCGTGCGATAGCATGTAAATTAGATTGGGGCAGAGTCAGGGCAGGGAGGGGCGGTGGCTCTATTCAGTGTGAAAGCCGGCAGCTGCCGCACTGCAGCTGCAAAAATTGTAACGCCGTGGTGCGAAGGCTGCGGGCTTTCGCAGGCCCGCCCCCCTTTGACCCCGCCCCCCCCCATTTTCGCAGGATCCATCACTGCGATGAATGATGAATCCAGGCCTATGTTTGTAATTTGCCTTGTGTTTTAGCCATTCACCATGGCTTTTTTCTGTTCCACCTCCTATATAGGGGTCTAAATAAGGCATGTCCTGGGATACTGTACTTATTTCTCTTTTTTAAATGATCTTTATACTGTTCTGTATAACCATGTACACTGCCTATTTTTCTTTGTCAAATATATTTTATTTTATATTTGATTTAATATTAATAAATAGTTAAAAAAATTAGGGGCACATATAAGAGCAGTAAGGGTATTTTAAATCAATTGTGCTCACGATTTAAAATTCCTGTGTATGAGCACTCATGCTCCCATACGCACATATATGGGCACCCACACGCTTGATTTAAATCTACTGTCTTAGTGCAAAACATTCTATTTTGCCTGTGAACTAAACCACCTTAGTGTGCATGCTATGACCCAAACAGGCCGATGATATAGCATGTGCTGGCTGCAGCGCAAGGTCAACACGTGATTGGATGGGTGTTTTGAATGCGAGCCCATAATCCCAACTGCAAAACGCGGGTTAGTGCATCTAAAATGTGCATCCAATAGGGATGTGCAGAGGGATGCCATATTTTGCATTCGGGATTTGGATTCGTCAGGGGGTGGATACGTTGCATTTGGCCGTATGGCGCCCCGATGCATTAATACGTCCATTTTGATTCGTTCCTCTGCTAAAATTAAATTAACTACAATCCCCCACCCTCCTGACCCCCCCAAGACTTACCAAAACTCCCTGGTGGTCCAGTGGGGGGTCCGGGAGCCATCCCTTGCACTCACACCCTCGGTTCTGGTTTCAAAATGGCGCCGATAGCCTTTGACCTACTATGTCACAGGGGCTACCGGTGAAATTGGTCAGCCCCTGTCACATGGCCAACGGCGCCATCTTGTACTCCTACCATGTGACAGGGGCTGACCAATGGCACCGGTAGCCCCTGTGACATAGTATGGGCAAAGGCTATCGGCGCCATTTTGATTAGTGGCAGCCGATGGTCCAAGTGCAGGAGGTCACTCCCGGACCCCCGCTGGACCACCAGGGACTTATGGCAAGTCTTGGGGGACTCTCCTGACCACCACAAGACTTGCCAAAAGCTTAGCGGGGGTCCAGGAGTGACCTCCTGCACTCTGGCCGTCGGATGCCAGTACTCAAAATGGCACCAATCGCCTTTGCCCTCACTATGTCGCAGGGGCCGATGGTCGGAGTGCAGGACGGAGTGCAGGAAGCCGCTCCCGGACCCCTGCTGGACTTTTGGCAAGTCTTGTGGGGGTTAGGAGGGTCCCCCAAGACTTTCAAAAAGTCCCTGGTGGTCCAGTGGGGGTCCGGGAGTGATCTCCTGCACTCGGACCGTCGGCTGCCAGTAATCAAAATGGCGCCGATAGCCTTTGCCCATACTATGTCACAGGGACTACCGGTGCCATTGGTCAGCCCCTGTCACATGGTAGGAACACAAGATGGCGCCGATGGCCATGTGACAGGGGCTGACCAATGGCACCGGTAGCCCCTGTGACATAGTAGGTCAAACGCTATCAGCGCCATTTTGAAACCAACACCGAGGGTGTGAGTGCAGGGGATGGCTCCTGGACCCCCCGCTGGACCACCAGGGAGTTTTGGTAAATCTTGGGGGGGTCAGGATGGTGGGGGGTTTGTTTAAATTGGTTTCTTTAGGCAGCCAAATAATTCGGTGAAGATTTGTGTATTCGTGTATTCATGGGGAATCGCGATACATTTCGCTTCCCCACGAATACAATGAATATGGCCACATCCATTGAGGATTGCCAATACGTAGGGACCGAATGCACACCCCTAGCATCCAATCATGTGCTTAGATAATAGCACTCATCACATGCAAATACATGTTGATGATGATATTATCTATTCCTCCCATGCAAAAAACAAAAAATGTCTACTCGAGGTGCACATTTTTACTCACCAAAATTAACGCTTGCCCGGAGCAGGTGTTAATTTTGGAGAAGCACAAAAAGTATACAGAAAAGCAGAAAATACTGCTTTTCTGTACTTCCTCCGACATAATATCATGGCAATATTAAGTTGGAGGAACTAAAAAATTAGAAATGTCCCAAAAAAATGAATATTGGCAATACGGCCCGCGTGCAGGAGGTCACTCCCGGACCCCCGCTGGACTTTTGGCAAGTCTTGTGGGGGTCAGGAGGCCCCCCAAGCTGGCCAAAAGTCCCTGGGGGTCCAGCGGGGGTCCGGGAGCGATCTCCTGCACTCGTGACGTCGGGTGCCAGGAACCAAAATGGCACCGGCGCTACCTTTGCCCTGTCACATGGTAAGGGCAAAGGGCCACCGGCGCCATTTCTATTAACGCAGCCGTGGCCCGAGAGTGGGAGATCACGCCGGGACCCCCCCCCCACTGGACCCCAAGTAATTTAAAACATTTTGGGGGGGTTCGGGAGGGTGGGGGATTTGTTTTAAAGGGTCGGGGTGGGTTTTAGGGTTGTTTTGGTGTGCCAGTTTTCCCGCCCTCCCCCCTCCCCCGATAAAACGATTTTTTAACCAAAAAAACCATGACGATCAGATTTCCCCCCTCCTCAGCCAAAATCGATCGTTAAGACAATCGATCACACGATTCACATCCCTAATATATTCCACATGTTAGCATATTTGTCATAGATTATCAGCATTGTCTCGGTTTAATTGTTTCGGTTTAACTGTTTTGGGTTTAATTTATCCACTCTTTCCCTCACTCTTTTTAAAGTATCTAATTGGTTATTACATCCAGTTTAATATTTTATTATTTATTGGCATCATATACTAGGTGCTCTATTTTTATTGCCTGATTTTTATCTTACTGGATCCCAGTTCCTGTAACCCTTCTTCTGTGTAATGCTTCTATGCTATATATGTTTCACTGTAAACCGATGTGATATGTAATTTTTGCACATGAACGTCGGTATATAAAAGTTCAAAATAAATAAGTAAAATAAATTTGCATTTTGCATTGGGCGCCCAGAGAGGTAGATTTGCGTGCATTAAGGGAACGTTCGCTCAATCATGAGCATCCCTTTAACGCGTGCTAATATTGCATCGTCCTGAAAATGAGCAAAAAAAAAACTTTAATGTATCTTGCCCTATATTAGCACCAAATAAAGATGTAGATACTTTTTAACAATGAATTTCTAGAAAAGAGAAACACGTATGACTCTCTTTATACACTTATTTTTATATCATATTTCATTCTCAGTTAATAAATAATGCTGCTGTATTCTTCCCAATAAAAACATTAATTTGCAATTAATCAAGAACTTGGATCCACAGCTATTTGGCTGGGTTCCACTGTCCAGATGACATACAATTAATTTGATGTCTAAAGCTAAGATTGCCTACATTAGTTAGGAAGCATACTGTTGCAGAACTAAACTGAAATGAAAAACAAAATGTGATTTTTAGTGTCAGCACAAGTACTGTAAAGACATGTAACATAGTAATCTTCTATATATATAGAAAATATACCTAGAAGCAAGTGGTGTCTATCTTTAACAGAGAACCAGAAGCTTTTTTGCATGCTTCTTCTCAGCAGCCCCAGCAAAGGATTCCAGAGAACACTGTAAGCTGTCTCCACTTCAACTTCCACGGCACCCATACTGACAGGCCTGGCTCGACTGGGTGCCCATACCGCACATTTGCATGGGCAGCACACCTGGGGGAAGGTGGTGAGCCGGCAACAGCAGTAGAGACTGTGGAGCTGCCAGCCAATGAAGAAAAGAGGCTGCAAGCAGCCGGCATTCAAGCCACAATGTGGGCAGTGGAAAGACTGTGTCTGTAATCTACTCCACTTCCCCTCCCATACCCTGAAGTGGCTCTCCAAAGACTCACGCCGCTCAATATTAGATAATGAGAGTTTTATTAGTTTGGACAAATTAAATGCCGCAGCCCAAAAGCATTACATTCACAAGTAATAGACAATAATAAATTGATACAACAGCAAGCAACATTATCAATAATAAACAATCCCGAAACTTTGTTCACTTAGCTAAAGCTGAACTCTTAGTGACCAGCGCTCCCCCACTAACCAGTGCTAATCCCATAATTCGCTGATGCATATGCACACCCCCTTGGCCGTAGAAGCCAGGGGCTGCCACTGACCCCTTGTCCGTGGAAGCCACGGCGTCATTACCAGTTATCCAACCGTAGAAGTCAGGGTCGTTTGATCCAGTCGCCTCAGTACTCATATTGTCCCTCACCCTTCTTGGCCATTGAAGCATCGAGGGTCTGTGTTGGGCCGCTGGCTCCCATCGGAGCCACCTGCTCCAGTGGTCCGAGGGCCGCCGGCCTCGGAGCCATGACCTACGTAATCTAAAGGCAGGGGTGTCACTTTTGCTGGTCACCACGCCAAGGTTCCCTGGTAACGAAACCGCTTATCAGGAAACCCCCCAACTTCTCAATCAGCTGCAGCCATCATAGGCAGGATTGTCTCAAGACAATCTTGCAGATCACTGTTAAAGATATCCCACCCTATATCGGAGAGATGTATGCCATCCGATCTGAATAAACCTGGGCTTTCATCCAGCAGATCGTTTTTAATGATAAACCATTGATTGTAGGCATGAACTTTGAAATCCACTTATAAATTTTCTTGCGAACCTTTTCCATTGCACGGTGCGATTGCTCACTTCTCCAGATCCTACGGGGAGTGATATAGGACCAGACGATTACCGACTGTGGGAGCATGTTATATAACGAGACCAAATCTTTTTGTATTTTTTGTGTGAGAGCCACACTCCTAGTGAGAGGCAGGTCGTTACCCCCTAGATGTAAGATAATAGCAGATTGGGGGGGGTGGGTGTTTTTTATTAAATCAAGGACAGTTGGAATCAACTGGTCCCATCTCATTCCGGGGATCCCTTTTCAAAGCAGCAAAGGTAGATGAGCCGCCATATCAAGGTGTTCGCCCGAAGGCCACTCGAAGGCCCTCCTATGTGCCCAGCGAACATAGGAATGCCCAATAATCCATGCGATATGCAGCCCCTGCAGTCCCCGATCTGTCGGCAAATAAAGGCAGATGTTATGAGTCATGTTACATGCTATCGGCTAAATAATTATACAGTCTGACATAACGGCTAAATCTCCCTGATTGTCATCTACCTTTTGCCATTATCTTCTTGTCTTGTAATCCTAAGCTTGCTGCCATGGTTGCTGTCCCTATACGGAAAGAGTGAATTGAGTAACCAGCTACTACAATACCCACTGCATGCAGTTCATTGTGGAGGACCCGACTAAACTGATATCGTGTAAGAGAGCTACTATCCTTGTGTACAAGCAATTGCCCTCCTCACGGCAGGCAGTGCTTTAGGAATAGAGTGGTGGACCACACAGGACAAGTGGTCTCCCCCAACCATTCTCGGCGGATGATGTTGGAACCAACGCCCCATTGATCAGTCTTAGACCTGCGGATGTGTAGGGTAAGTTTTTTACGTTCGAGCGCCGTATCTTCCCACTGTAAACATGCAGAGGCCGGCCTATTTGCAGAGTGTGCGGTCAGCTAGCTGATGCAGAGGGCCACATAAAATGACAAGGAAAACGTGCACTTGAATAATGTAGACTCTGAGTTATCAGAGCAGATGCCATCCAGGGACAGAAAGATTTTTCTCAGGATATCCAAAGCTATGGCCTCCTGGCGTCTTGAGTCTTACCTGCCTCCCTATGCCAGCCTAACATAGCCCTCTTTATTGGGAACAATGATGTGCAGCTGGGGAATCCTAGGGTTCTGGAAAAGAAAGACAGGCCAGCCAGGCGGTTTGCTACTGCGGCTCTGGATTTTCCCTGGTTCTTGCAGTGTAGTATGTATCTCGATGGGGAGTAAATCGAGATTGGCCACTCTGCGATTTTTTTCATTTCCGTTATCAAGAAGCTCTGAAAATCTAGCAAGGCCTGTTTATAACTCCGTCGTGTGTTTTCTGATACTGATCCCAAAATTAAGTACCAAATCTCAGGGGGCCAAGCTGCCAGACCTCCTTGGGTATGGGGTTGGTAGCTGATCTGCCATCGGGGTGAGGCATCGGAAGTTGTGAGCTGTAACCGAGAGAGGGAGTCAGCAAAGTTATTACATACACCAGGAATGTGTGCGGCACAGCAAGTTATAATAAATTGCAAGCAAAGTAGCACAAATTGCCTTATCAGCGCATTAGACTCAAATGTGCGAGCAGAAAGCGCATTAATAACCTGGACAACCACCATGTTGTCAGATCTGAATACAATATGGGACCTGACAAGTGACTCCCCCCAAATCTTGAGGGCAACAACGATTGGAAACAACTCAAGGGATGTAAGGTCCTTGGCAATCCTGTGTTGCAACCAATGGGGCGGCCAGCAGTCCGCGCACCAAGCTCCTCTGAAATATATGCCAAAACCAACTCCTCCCACAGCATCTGTGAAGAGCTCTAGTTAGCTATTTTGCCTAGGAGGATGTTGCCAAAAGGTGACACCGTTAAACTCCCGCAAGAATATTTCCCAAACGGTTAAATCTTGCTTGATTGTGCTAGAGACCCGAATACGGTAATGCTTCTTACGAACACCAGCAGTAACTAAGGAAAACCTGCACAGGAAAGCCCTGCCCATCGGTATAACTCTAGATGCAAAGCAAAGCAAACCAATGAGAGACTGAAATTGCCGCAGGGTGGCCTTTCTTACGCTGCACATCTCAACAATAGCCTCGCGCAGCTTGCAAACTTTCTCGGAGGGGAGTCGAGATATCTGCACCTCGCATCTAATTCAATCCCTAGAAATGTTATACTTCTGGCTGGGCCTTTGGTTTTGTCCTCAGCCACTGTATACTCATATGTTCTCATTCTCCAGTTTTTTCTGTCCTTTATTTCCTGGCTACTCTAGCCCCCAAGTTCATTCTCCCTGTTATTTGTATCTGCGCCTCGGCCTTCCTGTTATATGGTTTTTGTTCACTTAACCCCAAGTTTGATGAAACCGGCCTGATATGAAGCTTGTCATGAAGTTCGGTATAGAAAAATGGTAAATAAATAAATAAATAAATAAATAAATAAAGGGACGCCAAATGTTCTCGCCACCGCTTGTGCTGCGCACAGCAGGTTGCGGCAATCAGCCCCATCTCGCCCCACCAGCAGGAAATCATCTAAGTAGTGAACCAAGAGCCGAGAGCCCAACTGTTGCTCGATGACCCACTGCAAAAAGTAAGCACAGGATATCGAGCAGCCCATGGGGATACAACAGTCGTAATAGAATTGCCCTCTAAAGTGTAAACCCAGTAAATGGAAGGACTCCGGGTGCACTGGCAAGAGGCGGAATGCGGACTCGATGTCTACCTTTGCCATTTGTGCATGGCGTCCAGCATTTCTGATGATACTAATGGCGGAGTCAAAAGAGGTATAAGACACTGAGCATAGGTAAGGGTCTATTTGATCGTTGACAGAATTACCAGGGGGGAAGGAAAGGTTATGTATCAGGTGGTAGTGGCCTGGCTCTTTTTTGGGTACTATGCCCAGAGGGGAAAACACCATGTTTAGAAATGGGGGGTAGGTGAAAGGGCCCATTACCCACCCTAAACCCAATTCTGAGTGACTTTTCTTTGCAGCCTCCTCTTCGTGTAAGGATAGGGAATGAGAATTGCTTGGTGGGGGGTGAAGTGGTTTATGGGGGCGAGTTGACATGGAATTCTAAAACCGAATGTGAAGCCATTATAAATTTCCACAGCTTTGTTGGGGAAAGGATAGCATTGCAACCAGGGGAGCATGGCACTAACGCTGACCGGCGTTGGCGCCAGCGAACTCATTTGGGTGGCTGCCGGGAGCCTGTTGAAATGGTCTGTGATCTCTTGAATTCCGGCAGTGTATCGCGGGGTGTGATCCCAAACCACAGGTGGCACAGAGGTGCTTAAATTTGCAGCTTGCCCATGTACAGTGGCCAGCGTTGAACTGTCTGCACAAATCACGCCTCCCACTGCCTAGAAATGAACTCTTATCTCGAATAGTGCTCGGGGATGACAGGGAAATGACACTCCATAAGCCAAGAGGACTTATGGAGTGTCATTTCTTGTAAGCATAGATCCAGTAATCTATGCTTCCAGGAAATTGCATGATCCTGCGCCATACTTTTCCTGAACCTGATGTCATAATCCAGCCAAGCCCAACCGCCCCGTTTCTGGGCTTTTATTATGGTATCGATATATCAAATGAGAAAAGGGGCTTGCTCTGGCTCCCGCTCTACCACAACACTCATGAAAATGTGGAATGCTTTGATCCAATTGTGAATATTCTTGGGAATTTTGGGTCGCTTGTCTTTACCTTTGCTCAATCCTTTTTCTGGCTCACCATCCAAATCCGTAATAAGCAGGGAAAAAATGTCAATGAAATGATTCCATATTTTATTCTTGACTGGCAGGGGAACGCTGTGTGCTAACAAAGTAACACCACATAAAACTTCCTTCGCAACAGGTGGAGTGGTGACTTGTGATACAGCCATAGTAGCCAAAATGGTATTAATGGGAGGCAATGGCAAGGGGGCGAGCGTGTTACTGCTTGGGTCAAGTATCTGAGGAAGCTGGCTTGCATTAGAGGCGACCGCAACCAAACTTGGATCATGTAGCACAGGTAGCGCATTCGCAAGAGTGGCCGCTGTGTCAAAGGGGCTAGCGAGTCGCTTATAGAGTCAGCCTCCCAAACGTTTGCAGCTGACCCACTGCGTCTTGATGACTTTTTTTTTGTGAGACTTAATGGCATTGTGTATGGCCCTTGCCAGATCCATGTCATCGCCACTGCAGTTCGCTGAAGACGAAGCAGTGTCAGAATCAACTGTGGAATTACCTCCTCTTGAGTTCTGATGGCTCGTCCCACTTATCGCGGTTGCCAGAGGTACTGAATCTTCAATGGTGTCTCTAGGGATTGGTGTCGCTGACCGTGCATGTTGCCGAGGCCTGGAGGTGTTTTGACGCGAGGATGTAGTCTGACCCTGACAAGAGTCAGCTGCTGCTGCTATAGAGTCTGGATCTGCCAAGTTATCTTGTTCCAAGGAACTATTTTGTTGCAAAGATGTTTGAGAGGATACTTTCTTGGAGGGCCCTGGCTTCTTGGAGGACCTAGTAACCTTCTTGGTTGATCCGGAGTGTTTTTTATGGGATACCAAAGGGTTAAGTGTCAACATAACATAACATAAGAATGGATAACCCTACTAGCTCATGTAACAACTGTAAATACTTGTATATACTTTGGATTATTTATTCTTCCCTTAGTTCAAAGACATGCCCAAATTCCCGTTTTCGCATAGTAACTTAATAATATTGTCCCTTCTGTTCCCTTAGAGTCTCATGACTGTATTCCCTTCCTTCGTTGCCTCCATACCAACTCCATATTGTTTATTCTGTTAAACGATAAGTTATATGTAAAGCCTGTTGCTGAATTTAATGTTCTACTGTAAACCGATCAGATGTTCCAAACGATGAGCGGTATATAAAAACCACAAATAAATAAATAAATAAATAACATGTGCTGCCTGACCCACTCCATCCCATGCGTTGCTGCCTGTTCCCGTATTTCGGCTAACAGCTGTTCGATGTCAGTGTGGTCCATTGGTGTCGAGGAGCCATCTTGTCTGCTTCTATGCTTGGTGGCCCTCGGTCCTCTGTGTTGCGTATCGGCAGGTCTCCGCGGGGTTCTGCTCCTACTTTGAACCCTGGGGTTCGAGTCTGAGATGGTTGCCTCATTCGGCATTATCTCCTGTGGTATGTTTTTTTCCGATGAAAAACTTGTCTTTTTTGCGTGTCCCCGGTCTCGTCTACTAGGGGCCATGGACTGGAAGCTGAAAGGACAGTAAGAAATTAGCACCAAATGAATGAGAAATCATAATATAGCAACATTTTTTTTTTTTTTTATTAAAAAGGATTTTTTTTTTTTTGGATCATGTGCCCCTACCCAACATGTCCACCATGCGCCATTACCAACATGGCTGTCACCATGCACCCCTACCAACATGGCTGCTCCCAAACAACATGTGGCCGCTGTCATGTGCTCCCAACCACATGTGCCGTTATCAACATGGCTGCCGCCATGTGTTCACAACCACATGTGCTTTTACCAACATGGCCGCAGCCATGTGCTCGCAACAACATGTGCCTTTACCAACATGGCTGCCGCCATGTGCTCACAACCACATGTGCCCTAACCAATATGGCTGCCGCCATGTGCTCGCACAACATGGCCGCTCTCCCCCTCCCGAATGCCCTCCCCCCTCTCATATAACCAGTAATAAATAAAACACATATATATGATGCCATGCACCCTTTTTCTTAACTCCTTGAATTTCCTACCTTGTCCTGCATCGGGCATATATAAATATATATGTATATATAATTAAACACATTTCTTTTCTCTCTCTTTTTTTTTTTTTACATAAGCATGACAAATTGCCCTTTTTACAGATATGTTTAACAATTAGAGCCACTGGCCCCTAAAAACTAAACATAATATATATTAAAATACACACACACACACACACACATATATATATTTTTTTTTTTAAATTTTTTTTTGTAAGCATGACAGAATGCCCTTTAAACAACCATGTTCAAACCATTAGAGCCGCTGGCCCTTTAAAAAACATCTTTGGCCGCTGGCCGTTAAACATAAACATGTATTGTGACTTGAGCTTTTATCTGTTAGGCCCTTCAAGCCTTTGCCGATGGCTAAGCATATCAGATGGTTAAACTATAACTATAAGCACATATGGCCGCTGGCCCTTTTAACATATATATTTTTTTTAAATTAAAGAAGCTAGCCGAGTCAAGCCGCTGGCCATGAGAAGGGATCTTACCCCCCCCCCCCCCCCCCCCCCGAATGCCCTACCCCTAAAAATAAAACATCCAAGCATAAAATTTATATCTCATCATTTTTTTTAATATACATACAGTACCGTGCTGATAGTAGGATTGCGCTGCTGGCTTGAAGAACCTGCACACACCCGCAAGATCGCATAGTGCCGCGCTGCCCCGAGCCCGCGATGCTGAGACAAGAACCGAATTGCGACTCCAATCTGCCTGCAGTCAAAAGCGAAACTGAAAGCAGCAAAGCCGCTTCCTTCGCGCACTTGCAGCCTGGATCAGCAGGAATGAGCTTCAATGGACTGCAGCACAAAAAACAGTCCGCAGACTGAGAGGAGACCAACGAATCCACCGCCGGCAGGACGAAATGGAGCTAGGCAGAAAAAACAAAGGTAATCTGGCGATGCCTGGACCAAAAGGGCAAGCTGCACCCTCTGAGCTTCCCCTTTATCCAGGCTCGCCGGGCCCTCCCCTCCACCACACCCTCCCTTGGCTCCCACCCGCCTTGCCTTCCCCACCCCCATTGTGCCCCACTCCCTCATGAAGTCATGGGGCTCTCCAGTGGCTGCCGGAGAGAACTGACTTCCAGTTGCATGTACATGCACACCCGCATGCACACAGCTTCTTCCACTCTCCCCCCCAAAACAGGAAGGCCAGCGAGGCTGGCCCAAAGCATCGATTCAACTTCGATTTCGGATATTTCATTGAATGTCTCCCATTGTTTAACATCTCTTTTTGGCATTCTGATGTTTTGTTTAGTTATTTTTGGAATCTTTGTTTTTAGGTTTGTTATCTTGTCGTTAAATAATGTAGCTATTTCATTACATCTGTTTATTGAAAGGTTTTGTGAGGAGTCAGATGTATCGTTTGTGAGATTTTTTACTATGGTAAACAAGGCTCTAGGGTTGTTTGCGAATTTCTCTATTTTCATGCTATAATATTGATTCTTTGCGTTGAGTATTATTTGTTTATAGTAGGCTAGTTGTTTCCTATACTTTGTCAGGTTTTCAGTTGTTTTATTTTTTTTCCATTCTTTTTCTTTTTTCCTCAGATTTATTTTAACTACCTTTATCTTTTCGTTATGCCAGGGGTTTGTTTCTTTGGGTTCCCTGATGCTCATATATTTAATTGGATTTATCTCATTTGCTAAATTTTTGGTTGTTTGCATCCATGCTGTCGTGGCAGATTCGCAGTCGGTGCAATCTATTACAGCTAGTTTTTCTTCTAATTTGTCTTTCAGGGTGTCTATGTTACTTCTACCATTGTTCCCTCTTTCTTCATGGATATGTCCCAGTTCACATTCAGAATGTGGGCAAAAAAATTTTAAGTTCAGTTCATTACTTTGGTTCATTTGCCTCCACAATCATTTCAAACAGAAATTTGTTTTATTTTATTTTTATCTAATTTGTTTGTTTGTTTCCCATTAAATCAATGGCATTATTTCCCATTAAAGTGCACAGGCATCTTATATTTCAAGCTCCAAAATGTTTTTTTAAATTCAAGTTTAGTGAAACTTGCATGCAGACATGAGCAGCAGAAGGATGCATTGAGAACATTGACCCTTGAGCTGGATCGAGAGTTGGAAGATCCATTGAAAGAGATTACAATGGCTCTCGTAGCCGGGAGGTGGAACTGGACCAGGAGACCTGACAGGAACTTCACCTATACCAGCCCTCATTCCCCACAGTTTGAGCCCAGGGGGGTCCAGCGGGGGTCCAGGAGCAACCCTGAGGTTGCTCCTGGACTCCCGCTGGACTTTTGGCAAGTCTTATGGGGGGCAGGAGGGTCCCCCAAGACTTGCCAAAAGCCCCTGGTGGTCCAGCGGGGGTCCGGGAGCGATCTCCTGCACTCGGGCCATCAGCTGCCAGTAATCAAAATGGCGTAGATAGCCTTTGCCTTAACTATGTCACAGGGGCTACTGATGCCATTGGTCAACCCCTGTCACATGGTAGGAGCACAAGATGGTGCCAGCCATCCAGTACTCCTACCATGTGACAGGGTCCGGCCAATGGCACTGATACCTTGTCACATGTTATGGCAAAGGGCCATCGGCGCCATTTTGATTAGTGGCAGCCGACTGCCCGGGAGCGGGAGGACGGCCCAGAGTGGGAGATTGATCCCGGGACCCCCACTGGACCACCAGGTACCTGTAAAAAGTTATTGGGGGCGTAGGGAGGGTGGGGGAAGCTAAGGGGTTATTTTTAAAGGGTCGGGGTGGGTTTAGGGGTTATTTTTGTGTGCCATTTTTCCCACCCTCCCCCAAAACGATAATGAACCCCCACGATCAATATTGTGGGGTTTTCCTATTGTTTTGGGGGAGCCCCCGATTTCTGACGATTTTGAAAATATCGACGATATTTTCAATCGTCCGAAGCCCGATTCACATCCCTAATAAGAGCTGCTTCAGGACTCTGGGGAATCTCTGCCATCAATTCTGCCTTTCTCTGATGCTTACTTTATCTTCAGGGAAAGGGCCAAAGCATGGCTATTCAGCCAGCTTTCCCCTAAATTTCATTAATAGAGATAACTATGACAAGTTCAGCAAAAGACAACTTCTTTATTCATCATGGAACTTAGTTGCAAAACCTTATTTTCATCCACAGCTGGACTTTATCCAAGTGCACTAGGTTCCTGTGTCATCATGGAACTTAGTTGCAAAACCTTATTTTCATCCACAGCTGGACTTTATCCAAGTGCACTAGGTTCCTGTGTCCCTTTCCATTATCACTACATGACTGTCCTTCATTACCCTCACTCCCTACCCATCTAATGGATTTGCCTCCTTCCATCCCTCTACTACCTCAAATTATTAATTTAATCCCTTATGCCTCCAATCTTATCCCTACCTACCATACTTGATTTCCCTATGTCAATTGTGTACTGTTAATTATTATAATAGGAATTTATTGCTAAACAGGTCCTGGAATCCTGGCTGGAGTGGCACAAATGATGATATAGCCCACCCACCACCACCACCAGCAGTACCACATATGAGGGCATTACTGAAGGGGAATGCCTTATGAAAACTCTTGCAGGGTAAATGTTTCAGGGCTGAATCCATTTAGATGGAAAATAACAGTCCATGTCCCACTACCACTACCCTCACTGTCCTATGTTGTATTCAATGCTGCTGTGAGCTGTGGCTTCAAATCCTGATTTTCCGAGTGACACTACTTGTAACCTTGGGAAGTCACTTTCTTTCCAAATGCTGCAAGTCCTTTTGAGCATGGGCTCATGGTACCTGTTTGTACTTTGCTGTATTGTGCCCTGGGTTTGGGCTCTATATACATTCTAAAATAAAAATAAAATACACAAAACTGATGAAAGTATTGCAGAGCTTGAATAACAAATAATCTGTATAATGGAAAAATTGGCTTGATCTGCTGAAGGACCCATGTTGTATCCTAATGGGTAGGGCAGTTATTACAAAGATGTAGAAAAGGTGCTTTATTATGTTTGCATACATACAGACCTTCATGCTTTGAAACTTGCAAAGCTTTGTGAGGTGTTTTTTTTTAACTTTAAAGATCATTTTCTAAATGTGTCTTGTTGATGTTTTTCCCCATTGCATCCTATGGAATTAAGCCGTGTAAGTCTTTGAGAGGATATTTAAATTAGGCAGGGTTATGATTAAAATGTTGGCAAGCTATTTTGGTTTCTTTCCTAAAATCATGGTGACATCGCTGCTTCATTATCCTCAAGGCACTTCATCTGCCCAATTCAAATGCTGTGAGTTTTGCATGTCTGAAAAGGAATAATGAGTTTCAAGTATATTGAAATGAAGCATATATTGTACTCCAACCCATGGAGATGGGCCTGCATAAAATCCAACATTGTGCATACATTATCAACCTGTTTCCTCTACCTGAGCATTTCAAGTTCAGAATTGAATATAAGACATTCATTCAGTGCTTCTGAATAGCTGCTCGCAGCAGCTTTTTGCCAGTCACTAAATGGGTGAACCAATCCCCCCCCCCCCCAAAATTACTTATTTTTTGTTCATATTTGTATTTATTTCTTGAGGTAATATTAATGTTTAAAGCTTTGAAGTTATTTCCATTAATCTCACCTATTATGAATCAATGTAAATTTGATTGCTATTGTGCAGCTACTTATAAGAATTCTTTGAAGGTACCATACCAATATATTTAAAGCATGAATAAAGATGAACAGAGGACATAGGGGATGTATATATATATTTTTAAATAAGGGCATAGTCACAATAAAATAAGCACTCATTTATTTTCCTTTGAATGAAAAAGTACAGTAATATAAGATATAAAATCTATTATGATAAAAAGAAAGGATACCAAGGAATAAGAACAAAAGTATATGTTGCAGAAGCACAAAACTTGGCAAGACAGCATTTTGAAGTAACAACCTATTCATGATCCTTTAATAAAAAAAAATAAAGGAATACATTTTTAAATTATTATAAAGCACAGAACACAAGATGCATAGTGCAGAGGTACAATTTTCTGTTGAATCAAAGCAGTTTAATTTTTGGGGAACCAAGTCCTCCCTACAGCTGTGATTTCCACGTGTAGCGTATCCTGTTTGGATAAAGCATGCATAAAGACAGAGCTGTCTGAGGAAGCGAATCTACAGTGAGCGTCAAGGGCACTCAGAAGAAAGTGGAACATGATGGACGAGAGCCTTTATCCAATTTCCTATTCAGTGCTATAGTATGCTATTCAGTAAGCTACACTGAAGCAATTGTAATCACTGCTTTCATTCCTCTAATTAATAAAACCTAAGTAATAGCTTGCATTGAAACATTTGTAATTGTTTTCTTCCTTTCCTTAATTAGAAAGTAAGCAAGGTCTGTTTAAAGTAAAGAATAATAAAATATTAGATGAGACATTGACTGTATTTTTACTGCTATGAAGCCTCTTTAGTTAAGAGGTTTTGCACGCAGCATTCTGGGAGCTGTCAAAAAGAAAAAAGAAAAGTAGTGACTGGAATTTTCAGCAACAACTTGGGAAAACTTCCATTTTGCTAACCTCATCATTCCCTTCAGTCTCATTTCTGTTGCATGTCTTATTAGTAACAAAAAGAGCTCTTTAGTCTATTGGAATTTTGATTTAATGATTGGCACAATTGCTGAAACCACAACTAACCTGATTTTTGCAGTTATCATACTGTTGCGCTGGTGGGGTTGACGCAACCCATAGGGCAAGCCCCACAAATCCCCACCATTGGGAAGCGGAGCTGACTAGGAGATGGAGGCCAACTGGAGCTTCACCAATACCAGCCCTCGTTCCCCGCAGGTTGAGTCCTTGGGTGCCAGGTCTGGCTGGTCTTAGGCAGACTTCTATGTGATGACTCCCAGTAGATGAGATGCAAGGATTGCCAAGGACAAGCAGAGGTATCAAGGGACCAGTGTAGGTCCAGACGTGGCAGGGATCCAGAAACCCGGGCACCAAAAGGAACAGGGCAGAGACAGGTGGTGCCCAGGTAAAAGAAGGCCGAAGCCTAAGAGGCCAAGTCCAAGGAGATACCGAAGGCATAGTCAAAGGCAGGCTGGAGTCAGGGCGGGCTGCTGAGCAAGACAAGGTACAGAGTCCAAAGGAGCAATGGTCAAAGCCAGAAGGTCAGTCCAGAGCATGGTCCAACATAGCAAGGGTCAAAGCCAGAGGTTGATCCTGAGCATGGTCCAACGTAGCAAGGGTGAAAGCCAGAGAGTCAATCCTGAGCGTGATCCAACATAGCGAGGGTCAAAGCCAAAGGTCAGTCCAGCGAGACAAGGAAAGGACTAAGGTATGGGTCAGGATCAGGAACCAAGAATGAAGTCAGGATCAGGATCAGGAACCAGAAACAATGGGCAATGAGCACACAAACGTGGAGACCTGTTGCCAAAGTAAGGAACTAGTGGCGGGGCCCTACCTTAAATAGCAGGGCCCGATGATGTCATCATCAGGGGCCGTGGGCTAGTTTCCCGCCACGGCCCCTTTAAAAGTATGAGAGAAGTGCGCGCGCCTAAGCCAAGGCCCACAGGTTGCCAGATGACGGCGTCTCCCCACGGCCCATGTGGAGAGACTCCCTGCGAGCTGAGGAGGCCCACGGAGAAGTCAGGAACAGCCGAGGAGGCTGCAGGCGCTCAGGTGCGTAGGCGGCTGTTCATAGCCGTGAGCAAGGATGGTCTGGGTCCGGGAACAGAGCTGCAAGGGTGAGTAGGCCCAGTCTTGGGCCTACCGAGGATGGGACTCTCAACACAACCACTAAATTAGCTTTATCTGCACTATTTTCCCTGGCAAGTAAGATTAGATACATTTTCAGTTTATATATTTTATTTTATTTTTCCAGTACGATATCAACCATAGCTCCCATCCACAGAAATTCATTGTCTTGCCCAAATACTGCATGTACCTTTGGGGGTCTATTAATTTGAGTCTGGAAAGTAGACAAGAATAGCTGTATGGGCAAACTGGTCAAAAATTGGGATTCAATTCATGAACAGAGACATTGCAGGAAACAGAGTACTGGCAATTTGAAAGATAATACATTTTTAATGAGACAATTGCTTAGGGCCTGACTTACTAATAAATCAGGTCCATAGTGTGCAAAAGGTGTAACTATTATTTCTTATTAGGGCTAGGCAACCTCCAGTCACTGTGGACAGCACCAATCTGCTGAGGATTTTAAGATATCCATATTAAAAATACATGAGCTAGATTTGCATACATTTGAAGCAATATACATACACATTTAATTCATGCATATTCATTAACAATATTCTGAAAACCTGAACAGATTAATGTCCATGGGGAATGGAGGTTACTCCCCTTGCCTTTCATCCCATCCCATATCCATAAAAAATAAAATACTACTCTAAAACCACTCTAGTGCTCTCTGTATTTCTCCTCTGCCTTAGCTGTCACAATACAGTTATTTTAGTCATTCTAGATCTCTATTTCAAGGGTACAACATAGCACTCCAGCAGCAGTTCATTTTACAAATTCCTTACATTTTAAATCCACAAGGCAATTCCTTGATTGAAAGCAGCTCCACACACTCAGTTCTCTTCCCTGAGCAAAATAAAATTTGGAAAAGTGATCTAGGGAAAGAAGAGGGAGAAGTGAGCAAGAGAAAAAAAAAGTATAGAATGATAAAAGAGCAAGGAGCTCAGAAAGGAAAAGGAATTTAATGGGTGTGTATAATTTTGTATGAAATGGGTTGTGTGAGGTCAGGTGGGAGATAGACCATATGAGCTGGATGTATGTAAGAGGTTGAGTAAAGGTATATATTTATATATTTGAAAGAAGCTATGTGGGGATATGTAAGTATGCTAGGGATTTGCAGAGACAAAATTTTCATTTTGGTTTGTCAATTCATTTCATAGGTCAATTCCATTCATTTGGTTTCTTTCAAACAAATAAAGTTGTTTATTCATCTTATTCATTCATTTGTTTACTATTAAAGTCAATGGGGAAAGCATTGAAGTTTATTTTGGGGTCCAAAACTGGGTTTTTCTCATCAATTCTATTGAAACTTGTGGGAAGACACCATCAAAAGGGGAAAGAGCGTCACGGCACCTAGTAAACTATGGCAAAATGGTACAAAAAATGGTATGAGTATCCTAAAATAAGGCCTTTTCTTAACATTACCCAGCCTCTGCAGCTCACATGGACTGCTCTCACTCAAGGCATCCCCTTCACCTTTTATTAAAGCCTTAATCCTATCTTCCCCGCCTTCCCCCTCTCCAGCTGGCGCTAGGCCATATAACCATCCCCTTTCACTTAAACCTACCCTGTTATATACTTTAAGCCAATATACAGTTGATTATGTACTTATTATGTTACTACCACTTTACACTGTTGCTACCCTGTTTTTATTGTTTTTTTCCAAGTTGCTTGTACCTTGTCATCTGTAAGTTGTTTGAATTGTAAACTGAAGTGATTAGTAACCTGTTACCTGAACTCCGGTATAGAAAAAGCCTTAAATAAATAAATAAATAAATAAATAAAACACCATAGAGGGGCAAAAGGGTACCAGCAGTGGCAAGACTTCTAAAAAAACAGTATGAAGAGTGAGTGTCTCTTCTCTTACTCTGCCAGAGCCCACTGCTATCCAGTTATTTCTGTGTTTCTGAATCTTGGATGCCTGATTTTTCGGTGAGAGTTGGGGAAATTGGGTGTTTTAGAGTCACAGGCATCGATCGTAGTTGCGTAGCAAGAGCAGAGGCATCAGCAAAAGTGCCAGTCCTAGATCGTGTTAGGAGGCTACCGCAATCCTGGAGACCAACTTCAAATAAAGGTTTAGGGTGGGGGAAGGGATAGAAGAGAAAGTGTTGGGGTGGGTTTGGGGGGAGGATCTGGAGCTCATGAGATTTAATTTTTTAAGTGTAAGCGGAAGTAGGAGCAGGGGGTGGGGGAGGGGGAATCCCAGCCCCAATAACTTTTTGTTAAAATGAAATGGTCCTTTTTTTGGGGGGTGGAAAATTTGGCCCCATAAAGTCTTTGCATCTTGAGTGGGAAGGAGGCGGGGGACAGGCCACCATGTGAAGTTTTTTTTTTAATTTTTTTTTATTTTAAATGGAACCTTACTTAATTGGATATATTCTTTTTTTTTTTTTAATATATCTGGTTAACTCTAAAGTTATATGGCTAACCATAGCTGAATAAGTTTAAACATAATGGGCGATATTCAAAAGAATATATGGTTATGTTTAAAGTTATCCGGCTACAATTAGTTGGATAACATTAATCAGGGATATTCAGTTAGAGCTTTATCCAGGACAAGGTACCCAGCTAACTTTAGCCAGATAACTTGTCTACTAATTATCCTGCTAAATATGTACTCCAAGATCACACTTTTGGGATTAGGGTCAAACAAGCAAGCAGAAAGAGGTGTTGAGACTATCATATTTCTGAATGAGTTCCTGAAAGCAAGAGAGATAGAATCAATGAACAGATACCCATTGGGTAAGTGAAGGACTTTAGTAGAGACAAAGAAGAAGAGTTCAGCTTTGGTTGGATTGAAATTTAAAAATTAAGAATGGATCCTAGAAAAGACTATATGCAATTACATGAAGAGAGCTGCATAGGCACAGAGGGTGAAGGGACAGAAAAAGGAAACATCTGTGAGTCATCAGCAAAAAAGAGTGATGATAACATCCAAAGGAAACAAAGGATCTCAGACTGAATGTAGAAAGAAAAGAAGAGGACCAAAAAGAAAACCTCATGGAACACCAGCAAAATTGGATATTGTTCTGCTTAGAATTTGTTGGCAGGACCCTAAACTATTTTTTAGAAAAGTAAGATGAAAATCAATCATTTACATAGTCCATAAAATTCTGAGCAGAGAAAGTAAAAAGGTGAGAGTGGTGGGGAACTGTTCTAAATGCAGCAGAAAGGTCTGGTAATGTGAGAATGGTGGAGAAAGATGAAACAAAAACTATGAGCAGGTGTTTAAACATATGAAGAAAAAAAAATTAGTCGAGTTGGCAAGCAGAAAACCTGTCTGCAAATCACTTTCTCAATATCCTGTGTATAGTTTTCTCAGTCCCTAGAATAGAA
Source organism: Rhinatrema bivittatum (assembly GCF_901001135.1). Taxonomy (NCBI): domain Eukaryota; kingdom Metazoa; phylum Chordata; class Amphibia; order Gymnophiona; family Rhinatrematidae; genus Rhinatrema; species Rhinatrema bivittatum. Next base: position 612,342,408 of record NC_042615.1, on the reverse strand, counting down.
AACTGCCTGTCTCATGAATCTCCCCTGCCAATCATATTGAAATGGGAGTGGAAATTGGGCAGAACATGCCCAGAAGGCTTATAAATTAAAACACTGTACAAATACTTATTTTTACAATATTTTGTTTGTGTTCCAGGCATGTGTCATGAACCATACTGCTAATTAATGTTTATTTCTTGCAGTGCTTCCTTGCCATTATGTTTCTACACTGTATTAATTCTATTCTTTCACTTGGAAGACTTTTAGATTAATAGGGAGGATGGTTCCCATCTCTTCACTTCATTGATAGTTTTCAATAAGAATATTAAAAAGTAACACCGCACTTTTAAAGAAAATTTAAGTTACTGACAGTGCTAACATTAGATTCACTTTCATAATTTCCACAATGTTTCACATTCATAGATTAATGGCAATATTAGGAGCTTACAAACCAGTACCCTTGATTCTCTTAGAAAATTCTCCCCCCTTTCCCTCAGTATGGGTAACTGTGAGCACACTAGGGGTGTGCATTCATTTTGAACGCATATGTAAAACGCAACATATTTTTAAAAGAGAAAAAAAAGGTTTGAGGAGAAACGCATCGCGAGTTCCAACGTATTCAACATAGCTATGTTGAATACGTTGAACCTAAATAAACACTTAAACCCCCCACCCTCCTGACCCCCCCAAGACTTACCAAAACTCCCTGGTGGTCCAGCGGGGAGTCAGGAAGCCATCCCTGTATTCCTTTGCGAGGAGCACGTGACGTCGGCGTCACTGCGACGTGACGCCGATGTCACGTGCTCCTCCGCGCTCCGCTCCTGGACCCCCGCTGGACCCAACCGGAGCTTTTGGCCAGCTTGGGGGGGTCAGGAGGCCCCCCCAAGCTGGCTAAAAGTTCCGGTTGGGTCCAACGAGGGTCCCGGAGCGGAGGCGCGGAGGAGCACGTGACTTCCGCGTCACTCCGATGTGACGCCGACGTCACGTGCTCCTCCACGCCTCCGCTCCCGGACCCCCGCTGGACCCAACCGGAACTTTTGGCCAGCTTGGGGGGGTCAGGAGGCCCCCCCCAAGCTGGCCAAAAGTTCCGGTTGGGTCCAACGAGGGTCCCGGAGCGGAGGCGCGGTGGAGCACGTGACGTCCGCGTCACTCCGAAGTTACGCCGACGTCATGTGCTCCTCCGCGCCTCCGCTCCCGGACCCCAGCTGGACCCAACCGGAACTTTTGGAAGCTTGGGGGGGTCAGGAGGCCCCCCCAAGCTGGCCAAAAGTTCCGGTTGGGTCCAACGGGGGGTCCCGGAGCGACCTCCTGCCACATGACCTACCTGTCACATGGTAGGAGTACAAGATGGCGCCGGTGACCATGTGACAGGGGCTGACCAATGGCACGGCAGCCCCTGTGACACAGGCTATCGGCGCCATGAGGAAATCGCAGACGAGTGCAGGGATGGCTTCCTAACTTCCCGCTGGACCACCAGGGAGTTTTGGTAAGTCTTGGGGGGGGGGGATTAAGGAGGGTGAGGGGTTTAAATTTTTATTTAGGGAACCGGTGAACGTATGGACAGACCCTCAACTTACGGAATTCTCCATATGTCCATATTGAATGAAATCGACCCTCAGCTTCAACTTATCAACTTATCAACGTAAACTTTTTGTCTGCACATCCCTAGAGCACACTCTTCACAGCATGTGTATTTCAAAATCACATGAAAAAAAAGATCAAGGGCAGGTAGGGTGAGTCAACGTACAAGTAGAGATTTCATTTTAAAATCTGTCTACTTTTGAATGTGTATTTTGAACTTGAACACATGCAGGTGCAAATTATTCAGGTACTTCAGTACCTGTATTGTGCACGCTGAGTGGATTTACAAAGGGAAACGCTGCAAGGAGTTTCCCTTTGAAAATAAGCTTGAAGTCTACCTATGCGACTGCAAGCGCCATGGCTAGTTTGACAGTTTCTCTCCCCATTGTCCTGCTCAAATAGTTAAACACACTTTTCTATGAATTTCAGGAAGCTCCATGCCATTTTTCAATGTTAGGCAGGTCTGACAGCTCAGTTATACTTGAAGCAGAGCAGAATATCATTGGAAAAGAGGAACAGGTTGAATAAGTATCTTATTTGCCCCTACATGTAATACTATGGGGACAACAAATTACTGTCACAGCAGGCCAGCAATACAAATGCTCTCTGCAGAACAAAAGTTTCTTAGCTTTATTATAACCTTTTTTTTATTTTGGGGTTTGTTTCTTTGGGGATTAAATTTGTTTAATCTTAATTTTGAGTTTAATTTGCTGAATCCTAATAATTATATTAAAAAAAAAAAAAGCAAACACAAAGAAATGACCCCCCTCTGTTACCCCACAGTCATCCCACCCTCCACACAGTCATATTGTTACGGCTGTGGCTGCTGTGCTACCGCCTCACCACCAGGGGTCCCTCTAGTGCTGGCTTTCCTGACAGGCCCAGTCCATCTCCTATGTCCACTCTATGCTCTGGGTGTGCCCTTATAACCCTGCCTGACAGTTGCCTCGGTGCTTCGGCATCGAGCTCACCTGGGCTCCCTGCTCTAGCCTGCCTTGCGCGGCCTTCGGGCCTATCCTTGCCTTGCCTTGCCTTGCGCGGCCTTCGGGCCTATCCTTGCCTTGCCTTGCCTTGCCTTGCGTGGCCTTCGGGCCTATCCTTGCCTTGCCTTGCCTTGCGCGGCCTTCGGGCCTATCCTTGCCTTGCCTTGTGCGGCCTTCGGGCCTATCCTTGCCTTGCGTGGCCTTTGGGCCTTCTTCCTTGATTTCCATACCTGGCCTACGGGCCTTCCGTGTGTGTGTGTGTGGCCTACGGGCCTTCTGACCTGCCTTGCTCCGCTATTGGTGTGTGGCCTACGGGCCTTCCGTGTATGTGTGTGTGGCCTACGGGCCTTCTGACCTGCCTTGCCCCGCTATTGGTGTGGGGCCTACGGGCCTTCCGTGTATGTGTGTGTGGCCTACGGGCCTTCTGACCTGCCTTGCCCCGTCTATGGTGTGTGGCCTACGGGCCTTCCGTGTGTGTGTGTGTGTGGCCTACGGGCCTTCTGACCTGCCTTGCCCCGTCTATGGTGTGTGGCCTACGGGCCTTCCGTGTGTGTGTGTGTGGCCTACGGGCCTTCTGACCTGCCTTGCCCCGTCTATGGTGTGTGGCCTACGGGCCTTCCGTGTGTGTGTGTTTGGCCTACGGGCCTTCTGACCTGCCTTGCCCCGTCTATGGTGTGTGGCCTACGGGCCTTCCGTGTGTGTGTGTGTGGCCTACGGGCCTTCTGACCTGCCTTGCCCCGCTATTGGTGTGTGGCCTACGGGCCTTCCGTGTGTGTGTGTGTGTGGCCTACGGGCCTTCTGACCTGCCTTGCCCTGCTTACTGTGCCCTGACCCAGCCTGGACCCAGACACTGCTGACTGCCGCCTGCCCTGACCCAGCCTGTACTTAGACACTGCCTCTTGCCGCCTGCCCTGACCCAGCCTGAACCCAGACTCTGATACTTGCTGCCTGCCCTGACCCAGCCTGGTACCTGACTCTGTTTCGAGCTTCCTGTCTCTCTCCACCTGGAGCCACCCTGCCGGGTGGTGTTCACGACTCCTGACCGGAGCCCAAGCGCAACACATATCCTTCTACCTTTCTGCAACTCCTCTTACCTTATGTAGAGAACCCTATGGGTTTCTACTAAAAAGCATTGTTCTGTTTGTCACAGGAGAATTGTAATAGCATCAGTGTTGGTTATTAGCTTTCCCATGTGGGAGACGGGAAATGGTGGAGTCTCAGAATATATACCAGTTATCAAATTACCTGGCCCAGATGGTATATACCCAGAGTTCTGATAGATTTGAAATTGCAGATCTATTGTTAGTAATTTGTAACCTATCATTAAAATTGTCCATTGTACACAAAGATTGGACGGTGGCTAATGTAACCCTAATCTTTAAAGAGGGCAAAAGGGCTCCAAAGGTTATCATGGCACTGAAGTCAGACCAGAGAGTCTGACTTCAGTGCCAGGAAAAATAGTGGAAACTATTCTAAAGAACAAAATCCAGAATATATAGAAAAACATGATTTAATGAAACACAGTCAACACAGATTTACACAAGGGAAATCTTTCCTCGCAAATCTGCTACTTTTTTTGACAGAGTTAATAAGAATGTGGATAATGTTGGATAAAGTGTATTTGGATTTTCAAGAGGCATTTGACAAAGTGAACCATGAGAGACTCCTGAGAAAATATAAAAGTCACGGAATAGGAGGCAAAGTCCTATTGTAGATTGTAAACTGGTTAAAAGTTAGGAATAGAGAATACAATTAAATGGTCATGTTTCTCAGAGGAGAAGGATAAACAGTGGAGTGCCTCAGATATCTGTACTGAAACCAGTGCTTCTCAATATTTTTATAAATGATCTGGAAAGGTAAACAATGAGTGAGGTAATCAGATTTGTAGATGACACAAAATTATTCTGAGTTGTTAACCCATGCCAACTTGTTAGGTTGTAGATTTTTAGTTATCCCTTGTTGGGGCAGCATGTTGTTATGCTTGCTCCTGTTTTGATTCGTTTTTTAGAAAAGGATCCTTGAGCCTCTTAGTAGGAGGTCTGGATATGAAAAAGTAGAAAGGTTGCCTTTGCCTAACATTACTATGGCTGTTTTCTAGAGAAGGAATTTCCCCCCTCTTCCTTTCTCTATATTAGGTTTCCTTCTCTTAAGACTTTTATTTTTTAAACTGCTTCAGTACCATAGAGCCTAGGGACTCAGTGTATTTCTTTTAAGAGGAGCAGTATCTCTCGGCAAGATACCATGGGTGGACTTTTGTTAGTCTTGGTGGAGGAATAGATCTGGGTTCACTCCTGAGGAGAAGGAGGCAATGAAGATCAGTGACACCAATCCAGGGATAATCACCTCTACATCATTAAGATGTTGAAGAGAGGCAAAAGGAGGTGCCCTCCAGGTACCAGTAAAGGAAGTAAGGAGAATGACTGAGCAATTGGACTAAATGTATGAGAAATGATATTTTGAATTAGCACATCTAAATTGGGAAAAGATCATCCTATCTACCAAATTATGGGTGTCATTTATCAAAGTGTTATATTTATTTATTTATTTATTTAATGTCTTTTTTATACCGATAACCGTTCACACATCGTATCGGTTTACAGTTAAACAGGAACCATTGGGCAGAACCCTTACATATAACATTGCAAACAGGTTAACTTTTGGGCAGGGCCCTTACATAAAATTGAGAACAGCAAAATCACTATATACATATCACCAAAACTATATACAAAAGATAAGTACATACATAGCCGAGTCAAAGTACAAAATCGATAGGCATACAACGTAATCCGAGAAATAAATCATAAGTCGCGTATCAGATTCTAGGAGAATCACTTATTTAATCAGTAAGGCTTTATGTAATGGGAGGTGATGTGTGGTAAGCTTGCTGGAAGAGCCATGTTTTCAGTTTTTTTTTGAAAGTGGGTGTGTATGATTCCAGGCGTATATCAGGAGGCAGGGAGTTCCATATAGAGGGGCCGGCTAGGGAGAAAGCTCTGTTTATAGTGGACGATAATTTGAAAGATTTGATAGGTTGTGCACGTAGGGTTCCTTGGAGGGCAGTACGTGTGGGTCTGTTCGAGGTGCGGGGGAGGAGTGGGGGGTTAATCCAATTCAGGTTAGAGTTCAACAGACTTTTGTGGATGATGGAACAGGCTTTATAGAGAATTCGAGAGTGTATAGGGAGCCAATGAAGTTCGATGAGTGTGGGGGTATATGGTGTTTTTGCATACAAAAAATGCCTTTAATGCATGTGAAAGCACCACATGCATTAAAGTAACATCAAGCTAGGTTGAGAGAATATTGCACAAATCTAATCTTTGGGTGAGTTTCTTCACTCCGAAGGTCACCAAATCTTTGCAAGAGAGCACTGTTCTGTTCATACATCTCACCTTGAATATCAAAGTGGCCCTTAATCCCTACACTAATACCTAAATCTCACCTCGAGTGTCTAGGTGGGCCTCTCATAGAGATATAAATACCAATCTAGTATGGGGGCATCATGGCTCTCTCTCTCTGAGCTTAAACATGGTCCCCCCAGTGGTAGTATGTAGGAAATACATCAATTCTGGCACTTATCACAATTTGCACTGATAGCGCTTCACATAGGTATTAGTGCAAACTGTGATAAAATGCCTAGTACCATAAAACACACCCCTTTTCCTATTGCATGTGATATTTAATGCATTTTGATAAATCCAGGCCTATGTGAGGTAGCTCCAAAACTACCTCGATAATTGGAATAGATCAGGAATGAGAAATATCAATTGACATTAGTAACAGAATACATTAACTGGAAGCTGAAATCCACAAATCTATTAGATGATCTGGAGCTGTAATGCAAACTGTAAACAACAAGAACTTGTAACAATATTTTCATCAAATTTCCTTCTTTAATTAGTAAATGTTAAGTTGGAATCCATCAATGCTTACAGCATGATTATTACTGCTGTATTCCATAGACTTTGATGCTGAAATAACTATTGAACAGTGCTCAGGTTCTAGCAGATAATATTCCACCTGACAGGGAATTTTGTACTCTCAGAGAGACTTTATATCAGAAAGAGAAAATTACAAACTTAAGTCCTGTGTTGAAGGCACTCTATCCCAGGTGTTACACTTAAGAAGGCTCTGAGGTTGGCAGTAGCAATCCCTAGTCACTCTTGCTTCTCCAGCTCCAGTTAAAAAAATAGTATTAGTCTCAGAGCCAGCCAGCACAAAATCATTTTGTAGCTGTAAAGCAATATGGCTATACATCAGGATTGGTTAGCTGTAAACTTAGCACTAGCCATTCTTGAGACCAGTGCCATTTTAAAATTGGAACCAGTGGAATAAGAGCAATTCAGGATTGTTCCTACCCTTTCACCTTTAGATATCCCACAGAAGGAGTAAAGGGTAAGGGTGGCATTTTTTAAACTTATTTTTGCCAAATAGACTACTTTATTTGCTGAAACAAAAAATCAGGGTTTTTTAAGCACCAGCCATTTAGTTCATTTGAAACTAACTGAATCGAAAATGGACTTTTTCAGTACAGATTTGTTTCAAACAAATGCATGTGCCTAAGATCAATAGACCTATTTGTGTATGTACTAGGAGATAACTTGAACATTCAATGATTCTCCCTCTATAGTGGCCTATTTACCATCCTTAGCTTCTTCCTTTGTGTCTTTCTCTTCTTCCTTCCCAGTTATCTCCTCCAGCAAGAAAAGACATTGATGAACAGAAATGTTGTGTACCATATAAAATATAATAAACACCATTCATATCTTCAAGATTACAAGGCTTAGCAAGCCTCTGGCATCATCTAATAACTAAAACCAGTTTTTTAGCAGGCCAAAAATGCACTTAATCAGGAACTCAGTGGAGCAATGGATGTGATTTAGCCTTCTTCAGAAGGAGAAGAGGGATGTAGGAAGGGAATTAGCATCCAGGCCAACAGGCAAAACCAATATATAAAGCTACAGAATTAAAATGACTCACCATTAAATGCTTGAACCTGAAAATACATCACTTGTACAATACAAGATTCCTTAGTAGACCTTTCTCTAGATCCTAGGTATATACTGTACACATTCTCTGAGGGGCTGTATCTTAATATCTGGATATCAAGACAGGAGCCAAGAAACTTGGCCACCACATCCTTCACCAGTAAAAAATGCCTATATGTTCAGTCTGTGACAATGCATACAATCCTAATAGATAACTATCTCAATCAAGCCTGTTTGTTCCTTCTTCCTTCTCTGCTCAGCACAGGAGTAGTGAATATAATAAGGCACATAGGCAAGGACAGCTTCCAGAAAAATGTTGGTGTACCTGAAAAAGATTGACAATGCCTGTCATATCTTGTGTCACCCTCTGGAAGTAGCCAGTAACCAAATAATGCAGAAGAGACATTATGGGCTGGATTTTAAAAAGGTTACGCGCGTAAATCCTGTCTTACGCACACAGGGCCTATTTTAGAAAGGCCCGGCGGCATGCGTAAAGCCCCAGGACACGTGTAAGTCCAGGGGTTTTACAAAAAGGGCGGTCTGGGGGCGGGTTGGGGGTGTGGCCAGAGGCCTCCGACAGAGCGGCCATTGCAACTGAGTCGGAGGATCGCGTACCGGCAGTCGGCTGGCGCACACAACTTGTGCCTCTCTGGAGTCAGGCGCAAAAGATAAAATAAAAATTTTTGGGGGGTTAGAGTAGGGCTAGGGGGAGAAAAGGTTAGGGGAAAGGGTGGGAAGGTCAGGTTAGGGGGAAGGGAAGTTACTTTCCAGGCCTCTCCATTTTCGGAGCGACCTGGGAGGGAACGGGAGAAGGCAGTGCGGCTCGGCGCGTGCAAAGTGCACAATTGTGTAACCCCTTGCACACGCCAACCCCTGATTTTATAACTTGTGCGCTGGGAAATCTTGAATATCCTGCAATAGACAACAGAGTGCAGGCACTCTGAGAGTCACCGAGGTGTATCTTAAATGCATATCTATTCCAGTTTGGCAGGAAAACACCTGCCTCTTTGTAACACTTTTTTTTTTTTTTTTTTTAATGTTTAAACAATTTTATTGGATTTTCAACAAATACAATAGCAAATACCATAACAAAGAGGGAGGGTGAGGTCTGATCCCTCCTCCACACCAGAAACCCAACTCAGTAGCAACAGCACCCCCCCCCTTCCCCCCCCTCCCACCCTTAAAGTCCAATACTAGTGGAATAGACGAATGGTGCCAGGCCGTGTTGACTGGGGCACCAGGCGAGGTCTCCAGAAGGTTGATGGCCGCACTCACTCATTGAGCACAAGGCTACGCGCACGGGGGGATAGCCGCTGAATATACGGGTTCCAGATCTGGAAAAACCGCTGCCGTCGTCTTGGAGAACCCCGAGCCGCCATACTCTCCAGGGATATATTTCAGCTGAGCTGTGACCATGCCCTTTCCTATAGCTGGTTCTTTCAGACCAATATGGGCAACATGCTGCTGCGATGTTGGAACTGTCTCTTTCAAGTGATGAGAAATGACAGAGTCAGACTATTTTAAATTTCATCCTGAGCCATCTTTTTGGCTTGTGCTTTGTAGTCATGGCCTAAAATAAAAGAAAATGTAACAAGACTGGAGGAAATATAACAAAAAATAACAAAAATATTTTTTCTTTTCACAGGAAAGAATGGTTGCTATTCTAGAAGAAAAAGAGACCTCGCAGATCACTCCAGATCTAAGCAGTAGTAAATTTATTCTAGTTAGAGGGCTTGAGGAGATAAATAAAAGCTTCATAATTAGGGTAAGGGGTTAGATGTAGAGCAGAGTCTAATTAATGTCAAGTCTCCACTTATGGTTCCCAACTAGCTTCAGATTTTCCAGAAACTTTGATCCAGTCCTAGTTTTACTCCTCTGCTTGCATGGACTTGTAGTTCTGGTTTTCTATTTGATTTTCCTAAGAAAAGCAAGACAACAAGTTCATGCAGGCAGAGGAGTAAAACAGGATTGAATCAGCCTATACTGAATTTCTGGACCCAGTTGTCAACCTTAACACCACCTCCTGTGTGCAGTAAATATCTTTTTGAAAGATTCAAAGCAACTTTTAAGACAGTAGATATCTGACAAAATATTATGTTCAGCTGCTATTTTCCAAAAGGAGACCTAAACCTTCCAGGGATGAACTCTCCCCAGTTTGTCTGTAAATTATTTTGCTCTTCCTGAATCTTGCAATAAGTAAAATTGTTTATATATTTATGATCTTACTTATTAGATTTAATATCACATCTCTTACTAACAATCTTCAAATAGTTTACAATACTAAAAATCAAAATACTATTTCAAAACTGCATAAGCAAATGGACCTTTGGGCTTTTGGCACTGTTTTTTACCCCAAATTAATTTTGATTCTATATTTAGAAAATATTTAAAATAATCATTTTATTCCCATCCTCCTTACCCCACAATCACAACTTTAAACCTAAAAACAAGGTTAAATTAGCATAAGTTTGAAACGTGAGAAATAGCACCAATTCTGAAGGTTTCAACCCTTACTACTGTCTATGCATGTACAACTCATAATACTGTTGCGATGTGGACCTTGGGCCAAGACGGGGTTGATGCTACCTTCACGGGGCAGAGCCCACAGTAGGTCCCCAGGGGTGATGAAAAGACCCTATCGGACCTTCATCACTATCAGCCCTCGTTCCCTGCGGGTTGAGCCCTTGCGTGCCAGGGCCGGCTGGACTTAGGCGCTGGTCTCCGTGAGAAGGTTCCAGGCAAACATTGGACAAATGCGAAGTCGGACAGGCCAGAGTCAGGGCAGAAAGCGAGCAGAGGAATCCAGGAGACTAGCCGAGGTCAGGGCTGGTAGCAAGGAGGGAAATCCAGGAGATGAGGCAAAGTCAGGTCATGTAGCAAATAGGAGAATCCAGGAGACAAGACGAAGTCAAGTCAGAGGAGCAGCCCAAGGAGCAGAAGGGGAGCTGGAGCAGAAGCTGGATCAAGAACGAGGCGGGAGCGGGATCAGGAACAAGCGGAGCTGGATCAGGAACTAAAGCTGGAGCAACACCCTACCCATTCGGAGCTGAGCCATTGCTGAGGTGATTCTGGGAGGCCTGAGCTACTCTTATATAGAGCCTTCTGCTGATGTTATCAGATGGGGCCCCTTTAAAGGTCAGGGTGAGCCAAGCGCGCATGCCTAAGGGATCCCGTGGGGGAAGGCGTGCCAGGGTCAGATTGCTGCGGAGGAGGGCAGTGGTGGCGGCCTCCTCGGGCTGCATCCGAAGGCGAGGTACATGGCCTTGGCAGGGGGTGAGTAGGGCTGACTGCGGAGCATGCAGCCAGCCAGCACAACAATGCAGTTAACTTAACAAATATATTAGGGATGTGTATAACCAAATTTTCTGTTTGGCTTGTTACATTTGTTTTTGGCCTTTTTATTTGGCTGAAATTTCTTTTTTTATTATTATTTATGTTCATTTTGGCAAATAGTGTGTGCTTGTTTTCCAAAAGAAATAAAAATGAAAATTTGGGGGTTTTTCGGAGCCATTATTGATTGTTTTGGATTTTCTGAAATGAAACAAAATGGGCATTTTTGGTTTGGATTTCTTATTTGTGTTAAGCAAATTTACATCTATACAAAATATAAGAATATTTCATTCACTCATCTCCTGCTTGGATCTATAGGAAGAGTTTGGTATAGTGCCTCGCAGAATAACATGTGAATCTTAATGATCAGTATGGAAAGAAATTTGCAGGGGAATGTGACTGAATAATTTAAGATCAAAAATCTTGACTCTCATCTTCAGTGTCTGAATCAGTGATTCAGTTATCTTTGTCAATGTGTTGAATTTACTATTAGAATACCAAACCATTATCATTCAGGTTATACAAAATGTCAACATAAAGAAATCACCTTACCTTCCATTTGCTGATGAGCTGATCTTGAAGAGAAAATAAAACAAGGAAATGAAATATTTATGAAAAACAAAATGTGATCACATTAGAGTCACCAGATGGTTTTAGGTCACCAGGGAGACACAGATCCAATCCTGGTATTGCTCCATTGTCTCTATTGACTTGTTGTAAAAGATTTTCTCTTGAAAAGCATTACCTAGATACAATATAGAGTAGACCTAGGACTGTTTCAGCTTGATCCTGATAACATGACGCCATCTGGTAAGCCCATGGTTATAGTTCATAAGGCGTCATTTACATGGATTATTTTCCAGAATGGTGCTTACTTACAATTCTTAGCACCCTCTGCATGGCGCAACTGAAGACTATCACAGATTTTCTCAAATAAAACCTGAATATGGGTAACTTTTTTGAGGATATTGTTAATACATAAACAGAGCCCAACAAGTCTCTAATATAGAAACATAGAAACATAGAAATGATGGTAGAAGACGACCAAATGGCCCATCCAGTCTGTCCAGCATGCTTCCAGACTTTTTTTTCCTCTCTCATACTTATCTGTTACTCATGGCCTTTAGTAACCGTTTGGTTCTATTTCCCTTCCACTCCTTCTATTAATGTAATCTTTTGGTTTTATTTCCCTTCCACCGCCACCATTAATGAAGAGAGCAGTGCTGGAACTGTTTCTAGGTAAAGTATCTAGCTTAATTAGTTAGGGGTAGTAACCTCCGCAATAAGCAAGCTACTCCCACGCTTATTTGTTTACCCAGCCTGTGCAATTCAGTCCTTGTTGGTTGTTATATGACTATAAATCCACTTTTCTTCATTTCCCCCTGCCGTTGAAGCAGAGAGCTTCTCTGGATAGGTATTGAAAGTGAAGTATCAGGCTTAATTGATTCAGGTAGTAACCGCCGTAGCAAGCAAGCTACACCCATGCTTGTTTGTTTACCCAGACTGTGGAATTCAATCCTTGTTGGTTGTTGTTGTAATATAAAAATCATCTTTTCTTCATTCCCCTGCAGTTGAAGCAGAGAGCAACACTGGATATGCATTGAAAGTGAAGCATCAGGCTTGTTTGGTTTGGGGTAGTAAGCGCTGTAGCAAGCAAGCTACTCCCCACATTTTTTGTGAATGCAAATCCTTTTTTCTCACATTTCCTCTTGCCGTTGAAGCATAGAGCACTGTCGGAGTCGCATTTACCATGTGTATGTCTAATGAATAAGGGTATTATCTCCAGGTAGTAGCAGTCTTTCCCGCAAGCCTCCCTCTCTTCCTTCACATCCTCTAGACTTTATGGATCCACAGTGTTTATCCCACGTCCCTTTGAAGTCCTTCACAGTTTTGGTCTTCACCACTTCCTCCAGAAGGGCGTTCCAGGCATCCACCACCCTCTCTGTGAAGAAATACTTCCTGACATTGGTTATGAGTCTTCCTCCTTGGAGCTTCAAATCGTGATCCCTGGTTCTGCTGATTTTTTTCCAATGGAAAAGGTTTGTCATTGTCTTTGGATCACTAAAACCTTTCAAGTATCTGAAAGTCTGTATCATATCACCTCTGTTCCTCCTTTCCTCCAGGGTGTACATATTTAGATTCTTCAATCTCTCCTCATAAGTCATTCGATGAAGACCATCCACCTTTTTGGTTACCCTTCCCTGGAATACCTCCATCCTGTCTCTGACCATTCAGAGATATGGTCTCCAGAACTGAGCACAGTACTCCAAGTGAGGCCTCACCAAGGCCCTGTACAAGGGAATAATCACTTCCCTTTTTTTACTCAATATTCCTCTCTCTATGCAGCCCAGCATTCTTCTGGCTTTAGCTATCGCCTTGTCACATTGTTTCCCCGACTTCAGATCGTTTGACACTATCACCCCAAGGTCTCTCTCCTGCTCCGTGTACATCAGCCCTTCACCCCCCATCGAATACAGTTCTTTTGGATTTCCGCAACCCATATGCATGACTCTGCACTTCTTGACATTGAATCTCAGCTGCCATATATTTGACTACTCTTCCAGCTTCTTTACATCCCATCTCATTCTCTCCACTCCTTCTGGTGTGTCCACTCTGTTGCAGATCTTAGTGTCATCCACAAAAAGACAAACCTTACCTTCTATCTCTTCTGCTATGTCGCTCACATAGATATTGAACAGGACTGGTCCCAATACTGATTCTTGAGGCACTCCGCTTAACACCGCTCTCTCTTCAGAGTAAGTTCCATTTACCATCACACATTGTCTTCTGTCCATCAACCAGTTTGCAATCCAGGCCACCACCTCGGCACTCACTCCTAAGCTTCTCATTTTACTCACCAGCCTCCTGTGCGGGACCGTATCAAAAGCTTTGCTGAAATCCAAGTAGATGACATCGAGCGCTCTTCCTCTATCCAATTCCCTAGTCACCCAGTCAAAAAGTCGATCAGGTTTGTCTGACAGGATCTTCCCCTGGTGAATCCATGCTGCCTCTGGTCCAGCAATTCTCCTGACTGTAGATAGTTCACTATTCTTTCTTTCAGCAGTGACACCATTACTTTTCCCACCACCGAGGTGAGGCTAACCGGTCTGTAGTTACCAGCCTCCTCTCTGCTCCCACTCTTGTGAAGTGGGACCACCACTGCTCTTCTCCAATCACTCGGCACCACTCCCGTTTCCAGGGGTCTATTAAACAGGTCACTCAGCGGAGCCGCCAGCACATCTCTGAGCTCTTTCAGTACCCTGGGATGAACCTTATCCGGCCCCATGGCTTTTTCCACTTTCAGTTTCTCCAGCTCTTCCCATACATTCTCTACTGTAAATTGAGTTACATCTACTCCACTCCCTTCCGGTTTCTTGTTAACTAGCAATGGTCTTTCTCCAGGATCCTCTTTAGTGAACACTGAACTGAAGTATTTGTCTAATATTTCTGCCATTTCTTCGTCTCTCTAGACATTGATCTTTTCCACCTTTCAATTTCACTATGCCATTTTGGACTTTCCTCCTTTCTCTGATGTATCTGAAAAATGTTTTGTCACCTCGTGTTACCTCTTTGGCAATCCTTTCTTCCCCTTGACTTTTTGCCTTCTTGATTACTTTCTTCATCTCCCTCAGTTCTACCAGATATTCTTCGTTGTGCTCCTCCCTTTGGGATCCTTTATATTTCTTGAAGGTCTTTTGTGTTTCTAGATCAAGAAAACAGAAAAAAAGTCAGAATTTTTCTTTGATCCAACTAGATCAGTGTGGTTCAAATCAAATCAAAACTAATGTTCAGCACTTGTTTCTATCCCTATGATACAGAATATTATCAGCCTATTACCGGGCAGGATTATTAGTTCCATTCATTATATTGAGACATATTGGGGCTGATGTAATAAGACCCATAGCAAAACAGGCGCTTGTTATGTGCATGGGTTTTGATTACCGCATGCGGCTGAAGCTGTTGCTTCCACGGGATGTAAAAAAAATAAATTATGCAAATGACTTGTGCACAAAACTTCATGCACGTATGAAAAAATGCGTGTACCTAAGCGGGTATAAGGCCTATGTAAAAAGTGACCGCATACACTCTCAAAACCCACGCCGATAATCTACACATAAAAGTGAGTGAGTAAGCAAACGGGTCTCCCTATTAAGTGAAAGCATGACCCTGGAAAGTATAGTTAATATTTCAAATAACTGTGCTGCAGAAAACTTGGCAAATATTTTTATAGGTGATAATTCACAACAATCTTGCCGCTCTTCTGGCTGTGTATCTGTTTGCCCAGGGAAGTGCCTACCTCAGATGCCATGAAAAGCACTTTGCTAAGCTGGCCACTGAAGACAAGATAGGCATTCAGCCAGGCGATTATCAGGCCGCTCGTGCTCTTCTGTTCATGGCAGAAAAATCTGCATGATCGGGGGCTCAGAAAGGTGCCTAGCTAATCTTGCCACTTAGGTGCTGAGCTATGTGCTCACTTGGTCACGCCCGAATGGAAATGGTAGCTAGGCACATTTCTAGGTGCCCAACAGCATACATTTTCAACCAAGTAGGTACCTAGCTCAGTGCCCAAGCAGCAACAGTAGCTAGGTGCTGTTCTGAGTGCCTGATGGCATACATTCGCGACCGAGTAAAGCACCTAGCCTTTCTGGGCACTGTTACTGCTTGGGCGCTAAGCTTGGCACTTACTTGGTCGCAAACCTATACGATCGGGCACCCAGAAAAGTGCCTAGGGAATAGAGATGTGAATCGTGTCCTCGATCATCTTAACGATCGATTTCGGCTGGGAGGGGGAGGGAATCGTATCGTCGCCGTTTGGGTTTTTAAAATATCGTTAAAATCGTTAAAATCGTGAACCGGCACACTAAAACACCCTAAAACCCACCCCGACCCTTTAAAATAAGTCCCCCACCCTCCCGAACCCCCCCAAAATGCCTTAAATTACCTGGGGGTCCAGCGGGAGTCCGGAACGACCTCCTGCAATTGAATCGTGTTGTCTTCAGCCGGCGCCATTTTGCGCCACCATTTTGCAAAATGGTGGCGCAAAATGGCGCCGGCCGTAGAAATATGATTCGACTACAGGAGGCCGTTCCGGACCCCCGCTGGACTTTTGGCAAGCCTTGTGGGGGTCAGGAGGCCCCCCCAAGCTGGCCAAAAGTCCCTGGGGGTCCAGCGGGGGTCCGGGAGCGATCTCCTGCCGCGAATCGTTTTTCCGTACGGAAAATGGCGCCGGCAGGAGATCGACTGCAGGAGGTCATTCCGGACCCCCGCTGGACTTTTGGCAAGTCTTGTGGGGGTCAGGAGGCCTCCCCAAGCTGGCCAAAAGTCCCTGGGGGTCCGGGAGTGATCTGCTGCCGCGAATCGTTTTTTCCGTGATTCGCGGCAGCAGATCGCTCCCGGACCCCAGGGACTTTTGGCCAGCTTGGGGGGGCCTCCTGACCCCCACAAGACTTGCCAAAAGTCCAGTGGGGGTCCGGAACAACCTCCTGCAGTCGATCTCCTGCCGGCGCCATTTTCCGTATGGAAAAATGATTCGTGGCAGGAGATCGCTCCCGGACCCCCGCTGGACCCCCAGGGACTTTTGGCCAGCTTGGGGGGGCCTCCTGACCCCCACAAGACTTGCCAAAAGTCCAGCGGGGGTCCGGAACGACCTCCTGCAGTCGAATCGTGTTGTCTACGGCCGGCGCCATTTTGTGCCACCATTTTGCAAAATGGCGGCGCAAAATGGCGCCGGCTGAAGACAACACGATTCGATTGCAGGAGGTCATTCCGGACCCCCGCTGGACCCCCAGGTAATTTAAGGCATTTTGGGGGGGTTCGGGAGGGTGGGGGATTTATTTTAAAGGGTCGGGGTGGGTTTTAGGGTGTTTTAGTGTGCCGGTTTTCCCGCCCTCCCCCTTCCCCTCCCCCTTCCCCCGATTTACGATTTTTTGACGATAAATCGGGGGAATTGTTATTGTATCATGGCTCTAACGATTTTTGACGATTTAAAATATATCGGACGCTATTTTAAATCGTCAAAAAACGATTCACATCCCTACTATGGAAGCACCTTAAGATGGCCGTTCCAACACCTAGAAAAGTGCCTAGCTAAGCTGGCCTCTCAGATGCAGAGAGATGCGCTCAGCTAGGTGGTTTTCAGGATACTCAGAGACCAACATAGACGCTGACACTTAACTCATGCCCTGACCATGGCAGTAAAAAACCCACATTAAAAAACCCGCATTAGCACTAGCTCAGCTCCCTGCATTTCCTATGCATTCATTCACGCAGGAAAAACCGCGGGTCTGTGAGCGTGTTCATATGCGCTTTTTTCCCCCACGCACAAAATCCTTACTACATCCCCATATAGGGCTTTGCTCAGGAAAACGCACGTACAAACGCGCCTAGAGGCGCGCATGAAACCACGGCAACTTCAGCGCACCTTATTACATTGGCCCTATTAAGACATAAAGGGGTTTCAGCATAGAAGCTTTCACAAGATGAACAATTCTGACATGAGGAATGTTTTCCTGTTTTCATACTTTGAAGAATTATGGAGTTTTCTGACTGGCTGTTTGCTAAATAAAAAGCAATGGTAAGTAAGTTAAAAGTTAGTGCAGCTAGCATGCATTATTTTAAATTTCCAAATCATGCAGAGAAGACATTCATTTAGCTACCACTTTTACACAGTGTCAAGCATAAGAGTGATGAAAATCATACTTAAAATGTGCATCACTTTTGTAAAGTAACTGAGGACAGTTCATCTCTTCTAGCACCACTGAACAATGTGACTTATTGTACTCCAAAGTGATAGAACCTAAACATGTATTCAATAGTACCTTATAAACAGGAAGCTTTTGACTCTTCATCCCAATATCTTTCTTTTGAAGACCTTTTTAGTATATCACTTCTCTGTTCTTTTATTATAATTACAATTTATTTTATTGCTCCAGAGAGTTTATAGAAATTGAAAAAACTAAAGTTAACAGACCCACAAATATAAACATTGTATAAGCATACACATGTGAACAAATTCACACAGCTCAGAGATATGATTTTTATTGTACGTTTTAGTGTACTTGTTAGTAGTTGCATAAGACCTTCCTGACCTGAAACTAAAAGCTGAGCATTGACTATTTGCTAAACAGA
Source organism: Rhinatrema bivittatum (assembly GCF_901001135.1). NCBI lineage: Eukaryota > Metazoa > Chordata > Amphibia > Gymnophiona > Rhinatrematidae > Rhinatrema > Rhinatrema bivittatum. The sequence continues at coordinate 612,324,422 of NC_042615.1, read as the reverse complement.
ATTTATGGCTTTCCATTAAAAGCACATTTAAAAGAACACTCATTTTCTTCCCCAGACTCATTTGCAAGCTGCATTTCAGATTACATAAACATAAACACGCACACATTTTATCCATTAGCAACCAAAATGGTTCAGACAAGAGGAATGAAAGTAGCACACACTCAGAAATCGGGGATAAATTCCAGAATATGGTACTACAACATGCAACGCAAATCTTAACACTCTGTATGGGCTCCCACCCACATGAATTCCTCCCCCCACCAGCCACTCTGTCATGAAATAAGATCATAACACAATGATTTGGCAAACATTTCAGGCACGTACTTAGAAAGAGGACAGATGATGGCATGATCTGGTTGACTGAATCATAATAGCAATCTTCTGTGATGGTTCTCCTCCAAAAGTCAGGCTGCACTGAAGGAAGGTATCATGTTTTAGAAGCTATCGGTTTCATATTGCCCACTATCCTTAGATCTCTCAACCATGTAATAGTCTATTGTATTACCTTAATTAGGAATTTTATCAAAGTGCTAACATGTGAAATTATTCCAGTGGGTAATGATTTTGTCTGGTGGAGTTTGCAGCATTATTTTAAAACAAATTATTCACTAGTCTGCTACTTTCTATAAGCCTCACTGAGCACCCATTTTGCATTTATTTGGTAAGCTCGAGAAACTGCAGCTCAAGCAGTTATTTATGCTATACAGTTAGAAACCACCTAGGAGATGTTAAAATTGCATTCGATGTTTTACATTATTAGGAAAAATTGGTCTCAGCAATGCACAGTAGCAATAACAAATTAAAATGTACCCAAATACATTAATTAATTTAAACAGTATAGTAATTTATCACTCAAAATAACATATTTTGATTAAGATCAAGAGCCTCGCTGCTTTTGACTGCAGTTATGATCCAATTAACTGATGAAATCATAATTCATCCACTGGTATCTCCCCTGAAAACTACAACAGATGTGAACACTGGTGACTGTATTGCATATATTATCTGTGCCAGCATTGAAATAGCATTTCAAATCATTTTTGAATTTCTGCAAAAAGAATTTTGATACTTTGGGCTTGTATTTCTATGGCTGAACTCTCATGATCTTAATTGGGGGTGGTTCATTATGAGACAAGGTGAGGCGGCCGCTTCAGGTGGCAAAATCTGTGGAGTGGCAAAAAGTGTTTCAAACATTCTCCTGCAGTGACCGCCTCACCTTGCTGTAGACATGGTGCCTAAGTGCCTGCAGCCAGCTGTGAGACCTAGAGGAGGGGGGAGGTGGGAGACTGAAGAACGGCATGGAGGCAACAGATCCCATCCCACTGCAGGCTGGAAGAGTAGGCCTGGTGGGCCATTGCCTAAGTGCATTTGTGCGTGTAAGAAAGAGACCTATATTGTGTGAGTGTGAGAGTAAATGACAACCTGTGTGTATGTATGAAAGAGCGCCTGTGTGATGGGTGTGTTAGAGTAAGAGAGAGTCTTTGATGGTGAGTGAGAGAGCAAGCGTGTGAGCCTGTATGAATGTGTTAGTGCATGTGAGAGAAAAAGTGTGTGTCTCAAAAAGCCTGTGTGCATGTGTAAGTGCATGTGAGAGCCTGTATGCATGTGTGAGAGGAGTGCATGTAAGAGCCTTTATGCATGTGTCAGTGAGCCTGTATGCATGCGTGAGAGCCTGTATATATATGTGAGTGCATGTGAGAACCGGTATGCATGTGTCAGTGCATGTGAGAGCAAAGGAGTGCATGTAAGAACCTGTATGCATATGTGAATGCATGTGAGAGAAAAGATATGTGTAACAGCCTGAATGTATGTGCGAGTGTGTAAGCGAGCTTGTAAGCATGTGAAAGAGAGGGGTGTGTGTGAGAGCATGTATACATGAGAGTACGTGTGAGAGAAAAGGTGTGTTAAAACCAGTATGTATGTGTGAATATATATATATGTGTGTGAAAGCATACATGAGTGCCTATGTGCATGTGTGTGTGTGTGTGTATTTGTGAGTGGGAGAGACTCTGTGTATTTGAGAGAGGTTATGAGAGAGAGAATAAAGTTTGTGTGGCTTCCTCCCCCACAACAATTTTAGTGTGACTAGAAATCAAAAGATTCCAGGTATGGAGAGCAGAGAATTTTTTTTTATTCGTATTAGTTTTAATTGTTGGGAGTTATTTGATGTCTGTTTTGAAATAGTTTATTGATTTTTAAGACATTTTCAAAAAATGTTAGTTTAATGAAAGAATGATGTTCATTCATTCATTGTCGGCTTTTTTGAAATATTTATTCTTTCTATTATTAAAGTTTTACTATTAAGATTGATGTTTTTTATTTCTTGATTTTATTATTGTTTTATGAGCAGTGATGGTGTTTCTGTTGCACTGTATATAGAGTGTGGTGTCTTGTGGTTTCCAGTTCAGTTTTTGTCTGCACATTTCTATTTTTACTTTAGGTTCTATATTTCCTAATAGTCCCACTGTGTTCTGCATGTGTGACTGAGGTAAGCTATTTTGCTGGCATGTAATTTCTGTTTATTGATCTATAACAGCCTGGCTTGTTCTGTTTTCCTAGTAAGAGGTGTATTGGTGTTTTAGAACCTGGTGTAATTTGCAGAGCTGCCTTTTCAAAGACAGGATTGTTACTGTTTGAGTGCTAGTAGTTAGTGCTGTTTTGGTATGCGAGGTTTACTATATTGTTTCTGTATTTCAGTTTATTCATATCTTTCTGAGGGCCCAGCCCATATCAAATGCACTTTGTAATAGGTCTAATACCATATGGATTCCAAGTGTCTTTAGGCAGGGTTTTCTAGGTGGCACCACAGCATGCATATAAAAATAGAATAAAGGTTGTGATACTGTATTTTTACCTCAGATGACTATGAATGTCCTTTTTCATGTAAACTCAGTTATTTTAATTGCATAATTTTTAATTGTGTGTGGTAAGGGCTGAGAGGGAGGGGGTGTAAGGTTCACCTAGGGCAGCTAATACCCTTCAACTGACCTGGAGAGATTGCACCACACGGACTCCCACCATTTACTTATTTCTCATTTCTCCAGGGGGGCAAATGCTGGAGAAACATGAGAGGCAAGTGATAGGGTTCCTGGGAGTGTGGCAGGGTTGCCAGGGTCCTAGAAATATTATCACTAACACTATCTGCCACTCCTCTGGGAACTCTGTCCCCTGCTTCCCCCTTTCTACAGCCTTTCAATTTACTGAAAAGGCCAGAATTCAAGGGCACTCCTCGTTGGCCCCCTCAGTGATTTGACCTATGCCATGCCTTGTGTATGTGTGGGAGAGGTGGTGGTTGCGGTGGGGGGGGAGGGGATGTCTCATCACTCTCCTCAGGCAGCAGATTCCCTTGAGCCACTCTGGTCTTAATGGCATTTTACCTAGATTGTGACCATGCGGGTAGCATAAGACCAAAGAACCAAACCGTATGGGGGATGAGCAGAAATAATAGGGAGGAAGTAAAGGAGAAATTGTAAAGATGAAAATAGGATAGGACACTAATAGGGAATGACTTAGACTATGTGGACCCCCTAAAGAACTATAGCAAAGGGGCAGAGGGTTAATCAGTTTCAATTAAACCCCAGTGGCAATGAAAGGACCCAGACTAAAGATCTATGGTTCAAATTCAAAATAAGATTGCAGGGCAGACTCGATGGACCTTCCAGTCTTTTTCTGCTGTCTGTTTCCATGCATCTATGTATCTAATTTACAGGTTATACTTTCATGTTAAGTTCTTTCAGGGTAATTTTCAAACAGTGCACATAGAGTTAAACACTGCAAGTAGAAAGTAGTCACAGACTTTAGCCCAAATTTTCACAGCATAAATTTACATGCACATACTCACTTTATGTTCAGAATTTCTGCCAGATTTATGTCCAGTTCAGGTGTAAATGTGTGTGTGTGTGTGGAATCCCAAAAATAAAAAGTACATGTGCAAATTATTTCCCTTCCCAGCCCTGCCCCCAGAACAATGATGTGTACATAACAATGTACACATCAGTGACTTACGCATATAGTTTTACATGCACAAACCCCCTCCCTCCAGCAATATTCAAAAGCCCATTAACACATCTAAAACTGAGTTTTAAGTGTGTAAATGCTTTTGAAAATTAAATACTGTTCAGGTGACTTTAAAATTCATTCAGTTTATCTTTGATTACCCATACATCACCTTTACTTTCATTTTTATTGTACTATTATGCTGCATAAACATAAACGGGCCAATTTTAAAAGCCCTACGCATGTAAAAGTCGGGGTTCCGCACATGGCTGGGCCCTGCGTGCACTGCGTACATTTTCTAAAGGTGCCCAGCCACGCGCATAGCCCCCGATACGCGCCAAGGTACCGGGTCTGAAAAAGGGGTGGGCTGGGGGGCGGGCCGGGGCAGCGCCGTTAGATGCCGTTCTGGGGAAGCGCGTGCTGGCAGCTGGCCGGCGCGCTGAAGATACTTCTGCTCCGGAGGAGCAGTACCTATTAAAATAAAAAATTGGGGGCTAGGTGAGATAGGATTAGGGGTCGGGGAGGAGAGGGGAAGAGGGAGGAAGGAGGAAGGATAGGGTGAGGGAACTGGTAAAAACTGAAATTGTATTACCACGTGATTGCCGATGCGCGCATGTTAGAAAATAGCCGCGTTCATGTGCATGCACCGAGAACCAAGCGCATGCTTTTTTTTTTTTTTTTAAATCTACCCCAAAGCAGAGAAAAATTAGAAAATATATGATATACCATGTAGTTGAAGTGAGAAAATACACAGTACTCCTCTGACACAAGAATGAATAAAAAGATTAAAGGGAAAAATATTCCGAAACAGCTAAACTCCTAAATTTAGGTTTCTAATTAAGATCCCATAATTAGGTTCTTATTTTCAGTCAAACTTGGGAACCTAATGGGTGAATTTTAAAAGGAACATGTGTATTGTGGCGCGAGCAATAATATGCCTCATTTTATAAAGTATACACGTAGCATTTAAAATACTGTTGCTGCACAGTACTTCTTTAGTTTTTATGCATGTAACCTTACAGAGCCAGCCTCTGTATAGAGCCACTGACACTCTCTCTATATTATGTACCATTGTAGAAGGGCACTTTGAATCGGAGAGAGGAGGGGTAAGGAGGGGTGTTATTACAGAGACATTCAGAAGTATTTATAATAAAACCGACATCAGTAAAGAATGGTAGTCCTTATAAGTGATGAAAAGATTTAAGAGGAGTTGATTTGTACATTTCAATGCTGGTACAAATCTACTCCGTTTCATCACTTATAAGGGCTATAATTCTTTATTGATGTTGATTTTACTATGACTACCTCTGAAATTGGCTGTAACAACCCCCCCCTAACCTCAACCCACCCCAATTCAAAGTGCCCCTCTATAATAGTACATATATAGAAAGTGTCAACTCTCTCTATCTGTAAAATTTGTGGTTACGTGCATCATTCTTGGGCCCGCCCCCGGAATGCCCATGACCTACCTCCTTATTCTGGGCATGCGTACTTCTCTGCTTCTTAAAATTTGTGCTGCTCACGGCCCATATACATGCACATGTGGCTGCTTTTGTGCGAGCAATGCTTTTAAAATCTACCTCTACATTTTCAGCTAAAAATTTACATAAATATAGGATCCTAAAAGGAGGCGGGAGGGAGCGAGTCTTGGAGATTACATTTATAAAGAATTTTTCTGGCCTTGGGAGTGAGTGAGAGATTGGTCCCGGTTCTTTTTATTTTTCTGGAGATGGAGGGGGTTTGAGGGAGAGGCTGCAGGATCAGACCTGAAAGGTCAAACATTTGGAACTCGGGAGGCAGGAAGGAGGGGAGCTTTGATAGGGCATGCAATCTTATTATTATTTTTTTAACTTGTAGCATGGCACTTAACCGGTAGAGATGTGAATCGGAACCGGAACCGGAATCGGTTCGGTTCCGGTTCCGATTCAAATCGTGCATTTATTTTCGTCTGGCCCGATTGGTTTTTTTTTTAATCAGCTGTGCCCGATCTGATAAACAAAAAACCCACCCCGACCCTTTAAAACCGCTCCCTTAGTCTCCACCACCCTCCCGACCCCCCCAAAAACATTTTAAAATTACCTGGTGGTCCAGCGGGGGTCCCGGGAGCATTCTCTTGCGCTCGGGCTGCCAGCCGATAAACAAAAAACCCACCCCGACCCTTTAAAACCACTCCCTTAGCCTCCACCACCCTCCCGACCCCTCAAAAACATTTTAAAATTACCTGGTGGTCCAGTGGGCCCTGGGAGCAATCTCCCACTCTCGGGGCGTTGGCTGCCACTAATATAAATGGCGCCGATGTCCCTTTGCCCTTACCATGTGGCAGGGTAACCGTACCATTGGTCATCCCCTGTCACATGGTAGGAGCACTAGACGGCCGGCGCCATCTTTAAAAATGGCGCAGGCCATCCAGTGAATGGCAGGCGCCATCTTTAAAAATATTAACCGGTTATATTCTTTGGACTATAGCCAGTTAAGTCTAAAGTTGTCCATGAACATATTCCCAGATAACTTTATATCTGCTCTCAGGCATGACTTGAGTTAACTAAGGGGCGGATTTTAAATGCCCTGCATGTGTAAATCCAGGCGGATTTACGCGCGCAGGGCCCTCCCGCGCCGGCGCGCCTATTTTGCATAGGCCGCCGGTGCGCGCAGAGCCACGGGACACGCGTAAGTCCCAGGGCTTTTTAAAGGGGGCATGTCGGGGGCGTGTCAGGGGCGGGACCGAATGTCATGGCATTTCGGGGGCGGGACCAGGGTGTGGCGCTGGCCCGGGTGCGTGGTCGAGGCCTCTGGACCAGCCCCCGGGTCGTATGATGGCGCGCCAGCGGACTGCTGGCGCGCATAGATTTACGTCTGCTTCTAGCAGGCGTAAATCGAGGAACAAAGGTAAGGGGGGGTTTAGATAGGGCCGGGGGGGTGGGTTAGGTAGGGGAAGGGAGGGGAAGGTGAGGGGAGGGCGAAAGAAAGTTCCCTCTGAGGCCGCTCCGATTTCGGAGCGGCCTCAGAGGGAATGGGCAGCGCGCGCAGGGCTCAGCGCGCGCAGGGCTCAGCGCGCGCAAGTTGCACAAATGTGCACCCCCTTGCAGGCGCCGACCCCGGATTTTATAAGATGCGCGCGGCTATGCACGTATCTTATAAAATCCAGCGTACTTTTGTTCGCGCCTGATGCGCGAACAAAAGTACGCATGCGAGCTCTCTTTTAAAATGTACCCCCATGTGTCTATCTTGATCCTCTTTTTCACATGATCCTCTTTTTCACTCAACGCACAATTAAACTCTGGAATTTGTTGCCACCGGATGTGGTTAGTGCAGTTAGTGTAGCTGTGTTTAAAAAGGATTGGATAAGTTCTTGGAGGAGAAGTCCATTACCTGCTATTAATTATGTTGACTTAGAAAATAGCCACTGCTATTATTAGCAACAGTAACATGGGATAGACTTAGTTTTTGGGTACTTGCCAGGTTCTAATGGCCTGGCTTGGTGACCGTTGGAAACAGGATGCTAGGCCTTTTGGACCCTTGGTCTGACCCATTATGGCATGTTCTTATGTTCCTACTCAGAACAATAGGAGAACACTAGGGGCACTATCTCACAGACACCAATATGGTTCTTCAAGAAGATAGCATAATGATAATAGTAAAGGATTAGTGTTCAATAAAATCAAAATAATCAGGCAGAGGAGGAAAGGCAGCATTATTAGGAAAATGAAAGGGATATGTTGTGTATAGTTAAGATGAGTAAAAGCCAAAACAGAGTTGAAAATTGCCAATCAATAAAAGCAAGATAAAAATATAAACTATGTAAAGAAGATATAGGAGCAGTTACCAACTGTTTTAAAACAAGCTTTGGTCCACTCAGTATTAAAGAAACTACCTGTTGACTCTACAATGGTCAACAGTTATCGGTCAATTTCATCATTGCCTCACTGACCAATGTAATCGAGGCTGTAGTTTTAAAACATTTACAAGAATTTGATTATCATGAATGTCTTGATCCTTATCAGTTTGGTTTTAGACCAGCCCACAACACAGAAATTCTGTTATTTTCAAGTTTGCAGGTTTTTCGTAAAGGCTTTGACACTGCGGGTGAATTCTTTGTTATTTTATTAGATCTTTCAGCAGTGTTTGACACCCTGAATCATTCTATTTTGTTGTCACTTCTAGTCAGTTTGGGAATTGCATCTAGCATTTTGCAATGGTTTAAGTCATACCTAGTTAATTGTTTCTGGCAGATAATTTTTGTGTACATTTATATACTATGGTTCTATAAAGCTCTGCTTCTCAACTGTTCAGTTTGTACTTTGTTTACTGAACAGGAAGTTGGCTATTGCTTTTAAACCAACAATATCCAGTTGACAATGCCTTGGCATAAGTTAATAGTTTTCTGTCTATTAGTTCATGGACATTTAGCAATAGACTTGTTTTGAACATGAAGAATATAGAATTAATTTACTTAGCCAGATTTTAATATTCAATTTCATCTTTCCTATTGATTAATGGTTTAGCTCTTCCAATTTCATTTCAGGCTAAGAAATTAGGATTCTTCTGTCATTTCATCCATACATTAAATCAGTGATCAAGATTTTGCTTTTTTAAGCTGCATCTTTTTCATAGATTAAAATCATGCCTTGAGGCAGATTAATTTTGTACAGTTGATACAGATTGTCTTGGCTATCTTAGATTATTATAATGAACTTCCTATATATATGGATGTATTTTAATATGTTAGTAATAGGTGAACTGTTGTATTAGAAATAGGTGCAATATGTTTGTGTAATGTGATTGTGCATGTGTGAATGTGGTATGAGTGATAGTGGTGATACAGTTTTAAAATGAATTTTTGGATTATGAAAATGTATTAAATTAAAAGATTAACAATAAAAAAGAGTTAAATTATACACAGGTATTTATATATTATTTATTCAAATGAACTTCCTACATCATTGTTAAAAGCTCTGCAAGTGGTCCAAAATACAGCTATATGGTTTCTGACTAGTAGGTCACTGAGGGAACACATTACTCCAGCCTTGTTCAAGATGCATTGGCTATCAATATTCTCATGGAAAAGTTTTAAAATGTTATCTTTGATTCACAGGGCTTTCTACCCCCATTTTTTTTAAATACAGTGGTGAAGCTATACAACTCTTTTGATATCTCAGATCCACTGGTTGCAATTTCTTAGATATGCCATCAGTGCGGACAGTCACCTTGACTGAGTCTCATGAAAGATTTCTCTAAGTTGCTGGCCCTATGAGCTAAAAGTAGAGCAATCATTTAGAATATTTATGAAAATCTGAAGACATCTTTATTTGTATAGGCTTTTGGTGAAAATAATGGAAGGCATTAACAGAATTCGTGAGGTTATGACATTAGGAAGGTTGTGTTAAGATGCATGATTTGTTTTTTTTTTTATTTCTCATAGTGACTGAGAGCTATAATTCTATATGGTATGTAATGCTTACTATGAATTTTTTTTATGGATGATTTAATTTTATAATCTACCTAGATTTGTATATAGACTATAAAAATTGAATTTTCAAAGTTGGACATGCGCCGAAATCAGGAGATTGGCATGCATCTGGCACTTGCACGTGTCCACCCAATTTTATAAGGTGGCTAGATGGGCGCATAAGTGCCAATGTGTGAATATCTTATTGGAGAAAAAAAGGGCATGGTGTGGGCATGATATAGGTGTTCTGGGACAGGGCCAAGTGTTATAAAATAGAAGGTCCAAAGAAACAAACCGAAAACTGATCCAATGTTGCAAGTAGCGACCAAACGAAGAAGAAGATCGGTAAACACCAAGGAGTTTATTATTATAATAAAAAGCTGCTTCAGGGGCTACATAGAAACAAATAAAACCAATATAAAAAACAAACATATATAAACATACACATATACAACCATGCTGAAAAATGCCAAAAAATAATAAAAAATTATATAAAGAATATTCAAGGGTTGTTTCTTTGTTGTTCTGCAATATTCTTTATATAATTTTTTATTATTTTTTTGGCATTTTTCAGCATGGTTGTATATGTGTATGTTTATATATCGGTGTTTACCGATCTTCTTCTTCGTCTGTTATAAAATAGCCTCAGCTGTGCATGTGTAAGCCAACTTGAATTGCTGGTGCATATAAGCTTAAAATTAGATGCACATATATGTGAGCTTAGGCTATTTTATTAAATACACGCATCAGTGCATGCTTGTTGTTAAATTGCCACATCTTTGAGTGCATGCGAACACACACACATATATATAAGTGTGCCCATATGCATGTTTGAAAGTTCCTGTCTCTGTGTTTTAAATAAATTAATAAGATGAACAAACAAAGGCAGAATACTTAAAAGAAAAGAGGCAAAGTGTGGCTATGGATGAGGAGGAGAAGCAGAATGCAGAATTCTTAAGCTAGCTCTTTTGGTCTATATTTACAGAAGATGAAGAAGGTAACTGTTGTGCGTCCCAGCCACGTGGGTGACGTGACCAGGCCTGCTCACCTCGCGTTGCCCTCCGCAAGTACTGGCCTGGCTGCTGCTGCTAACCCCCGGCATCCCTGTCGCTCACTATGGCCTTCCTCAGCATCCTCATCCTTGCAGGCTTCGCAGCAGAGCTCCCTTCAGACAAGCGTGGGAAACCGGAAGGAGGTGCGTTCAGATGACATTACCAGAGCCCTGTATATAAGGCAGGGCTCAGACGCCTATCCCGGCCTTGCAATCGGGTCGACATCGTTGGTGTACTAGTTTGCCTCCTCTTGTTCCAGTGTTCTCTTGTTCCAGTGTTCTCGTGTTCCAGTGTTCTCTTGTTCCAGTGTCTCCTTGTTCCAGTGTCTCGTTCCAGCATCCCTTCATTTTCTCATATCCTTCTCAGGTAGTACCTCTTCGGACTGATCTTTGTTACTGACCTCTGCCTGCCTGACCACTCTCTTGTCTGCCACCTGGAACCAACCCTCGCTTGCCTTGACTATGCTCAGACTGACTCTGGTATTTACCCCTGCTTTGGCTGACTACTCTTGGACTGTTACTCTGGCTCTGACCCATGCGCTTCACTCAGATACTCTCTTCTGGCCTACTGTGACCATTGGACCAACCAGCTGGGAAACTAACCATGGCTCTCTCCTGACTAGATCCGCAGGCGCTGTCTGTTTCACCCGGAGGACCTTCCTGAACTGCTACCTCCCTGAAGTCTCCAGAGCTTCCAGTCCGGATCTAATCCATCCACTCTGCATCAGCCATGCACCTTTGCTCATGGTGGGCACACCCCTCCGCTACCTCTCTAGGAGATCATCTGAGGCCCACCTAAGTCCAGGCGGTCCGGGTAGCCAAGGACTCAACCTGCGGCAAACCGCGGACTGTTATTGGTGATGCTCCAGTTAGACTCTGTCTCCTCATGTGCTCCACCTCCTGGTGGCAGGTGCTCTCTGGGTCCGACCAGAGGGCCGTACCAATCCTGCACTAGGCCAAGGGTCCACCTCCAGCACAACAGTAACATGCCTAAGGCAGAAAATGGGTCCCATACATGACTACAAACCCATTTGCGGAGGAGGAAATACTTGAAGTACTTAACAAATGAAAGTAGATGAGGTAATGGGACTCAATGTTATATACCCAAGGACAGTGAAAGAGTTCAAAAAAGTGCTGACTTCACCACTGTTAATAATGTTCACCTTGCAGCCGATGCAATAATGTTCGCAGAAAGTGGGTGCTGACTTTTTCTTATATTTTAAAAGACTTTCACTAATTCAAACACTTGCTGATTCAGCAAAATTTGGTAGTGGCGGTCCCCTGGAGAAAAACTGTATGGATGCATGAAGTTTTTATAGAGTTGTGAGCCTTGATACAGCCTGTCGGCGAAACATTAGCTAATGTTGGCTCCGGTTGACTAAGCTTCCATGGGTTCAATATGAACAACTTTTCTCTGGAATTATCCATCCTGCCCATGCTAAAGAAGAAACGTGTGACATAGATAATTGTCTGCATATGAAGGAGATGGCTGTGCACAATATTCAAGATCAAGATAAGTAAAATTTTGAATCTATGTAGAAACATATTCCTACAGAGTCTTTAATCAACCGTTTGACAAGACTGTATACAACATCATGAATTGAGAACAGAAGGCATTGGAAAGATTAATTCTTTTGGAGGGTTCAATTGCAATAGCATGACTTCTGTTTCCCTCTTGAATCCCACGTGAAGTGTTTGAATTAGTGAAAGTCTTTAAAATATAAGAAAAATTAAAAAGATATACTAAAAACAAATTTTTCAAAAAAATATACATAAAAAATTGGAATAAAGTTTTTTCTGGCAATGAAATGAAATAGGGTTGTTGGGTTTTTTTTAAGACCTATATTTGGAACAGTCTCATCCATACCATTGAGTACTTGTTAGAAACTAGTACAGAGGTTCTGAGGCCTTTTTCCTCTTTTTTTAAACATCCTAAAATCTAGAATTACTTGAAATTATATATACTTGTGAAGAGTTTCTATTTTTGAATTGTCATTTGCACCTTCACAATTACCTGCCCTCCTTTGGAATTATTCTGAGAACAGCAGATGCAAACCATCTCTTGAAAACTGGGAACAAGAAGAAGAAAGGTGTTTGAAAAAGTCAGTCCAAATTTGGTAGTAGATAAACCTTGCAAATGGGAAAGATAGTGCAGTATCTTGGCATAAGTAGATTACAGAACTTTAAAAAACAAAGGCAAGGTTCTGTCAGACAAATATGGTTGTGTCCTTGAAGTAACAAGAAGGGTGAATAAAAATGTGCAGGGGATATTGCCTATCTGGATTTCAGGAAGGCTTTTGGCACTATTCAGCACAAAACTCTGGGAAGCAAGCTAGCCAATATGGGAATACACAAAAAGACCTGTTGGGACTGAGATACTAATTGAGCAAAACTACTCAGAGTTTGGTCAACGGAGCCCATTCTGATGAAGGTAAAGGATACTTCTGGGCTCAGTGCTAGGGCAGTATCATTTTTCAATCTTTGTATTAGTGACAGCATAGAGCAACTTGTGAAAAAAAGATGCTCATTTGCAGATGGCACAAAAATCTGTTATGGAGCAGACAGAGGAGAAGAAAAAAAGAAAGGGGGAAAAAAACTGGAAGAATGGTTAAATGTGTAATGGTTGTGCTTCACTGCTAAAGTGTAAAATCAGGCAACTGAGGAAGAAAAAGCCATTAGCTTCCAGGGATGTGCACAGAAAAAAAAAATCTGTTCAATTTGTTAATTCATTTTGTTTGCCTCCATAATTCATTTCATTTGTTTCAAATAAAATAAAAAGTTTATCCGCGTCATTAGTTCATTCATTTTCCATTAAAATGAATGAGAGAAGCAATGTATCCAATTCGGAGCTCCAAAATTCAAGTTAATGATTTTTGTAGGTAGACATCAGCAGCAGAGGGAAGAACATTCCAAGACTGGGTCAAAATGGCAGAAAGAGGAGCATGAATAGCCCCCCCTAGGCACAGTTACAGGGCAAAGTAGCCAATACAGAGGCATTAACACCCAAAGGTATTGTTAGAAGAGCAAAGTAGCATCAGCAGTAATATGAACAGCCCAAAACACCATGAAAGGAGAAACAACGTACCACAAAAGGCAAAAAGTACCCCAAAACACTAACAGAGGGTTAAAACATAACAAACAATAGCATGGACATCACCAAGCATCATAAGAGGGGAGAAGCAGCCACCCCAAGATCTCATGAGTGGGGCAAAGCATTCTGAACAGTGAGCAAAAGTCAGAGGAAAGTCTGGAGGAGATCTGATGTGATCCTGACATACAGCATCAAAGGTAAAGAGATTGAGGCATAAATGAGGAGAGGGGTGGGGCGTAAGTGAGAAAGTAGGTGAAGCGTGCTGTCTTGGCTCCTCCAGTCTCTTGGGATTTGTTATGATCAGTTTGAGAGAGAATTTTGTTTATGATTTTTCTCCTACTCTGCACTCCTGATGGAATTCAATGGCATACTTGTCATCTTACTTGTCCAGTCATATAACTACTAATTATGTTACAACTAAACATAAGAATATAAGATCAGATATGCCTTGCCATAGTAGATCAGGCCTAGATCCATCCTGTCTCTGTCAATGTCCATTCTGAGTCACAAGAACCCAGCATTCCAGTAGATGCCATAAAATAAATCTATTTGTTATGAGATGAAGAGAATGCTGTTGTTGGACTGGGGGGGGGGGAGGGGGGGGAGAGAGTGCTTGCAATCTGGCAATAAAATCTGCATGGATGATCAACATATGCAACATATACTTTTTCTTCACTTCCAATTTTGATGTCATGCATAGAGTAATAAAATAAAGGGGGACCATGTAATAAAGCCAGCACTAAAATCTGAGTTAGATTTTAGCATGGATTTTATTTAATGCCCACATCAAATCCTATGGTCCCTTTGAGATCATATATACATAGAATCTCCAAACGTGTATGTGTGTGAGTACTGAGTAAGGATACATAGCCTACTTGCAAAATGAAAAACGCCATTCCATACGCAGTCACAGGAAAAAATTCTCTCTCACACACACATTCTCTCTCTCTCTCTCTCTCACATACACACACACACACACGCAGATACTCTCACACACACATTTGCTCTCTCACACAGAGATGTTCTCTTTCACACACAAGCACACGGACAGATGCTCTCTTGCTCTCTCTCTGTCACACACGTACACGTATACATAGACATGTTCTTCTTCACACTTCCTTCGCCCTTCCTCTTCACTTTCAGAAGCACAAGACCAGCAGCATCAGCCTTCTCCTTCAACCCCTGTGGCTGACGGAATTCTTCCTCTTTCTTCAGGAGATGAAAGCTGATCTGCTCTGCCTCTTTCTCCTAATGGCTTTTGTCTATGCTACTTTTCCTGCTCTTTTAAGCCCCTACTCCTTCCTACAGCTGATCATGGACTAAAGCTAATGTTGCTTCTTCATGGGGTGTCTGGGAGCTGCACTGTTCCTCATCTTACTTCTGATGGCTATCTGGCCTATGCTACTTGTTCCGGCTTGGGCCAAACTACTTTTCCTCTTCCTGTTCTTGGTCACCATGCGGGCCCAAGGCCAATACTGTCTCTTCCTGTGCAAGGGGCTGTACTGTTCTTCCTGCATCTCGCAGTGATTAGGCCTTTAGGAGGAGGAGGGACTGAGTAAAACCCACATCAACCACATTTTCTGGAGTTTAGAAAATGGCAGCAAAATTAAAACTCAGGGAGATTGGAGTTGATGAAAAGCCAGATTAAAGGACTCTAGTAAAGCTAAGGAGGAGCTCTAGTGGGAAAATCTTTCCTTGGAAGACATGGATGGAGAGCTCAAAAGCAAACAGATGATGACAAGTCTCCTGGAACTGGTTGGAAAAGGATTCTTTTGACTGAAGAGAGGAATATAAAACAGAGAAGCTGAAGTCCTCAAAAATGTTTATTAATAAAGCAATATTCCAGTCAGTGCCTGACATTTTTTAGGACTTCAGCTTCTCTGTTTTATATTCCTCACGGCTTTACTAGACCGACTTCCTTCTTGTTTTTTGGGCCCGTTTCTTTTGACTGAAGAGAGCCACAGCTGAAACATTGGTTTATTTATTTATTAAAATGTGTAAACCGCTAATTTCAAATCCATTAAACTAAGTGGTGTATAGTTAATATATTAGACCATCAATTTTCACATGCTAAGACAAAACAATTAATAAAATCATGAAAATGATCATATTAACTAAAGCCATATAAAACACACTATTCAATTCGAAACAGTCACTTCCAATTTTCCTAAATGCCTCCATGAACAAATGCACCTTTGTTTCTGAAAAAATGTTATGTCTTGTATTAATCTTAAATTATGAGATAAATCATTCCATAACTGCAGTGCTATCAATGAATAAGCTCATGCTTGTATCTCTGCATAATTTATCTCTTTAGGAGATGGCATAATGAGCAAAACAATCAACTTTTGAATTCAAAGAGCATTTTGGTTCATATCTCCTTATCAAGATAGATAAATATCTGAAGGAGACAAAGGACTCATAGTGGTACATTTGACCCTTGGGATCCTGCCGGATATTTGTGACCTGGCTTGGCCATTTTTGGTAAGAGTATACAGGGCTTGATGAGCCTTTGGTCTAACCCAGTATGGCAAGTCTTATGTTCTTATGAACCTTTTATTGCTTGAAACTGTTGACAAATCTTGAGAACAGACCAGTCCTAGGCCCATCAGAACTTCCTGGGACCCTTGGGGCTCTTTAAAGATAATTATGAATTAGAAGATCAAAAACTGACAACTGTTAAATGAGAAAGAGACCAGGAAATTATGATCTTAGAGGACATAAAAGTTGCAGGTGAATTAATTAAGCAACATGGTTTAGGCTCCAGCTGCCTCCTCATATAAGCTTCTTACTTCTGATCCAAAGCAACTCTTGCATAGCCTCTGGCAGCATACTGTTCCAAGGACTTGGGGTAGAACTTCCTGTAAGCTTGGACTTCCTTTATAGTCCCCCTAGCTGGATCTCTGTGGCACTGGTTGATGATGATCTGTCAGGGATATATAGGGAGGCCTCTTGTAACCATCCAGTGCCTCAGCAACAGGTCTCTTGAGTAGCCTGCTTATCAGTGCATGGTGCTTGTTCCTGGCCTGCCTCCTGTATTCCAGCTCCTTGGTTGTCTGGTGTCTGCTCCTTCCTCCGTCTTTTGTCATCTTATGTGTCCTGCTCTTATTTCCTCTCCTGGACTTCCATGCTTCTTCAGATTGACTTCTTGGCTGACCTCAGCTTGGCCCTGAATTCTGCTGACTGCTTGTTGGACCTGACTCTGGTTTTTGGACCTGACTACTGCTTACCTGTCACCTGCTTTGACCTCATGCCCTGAACTTCCTTGCTTGCTGCCTGCCTCGACCTTTGCTTGGACCTGGACATTCCCTCTTGACTTGCCCCTGGGACTTGTCTAAGTCCTGCTGGCTGTTTGCACCAAGGGCTCAACCTGTGGGAAAGATGGTTGGTATAGGTGAAGCTCCAGATAGTCTCACCCAGGCACTTTTGCCCGTGGTTGGTGTAGGCTCATGGGTTCACCTATACAGCAGAGTCACTATACCACCACACAGGGGTCTACAACCATTTCACACAGGAAGATAAGTATACTGACATAAGAAGAGGAGTCACCAGCAAGCAAAAAGAGATTTATGAGGTAACTTTAAAAGGAGCTACATGTGTAAATATAACATACAAGCCTAGCAATTTTAAAAAGACATTTATGCTTGTAAAGTGCACTTGCACATGAATATGCTATGAACAATACATTTGCATATTTTGTAGCAATTTTCAAAATCCCACTTATTATATTAATTTATTTATACAATTTTATATACTGTCATTTAGAGGGTTCCATCACAATGGTTTACATAGATCTAAAAACAATATGGGGCAGATTTTCAAAAGGTTATGCATGTAAATCCAGAGGGTTTACACATGTCACCGGGCTTATGTGCGCCGGGCCTATTTTCAAAAGGCTCGGTGACACGCATAAAGCCCCGGAATGCGTGTAAGTCCTGGGGCTTTCAAAAAGGGGTGGGGAGGTGGCGGGGCGGGGTCAGAGGCTCCCAGCACAGCGGCCATTTGCTGGATCTGAGGTTTCTTTGTGGAGTATGTAATCTTATAGCTGCATTAAACCATTCTGTGACCAAAAAACAGGAGAAATGGATCAGTATATGTAAAAGAGCTTTATTGTGACAAATTGCAAACCTGAATCTGGCCGAGTTTTATTCCCTCTGGAGAGTTGCCTCAGGGGCTATGTGTATATGTAGAACAACAGTTGTGGGGTATTACTCTCACTCTGCCTATGTAGATGTATAGACAGAGTATTTTCAGTAGAAACAGGCTATTTGATTAAAATAGTTATCCCTGTATTGTTTAATTATGTATGGTCCAGGTTGTGGCGATTATTTTGTCTGTAAATTTGCTGTTCACCGAACAAACAGAGGAGGGGCTGCAACATCAATTCAAAGGAGTGCAGCCGCAGTCAAAATAAGCTAGTGCATCTAGACGGTATTTGTAAGGTCCGCTGCATTCCTTTAAATTTAAATTGCAGAAAACCAGCTTCAACCTGGTTTTTACTTTTGGCAGGCTCTAATTAAAATGCTGTGGACCTTACCTACAAATACCGTCTAGACGCACTAGCTTATTTTTGACTGCGGCTGCACTCTTTTGAATTGATGCAGCAGCCGCTCCTCTGTTTGTTCGGTGAACAGCAAATTTACAGACAAAATAATCCCCACAACCCGGACCACTTATAATGAAACAATACGGGTTAACTATTTTAATCAAATAGCCTGTTTGTACTGAAAATACTCTGTCTATACATCTACATAGGCAGAGTGGGAGTAATACCCCACAACAGTTGTTCTGTTGTGGGGTATTACTCCCCACATATACACATAGCCCCTGAGGCAGCTCTCCAGAGGGAGCGAAACGCGGCCAGAGTTGGGCTTGCAATTTGTCACAATAAAGCTCTTTTACATATACTGATCCAGTTCTCCTGTTTTTGGTCGCTACATAGCCAACTTGGATTGACTTCCAGTCTGTTTTTTGGGTCCATCCCTGTTACGGAACATGTCTTTAAACCATTTTGTTTTGTTCCTTCGCCAAAAATTGTTCTGTGTGGAATGCAGAGAGCTTTGTATTCTATGCGATATTTTATCAGGAGCCAATGTAATGAAATCAAGATCGGTATGATCTGATCATATTTTTTTGTGTTGGTCAGTATCTGTGCTGCAGTATTTTGAAGTACTTATAATGGCCGAATTGTCGATTGTGGAAGTCCTAAAAGAAGTGCATTGCAGTAGTCCAAGCTAAAGAACAGTAAAGCTTGAAGGACTGTTCTAAAATTATTTTGATCTAATAAGGGTTTTAAACATTTGAGTGTCTGTAGTTTATTATAACCCTCTTTAATTTTGTTGTTTATATGTTTATTTAAGTTTAGTTCAGAATCTAATATCACGCCTAGGTTTTGCACATTGTTTCCAATTATGATACTCATTTTATTATCTTCTAGAGTCAATAATGGGGGTTTAATACAATCAACATACTAAAAGATGGCTTCTTTAAACTTCATACACTAAAAAAACTAAAACCCTTACTACACCCCCCCGATTTCCAAACAGTGCTCCAAACCACCATCTTCGCCAAAACCGAATACTGCAACTCCCTTCTCCTCGGCCTTCCTAACAACGCCATTCACCCCATTCAAATTTTACAAAACACAACAGCCCAAATCTTGACCAACTTACGCAGACATGACCATATTACACCTGTTCTAAAAGATCTACATTGGCTCCCAATAGCTTCCCGTATACAATATAAGACTCTCTCTCTCATCCACAAGGCTTTATACAATCCTGAAATGAACTGGTTTAATGAATCCTTCCGCTTACACCAGTCTAATAAGCCTACTAGACACACACATCTCGCAACTATGCCCATCCCTTCCCCTAAACTCTACAAACTAACATCTACCAGAGCCCGTGCAATATCGATAGCCGGGCCGACCCTTTGGAACACAATGCCAGTTGAACTACGGCAAGAGGAATGCCTCAAATCGTTCAAGCGGAAGCTCAAGACCTGGCTCTTTGCCAAGGCATACACGTAATTTCTCCCTTCATCTCCTCTGCCCACCATTCCTCTCCTCTGCCCCCCTCTTCTGGCCCTCTATCCCCTCACTTCACCCTTCTCCTACCTTTTTCTCCCCCCCTCACCTCATACACTTTTTCTCCCCCCCTCACCTCGTTCCCTTCCCTCTGCTCGCCACTCCCCCCTCTCCTCCTAGCACTCCTAAATTGCTTATCTCTTAGTGTCTTCCTTTTGTACATATGTATATATTTACAAACCTCGTTGATTATTTAATGCAAATTTCCCCATGTTATTCACACCCTCATTTATTCATTTGTTAACTTGTTTTATTTGTTCAGTGTAAAGCGCCATGCCTGGCGTTTGTTTGTGTTACACTGTAAACCGATGTGATATCCTGGATGAATGTCGGTTTATAAAAATTTTAAATAAATAAATAAATAAAGAAAGAAAGAAAGAAAGAAATCTAGTAATATGATTTCAGTTTTATCGACATTTAAAATCAGCTTCATATTTGTTAAAAGTTTTTTGACCAAGGATAGGTACATTGCCGTCAGTGTTAACGTTTCTTCTATTCAATTATTGATTGGAATTAAAATTTGCACATCATCAGCATAAACATAGTGAGACCAAGTCCACTAAGACAATGACAAATAGGAATCATATAAATATTAAACAAAGTTGCTGATAATGATGACCCCTGCGGGACTCCTATGTCCAGCTCAGTTTTGTCAGATATTGTGTTATTGATCTTTATTTGAAAAAAATGGTTTGTGATGTATGATGTAAACCAATTAAGAGTATTATCAGTCAGCCCAATTTCTCTGAGTCTAAAAGGATGGTATGGTTCACTGTATCAAATGCCGCTGACAGGTCTAATAATACTAATAAATAGCTTTGTCCATTGTCAAATCCTCTCAAAATAGTATCATTTAAAGCAAGCAGAAATGTTTCGGCACTAAAATGCTTTCTAATGCCAAACTGCATGGGATGTAAGATTTTATTATTTTCAAGATGTTCCAATACTTGCTTTTGAACTACTTTTTCAGTTAGCTTAGCCAGAAATGAAAGATTGAATATTGGTCTGTATTTATTTAACGCTGAGGGGTCAAATGTGGTTTTTTATAAGATGGGTTTAACTATTGCACTTTTAAGTATTTGAGGATCGTTACCTTCCTGGAGTGATTGATTAATATTTTTTTTAATTGGGATCGAGATCACATTGGCCACAGCCTTTAATGTGAGGATATAAATATTATCAAGGGAGTGTGATGCAGGATTCATATTTATAATAAGCTTGTTAATTTCAGTGGGGGAAACACTATCAAAATTAGCTCATTTCATACAGTCTCTAGTGCTCATATTAATTGAGTAATTTGTGGAATTATCCATTCCATTTAATAAATTAATAATCTATTGCTTAAAAAATGGAGCTATTTCATTGCATTTAAATTCCGGTAAAGTATCTTTAGCGTGGCCAGGGTAACTGATTAGTTTTTGAATAGTCGCAAATAGCGTTCTTGAGTTATGTAAGAAATTCTGTATGTTTTTACTATAGTACTCCTTTTCAGTATTGTTGATAAGTTTCTTATAATAGGCCAAGCAGCTTCTTCTATATGTTGTCAAATTCAAAATGGTAGGGTATTTCCTCCAATATTTTTCTTTTTTTCTCAAAGTTTTCTTTATTGATCTGATTTCCATGTTATACTAGGTCTTATGATTACTTTTAGAGTTTATTACCATTTTTATTTTTACTGGGCTTAATTTGTTGGCAATGTCATTTAGAAATTCTAACCATGAGCGCACAGCATTCTCAGAATCTGAGAAATCTATATTGTTTATAATATGTTCAAATTCGGTTAAAAGGTCTTCTGTCATTATTAATGGACAATATGAAAAGGATTTATTTGGAGAGCTTTCACATACTAAATATGGTTTAATGGAAACTGACAATTGTATTAAATAGTGATCAGACCATGGTACTTGTGTATATGTTATATTCGAGGGGCTAGCAACTTTAAAATTTATGAAGATCAAATCTAGAGAATGTCCTGCTTTGTGTGTGGGATCTGTTGTAATTAGTTTACTTATATGGGTAAAGTGCATTTATACATGTAAAACCCAATTGTAAGCATGTAAATGTTGAAAATCAGGCCTAATATTTGCATTGTATAGGTCAACAGTTGTATTTCACCTTAAGAACTTTGCTCAATCCTGGAGACAGGGTCATCTTTTGGGGTGTGCGACCTGTGATAGAACTAAGATCTAGGGGGCACCAGCATCCATTTCTGATGTGTCTGCTAGGCCAAAGAAAACCTGTGGTTCCTCTTCCAATAGAGCCCGTAGGGCCAAGGAAGGGTGACTGTCATCTTCCATTACCTCTCCACCAATGGGGTGAAGAGAAGATGTTGTTGAGTACTTCCCTTTCCCCCCACAGCACATTTACTACTACTGCTGTTGCTGCTGCCCCCATAAACTGGAGGGCAGTGTTCAGCCCTTCTAAAAGCTGCATCCTGTTGTGTACCTCTCTATCCTGTGTGATTCACTGTTTAACTATGCAAGATAAAGAGAGAGATGTGGTAGGAGGCAGTATTTAGAAATGCTGGGAACCCAAAGCTGTTCTCCTGTTGATGGCAGCAATAATAGCAGGGCTTCAAGTCTAAGGGTTACTGGGGAAAGGGAAGCACTCAGCAGCAAATCTTCTTTACCCTATGGGCAGAGGGGAGGATGGAAAATGAGGATGAGGCAGGGACAGAAAGAGGATAAGGACAGAAGGTAAGAATGAGGAGGGAAAAATGGAAGGTTCGAGGTAAAAAAAAAGGAAAATGAGAAGCAAGAAAGGAAGTAAGTGTGATAAGGTGAGTACAGAAGGTGGGGGTAGGGATAGAAGGTGGTGGAGTAGGAAGTTAAGAGTGAGTATGATGGTGGTGGTATGAGTGAAACTGGTGACAACACTCTGGTGCAGCACTTGTGATGCAGGAGCTATAGCAAAGTTCCAGGGCTGTCTTACTCTTTACTCTCCTGGATCTCTAAAACATTCTTGCACCAAACTTCAGTCCTCGGGGCTGGCGTTAACTGGTGGAGAAGAGGCCTGAGACTCTGGGGCTCTAGGTACTGTGCTGCGGTAACCAGACTGCACAATCACTCGCACTTCTTTGCTCAACTCCCACAGTGAGGGGACAGTTGATCCAGAAGGGCACACTTAAATAAAAAGGCTCAGAGTCCAAGATTGGTATTCAAATAATAAAAAGGTTTACTTTAGCTTAAAAAGGAATATCAATGCTAGGATTCTAAAAATCATAAACAGGTTGACCATGGTGCCTCTTTTGAAAACCCTTCTGTTCTGGTCCAAAATGTTTTCCCTCAAAATGTTTTCTCCTCCAGTTCCAACATATACTGGAGATGATGGAAAAACTTTTCCCAGCTTAAAAAATGGTTGGATTCTCCAAAACACTTCTCAAAATGCTCAAAAATGCCAATCTGTTTTCTAGCTTGCTGTTAACTGGGCACAAGATGCAAAAACAGGGATCCAGCCCTTCCTTCCAAGAGGTCCTCTCTCTCAAGCAGGAGCTGATCCAAACTAACCAAAAACCACTTCAATCTTCTCAAAAACTTTGAACTCCCAAAAGACTGCTCAAATCTGCACATCTTGAGGACTTACTTAAAAATCTCTTTCTGTGAGAGAGCCTGAGATGATCCCCTGACTCTCTCACTATCTCCTACCCCATGTCTAACCTGGGCCACCAATCCTCTGACTTCTGCAGTCTCTAACTACTGCACATGCTCAGTGTCTATGTATAACCACTGAGACCCAGCCCAAAAACAAGATGGCCCAAAAGCTGGGAAGGTGTAGGATATGCAAAAAGGCCTACTTACAAAAATCCCACAATGACCACTGGGTAAAATAGTTGTGCAGGTTCTAATCCCCACTGCAATGGTATTTTTCATTGTGGAGTGGGGCAGCAATTCCAGTTTTCACACAGGGCACTGCTGGAACCAGTCCTGCTGGAAGCCATACCTTTATAAGGGATATGGATAGGATCAAAGCGGTTCAGAGAAGGGCAATTGAAATGCAACAGGCTTGCAGCACAAACCCTTAACACAGAGTCTTAAGCTCTCAAAATGTACTTTTTGAGGCATGAAGAAGCTTAGTGGTTCAAACAGCAGGTTGAGAACCAGGGAAACCGGCGTTCAATTCCTACTGATGCTCCCTGTGACCTTAGACAAGTCACTTCACCCTCCATTGCCCTAGCTACAAGCTTAGGGCCTGATTTGCTAAGGTTTTTCTCCCATTCTGTGTCTATGGAAAAAATTATTAGTAAATCATACTCTGGGGACAGGGAAATACCTACAGTACCTGAATGTAACTCACCATGAGCTACCAATACAAAGGTGTGAACTAAATATATAAAATTAACTTACTTGCTAAAGGGGGAATATTATATAAATATTCAAATATTTTACAAGTATCAGGTCACTATCTGCTACTTTTCCATTAACAAATTCAAGACAAGGGAGCATGCAATGAAGTCAGAGAAAGGATGGTTCAAAGAAAGAATAAAGAAAAACCTTTTTATAGGTGATTGTGAATGCTGACATAATCTACTGTGGCAAGATTCTTAATATTGTTGCTTAGTTTTCTAAAAGAAACAAATTATTATAGACTGCAGTCACTATTCTTTTTATGATGTGTACCACTGGTGGGAAGAGTCAGAAAGCATCATTGATGGATCTTTTGATTTTAGGAGGTACAAGAGTTTTCTTGCTGGAAATCCACTGATGCAGTCAGAACCAGAGTGAGTTCTGGTGCTTTGATGAGTGGAAGGGTACCGTGAAATCCTGGGAGAATCCTGCTGTGCTTCAATTGTTAGAAGCTGCTGTCAGTTCTTGTTGGAAATCTGCTACAGAATGGCTTGTGGGATGGTCCCCCACTGTTGCAGGAAAAAGTTAGCTGGCAAATTGAAATTAACTCTGTGACTTTGACAAAGTTAACTTTAAATAACATCTTCTGGGAAGAGGCCTCATTGTTACTACTAGCTTGTCCAGCTCCCAACTCATTGACTCAATAAATAAAATCCACTTATGGAGTGGAACTGGGCTCGATTATAGCCATTTTTATCTAGCATGAGGATGAGACACCAGGCATCCTGCAGGATTGGCATGACTGTGATTGATTGTTAAAGTTAATTATATTGATTAAAGACAACTTAAAATTGCTTATTCACCCCTAGTCAAATATTCCTATGATATGCAGGCAGACACCAATGTCATTTTTATAGTTTAATGTTCTTGTAACTTTTTCTCTTGAACAAAACTGGACACATCCATTTACACTTTTTCTTTCTACTCTTTGAAATTGTAAGCTTGATTGTGATACTTCTGTTAATGCAGAGACTGGATTGTATTCATTCTTTTGAGTGTCCAGAGAGTATCTTGAAAAAAAAAAGCAAACATTTTAGGAGATAGTTGGCTATTGTGTAAGGATTCAGATAATTTTTAAATATGCCCGCCCTCTTCTCTGGAGATCCTTTTGAGAGTGAGCATGTGTTAGGCACTTAACCCAGCCTTAAGAAAAATACCACAACAATATCAAGAAAGATGGTGGGAAACTATATCTTTCCCAGAATTCAAGCATGCTTGGGAGAGATATAGAGAGCAGTAGAAAGAACAAGGAAAATAGACTGGATAAAATACATTGGCCACTGTGGATGAACTGTGTGTTAGTTTAAGCATGGCATATTGTATGCTCACATATTCCGAATGGAAGAGATCCAAAGAGAATGTATGTGGATTTGTTTCAAATCAATGTGATTCTGAACTGAAAGAGACCATTTTTGTTTTGTTTTGTTAATTCCAAAATGAAATAAAAGTACCTTGAAAAAACTTAAACATTTTCAGATGTTTTGTGTCAGCAAATAGCATACAATGGGCTCAATTTTTTAAGTTCACAGAACTTAGAAAATCCGGTGGTCACAGGGGGCGGGGGGGGTGAAACGGGGGGCGGTCCTGCGCTAGCCGGCAGCGATCGCACCGCCGCAGTGTGATCGCTGCCGGCATCGTGCCGAAATAGGCAGCGAAAAGGCTCCTTACCTTTTCGCTGTCCGCGCCATCCTTGCAGAGTCGGCCCCGGTGACGCCCTGATTCCTCCTCTTCCAGGGACGACTCCGCCCCGATGTAGGTAGCGCAGGCGGGCGCTGCCTTCGCTAGCTGTTAGCGCAAGCCTGCAATAACCTTAGAAAATAAGGCCCAATGTTTGTAAATAGTGCTTGCTATTTGCTGAAACAAGAAATTCAAATAAACTAAAAAAAGGAATTTCAACCAAACAAAGGGCTGAAAAGAACAAAGTGAACCAAACCAAAAATATTTTCCCTACCAAAGATGGAAGACAGCAAAAACTGATTTGTCTGTGGAGCAATACCCTGCATACTGTCAAGCTTCTATAGCTGGGATATATCCTTAATGCAAGCAGTGCAGACAGGCACAACCAGAGCAATGCAGTAGGGCAATAAGTCCTTATTTGCCATCATCTACTAAACTATTATGTTCTTATGTTCTTATTATATAACTCGATGCATGCACATTGTAATACATATAAAGATGAAGTTGACTTCCTACAAAAATATTTTTAATTATCTCATTCTAGTTCTTTCCAGTAATGATCTATTCATCCCTTGGATTACAAATGACCACACTAAGCAGCAAATGTTTCCCTCTATAGCCTTTGCCTTGCACATGTTCATCATTTCTTCATATATGGTTCCAAATATATGTACACATATAAATATGAGGCAGCAACTTTGTATGCAGATGTGACAAGGCACTGCTCACACTTTATACAGAACTGTGTCTGATAGTCCAAAAATACTCACAAATTCAGGCAAATGCACTGAAACAGCAGTTTTATTTCCCAACCTGTTAGGTCACAGTGAATCACAGTTCAGCATCCACAAGGACAGTAGTGAAATAAGCATACATTCATATAGTAACATAGTAACATAGTACTGATGGCAGATAAAGACTAAATGGTCTATTCATTCCGCCCAACAATTTGCTTATGGTAGTAACTGTGGCTCCATGCAGGTTACTATTCCCCATGCGTTCCATTAAAGGTAGTAACTGCCATTAATACAGATTACACCCATGCAATACAGGTTACCCTCATGTATTCTGTTAAAGGTATATCTGTCATTCCACACAGGTTACCCTCATAAGAACATAAGAAATTGCCATGCTGGGTCAGACCAAGGGTCCATAAAGCCCAGCATCCTGTTTCCAACAGAGGCCAAACCAGGTCACAAGAACCTGGCAATTACCTAGTAAGGTAGTAACTGTCTTTCCATGCAAGTTACCCTTATGCGTTCCATTAAGGATAGTAACCGTCATTCCATGCAGGTTACCCCTATGCAGAAATATTACACCATCCCTGTTTTCAAGCCTTTAGGGCAGATCTTCTGTCCTACATATACCACTTGCATTTGACCTCCCAAGGCATAGCTTGACATTCCATGGCCAGCCTTCAACTGTGGGTCTTACTAGCTTCCTTCAGGCTCTCTTTCTTCTGGTAATGGTGGCTCCTGTCACACTAGAGCAGTGATGGCGAACACTAGTCCTGAAGTGCCACAAACAGGCTAGGTTTTTAGGATACCTACAATGAATATGCATGAGAGAGATTTGCATGCACTACCTCCATTGTATGCAAATCTATCTCATGTATATTTATTGTGGGTATCCTGAAAACCTGGCTTGTTTGTGGCACTCAAGGACTGGAATTCGCCATCACTGCACTAGAGTCCTGTTTGACCAGCCTTAGGGGTAGATTTACAAACAGCGCGAATTGGCGTACTTTTGCTGGCGCATCAGGCGCAAGCAAAAGTACGCGGGATTTTAGTAGATACGCGCGTATCCGCTAAAATCCTGGATCGGCGCGCGCAAGGCTATCGATTCTGTATAGCCGGCGAGCACCAAGCCGCGCAGCCTACCCCCGTTCCCTCTGAGGCCGCTCCAAAATCGGAGCGGCCTCGGAGGGAACTTTCTTTTGCCCTCCCCTCACCGTCCCCTCCCTTCCCCTACCTAACCCACCCGCCCGGCCCTGTCTAAACCCCCCCCTTACCTTTGTCGGGGGATTTACGCCTCCCGGAGGGAGACGTAAATCCCCGCGCGCCAGCGGGCTGCTAGCGCGCCTGGACGAGACCTGGGGGTGGGTACGGAGGGCGCGGCCACGCCCCCAGGCCATAACCACACCCCCGGGCCCGCCCCCAAAACGCTGCCGACACGCCCCCAAAATGCAGCGCCGACCGGGCCCGCCCCCGACACGCCCCCTCGCCAAACCCCGGGACTTACGCGAGTCCCGGGGTCTGCGCGCGCCGGTAGGCCTATTGAACATAGGCGCACCGGCGCGCAGGGCCCTGCTCGCCTAAATCCTCCCGGATTTGGGCGGATTTAGGCGAGCAGGGCTCTTAAAATCCGCCCCTTAATTCCTCCAGCTGTAAGATCTCTCTGATATTGCCTTCCTGACAGCACTGTGTCATTCTTTCTCGGCATCTGCCCTGATCCATCTTTTCCCAGGGCTTTTGTTCCTCTTACAAGCCCCTCTTAATCTATTTCACCTATACACAATCATTACACTCCGTAAGAATTAAATCTATGCCTTGCCTTTCTTGGACTACAACCATCCCAAAATTGCTCTCCATTCTACTTTTACTTTTACCATGAATATCTGAATGCCACCCCTCTGGAATGTAGTATCTATCCCGCCTAAGGTGGCTGAGGTGACAATTTTGTGTAATATGATTTCTGATTTTACTAGTAGTCACCGAGTATCCCAGAGTGAGAACTAGAAAAAGAAATTCTCCTTCCTGCCAGGTTTCCTGAAAGGAAATGGGGCCTGAAACCGTCCTAGGCAGTATATCTCAAGGTTACAGAGGGAAGGCAGAACCCTGTAGTAATAAATAGTAATGGAAAACAGTGGTTAAATTTCAAAAACAATTTTTTAAGATTTATTTCAGTGTAAACATGGATTTATGATTATTATTATTGGGTATGGTTGTTAACAAGTAGTAATAAACAAATATACAAATATGATAATAAACAAATACTTCAAACTTTTCCCATTCTTTTTTCGAGATCTTTGACTCTCAGAAATCAAATATCAAAAGTCAAGTATCAACAATCAGAATATCAAAATTTAAGAATATCAACAATTCAAGTATATCAGATCTAGTTCTGCAAAAACTATGTCTCAGATAAGTAAATGTAATTGTTCGTGGCAAAGTGATGATGATGTCAAATGTTTCACTTTTCAAGAATTTTGGCTCTTCTGCAAATGTCCTTTTCCCAGCTGTTTCTGTGTTGGTGGACCAAGATGAAAGGTAAGTATGGGTTATGTTTTTGTTGAGGTATGTCTCTCTATGTCCTTTTTTTTCACTCTGTTTCTTTTCTCTCGTTTCCACTTTTATCTGTTTTAATGTATGCAAATTTTGTATTGCCGTACTGTGTCTTGGTTAAGTGTGCACACAACTGTAATCTGGAATATTAGTACATAAGGTTAGTTTTATTGCTAGTACAGCTGATGGCCTCCTCGAAGGTTCTCATGTTTCTGATTTAACTACACCCATAATTTTTCTGAAGATGTGCTAGTATCTTACTCAGTGCTGTCTTCACTGGCTTGTTGAAGTTTTTTCTCTTAATGAAAGAAAATAAAAGTAATTATAGCAATTCCTATCTATATGCACAGAGTGATCAGCACTGGCTGGATACTTTGAGGATTTCAAATAAATTTCAATTTCTCATGTCTTTTTCACTCACTCTCTATTTCTGGAGTTATTATACTTTTTTTTTTTTTAGAGGTAGCTAAATGTTTCCTTTCAAATTAAGCTTATGTATAATTTTACAGCAAGGTCCCTTAATAACAAAATGTAGGTTGTCACAAACTTTTCTTGCTGTAGTGATGCTCTATTCAGAATGGATTTAGTTTCTGATGTTCAGAGCACTGGTTGTCTTTTCTCTCCAATATTACAGTGATGAGAGAAATATTGATAACCCTGAGTCCAACCCTTTTGTAAGATTGTCCAGCAGTATTATCACCTTCGTTTTTTAAGAGGAAAGATGTCAAAGATATACAATTTTTCTTCCTCACTCTGATGGGCCAAGTCTAAACCCGTGTCGTAGCCATTTGTTTACAATTAAATGTCACTAACTTGTCTCTTAGGCATGGATTCTCTAAGGTCGCAGACCTTAGAGCAGAGCTTTCCAAACTTTTCATGTTGGTGACACACTTTTTAGACAAACATAATTTTGGGACACAGTAATTCAGTCTACTAGCAAACCAGAGGTTAAAGGTTAAACGAACGAAATGTATTTCGACAATTTATGTATGTTTCCTTAAATATATACATAATAAAATGTTTCACGACACAACCTATCTTGTGAAAACCTTTCATTTATATTAAAAATATATAATATTCCAAGATTAAGGTTATTGTTATAATTTATGAGTAACAATAATAAAACAAAGTTATTGTGTTATTAAATTTACCTTTTTAATGAGATATATGAGCTTGATGGGATGAACACAGCATTTGAATATTTGGTGTTAATAAAAAAAAGTCCAAAAGGTCTTCTGCATAATTTAAAAAAGCTGGCCAGTTTCACACTATATAATTATTTGATAGCCTCATTCAACTAATTCTATATGGCTTGAGAGTGAAGTCTGGAATTTATAGGAAGGGACAGAATGTCAATATAAATCCTGCACCTTCAGTTCTGTAACTCTGTGCATCCACTGAAATTCCCCCAAACAATGGAGCTTGGATGTTTCCCTTACAGCTTATCATACTAAAAGATATTTTCAAATTCTGGTGTCACCTCACAGTAACAGCAGCACAAACATCTTCCACTGCCAGGCACATTGGGGTGGATTTTAAAACCCCTGTGCGCGTAAATCCTTCTGGATTTACGCGCGCAGGGCCCTCGCACGCCGGCGCGCCTATTTTGCATAGGCCGCCGGCGCACGCAGAGCCCCGGGACGCGCGTAAGTCCTGGGGCTTCCTGTCGGGGGGCGTGGTGGGATGACGCGCCGTTTAGGGGGCAGGGCGCAGCGTTTCAGGGGCGGTGACGTGGGCGTGGTTTCGGCCCGGGGGCGTTCCAGGGGCATTGCTGCGGCCTCCGGAACAGCCCCCGGGACCGGACCACGGAGCGGGGCAGCAGGCCGATGCGCGCAAAGATACGCCTGCTGAAAGGAGGCGTAACTTTGCCGACAAAGGTAAGGGGGTGTTTAGTTAGGGCCGGGGGGTGGGTTAGGTAGGGGAAGGTGGGGGGAGGGCGAAGGAAAGTTCCGAGGCCGCTCCGAAATCGGAGCGGCCTCGGAACTTTCCTTCGCCCTCCCCCCACCCAGCACAATTATATAGTGTGAAACGCTGCCTGTTCCCTCCGAGGCCGCTCCGAAATCGGAGCGGCCTCGGAGGGAACAGGCAGCGTGTGCTGGGCTCGGTGCGTGCAGGTTGCACAAATGTGCACCCCCTTGCACGCGCCGACACCGGATTTTATAAGATACGTGCGGCTACGCGCATATCTTATAAAATCCAGCGTACTTTTGTTCGCGCAAGTATTTAAAATCTGCCCCACTGTGAACTAACACGAAACCCGCAAAAAAGACATTCAAAATCTATACTGCAATCCCATCATAACATAACAGTAATAACACCAAGGACTCAAACAACAATAATCCTACCTGTGAAAAAGCAAGGGTAAATATTACACTGGGTCCTAGAATACCAATACACCACCTACTGAGAAAACAAAATAAACCAGATTGCTATAGATCCCTATGCTAGCAGAATCTCTCATCATGGTCACACACACAGAGCAGAGACAGACCCTCACCAAATACAGAATACAAAATAAAGGAGCACAAATTAGACAAAAACTGAAATGGAAATCCCAAGAAGCCAGACTCTGTGTATTAACAATGGAAAAACAGAATCACCATTCCTCATAAAACAAATAAAATCAAGAAACATAAAGCATCAGTTATAATAGTAAAACCATACTAATAAAATAATATTTTAAAACTACTGATAAATAGAATTTCTATTAATTAAAATCATATACATTTTTTACAATTTCCCAAACACCAATAAAATATTTCAAAACAGCACATATATCAAATAATACCCAATAATTAAAACTAATAAGGATTTTAAAAAGCCCCTGCTGTCCATACATGGGAGCTCTTGATTTCCAGTCACCCTGATATTGTCAAGGATTAGGAGGTTATCCTCTCTCTCTCACACATACTCACATGTCCATTCTCTCTCACACATACACTGTCACATACATACACATTCATGCTCTTATACCCACCATAACCTCTCGCTCTCACAGACACTGACACACTCTCAGACTCTAAGACACTCTCTCCCCTCCACACACACCCCCCACACAAACTCTTACTCCCCTGGATTTTCTCATACACACTCATGCTCTCACTCTCTCTGGCTCCCTCACATACACACAAACACACACACCCAGGCAAGTTCCCAATCATTCTCACACAAACACACACACCCAGGCAAACTCCCAGTCATTCTCACACACTGAAACTTACCCCCAGGCAGGTTCCCATTCATTTTCAAACCACTCCCTCACCATTCCCCAGGCATGCACACATTCATTCTCACACACACAGACCCCGAGGCAGGCACCAATTCATTCTCACACACACAGACCCCCAGGCAGGCACCAGTTCATTCTCACACACTCATATATACCACACACAGGCAGGCACCTATTCTCATACATACAAACCCCAGGAAGAAACCCATACATTCTCATACACAGACACACCCTCAGGCAGGCACCCATGCATTCACACACATTTACCCCCAGGCAGACTCCCATTCATACACATGCACACTAAAGGCAGACCCCCTCTCTTTCTTTTGCCAGCAGCCTCGGAGCCTCTCTCATTCCTCTGCTGCCACTGTCACTGATGCCACATGGTTTTGGGGAGGTGCTGATTGCTGCTATTGGCACTGAAGCCCATTCTGCTGCCTCCTCTGTGCAGGCCCCATGGGTTTCCATTTCCTCCATGTTGATCTCGTACATTGTGAGATCCGCATAAGAAAGTGCTACTCTTGCACATTACCAAAGATTACATGTGCCAATCAGTAAAAAGTAATTTATTTTTTTTTTTTACTTTTGCTGTCTGATCTTAGTTTTCTAATCGGTTGGTCACAGGGTTTTTTGTTCCACGTCCCCTTTCTTATTTTTTTGCCAATTCCCTTCATATTGTCTTTTTTTTTTCTATTTCTTTTCTCTCCATCTGTCTTCTTCCTTCAAACATAGTCAGGTTCTCATTCTCACATGCTTTCTCTCTCTCACACACACACAGGCTCTCACTCTCACATGCTCTCTCTCATACAATCATTCATACACAGTCTCTCTCTTGCACATGCTGTCTGACTCTCACACACCCAGGCTCTCTCTCACTCCCACATGCTGTCTTGCTCAAGCACGGGCTCTCACTGACACATGCTCTCTCTCATACAATCATTCATAGATAGTCTCTCTCTTGCACATGCTGTCTGACTCTCACATACCCAGGCTCTCTCTTACTCCCACATGCTGTCTTGCTCAAGCACAGGCTCTCACTGTCACATGCTCTCTCTCATACAATCATTCATACACACAGGCTCTCACTGTCACATGCTGTCTCTCTCACACACACACACAGGCTCTCAAATGCTGTCTCTGCAAACATTCAGGTCCTCACTCCCACACACAATCTCTCAACTCATCTCATACACGCACACAATCTTTCAACTCATCTCATACACGCACTCTACGGGCCCTTAGCCTCTCTCTTACCTCTGGGCCTCCTCTTCACGGGTTGCTGCAGGATGGGCTCTGCAGCGGCCCTGATCTTCTCAGGCCGATCCGCAGCAGCGGCAGCCCTGATCTTCTCGGGCCGAACCGCGTGGGGACCTTGCTACCGGGCCTCCTCCTCTTCTCAGCCTGCTGCAACAACGCTGCTCCTCTTCTGCATGTGGCAGATGCTCCTACTCCTTCCTGTCCGTGCGGCTCCGGCAACATTTTTCTTCCGGGGCCGCGTGGGCAGGAAGGAGGCGGAACACCTGCACGTTTAGACGTGACCTTTTTCTTCGGGCCGTGGTGACGTGAGCTCCACCACGGCCCTGCCGATCTTCCTGCTGTGTGTCTCCGGCACGCAGCACAGCCCAGCCCAGCAAAACTTCACTGCTCAACCGCCAGTGGGATGAGGTACACCGGCGGCCGCATTGGCTCCCACTTGCCGGTGTGTCACTTCCGGCAGCGATCGGCCGCGTGGGCAGGAAGGAGGCGGAACACCTGCACGTTTAGACGTGACCTTTTTCTTCGGGCCGTGGTGACGTGAGCTCCACCACGGCCCTGCCGATCTTCCTGCTGTGTGTCTCCGGCACGCAGCACAGCACAGCCCAGCAAAACTTCACTGCTCAACCGCCAGTGGGATGAGGTACACCTCATCCCACTGGCACACTGGCACACTGGCTCATCGGAGACACACAGCAGGAAGATCGGCAGGGCCATGGTGGAGCTCATGTCACCACGGCCCGAAGAAAAAGGTCACGTCTAAACGTGCAGGTGTTCCGCCTCCTTCCTGCCCACGCGGCCGATCGCTGCCGGCTTTCGTGCCGAATAACTACACCATAAAAGGTGTAGTTATTCTGTGTGAAACTGGCGGTGATAAGGAATCTTAACTTTCTCTGCCAGCGATGTGTCCGCAGCGTCGGCCCCGGTGCTGCCCCGACTCCTCCTCTTCCGGGGCTGACTCCACCCCGAGCTAGCTATCGCACGCGAAATGTATCTTTTCGCATGTGAAACGTCCCTTTTCGCATGCAATAGCATTAGAGAATGACCCCCTTAGTTTGACAAAATCAAAATTTTATACTTGATCCCTCTCACACAATCTCAGTCACACAATCTCAGTCCTAAATGACTCCTGTGTGGTTTTCAGCCTCAAAGGGCACTTGCAGTCTCTGTGAAGGAGAAACTGCCAAGCATGTCTGCTCCCGTGCAGTGTCCACATATGTTTTTCTCAAACATCAACTTAGATCACACTTTTTTCCAAATGAGTATCCCTTCTCCCTCACTGACATCAACAAAAATAGCCCCAGGGGTGCTCTAAAGGGGTACTTAGTGACAATTAAAACCACTCAAAACCCTTGCACTTTGGATTACAGAAAAGGATAAGACATTTTGATGTACTTTATAGTAGTCACTTTGGTCCCAATTACCTAAACCTGTCCGAATCATCAGCTAACTTGGAGTGTTCCTCTATCAGTCTCTAAGAATATAAGAACATAAGATATGACATGCTGGGTCAGACCAAGGGTCCATCAAGCCCAGCATCCTGGTTTCAACAGTGGCCAGTCCAAGCCACAAGTACCTGGCAATTACCCAAACATTAAATAGATTTCAAGCTTTACCCAGGCTTTACCCAGGGCAAGTCTTGCCTCACAAATCTGCTTCACTTTTTTGAAGGAGATAATAAACATATGGATAAAGGTGAACCGGTAGATATAGTATACTTGGATTTTCAGAAGGCGTTTGACAAAGTTCCTCATGAGAGGCTTCTAGGAAAAGTAAAAAGTCATGGGATAGGTGGCGATGTCCTTTCGTGGATTGCAAACTGGCTAAAAGACAGGAAACAGAGAGTAGGATTAAATGGGCAATTTTCTCAGTGGAAGGGAGTGGACAGTGGAGTGCCTCAGGGATCTGTATTGGGACCCTTACTGTTCAATATATTTATAAATGATCTGGAAAGAAATATGACGAGTGAGATAATCAAATTTGCAGATGACACAAAATTGTGCAGAGTAGTTAAATCACAAGCAGATTGTGATAAATTGCAGGAAGACCTTGTGAGACTGGAAAATTGGGCATCCAAATGGCAGATGGAATTTAATGTGGATAAGTGCAAGGTGATGCATATAGGGAAAAATAACCCATGCTATAATTACACAATGTTGGGTTCCATATTAGGTGCTACAACCCAAGAAAGAGATCTAGGTGTCATAGTGGATAACACATTGAAATCGTCGGTTCAGTGTGCTGCGGCAGTCAAAAAAGCAAACAGAATGTTGGGAATTATTAGAAAAGGAATGATGAATAAAACGGAAAATGTCATAATGCCTCTGTATCGCTCCATGGTGAGACCGCACCTTGAATACTGTGTACAATTCTGGTCGCCGCATCTCAAAAAAGATATAATTGCGATGGAGAAGGTACAGAGAAGGGCTACCAAAATGATAAGGGGAATGGAACAACTCCCCTATGAGGAAAGACTAAAGAGGTTAGGACTTTTCAGCTTGGAGAAGAGACGACTGAGGGGGGATATGATAGAGGTGTTTAAAATCATGAGAGGTCTAGAACGGGTAGATGTGAATCGGTTATTTACTCTTTCGGATAGTAGAAGGACTAGGGGACACTCCATGAAGTTAGCATGGGGCACATTTAAAACTAATCGGAGAAAGTTCTTTTTTACTCAACGCACAATTAAACTCTGGAATTTGTTGCCAGAGAATGTGGTTCGTGCAGTTAGTATAGCTGTGTTTAAAAAAGGATTGGATAAGTTCTTGGAGGAGAAGTCCATTACCTGCTATTAAGTTCACTTAGAGAATAGCCACTGCCATTAGCAATGGTTACATGGAATAGACTTAGTTTTTGGGTACTTGCCAGGTTCTTATGGCCTGGATTGGCCACTGTTGGAAACAGGATGCTGGGCTTGATGGACCCTTGGTCTGACCCAGTATGGCATTTTCTTATGTTCTTATGTTCTTACTATTCCTTATTGATTAATAGCAGTTTATGGATTTTTCCTTTAGGAACTTATCCAAACCTTTTTTAAACCCAGTTATATTAACTGCCATAACCACATCCTCTAGTAATGAATTCCAGAGCTTAACCATGCACTGAGTGAAAAAGAATTAGAACATAAGAACCTAAGATATGCCATACTGGGTCAGACCAAGGGTCCATCAAGCCCAGCATCCTGTTTCCAACAGTGGCCAATCCAAGTCACAAGTAACTGGCAAGTACCCGGACATAGATA
Source organism: Rhinatrema bivittatum (assembly GCF_901001135.1). NCBI lineage: Eukaryota > Metazoa > Chordata > Amphibia > Gymnophiona > Rhinatrematidae > Rhinatrema > Rhinatrema bivittatum. The sequence goes on along the minus strand of NC_042615.1, from coordinate 612,287,722 downwards.
GATCACAAGCTACTATTGCTTATTAATTACTGTCATAGCAGTTTATAGATTTATCCTCTAGGAACTTATCCAAACCTTTTTTAAACCCATTTACACTAACTTCTATAACCATATCCTCTGGCAATGAATTCCAGAGTTTAACCATGTGCTGAGTGAAAAATAATTTTCTTCATTTGGTTTAAATGAGCTACTTGCTAACTTCATGGACTACCCACTGGTCCTTCTATTATCTGAGAGAAAGTAAATAACCAATTTACCTTAACCTGTTCAAGACCCTTCATGATTTTGTAGACCATTTCCTGATTTTCTGGTCTTGCATGAAATCTCTGGCATTACTCTAAGTTTTATCACATGCGTACATTAAAATGGTTTCTCTTGAGAATCTTTTGTGATGTGCTAAGTGTGATAATAACCAGGTCTTACACCTTGAAGTCACTCTTTATGTCTTTTGGCCCTTTTATCAGTGCCTGCCTTGTAGCTTTTACTGCCACGTTTTCTGCATTGTTTCACCTTCATTTTGACTTAGGATGCTAATGCCACTTTCAGTGCCAGTTTGCCACTAGAAGGTTCATGGCATTGTTGATGAAAAGTGGTAAACTCTTTTAGAGCCTAGTGGTGTTCTTCCTACACTTGATCTCTTCTTGGTTTGCTGAACTGGGGCTACTTTTGGGGTTCTTGTTGGTACTGCCAGTGCCAACCTGGCCAATTTTGGACACATTTACATTTACTTTATCTGATCTGCCTTTCCCTATTCCTGATATGATTCTTTTTATGTCACTGGGAATTTGAAGATTACAACAATGATTTAATATTTTGCATTGGTATTGTAATGCCCATTGACTGTGCCAGAGAATACAGAGAAACTGCTGCAGTGAGTGTGACACTGTCTGCTCTGCACTACTTCTCTGACACAGATAGGCTTCACAACACAGCCTGTTATGCTGCATTTTGTGCCCTGTCCTCACTGTTCACTTATCCCTATTGCCTAGTGCCCACTGCCCACACTGTGCCTGCTGCCAGACAAACAGAGAATAAATGACTAATCCCAAGGGTACCTAAGGCTTCAATCACCAGGAAGGAAAAACAGAACAGTGACTGCAAGCAAAATCTGCTATGAAACACAGATACTGTGATGCAGTGCTGCCTCACTGCTATCCTCTCTTGCGACAGGATGTGCTGGCACTGTGAAACCATAAAATATAGAGATGCGAATCAGAACCGGAATCAGTTCAGATTCCGGTTCTGATTCACGTGGGTTTTTTTTCATTGGGCCCGATCGTGGTTTTGTTTATCGGCTGCGCCCGAGCCGATAAACAAAAAACCCACCCCGACCCTTTAAAACTAAAAATAACCCCTGGTTAGCCCCTGTCACATGGTAGGAGCACAAGATGGCGCCGGCCATCCAGTGCTCCTACCATGTGACAGGGTCCGGCCAATGGCACGGATACCCTGTCACATGGTAAGGGCAAAGGGCCATCGGCGCCATTTTGATTAGTGGCAGCCGACGGCCCGGGAGCGGGAGATCGCTCCAGGGACCCCCACTGGACCACGAGGTACCTGTAAAAAGTTTGTGGGGGGGTCGGGAGGGTGGAGGAAGCTAAGGGATTAGTTTTAAAGGGTCGGGGTGGGTTTAGGGGTTATTTTTGTGTGCCATTTTTCCCGCCCTTCCCCAAAATGATAAGAGAACCCCCACGATCAATATCGTGGGGTTTTCCTATCATTTTGGGGGAGCCCCCGATTTCTGACGATTTTGAAAATATCGTCTGATATTTTCAATCATCCGAAGCCCGATTCACATCCCTAATAAAATATGTTGTAGCAAAAAACATTAGCAAGAACTCAGAGAGAGCTCAGGGTTATGCTTTCACACAGACAATGTCTTGAGAAGCAATGTAGAGGATATCTCTGACATGCTCAGTTTTCAAGATCAACATGCAGCATCACTGTTCCCGATCTGCAGCACGTCAAACTGGCAAATTACTTCACTGTGATATGTCGTTCTTCTCGTCTTCTTGACAACATGCCTATCCTCCACTTCTCTGCTGACTGCTTGCTCTACACTGTATCAGTTTCTAATTGTACATATGAATCTGTTACTTTCCTATGATTTATATGAGTCCATTGACTATAATGGCTTACAGAAATCAATCTATTTAAAATTAAAGAAATGAATGAGATACATTTAATTTGAATGGCTCTCTTAATTTTGGGGGGTCCCCAGAAAGAATCGAATTAGCCCCTTTTTGTTTGAAACTAATGTACATGCCAAATGTGGGACCCTCCTGAGGCTTCCCTCCCCCACCCCGATTTTTTATTTATGTATTTATTTCACTTTATTTTTGCTTATTTTAAACTTTTAAAACTGGAGTGGTTGTATTGACTCCTGGGAAAATGAAGTAACATCAGACTTCCTCCCTGACCTGGGATGCTTTGTTCTTGCTTCCTGTAACCATCCAGAAGTTTTTCCAGAGCCCCAGTACTAGATTCAATCTCCTGCAAGCAGCAGCAGCAGCAGCCTGCATTCTCTTTCTGCACTGGGAGAGAACAGCTAAGGCCTTGATGCAGCCTGTACAGCTGATGGCCCTCCTGCAGCAGCACAATCAGTGGGAAAAGATGCCACAGCCCAGCACTGCTTCTTTTCTCACAACAGCACTGCTTCTGCTGCCCTCCACAAGGCTACCTTCATTCTTCCAGCACAGTCAGGTAAAAAATGACTTTTATTCTGACCCCATTTTACTTATTTTTACTCTGATTAGACATCCCCCTTCTTTAAATTATATTGTCCTCAACATAACTTTGTCCATCCTTATGCACAGATTCATGCCAGGGTAAAAAAAATAGAACAGACATTATTGGAAAATCTTAATCAATGATAACATTTCATTTTTTAACAATATTTCTCTAATTTGAAATACATGCATGCGATGAAAAGAAAACTTTTTTTCCAGATCACTCATTTGTTGGAGAACCTAAGAATACAGGAGCATAAGAACATAAGATTTGCCATACTGAGTTAGACCAAAGGTTCATCAAGACCCCTATCCTGTTTTCAAAAGTGGCCAAGCTAGGTTACAACTATCTGGCAGGATCCCAAGGGTAGATAGATTCCAACATGCCTATCCCAAGAATACGTAGTGGATTTCTTCAACTCTGCCTTTATAATAGTTAGTGGACTTTTCCTCCAGGAACTTGTCCAAACCATTTTTAAATGCAGCTACACTAATATCTTTCACCGCATTCTCTAGCAATGAAATCCAGAGCTTAATTATGCATTGAGAATAAGAATATTTTCTCTTATTAGTTTTAAATGTATTACCTAGTAACTTCATTGTGTGTCCTCTGGTCTTTGTACTTTTCATTTGAGTAAACAACTGATTAACATTTACTCATTCCATTCCACTCATTATTTCATAGACCTCTATCATATCTCCTCTCAGCCATCTCTTCTCCAAGCTGAAGAATCCTAACCTCTTTAGCCTTTCTTCATAGGAGAATTGTTCCATCCCTTTTATCATTTTGATGGCCCTTCTCTGTACCTTTTCTAATTCTGCTATATTTTTTTGAGATGCACACAAACTAAAGATGACGTCGCTCCATGCAGCGGTACAGAAGCATTATGATATGCTCTGATTTATTTTCCATTCCTTTCCTAATAATCTCTAGCATTCTATTTGCTTTCTTGGCTGCTGCTGCTGCATATTGAGCAGAAGATTTCAAAGTATTTTCAATGATGACATCTAGATCCTTTTCTTGAGTGATGACTCCTAATGTTGAAACTTGCATTATGTAGCTATAATTTGTGCTACTCTTCCTTAAGTGCATCACTTTGCACTTGTCCACATTAAATTTCATTTGGTATTTGGATGCCCATTCTCCCAGTTTTGCAATATCCTCTTGCAATTTCTCACAATCCTTTTGTGATTTAACATCTTTGAATAATTTTGTGTCCTTGGTAAATTTGATTACCTCAATTGTTGTTTCCATTTCCAAGTCATTTATAAATATATTAAAAAGCAGTGGTCCCAGAACAGATCCCTGGGGTATTCCACTATTCATCTTTTTCCATTGGGAAAATTTACCATTTAGCACTATTTTTCTTTCTTTTTTTCCAGATAGCAATCCACAGTAGGACACTGCCCCCTATCCCATGACTTTTAAATTCCTAGGAAGTCTCTTGTGAGGGACTTTATCAAATAATTTCTGGAAATCCAGATACACTATATCAAGTGGCTCACCTTCATCCACATGTCTATTTATGCCCTCAAAAAACTGTAGCAAATTGATGAGGCAAGTCTTTCCTTGGTAAAATCCGTGTTAGCTTTCTCCCATTAAACTATACTTATCTATATGTTTAGCAATTTTGTTCTTTATGATATTTTCTACCATTTTGCCTGGCACAGACATTAGACTCACTGGTGTGTAGTTTCTTGGATCTCTCCTTGATCCCTTTTTAAAATTTGGCATTACACTGGCAATCCTCCAGTCTTCAGGTACCATAGATGATAGTTTACAAATTTCCAATATCAGGTCCACAATTTCATTTCATGTATACCATCTGGTCCAGGTGATTTGCTACTCTTTAGTTTGTCAATTTGCCCTAGTACTTCTTTCAGGTTCAGTGAGATTTGTTTGAGTTTTTCTGAATCATCACCTTTGAATATTATTTCTGGAATGGGTATATCTCTTGTATCTTACTCTGTGATTTTAACCAAACTTAATGAGTGCAAATAGAGTTTTGAATTAAATCGGAATTTTTTTCAATTTTTTATAATGTATAGCTCCCTGCAAATGTACTTTGACTATATACAGTATGTAAATAATATAGATCCTCACCAAGTGAGCCTAAAATATTACATACTCTCAAATTTACCCAGTGTATATTTCATAATCAATTTTTTATTTAGGTAACATTCTATATACCTGCCCAGCATCAAATCTTAATGTTTATCCTTTCATATTTATGATGTAAAAAATGTTTAGGAGAGCGGGAGATGGTTTCATATGTTGTAAGTCACCATCCAGGTGCCACTGTTTTTTCTTTTAATCATTAACACACCTTCCGCCTCCAATTATTTATTTATAAATTTAAACGTGAACTGCTGAACTGGGTTACAGAATGTTTAACCCGGTTTTCTATGTGAATTTTTATTTTTATAATTTAATAAAACTCTCTTTCTTTCTGTGACTAGCACTTTTCAATTTTTCTTTTTTAAGCCGTCCCAGGACAAAAAGCACTTTACTTAGCTTTCAAGAATGTCTTTGGGAGCTAAAGAGACATTCTTGAAAGCTAAGTAAAGTGCTTTTTGTCCTGGGATGGCTTAAAAAAGAAAAATTGAAAAGTGCTAGTCACAGAAAGAAAGAGAGTTTTATTAAATTATAAAAATAAAAATTCACATAGAAAACCGGGTTAAACATTCTGTAACCCAGTTCAGCAGTTCACGTTTAAATTTATAAATAAATAATTGGAGGCGGAAGGTGTGTTAATGATTAAAAGAAAAAACAGTGGCACCTGGATGGTGACTTACAACATATGAAACCATCTCCCGCTCTCCTAAACATTTTTTACATCATAAATATGAAAGGATAAACATTAAGATTTGATGCTGGGCAGGTATATAGAATGTTACCTAAATAAAAAATTGATTATGAAATATACACTGGGTAAATTTGAGAGTATGTAATATATACAGTATGTAGCATAAAAACATATCTTTCTATGCGCTATGGACTAATTTACTGTGCTTGTGAAATAGATTATTAAACAAGTTTCTCATGTGAAAATAAAACATGTTTGTGTATGGTCATTTTGAGAATATAATCTGACAGATAGTATAGAGATTTTATTTACCTAATCTGAGGAGACTTCATTCCCAAGTCATGATTTATGTGTGAGAACTCTTAAAAAAATGAGATTATTATCAGCTTTTCTGAAAAAAAAGATGATCACCAATTGCAATTAAATGAGACTTTCTCCTCCTTACATCTGGGGAAAAAAATAATGTGAATTTTTTCTTTTGACTTTTGGTGATAATACCCAAAATAGAGTTTAAAATATGCTAAAAATATATAATACTAAATAGTGTTGAAAATAGTGTTGTTGATTGAGAAATAGGTTTTTTCAAGGAAACTTCCAAATGAAAGACAGCAGTAATAACATGGCTGGCAATAAGTAATGGTATAGTTGAACTTACAGCTAAAAACCCTCCTACATTGGATTCTGTTTGTTTAAGATTTAAGTATTAAAACAAATGGAAAATAGTATTCCTTTGGATTTAACTCACTTTATTGAGTATGAGTTTTATAACCTGCATTCACCTATGGCTTAAAGATATTCTTAATACTAGGTTTCCACTGCAAATAATACAAAAAACTTGGGAAAATCTCCAGGATTCTTTCCCAAATTAATCTTGTGATGCTTTTAGAGGACCTCACATTAGGAGATCCCTGGATAAATGCAATTTTTGTTTATAAGATCTTCTTGAAAGGACCCATCAGCTAGGGATGTGAATCGTGTCCTCGATCGTCTTAACGATCGGTTTCGGCTGGGAGGGGGAGGGAATCGTATTGTTGCCGTTTGGGGGGTTAAAATATCGTGAAAATCGTGAAAAATCTAAAAATCTAAAAATCGCAAAACCAGCACATTAAAACCCCCTAAAACCCACCCCTGACCCTTTAAATTAAATCCCCCACCCTCCCGAACCCCCCCCCCCCAAATGACTTAAATAACCTGCGGGTCCAGCGGCGGTCCGGAACGGCAGCGGTCCGGAACGGGCTCCTGCTCCTGAATCTTGTTGTCTTCAGCCGGCGCCATTTTCCAAAATGGCGCCGAAAAATGGCGGCGGCCATAGACGAACACGATTGGACGGCAGGAGGTCCTTCCGGACCCCCGCTGGACTTTTGGCAAGTCTCGTGGGGGTCAGGAGGCCCCCCACAAGCTGGCCAAAAGTTCCTGGAGGTCCAGCGGGGGTCAGGGAGCGATTTCCCGCCGCGAATCGTTTTCGTACGGAAAATGGCGCCGGCAGGAGATCGACTGCAGGAGGTCGTTCAGCGAGGGTTCCGGCGCCTCGCTGAACAACCTCCTGCAGTCGATCTCCTGCCGGCGCCATTTTCCGTACGAAAACGATTCGCGGCGGGAAATCGCTCCCTGACCCCCGCTGGACCTCCAGGAACTTTTGGCCAGCTTGTGGGGGGCCTCCTGACCCCCACGAGACTTGCCAAAAGTCCAGCGGGGGTCCGGAAGGACCTCCTGCCGTCCAATCGTGTTCGTCTATGGCCGCCGCCATTTTTCGGCGCCATTTTGGAAAATGGCGCCGGCTGAAGACAACAAGATTCAGGAGCAGGAGCCCGTTCCGGACCGCTGCCGTTCCGGACCGCCGCTGGACCCGCAGGTTATTTAAGTCATTTGGGGGGGGTTTGGGAGGGTGGGGGATTTAATTTAAAGGGTCGGGGGTGGGTTTTAGGGGGTTTTAGTGTGCCGGCTCACGATTCTAACGATTTATAACGATAAATCGTTAGAATCTCTATTGTATTGTGTTCCATAACGGTTTAAGACGATATTAAAATTATCGGACGATAATTTTAATCATCCTAAAACGATTCACATCCCTACCATCAGCTTCTTTCAGGAAGATGGAGAAGACAGATTTCCTAGGCTAGGAAATCCTAAGGGTCTCCTAACATTTGTGCAATTATACATTTCCTGGAAAACAATCTAGTACAGAGTTTTTCAACCTTTTGTGTACCAGAGGTTGGCTAGCTACCTTCCTTAAATTATATGAACTTACTGCAGACTTGATGACTGGAGTGGAGGTGGAGGACTCCCTTGAGGTTTATGAGTGTGTGTGTGTGGGGAAAGGCTTCATCTTCCATCCCACTCATTGTTAAGTCTCATAGGTCAGTCCTGCTTAGGAAGGTAGCTAGCCAGTTAAATACAATTGTTTTCTTAAAAAAAAAAAAAAGTTGCTCTTATTAAAAAGAAAAAAAAAATCCTTCCTCTTTCTATTCCTCCTTCTTCCCATTCAGTCACCATTATTTAAAAAATATATATATATGTCCCTCCCTCTCCCTTCCTCCCTGTTCCAGCCAGCCATTGTGGGATGCAGTGAAGCTGGGATAGTTGCAGTACGTGTCTTGCTCCCTCCTCTTCCTCCTGCAGTTACTGTTGCTCCACTGACGGTAAGAACACTGTCGCAGACTGACAGTCGAGAAAAACTGCTCCAGTAGTCCTGTGAGCGAAAGAGAGAGCTTAGCAGAATTTACATACCTTACACATTTTTACAGTTCGTTATGCCTATTTTTTGTCTTGTTTCACCAAGTCAACACAGAAAATTATAAGACCATAATCCATGTATCATGGGAACTGCTAAATTATGGAGCTTCACCTCACAGTGACCATATGCACTTGTTTTCTGGCAGTAGAAGTATACAAACAATGGAGATTTCTCTCCTCTCACAGTATGTGTCCATAAGTGTGTAACTTTTTTTTTTTTTTTAAGTATTTGTTTAACTAAGCTGCTCCCCATACCTTCGTATAACCTGCAGAGTGTATTGGGTGATGAACTTTTTCAAATTATACGGATTGTAGTTTCTAGTTCCACTGAATTTACAGCTGCTTTCAAACTCAGTGAACTGCATTTGATAAGACTGCATTCAATCCAGAACCTCTCTTTAGGAATATAATTGAAACTGTTCTACCAAATCTATTTCACTTAGACATCTATAGTCTCATCATTCTTTCTATCATTCAAAATACCCAGTCCAACCATGGACATATAGCACACTATTTTGCAAAAACAGTTAATCTGCTTTCACAAATATTGGAACACAATGAGAACAAAATGTCATTTATGTAGGTGCCCAATCAGGCAGGAGGAATTTTTATATCTCATTGGGTTAGGTTAAACTGTGACTGTGATTATAAATTCAGAGACACAGATGCTACATTAAGAGGAGAGTCAAATATCAACCACCATTCAGAGAGTAGCAGTTGCCTATTAAAGGAGTAAATTACTGCTTCCATCTGTCTGACCATCCATGGCTCTTACAGTATCTTTTTGGTCTGTAAATCCAGACAATCAAGACATTAGAGGAAAGTGCTGGGTAAACATGCATTATGATAATTGCTAGTTGAAACCTGTAAAATATTTGAAAAAAAATTGTCTTTATTCTGTCTTCCCTTCTTTCACTCACCAGTTTTCCTTGTCCTTTCAAGCTCCTCCAACACCTCAAGCCAAGTCACCCTCTCTCATACTCTTCCAACCCATTACACCCTCTTTATCTCTCCTTCCTTGGCATCTTCATTATCGTTTATTGTTTTTGCGCCCTCTCTAACCCTTAAACCATTTTAGGACTTACTCTTCCATTTCTCCCACCTCATCTCGCTCTCAAACTCCAGTCTCTTCCCCAGTCTTTAATTTTCCTCTCTTTTCCTCTCGCATACTTAGCTTTTCATTTTAACCTTCTTCCCAGTTCATTTACCCCTCTAATCTCTCTCCAGTCCTCTCATTCCTCCTTTCTTTCACTCTTTCCTCAGCCTCTCAATCTTTTCTCTATTATTCATTCACTGCCCAGTCTCCCATTACCATTCCACATACTCAAACCCTTTCCAGACCTTATCTACCTTTTCTCATCACCTCATAGTCTCAGCTCCCTGTTACTCATCCCCTCCCCTGTCCCAGCCTCTTTCTTTTATTTCTTACCTCTTGCCCAGCTTCCTATTTCCCTTTTTTTCTCTTGCTCCCAGCCCTCCCCCCATTTCTATCCTTTCTTTCTCCTTCACGGATCCAGAACCTTTCCATTGCCTCTCACCCCTCACCCATCCCCACTTATCCAGTACCTTCATACCATTTTCTAATCTCTACAACCTTCAATCTTCCCATGTCTTACCTCCCACTCTCTCACCTCCATAATTCTCCAGCCCATCTTACTCCTAGTCATAATTGTTAGGAACGTGGATCCTTGGGCCGAGGGGGAGTTGGCACTACCTATGGGGAAGAGCCAGACAGAAGGGGAGCACGGTCAGGTTCGAGACTGGAAGTCAGATGGAACAAGGAGGTTCAGAATAGCGTAGGTGATGACAAGGCTATGAACAGAGCCATAATCTTAGAGATGTGGTCAAGCAGGCAGAGGTCAGACCTAGGAGTAGTCAGCAAAGTAGAGGTCAGACAGCAGATGAGTCTAGGAACAAGCTGAGGTCAGAAGGCAGGCAAGTCAAGGAACAGACTGGAGTCAGAAGGCAGTCAGGTCAAGGAGCAAGCCAAGGTCAGTACCAGTGAGACATTCTGGAGGTACTACCTGGGGAGACAGACAGGAACACAAGGATGGTGGAGTACTAGGATGCAGGAACAGAACAATCCTGGAACAAGACTTGGAACAAGGTTCAGATGCAGTGATAATCTAGTAAGACACTAACCAGATGCAATGCTCAATCTTCATCCTACCAGTCCACATCTCTGGCCATCGGCAGGAACACAGAAGACTGGACAGAACAGATCAACAGGAGTGAAATACCAGGAATGAGCAGCTGAACAGGACAGAGATGTTCTGAGTTCACAGAGATGTGCCATTTCCAACTCAACGTGGATGTTCTTGGAATTCTTGAAGCAGAAGCTTGAACCTACAAGCTTGGAAACAAGTGTTCTTGGATTCAGGGATGTGTGGGCTGGGACCTACAAACTAGCAATCAATTCTTGGAAGCACCAAGAGTGGGACTTGAATCCACGACCTTTGGATCAAGGTCTCTTCACCTTAGACACTGCACCACATGCCAAGACAAAGAAGTGCAAGCAGGGACTTCTTTATATCAGGGATACAATCAGGATGCGCCGCGGAGCTAGGACCCGCCCCTGGCCCTACAAGAGGCCGGGCGGTCCGCGCACACAGGGGTGTGGCCAACACAGCCGAGGACACCGAGCTCCGGCGTGAGGCCTGGTACACAGTGGAAGGCCCGGCGACTACCGCCTCGGGACACCAAGGTCTAGAAGCACTTGCAGCTGCTGCTAGGGATGCCAACCCGGGACCTGCCGTGGAACCATGGAGGTGAGCAGGCCAGTGCGCAGGCCAGGCACAGCAGGGTGCATACAAGTACCCCCCCTTCTAGGCCTCTCCCTACGTGGCCGTGGTTTGTCAGGGTGAGTCCTATGAAAGGTTTTCAGGTGTTCCTTATCAAGGATATTGTGGGAAGGTTCCCATGAATTCTCCTTGGCCCCATAACCTTCCCAGGCTAGGAGGTATTCCCATTTTCCTCGACACCGCCAAATGTCAAGGACCTCTCTTACCTGGAGAGAAGAATCAGGTTCTGTAGAGACCCGTGGAGGAGAGGGAAATCTGCGTGAGGGCCAGGAGAGGACCAACGGCTTCAATAAGGACACATGGAATGTTTTATGGATACCCATGGCACGAGGTAGCTGGAGTTGATATGATACAGCTCCCACTCTTTGGATTCAGGGAATGGTCCAATGTATTTCAGAGCCAAGTGATTAGAGGGAAGTCTCAGTCATATGTATCGAGCGCTTAGCCACACTTTCTGGCCAGGACGGAGGAGTGGAGCAGGACGTCTATGGGTATCAGGCTTACGCTTGGAGCGTTCAGAACTTGGGAAAGATGCTCTTTTCTCGATTCCATACTTGATGAATGGTGTGAGCCATGCATTGTGCCACTGGAGAAGGAACGGTCAGAGGAACTGGAAGAGGCAGCCAAGGCGAGGATGTAGGATACTCAGAGGCTTAGGCAAAGACTCAGGATACAGGTACTAGTACCGGTTGAGTACTGCACCACAGAGTGCTCTACACAGCCACCCATGGCTGGTCATGGACCATGATGAAAGCAAAGCAGAATCCAACTAGAAAGTGAAGACTTGGATCCGGAGACATGTCAAAGATTCAGGAGAGGCCTGCACTGAGGCGTTCCCTACATAGCCACCCATGGCTTGTCGCAGACCACGCTGAAGCAGAGCAGCTTCTGGCTTGAGTCTAGGGCATGGACAGAAGCAGGCACAAGGTAATCCGAAAGCCGGGAACAGGATTCAAGACATGGAACTTGGTATTAAAAACAGGAGCCTTCCGGAGGCTTGTGCTGCAGACGTGAAGGTAGGCCTTGTGCCATGAAGCGCCCTAAACAGCCCCCCATGAGCTTGTCATTGACAACAGAGGCACGCCAGGAAGGATGAGCAAATAGGGAATCTGGAAGCAGGACAAGAGCTGGAGAGGAGGAAATCGGGATCAGGAGTAGAACATAGGACATCAGGACATCTGGAGACAGGAACATCAGGAGAGAACATAGGATCCAATGAGAAACCAGGAACCACAGGCGAAGACAAAGAAGCTCCAACGAAGAACAAAGGACCTTGAAGAAGCAATGGACCTCAGAAGCCTCCTAGACCGATGAGCTGGAACAACAGAGAATCCAGGAGCAGACTGGCTTCTTGCAAAAGTGATGAGGGACTGATGAGGAGCCCTTTTTATAGGGCTGAAGAGAAGTCACTCTGGAAATCTCATCAGGTGGGGCCGAGGGGCTTTTCCCACCACAGGCCCTTTAAATGCCATAGAGAGGCATGGCCGCGCACCTAGAGGGAGGGCAGGACCAGGGACAGCAGCAGCGGCGGCATCCACGCCGAAAGGATCGAGCAGGAGGCGGCACTAGGCCACAAAGCGAGGCCCTGGCTTCGGTGGCTCCATGAGGCAAAAAGGGAGCAGGCCAGCAGCGGCTTCCTGCTGCAGGAAGGCCCAGCGGAAGTGGCTTTGCTTGCCGCGAGGGTGGCAGCATCAGCAGCAGGCTCCAGACCATGCTAGGAAAGAACGGCTCTCGAAGCAGCCTCTGAGCTGCGAGAGAGAGACTGCATCGGCGGAGGCCTCTTGGCCGTGAGAGAGAGACTGAGTCGACAGCAGCCTGGCCGTGGAGGTAAGAGACCGCTAATAGAAAATCTGTAGAAAATTCTGGCGCTACTGCTAGTGATAATTTATAAAACTGCCCGCATCAGTACCATCATCAAAGTTGTATTAACCCCACCCAAACCCCATCTTAACCCCTCCCTTTTCCCTCATTTAAATATGATAATGACCCATCATGTTTTAATGAATGACCCTGAATATTTATTAAAGTTTTACATTTGTATCATAAAACTATTGGTTGTAAATTTTGCTACACAATTCTAAGCTCTAAACCAATAACATTTATCAAGATACATTCCACCTATTTCTGAATCTATGAAAATATGTATTTACAAAAAAAAAATAAACCAACACATCCAGGGACTATCCTTGAGATTAAATATCAGCCAAACAATAAAAGATATTGCTTTACTTACAGTTACATTCCAGCATTCCCCGACCAACAAATAATAGCTATAGAGGAAAAAATCCAGGTAATTCCCATTCATCTTGTAGAAGAAGAATTAATAGTGCATGACTTGTTCTTATGTGATAGATGTGCCCACAAAGTAAAGTGGATTAGAACATTAAAGGCAGAAAGAAAATTGATGAAAACTAGACCCCTAGCTATGTCTGGGAGAAACAGGATAAACAATGGGGGTTTGATGATGGTTTCAAATGACAGAAGAAAATGCTGAGGTAATCATTATAGGGCTGGGAAGGACTTTCTTTTTTCAATGTGCTTCTGAACTCCTTACAAAGGCACAGTGGTGATTTTTTCACCTTTCCCTAGATTACCACATAGAGATAACTGTCAGGCAATTGCAAGATTAGATGTAATAGACACTGGAAGTAATTTTCAAAATGATTTACATGCTTAAAACTGTGATTTACACATCTAAATGCACTTTACATGTATGAGTTTTTGAAAATTGTTACAATATATGCCATTGAATTTTATATGCATAAGTTTTAGCTGCATAAGTACACTTCAAGATAGTAACTTTCAAACAGGCGCACGGGTGCACATATGCATGTGTATGGGCATGCGACCAGATGTGTGGCAATTTTATTCTGCACACACATATGTGTACATGTTATAAAATAGCCTTGGCATGTGCATGTGTGCTCCTAATTTTACAAGCGTATGTACACAGCCATGTAATGCCAGCTTTGAGCCACGCAAGTGAAGGAATTTTATAACAGGCACATGTTAATGCCATGACCAGTTTCACCATTGCATCCATCAGTTTGCCCAGTCTAGAGCTAGGTCCTCCAAACCCCCCTGGTTCTTTAGCCTGCACTCCCCCCAGTTAACCCAGAACCTTCAAACACCTCAGAAATGCCTGGAAATACTTGTATTGAGACTTACACCTCCTCCGTAGAAGAAGTAACTTTATGCTCAAATATACCTGGATACTTGCCCAGGTGAGTGGGTACTTGCATGCACATCTCTTTGCCCCATTCCGGAATGTCCATGCCATGCCCGCATTCCACCCCTTTTTTCACCAATGTAAGATATTTACATATCAAGACTTGTGTACACATGTGGACGGCTTATAAAACCAGGTGGACATATGCATATGCTACATGTGCGCTAATCTCCCAATTTTGGCATGTGACCAGTTTTTAAAATTCACCTTTAAGCATATAAATGGGCTTTTGAAATTTGCTATGATAGTTTGTTATATTTACTAGCATTCATTCTTTGAAAATTAACTCCTATGAGGATAACTTTCAAAACTGCTCATGTGCACCAATTTGTGCATGTATAAGGTTGCACAAAAGTTGCTAATGTATTTTATAATCAGCATGGAAAGGTTATAAAAATAAATATGCATGCATATGTAAAAACCATGAACCACACAAGTTCAGACTCATCTAGCTAAATGCAAAGTAATCCAGCTAACTATCGGCATGTAAATGGATAAATCTGAAATGTACTAATTAGAAAGACAAGTAGCACTTTTCCGATCTGCCACCTCCTATCAAACCTGAACTTAACCCACTTCATATATGTAGATGACATTCAAATATTAATCAAAATAACCAACTCTTTAGAAGAAACCTATAAAAAAACAGCCACCTACCTAAACAAAATAAAGCAACTTCTAACCAAATTGAAACTCATACTAAACTTTGATAAGACTGAAATAATCTTACTGGACAGAAAGAACAACTTTCCTCAACTTCCACCACTCAACTTAATAAACCAAAAAGTGGCTATCTCTCCAGTCAATCATGTACGTAACCTGGGAGTCATAATTGACAAAGAACTTTCCTTCAAAAATCAGATCACAGTTAAAATCAAAGATGGTTATCTCAAACTCCTAACATTACGTCATTTAAAACATTTCCTCTCCACCAACGATTTCAGATCAATCCTTCAACTACTCATATTCTCCAACCAGGACTACAGTATTTCCCCACTATTCAATCTACCTTTTAATACCATCCGCCCACTACAAATCCTGCAAAATGCAACTGCAAGACTACTCACAGGATCAAAAAAACATGATCACATCACTCCTACCCTAATAACTCTACACTGGCTCCCAATTAAATTTTGAATTGAATACAAAATTCTATCCATACTTCATAAAATAATATATGAAAAACAAACTGGCTTAGTCCATCCATTAAATTGCACACTCCATTTAAGAATTATATCACACACTAGTTGTAAAATGTGGGATTCACAATAGGCAATGCTGGAGGTAGGCTCCATGTAAAATGTAATGCCTAAATATTTGAGGCCTTGCGTGACCTTTTGGATAGAAAATTATGATAGATCAACCAGGGCACCCAATGTATTTAAGGGAAGTAACTCAGTTTTATGCCAGTTGATTTTATAACCAGAGATTGAGGAATATATGGAAATTAAAGCGGATAGATGAGTCAGAGATTTATCAGGATTGAGGAGAAAAAGAAGGACATCATCAGCATAAGCCAAAAGCTTAAAAGTGCCATCAGCTAAAGCAAATCCTTCAATGAATGGGTGCTGTCTCATAGCAGTGAGTAGGGGTTCCAAAGCCAGGTTGAATAATAGGAGTGAAAGAGGACACCCTTGTCGGGTACCTCGAAACAACGGAAAGGAAGGTGACTGTCTATTATTGATATATAAATATGATGTCGGAGTATGATACAAAAATTGAATCCAAGAAACAAATTGAGGGCCAATGCCAAATCTCTGAAGAGTAGCAAATAGAAAAGACCATTCAATCTGGTCAAAAGCTTTCTCTGCATCTAAGGGGACTGCAGCAACAGAGCAAGATAAGTTTTGGGCAATTTCATGAATATGAAGAAAAAGGTGCATGTTATTGGAAATTAAACGTTTTTTTATGAAACCGGATTGGTCCGGATGTATCAAAAATGGCAGAACTTGGGAAAGTCAAGTAGCTAAGTCAGTATTTAATAGTGAGATCGGTCTATAATTGCTTATGTTGGTGTCATCACGTCCTGGCTTTGGGAGAACCACTACGCATGTTTCGTTAAAGGCAATTGTGTAATGGATTTATCCAAAAATGTAGATTGTTCTGATGATAATGAAGGGTGAGTCAGGGTTGTGAAAAAATCTTGAATAGCTGATGATGTGGAGGTATTGTCTGACTTATACAATTCTGCATAAAAATCTCTAAAAGCTTGTAAAATGTCCGCATCTTTAGTAAGAATTTGATTAGATGATGATATTATTTTGACAATTTGTTTCTTTTCGACCTGTTTTTTAAGATAGGAAGCCAACAAATGGCCACATATATTGTTCCCTGCATAGTAGTGAGCCTTATCTTGAAAGATATGAAGCTGGACTGTAGAGCTCAATTTCTGATTGTATTGAAATTTCACATTGATCAAAGCGGTCAAAGTGGACGATGTGGGAGTTTGAATGTGTATATGTTCCAACGCAACTACTTCATCCTGAAGTGCAGTTAATGTTGCCTTCTGGAGTTCCTTTTGATGAGCAGTGCAGCTTATGATGTCACCCCGGATTGTGGCCTTAAAGCCGGCCCAGATAGAAGAGGGTGATGTCTCAGTAGTATTGTTGAAGTGAAAATATTCAGAAATGTTGGATCACAGCATAGCCATAAAATCTGAATCTGCCAGGAGAGTAGAGTTAAATCTCCACTGCTGGTCAATATACAGAATAGTTCACATTTTAAGGAAATTGCAGCATGATCAGACACCAATATAGGACATATGATTGCCTCAGTAATCCTTGAGACCAGCTGGCGAGAGATCAAAAAGTAATCGATACAGGAATAAGATGACTGAGGACATGAGTAAAAGGTATAATCTCGTTCTAAAGGATTGAGTAAGCGCCACGGGTCCGATAGCCCATACGAGGTCATGAGATGCTGAAGAATCTTGCAGTATTTAGAGATGGTTGGGCGAACAGTAGACATCTTGTCAATGTAGGGATCTAGTGGTTGATTAAAATCGCCACCGATGAAAGTGAGAGTAGAATCCATCATTAGAAGATTATGAAACACATTTTGAAAGAAGGACGGGTCATCTATGGTTGGAGCATATATATTAAGGATTGTGAAGACTTCTTGATGAATCATAATTTGAATCAAATTTCATCGGCCGTCCAGATCTGCCGCTTGATGAAGGACTGAGGCAGTTAGTCGTTTATGCAATAGAATAGCTGTGCCCCATTTCTTTTGAACAACCAGGCTAAAATATACTTGTGCAGCCCATTGTTGTTTAAGCTTTAAAGCTTCTGACATTGATAGGTGGGTCTCCTGGAGTAAGGCAATAGAGATGTGAATCGTGTCCTCGATCGTCTTAACGATCGATTTCGGCTGGGAGGGGGAGGGAATCGTATTGTTGCCGTTTGGGGGGGTAAAATATCGTGAAAAATCGTGAAAAATCGTAAAAAATCAAAAAAACGTAAAATCGCAAAACCGGCACATTAAAACCCCCTAAAACCCACCCCCGACCCTTTAAATTAAATCCCCCACCCAAATGACTTAAATAACCTGCGGGTCCAGCGGCGGTCCGGAACGGCAGCGGTCCGGAACGGGCTCCTGCTACTGAATCTTGTTGTCTTCGGCCGGCGCCATTTTCCAAAATGGCGCTGAAAAATGGTGGCGGCCATAGACGAACACGATTGGACGGCAGGAGGTCCTTCCGGACCCCCGCTGGACTTTTGGCAAGTCTTGTGGGGGTCAGGAGGCCCCCCCCAAGCTGGCCAAAAGTTCCTGGAGGTCCAGCGGGGGTCAGGGAGCGATTTCCCGCCGCGAATCGTTTTCGTACGGAAAATGGCGCCGGCAGGAGATCGACTGCAGGAGGTCGTTCAGCGAGGGTTCCGGCGCCTCGGGTCCGATAGCCCATACGAGGTCATGAGATGCTGAAGAATCTTGCAGTATTTAGAGATGGTTGGGCGAACAGTAGACATCTTGTCAATGTAGGGATCTAGTGGTTGATTAAAATCGCCACCGATGAAAGTGAGAGTAGAATCCATCATTAGAAGATTATGAAACACATTTTGAAAGAAGGACGGGTCATCTATGGTTGGAGCATATATATTAAGGATTGTGAAGACTTCTTGATGAATCATAATTTGAATCAAATTTCATCGGCCGTCCAGATCTGCCGCTTGATGAAGGACTGAGGCAGTTAGTCGTTTATGCAATAGAATAGCTGTGCCCCATTTCTTTTGAACAACCGGGCTAAAATATACTTGTGCAGCCCATTGTTGTTTAAGCTTTAAAGCTTCTGACATTGATAGGTGGGTCTCCTGGAGTAAGGCAATAGAGATGTGAATCGTGTCCTCGATCGTCTTAACGATCGATTTCGGCTGGAAGGGGGAGGGAATCGTATTGTTGCCGTTTGGGGGGGTAAAATATCGTGAAAAATCGTGAAAAATCGTAAAAAATCAAAAAAACGTAAAATCGCAAAACCGGCACATTAAAACCCCCTAAAACCCACCCCCGACCCTTTAAATTAAATCCCCCACCCAAATGACTTAAATAACCTGCGGGTCCAGCAGCGGTCCGGAACGGCAGCGGTCCGGAACGGGCTCCTGCTACTGAATCTTGTTGTCTTCGGCCGGCGCCATTTTCCAAAATGGCGCCGAAAAATGGCGGCGGCCATAGACGAACACGATTGGACGGCAAGAGGTCCTTCCGGACCCCCGCTGGACTTTTGGCAAGTCTTGTGGGGGTCAGGAGGCCCCCCCCCCAAGCTGGCCAAAAGTTCCTGGAGGTCCAGCGGGGGTCAGGGAGCGATTTCCCGCCGCGAATCGTTTTCGTACGGAAAATGGCGCCGGCAGGAGATCGACTGCAGGAGGTCGTTCAGCGAGGCGCCGGAACCCTCGCTGAACGACCTCCTGCAGTCGATCTCCTGCCGGCGCCATTTTCCGTACGAAAACGATTCGCGGCGGGAAATCGCTCCCTGACCCCCGCTGGACCTCCAGGAACTTTTGGCCAGCTTGGGGGGGGCCTCCTGACCCCCACAAGACTTGCCAAAAGTCCAGCGGGGGTCCAGAAGGACCTCCTGCCGTCCAATCGTGTTCGTCTATGGCCGCCGCCATTTTTCAGCGCCATTTTGGAAAATGGCGCCGGCCGAAGACAACAAGATTCAGTAGCAGGAGCCCGTTCCGGACCGCTGCCGTTCCGGACCGCTGCTGGACCCACAGGTTATTTAAGTCATTTGGGGGGGGGGTTCGGGAGGGTGGGGGATTTAATTTAAAGGGTCGGGGGTGGGTTTTAGGGGGTTTTAGTGTGCCGGCTCACGATTCTAACGATTTATAACGATAAATCGTTAGAATCTCTATTGTATTGTGTTCCATAACGGTTTAAGACGATATTAAAATTATCGGACGATAATTTTAATCATCCTAAAACGATTCACATCCCTATAAGGCAATATCTGCCTGCAGAGATTGAAGATAGATGAGAATCTTTTTCCTTTTAATCTGGTTATGGAAACCATTAACATTTAGTGAAACAATATTGAATGAAGAGATGGTCGATGCCATAAATATATCCAATCAAGCCTGAAAAGCTGCTGGTTGCAAGATGTCCTGATGTATAAATGCATGGTTGAGTGAGATCGAGATGAAAAAATGTGAACCTGCTTGTAGAAAAAGAGAAGAGACGAGAAAGAGAGGAGAGAAAAATTAGGAAAGAAGAGGAAGAATAGAGGGGGAAGACAGCAGGAAACAAAAAAAAAGAATAGAGAAAGGAAGACACAAAATGCTACAAGAAAAGTCTCCCATTACAGGCATGAGAGAACAATGAGCAAGTAAAGGGTCTCTGGGCAGATCATAGACCACTCAAAATCGCAGCTCCACTCCTTGCTAAATATTTAACATTTCTGAAAAAAGGGGAAAAACCTTGTGTGAAAAACAAAGTCACTCATAAGAGAATAGTCTTTCGAGTGTGGGACTTTACTGTTCAGTCATTAGAAACATATGCCTTAGTGATCAAAGGAAGTCTCTCAAAATGCATAAATGAAAGTATGTATCATATGTAATATGCATGATATAAAACATGCTTGACAATAACATATATAACCAGTTAGGATATAGATGAAGTAGAAAAGGCATTGAGTACCCTTATTTTTATTTTTTTTCAGGTTACCATATCTTGAGTGCACTCAATGTTTGTCAAAAATTCTTCAAGATCTTTTGGGTTATGAAAAACTTTTGTTTGATTGTGGCAGGTAACCCGCACCTGAGTGGGATAAAGCAGTCCATATTTGGCTCCCAGCTTTTGCAGTCGAGGCCTGAAAGTTAAGAAGATTTTCTTTCTGTCTGCCGTAGTTTTTGCTAAATCAGGAACGAACAATATCGATCGATCTTGATATTGTATGGGTGCTTTGGTTCTAGCCGCAGCCAGGATTGCAAGTGCTTGAGGGTATCACAGCACTTTGAATATTATTGGGCCGATACTTATAATTCCGCAACGGCCACGAAGGAACTCGATGGGCCCATACAGTTCAAAAGGCTGCTCAAATTTTAATTGCAAAGAGGTAGGAATAATTTGCAATAGAAAGGCAATAATGTCCGTACCTTCGGTGCCTTCCAGTATGCCCAGTAGTTGGATATTATTTCTTCTGTTACGATTGGAAAGGTCCTCTACATCTCTGCAGAGGTTATCCAGATCCATCGTCACCAGCAGTGTAGAGACCTGAGTTTCAACATCGTCCAGCCAGGCCTGAAAAACCCTCCATCTTCATAGCCATGGTTTAAATGTCACCCCGAACAGTGGTAGTAGTATCGATATTGACCTGTATTAGGTCTTTGAGATGTTTAATTTTGGTAAGAACCAGATCAGCAGACGCATTGCCTTGGATTGTGGGGCCTTGTCGGGCGATGGAGGGTCCTGTTTAGCCTGCTTGGTTCCGGAAGCTGCTGCAAAGGCAGCCTCTATTTTACCCGATGTATTAGTAGCCATGTGTTTGCCACAACTAAAAAAGCAGTTGCTTTGAAGGTTGAGTCCCTTAAAATGCTGTTTCCCTAGTATTAAGAGCGAGATTGAGCGGAGCTACAAATTCAGGCGGTCATCTTAATCGCAGCGCAAGAGCGCCCCCCACATTGCTTTATTATTTATCAATCTTCACAATCAATAATAAAATGATAATACACATTGAACAACACAGTGCAATCTAGCGGTGATTCGGTGCATATATTATTTATTTATTTATTTATTTATTTGCATCAGATATATACATATTGAACCAAATAAACATAGTTGCATCATGATTAACATTAGGACTTCCAGTTGGCAATACAGAAATGAATATTTAAAGCTGCTTGTCCTGCTTGTCCTGCTAAGTGGACTTAGCTGGGCAAACTGCAAGATTTAAAACTCCTGCTGGTTTGAAAATACCTGATATAGCCATTTAGGCCTTGATTTTTTAAGTTCGCAGAACCTAGAAAATCCGGCGGTAATGGGGTGCAGGGGGGCGAAGCGGGGGGTGGGCCTGCAAAATCGGGCAGCGATCGCACCTCCGAGGTGCGATCGCTGCCAACTTTCGCACCCAATAGCGCACCCGTGAAAGGTGGTGCTATTGGGCGCGCTACTGGCAGTGAAAAGGGTCCTTACCTTTTCGCCGTCAGTGGTGTCTTCATGGCGTCCGCCCTGATGCCGCCCCCCGACTCCTCCCCTTCCGGTGCTGACGCCACCCAGAACCTACCCCAATTTAGCTATCAACGATCCTCATAGAAAATGACCCCCTTAGCCAGATAAGTTGTTAACTGGCTAAAACTTTATCCAGCTAAATCAAGGGTGTCCCAAGGGCATTCCAAGGCAGAGCAGTGTTATCCAGCTAACCCCTAGGTTCATCAAATTGCTATGAATATAGTGGAAATAGCGCCTGCGATAAAAAAAAATTGAGCATAGCTAGGCTAATTTCCTGTGTACCACATTGCAGAAGAAAGTAACACGAAGCATGTTGCATTATCACATTGTGTATTGTGTCAATGCATGCTTCATTGCGTCAGCACGTACCGCATTGTCGACATGTCATGTGTTATTTTGCACAGCCAGCGTTGATTAGTGCATGGTGTGTTATTTTTCTAGTTTATATAACCTGCTTCCTGCAGCTGCCTCTTTGAGGGTGTGTCAGGAATGAGAGATAGAGGAGAGGAGGTGAGTTCTTGAATAGTGGTTGGAGTAGGAGTTTAACTAGTGATTTCTGAGTGCTGTGTGTCCTTTATTTTGTGTTTCTCATCTGTTTCCCTGTTCCTTTGTCTTTTTTCTTTTTCTGTGAGTGAAAGTTTTCGTTAGTTTGCCACATTTGTCTGTCAGTCTGTTTTTGTGGAGGAGTGAGGAGGAGTGGTGGTGGTGGAGGAGTGAGGAGGATTGGAAGCGTGAGGAGGTGTGGTGGTTGTGGTGATAAGGAGTGAGGAGGATGGAGCGTGAGAGTGATGGAGAGAGAGGAGAAGAGGGGGAGGAGGGGGAGGAGGGGAGTAGGGAGGAGAGAAGGTGGGAGGATGAGGGCAGGAGTGCTAGGAGGAGGAGGAGGAGGTACAGGAGTAGAGATAGGCAGGATGGAAAGGATAGGAGGCAGGAGGAAAGCGATAGGAGGAGGCAAGAGGGGGAAGGAGATAAGCCGATGAGGACAAAGGGAGGAGGATGGCTGGCTAGGGATAGAGAGAGAGAGGACAGATGGGAAGGGAGTTTGGAGGGCAGAGGCAGGAGGGGAGGAGGAAGGGAGGAGAGTGGGATGGAGAGTGAGGAAAGGGAGGACACCTCTCCGGAAGCAGAAGTGGCACCCCTTTCTGGCAGCCAGGCAGCAGGACTCCCTCAGGCTCTCAAATTCAGTATGCAGGACAATGAGATGGTGATTGCAGGGGTCCTGGAGCATTATGCCATGCTCTTTGGCAAACATGTAGCCAAGACCTTGAAGGCAGCCAAGTGTCAGATCTGGCACAGGTGATCTCCAGGTGCAGTGGTGTCCAATGTAGCGAGGAGCAGGTGAGACACAGGTACCGGGATATCAAGGCACAGTTGAAGGCAAAGTTGGCAAGCCGAAATGAATATATATGCTAAACCAGAGGAGGAGCCCCTTGTCCTATCATCTTTACACCCATGGAGGAGTGCCCCCTGCAATGGCTGGGCTGGATGTGTTTGAGAGCATGTCTGAATGGCTGGACACCTCCTGAGCCGCAGCCGGTAAGTTCACCTCTCCTGTAAATGGCTAGGCTGCAATGGATGTACACATCATTTGGCATAAAACGCTCACAATGCTTTAGATGAAAAGTGTGCCTCTGATGCCAAATGAAAAGTTAATGCTTCCTGCCATTGGTACTTATGTCTTATTATTTGTTTCCACAGCTCTCGCCCATGAAGCTGCTGGTCCCAGCCATCAAGCCCCAGGGAGCAGCAGGGCACCAGTCCTTTTGCAGAGGGGCTTGCTGATGGATGCCCAGACTCAGGTGAGTGAGGAGGAGAAAGAGGAGCAGCAGAAACAATCTCAGGAGGCTATGCAGATCCTTGAATTCCTGGACTCAGCCAGCTCACTGAATGTGTCCCTGAACATCTCTGGCTTCATGAAGGAATCCAACATGGATTAGGAGCTAGTTGATGTAGCACAACCTCAAGCCAGCACACAATGGTGCCAACCTGAAGCACCAGGCCCTCAGCAGGAGCAGCCCAGCAGACCCCTCATGCCACAAATTTGAGGCCTAAATTTCATCACTTCACAACACCAGCAGAACACCGCCATCAGCACAGGCACCAGCACCAACAACATACCTGCCATCAACAGAGGAGTCGATGCACAAGCAGCTGGACCAGTTGGAAAGGAGGGGTACACATTTGCCAGATATGGGCTGAGCTAGTGTGCCTCAGGAGGATTTTAAACAGGCAGAGCCAGGCCCTGTGGGATCAGACTGCCACACAAACACAGGGTATAATGTTACTGGTCACATCAATCAACTCTATGACCAATGTCCTCACCCAAATCCTTCAAAGGAAGCCCAAGCCTCTGCCCATGTCTTCCTCACCATCACAGGAATCCATGTCCCACAGCAGTCCCCAGCCTGATATTTGCCTGAGGGGGGAGACCCCCAAAAGACATGTCCCCCAAAGTTGCAAAGCACGCTGTGGCAAAGGGCCATGAGGTAGCAGAGATGGTGGCATCGAATGCCAAATAAGAAGAGTTGTACCCACACACCTGTCCGGGCCTCTCTAGAGAGTTCCTGTGCCAGTTAGATGGAAGAAGCCTGCTGGGCCAATCCTCACTACAGATTTCCTGTGCTTGCTAGTGAAGGGATGATATACTGGCTGCCACTATGGTCTTGCTGCCTAGCTCTAAAGCCCTCCTCAAAGCTCTGCCTGTATTATAGCCTACTTATGTGGCCTCTAGTCATGGTCCAATTGATGCCTCTTCTCTTTATGTCTCATCTTATGCTCCTGATGCTGAGGTCTGTCTCATCTCAACTCAGCTCATGCTGCTTCTGCCTCCATGGTTCTGTTTTTCATCTCATCTCAGCTCATGCTGCTGCTGCCTCCATGCTATTATGTCTTCTCCTGGGGCTCCTGCCTCCATGCAGCTGTGTCATTGCCTGGTCCTTGGCCTCCTGCTGAACTCTCAAGTCTTGGTCCTGCTGCCTGCTACTTAACCTTTGCTGCCTTGGCCTTTAGGCTGTCCCCCTTTGAGTATGTTCTTTCAACATTGACTGTCTGGGGCCCTCACTTGAACTTTGCTGCCTTGGCCGTTAGGCTATCTCCCCTTTAAGTGTGCCCTTTCAACATGGATTATCTGGGACCTTATTCTTGCCATCACATGGTAAGGCTGCTATCAGCTCTAACATAAGAGCTGTACTGTAGCTATTGGTGGTGCCACTTCTGCTTGCTATGTTCTTTGCTGTAATCATGAGTGTGCCAAAAGGATAACATGCTAAGCCTATATATGTAATGATGCCATTTCAAACAGAACGTGCTGTTCCATTCATTTACAATGTTATGTGCTACTGCTATCTTGTCCTTGCAGAATGCGATTACCAAAGACATTGACTTTAACTGAAACAGTTGACTACATTTGTTCACTAATACAGTTGCTCTGGTTTTAAAGATACACTTTCTGGTTGGGTCATTTCATTGTGTATTTTGTCTTAACGGTTCACTAGGTACAAGGTTTGCCCTCCACATGACCTTGCATACTAGAATGTCCTTGCACATTCCATCTAGCCACTTATCTAACAGGCAAGAACATATGGGCTAGGTCATACAACTGAACACTCAGTGTATGCTCCTAAGAAAGATAACAAGAGCTAAACAAGAAGCTCCTTACTGGGGAGCTTCAGTGTTGGCTCCTGTTGCCTTCTTCACATAGCATACTGTTAGTTAACTCTTGGAGACACGGGCCTGTATGTGAGAAGGACACTTGCTAGCTAGTGTTCAGCTCCATACACTGTCCAGTACAACAGGTGTGGAAATGCTTGGCTGTAGGTACATAACAATATCTTCACTCTGTGGGGGCCCAATGGGTTATTCAGCTATGTGCCAGACATAGTAGTGCGATAACCGAACCCATTAGCCTCTTCCATATATCAGCTCTGACCATACAATGTCCCTTCTCTATTCCTATGGCCCCCAAATGTTCTCATTACATCACTGTATTGTCAGAGGGCTACTTGAAAGTGACTCATTGCCAAAGTGTGGTTCACTCTAGGGAGTTGAAATGTGCAGCTACAGGAGCCTGGTCTACAGAGCACATTGTGTACATGTAGAGCTTGTATGGTGTTAAGGGGAAGTCACAGTCATCAACACACAAGACTTGACCTTGGGGCCCCTTGTGGAATTTATGCCAAGATCATTGAGAAAAAAGATTAGGAAAATAAAGTACATAGATATATTTAAGTTACTTAAGAGTGTAGGAAAAAAGGTAAAGCTAAGAAAAGAAAGAAGAAAGAGAAGGAGTTAGGCAAAGGGAGAAGAATACCAAGAAACAATATTAATTGGGTGAGTTCTTTTTTAAGGTTAGGGAATGTATATGTTAGGTTTGACTCGGCTCAGTATGGTCCTATGTTAACTTATGCTGATTCCATTTTTGAGTCTTATCAAAAATTTGAAGGTTGGGCTTGACTAAACTATGAGGATATGTTTAGCGATAAAATGAAAGAAAATAAATATATGTCTTAGAGTACCCTAGATGAAAATGTATGGCTCTTGCATATAATGTAATGTAATGTAATCAGTTTTCATTGGGACAACTTGGGTGAAGAGGGCAAGGAGTAGTAGGGCAGATGACTGGGCACTCCTTTTAGGCTGGGCCTGCATCAGTAATTGCTAGATGTCAACCAACTGGGGGGCAAGAGGTTTGATGAAAATTTAACAAATCAATATGCCCCTTTTCAGATTGTAAATTTCAACATATTTGTGCAACCTGTTTTGCCAACCACCCTGCATTCAAATGTGGTAAATGATCAGGATGGGAGTGGGCAACAGCAAAAATGGTACTGATATTTTACAGCAGGTGCCCAGAGTGGTTCAGATTGAAAGGATGAAGCCTTGGTTGAAAAAAATATATAATAAGAAACAAGATGTTTGATTATTAGTGGAGGGTTTTGGGTTTGGTTTGGTGATTACTTGTGTTAGGAGTATTGTTAATAAACAGGTAACTAATTCAACATCAATGTGATCCAGGAACACATGGTAATAAAGAAGTTAGAAGGAGATATATCATTGGAAAGAATAACAGGTCCTTTTCATTTACAACCTTATCTCAGTTGGCCGTTATTCTTAAAAAGGAGCCAGGTAAATTTCAATTGATACTTAATTTATCTTAGCATTGGTGGATCTGTTAATGATTTTCTTGCTAGAGAATTTTGCACAGTGCACTATGCAACTTTTGACTTTGCGATTGCACTTGTACAGCAGTGTGGTGCTTTATCTTGGATGGCTAAAGTTGATATTAAAGCGGCATTTAGATTGCTGCTAATACACTCATTGTGTTTCCCTCTGCTTGGTTTTCAATTTAAAGGATTGCATTATTTTGATAACTGTTTGCTTATGGGCTGTTTGATATCTTCTTCCTTTTTTAAACTTTCGTTCATTTATTCATTAGGTATTGACTCCCTTATTGGGTCTTCAGAATGTGGTTCATTATTTAAACAATGTTTTATTTGTTGGCCCAGATGGTATGGATACTTCTGATGAATTGCTTCAGAGTTTTATGAAAGTGGCTGAGGATTTTGGTATCCCCTTAGCTCATGAAAAGACTGAAGGACCGGTTCAGACTTTAACTTTTTTAGATATAGAGATTGATACTGTACAGATTACTTCTCGTTTACTGGAGATTAAGGTGCTGAAGCTACTTGAGTTGATTGATGAGATATGTAAAGTAAGGAAGGTGACATTGAATAAGATGCAGTCATTAATTGGCAGTTTTAATTTTGCCTTTAAAGTCATGCCTGTGAGAAGAAAGTTTTGAAGGAGATTATCAGCATCTATGCAGAAGTCTTAAGTAAACATTTTATTAGAATCACAACAGCAGTGAGGGAAGATTTGTTGGTACAGAGGGCATTCTT
The DNA here is from genome assembly GCF_901001135.1 of Rhinatrema bivittatum. NCBI lineage: Eukaryota > Metazoa > Chordata > Amphibia > Gymnophiona > Rhinatrematidae > Rhinatrema > Rhinatrema bivittatum. The sequence continues at coordinate 612,259,870 of NC_042615.1, read as the reverse complement.
ACAAGATTTTAATGGAGTGTTGAGCTGGCAGGCAGAAGCAGTAACTTGTAGGGGTGTGCATTCGGATTGACCGCATTAGTAAAACGCAACTCATATTTTTTTTTTACTTAAAAAATTGATTCGACATAAACGATCGGATTTCCCACACATCGAACATAGATATGTTCGATATGTGGGAAATCGCGATTGTTGAGCCAAAATAAAAATATAAACCCCCTCACCCTCCTTAATCCCCCCCCCCCCCCCGACTTACCACAACTCCCTGGTGATGGAGCGAGGAGTGAGGACGCCATTTCTGCAATCCTTGGCGAGAAGCATGTGACGTCGGCGGCACGTCGAGTGACGCCGGCGTCACGTGATTCCCGGCTCGTTCGCGCCGGACGGCTCGTTCGGCCCAAAAAGAACTTTTGGCCAGCTTGGGGGGGTCAGGAGGCCCCCCCAAGCTGGCCAAAAGTTCTTTTTGGGCCGAACGAGCCGTCCGGCGCGAACGAGCCGGGAATCACGTGGCGCCGCGTCACTCAGACGCGGCGTCACGTGATTCCCGGCAAGTTCGCGCCGGACGGCTCGTTCGGCCCAAAAAGAACTTTTGGCCAGCTTGGGGGGGTCAGGAGGCCCCCCCAAGCTGGCCAAAAGTTCTTTTTGGGCCGAACGAGCCGTCCGGCGTGAACGAGCCGGGAATCACGTGACGCCGCGTCACTCGACGTGCCACCGACGTCACATGCTTCTCGCCAAGGATTGCAGAAATGACGTCCTCACTCCTCGCTCGATCACCAGGGAGTTGTGGTAAGTCTGGGGGGGGGGATTAAGGAGGGTGAGGGGGTTTAAATTTTTTTTTTGCACATATGTACATATACCCAACTCATTGGATTTTTTTTATGTCCATATTGGCCGCAAGTGGGACCCCCTTTCGGACATAAAAAATATGAACATAAAATTTTGCTCTGCACATCCCTAGTAACTTGTAATGATTTAGAATTCTATTCTGATGCAGCAGGAGGTCTAGGTTTTAGTGTACATTGTAGTGGGGCAGGGTGTATGGAACCATGGCTGGATTCATGGAAGAAATCAGGAACCACGTGGAATGTCATCTTTTTAAAACTTTTTCCAGTTGTGATAGCATTAAGAATTTGGCCTGTTTTTAAAGGATAAAAAAGTATATTTTGGTGTGATAATAGGGCTATAGTAGATATCATTAATCAACATTCTGCTAAGGGTCCTATGGTATCAGCATTAATGAGGGAGTTAGTTTTGTCTTGTTTGAAGAGTAATGTTTCTGTGCGAGCAAAGCATGTCTCTGGTTATAATAATAAGACTGCCAATTGTTTATCTCATTTTAAATGGGATGCATACAGGAAGTTAACCCCGGAGCAGATTTGGAGGGTACATCAATTTCGGAATATTTTTGGAGCCTTGACAGTCAGTGGTGTAACAAAATATAACAGCATTTCTAAGGAGCTTCAGATAGCAATCAGGATCAGTACCAGAAGAATGGATGATAAGATATGAGTTGTATGCTGATGAGCAGGGTTACTCCAAGGGAGCAATTATAAGTCATACTGTAGGGTTTTCATTTTTTATTAAGAACATAAGAACATGCCATAATGGGTCAGACCAAGGGTCCATCAAGCCTAACATCCTGTTTCAACAGTGGCCAATCCAGGCCCTAAGAACCTGGCAAGTACCCAAAAACTAAGTCTATTCCATGATACCGTTGCTAGTAATAGCAGTGGCTATTTTCTAAGTCAACTTAATTAATAGCAGGTAATGGACTTCTCCTCCAAGAACTTATCCAATTCTTTTTTAAACACAACTATACTAACTGCACTAACCACATCCTCTGGCAACAAATTCCAGAGTTTAATTGTGTGTTGACTGAAAAAGAACTTTCCCCGATTAGTTTTAAATGTGCCACACGCTAACTTCATGGAGTGCCCCCTAGTCTTTCTATTATCCAAAAGAATAAATAACTGATTCACATCTACCCCTTCTAGACCTCTGATGATTTTAAACACCTCTATCATATCCCCCCTCAGCCGTCTCTTCTCCAAGCTGAAAAGTCCTAAACTCTTTAGTCTTTCCTCATAGGGGAGTTGTTCCATTCCCCTTATCATTTTGGTAGCCCTTCTCTGTACCTTTTCCATCACAATTATATCTTTTCTGAGATGCGGCGACCAGAATTGTACACAGTATTCAAGGTGCGGTCTCACCATGGAGCAATACAGAGGCATTATGACATTTTCCATTTTATTCACCATTCCCTTTCTAATAATTCCCAACATTCTGTTTGCTTTTTTGACTGCCTCAGCACACTGAACCGACAATTTCAATGTGTTATTCACTTTGACACCTAGATCTCTTTCTTGGGTTGTAGCACATAATATGGAACCTAACATTGTGCAACTATAGCATGGGTTATTTTTCCCTATATGCATCACTTTGCACTTATCCACATTAAATTTCATCTGCCATTTTGATGCCCAATTTTCCAGTCTCACAAAGTCTTCCTGCAATTTATCACAATCTGCTTGTAATTTAACTACTCTGAACAATTTTGTATCACCTGCAAATTTGATTATCTCACTCGTCGTATTTCTTTCCAGATCATTTATAAATATATTGAAAAGTAAGGGTCCCAATACAGATCCCTGAGTCACTCCACTAACCACTCTCTTCCACTTAGAAAATTGTCCATTTAATCCTACTCTCTGTTTCCTGTCTTTTAGCCAGTTTGTAATTCACGAAAGGACATCACCACCTATCCGATGACTTTTTACTTTTCCTAGAAGCCTCTCATGAGGAACTTTGTCAAACGCCTTCTGAAAATCCAAGTACACTACATCTACCGGTTCACCTTTATCACTTGTTTATTAACTCCTTCAAAAAAATGAAGCAGATTTGTGAGCAAGACTTGCCTTGGGTGAAGCCATTCTGACTTTGTTTCATTAAACCATGTCTTTCTATATGTTCTGTGATTTTGATGTTTAGAACACTTTCCACTATTTTTCCTGGCACTGAAGTCAGGCTAACCGGTCTGTAGTTTCCCGGATCGCCCCTGGAGACCTTTTTAAATATTGGGGTTACATTTGCTATCCTCCAGGTACAATGGATGATTTTAATGATAGGTTACAAATTTGTACTAATAGGTCTGAAATTTCATTTTTTAGTTCCATCAGAACTCTGGGGTGTATACCATCCAGTCCAGGTGATTTACTACTCTTCGATTTGCCAATCAGGTCTACCACATCTTCTAGTTCACCGTGATTTGGTTCAGTCCATCTGAATCATTACCCATGAAAACCTTCTCCGGTATGGGTACCTCCCCAACATCCTCTTCAGTAAACACCGAAGCAAAGACATCATTTAATCTTTCCTCAATGGCCTTATCTTCACTAACTGCCCCTTTAACTCCTTGATGATCTAACGATCCAACTGACTCCCTCATAGGCATACTGCTTCGGATATATTTAAAAAAGTTTTTACTGTGAGTTTTTGCCTCTATGGCCAACTTCTTTTCAAATTCTCTCTTAGCCTGTCTTATCAATGTCTGACATTTAACTTGCCAACGTTTATGCATTATCCTATTTTCTTCTGTTGGATCCTTCTTCCAATTTTTGAATGAAGATCTTTTGGGTAAAATAGCTTCTTTCACCTCCCCTTTTAACCATGCCGGTAATCGTTTTGCCTTCTTTCCACCTTTTTTAATGTGTGGAATACATCTGGACTGTGCTTCTAGCATGATATTTTTTAACAATGACCACGCCTCTTGCACACTTTTTACTTTTGTAGCTGCTCCTTTCAGTTTTTTCTAACTATTTTTCTCATTTTATCAAAGTTTCCTTTTTGAAAGTTTAGCACGAGAGCCGTGGATTTGCTTCCAGTCATTAATTCAAATTTGATCACGGCCCCACCACCGTTACCTCTCTCAACAAATCCTGTGCTCCACTGAGAATTAAATCTAAAATTGCTCCCTCTCTCATCGGTTCCTGAACCAATTGCTCCATAAAGCTATCATTTATTCCATCCAGGATATCTCTCTAGTGAGTCCCGATGATACATTTACCCAGTCAATATTGGGGTAATTGAAGTCTCACTAAAGAGACGTCATGTAATTATATTTTTCTTGTATTTTAATGTACTCTTACTATTATTTATAGAGCCGTCATAACACCTGCAGGCATACCAGAATATTTTGCTTGAAGGTTTAGCCACTTCAGGTCGTGTTTAATCATTGGCCCCAGTCCTTTATTCTTCAACGTGTTTTTGTTAATTTTTTGTTTTTGTAAAATTCTGTATTGGGGTGAATATATTCCTTAAAATGACTCAAAGTGTCAAGGAAATTTAAAGCCCAGTCCGACACGCGTTTCGCACTGCTTCATCAGGGACTGAAACACATATCCTCCACTTTTATTTTCATCAACGGAGATGAATTGCCCCGTTACTCAGTTGCTTACTGGCTTGCTTATAGCCTTCCAACCTTGCCGCCGTGTTTCTCTTGCTGGCGTCTCAGACGTCTCAGACGCCAGCAAGAGAACCACGGCGGCAAGGTTAACATAAGAACATAAGAAAATGCCATACTGGGTCAGACCAAGGGTCCATCAAGCCCAGCATCCTGTTTCCAACAGTGGCCAATCCAGGCCATAAGAACCTGGCAAGTACCCAAAAACTAAGTCTATTCCATGTAACCATTGCTAATGGCAGTGGCTATTCTCTAAGTGAACTTAATAGCAGGTAATGGACTTCTCCTCCAAGAACTTATCCAATCCTTTTTTAAACACAGCTATACTAACTGCACGAACCACATTCTCTGGCAACAAATTCCAGAGTTTAATTGTGCGTTGAGTAAAAAAGAACTTTCTCCGATTAGTTTTAAATGTTCCCCATGCTAACTTCATGGAGTGTCCCCTAGTCTTTCTACTATCCGAAAGAGTAAATAACTGATTCACATCTACCCGTTCTAGACCTCTCATGATTTTAAACACCTCTATCATATCCCCCCCTCAGTTGTCTCTTCTCCAAGCTGAAAAGTCCTAACCTCTTTAGTCTTTCCTCATAGGGGAGTTGTTCCATTCCCCTTATCATTTTGGTAGCCCTTCTCTGTACCTTCTCCATCACAATTATATCTTTTTTGAGATGCGGCGACCAGAATTGTACACAGTATTCAAGGTGCGGTCTCACCATGGAGCGATACAGAGGCTAGAAGCAAGCCAGTAAGCAACTGAGTAACGGGGCAATTCATCTCCGTTGATGAAAATAAAAGCGGAGGATATGTGTTTCAGTCCCTGATGAAGCAGTGCGAAACGCACGTCGGACTGGGCTTTAAATTTCCTTGACACTTTGAGTTATTGTAAGGAATATATTCATCCCGATACAGAATTTTACAAAAACAAACAATTAACAAAAACACGTTGAAGAATAAAGGACTGGGGCCAATGATTAAACACGACCTGAAGTGGCAAAACCTTCAAGCAAAATATGCTGGTATGCCTGCAGGTGTTATGACGGCTCTATAAATAATAGTAAGAGCACATTAAAATACAAGAAAAATATAATTACATGACGTCCCTTTAGTGAGACTTGTATTCGTTGTAGTGTGTGGTAATTGAAGTCTCCCATTATTACCGCACTACCAATTTGGTTAGCTTCCCTAATTTCTCTTAGCATTAAGGCATATGGTTGGAGTAACCCAGGATATAGTTTTTTGTAAAAAAAAAAAAAAAAGATATGGCAGAATTGAGCAAAATTGGGGGTATTGTCCCCAGATTGGAGACAGCCTATTACATATGATATTTAAAAAGGGTTATGGCATGTATTGGGAAAAGTATGCAGTTCAGATTTTGAAGTGTGTTTATTTTGTTTGGCATTTTCCTTAGGAATTTTGGTGCTTTCAGGATTGTTGAATTTGTGGCCTCTTCTAAATATGTTAATGGATGTTGGGTGATGTTTCTATTTATGAGAACCAAATAAATTTATGGGTATGAAGTTCTAATACTAATAAAGTAGGTAGAGGTGTGGAATTAATTTTGAATAGCATTTTGGGAGTGGTGACATATCTTGTCATAAACACTTGGCAGCATTTGAAGGTGCAACCATCTTGTAAGAGATATTTTTTGCAGCATTTTGTTGGTATACATTTGTCACATTATCAGTTTTCAGCAATTTTGCATAGATTGATTTTGGAGTTGGGTTTGCTTGCAACTCAGTTTGGGAGTCATTCTTTCTGTATAGGAATAGACACATGTGGTGCTAGGTTGGAATTGCCTATATCAGCAATAATGCATCTTGGGCAATGAGGATCTCGGTTTTTTAAATCTTATATTCAATAAATGTTAAGTATGTTTGAGTAATATGTATTTTTCTTACAGATTCAAGGAGATCCAGATGGTCCATGTGGTTTAATTGTCATTCCTATGTACATTGGGCTAGGTGGAGAGTGATTCCTCAGCTGCTTGACATTCACCTGGGTTTGGCTAAACAAGGAGTTTTGTTGCACTGGCTTGGTAATCGAGGAATACAGTGGTTTCAATTATTGCCAGTGTTAAGATATCATTTAGCCATTAGACAGCACCCAAATATATTAATCGTACTTCTGGGTGATAAAGATTTAGGTCAATTACTTGGTCTGATATAATTCCTAGACATTACTTTAGAGATCAGAAAGATGGACCAGGGGATTTATTAAGATTAATAGGCAAATTGGGAAAAGGATAGAGAAGATGGCAGGCTAGCAGATTTGGCATGAGTGTTTTCATATGGACTGTGTTGTTTTATATCGAAATGATGATATACATTTTTCAGATATTGGCATTGATTTTTTTAATGACATTCAAGAAACTTTGGAACGTATACCGGTAATTGAATTTTAAATTTTGTTTAGACTGCAGCTTTCAAGGGAGTGGCACAGGGTAGACATGTCTTCCTGTGCCTGTGGTTAATACCCGAGCCTTGCAATGTGTATTTGTAATGTTTTATTCCTCCTTCTTATACAATCTGCTGGGGCGGCAGAGTTAGGGCGAGGGTGGCAAAGTACCACAGAGGAGCTTATGTGGATGATGTGAGCTTCCCCAGCTAGTGGTATGACTTGGGGGGGGGGGTTGGGGGCTGTTGGCTGGGGTAAAATTGTAGCTCAGGTAAAATGCTTGTTTTGTTTTAATAAAGCTGTGGCCTAAATTATTCCAACAACTGGTGTCATGTGTATTTATTTATGATAAAGGTTAGGGACCGAACTCTGAAACATGTTATATAGTATGGTTTTGATGCTAACTGTAGCTAAGGATACATCAAATCAGCATCAAGACTACAATATGTGATGTCCAGGGTTGAAACAGGCAAAGATTTAAAAGCATAGGAGGATATCATGGCATAGGTTTAAAAGTGAGACAAGGAGACGGATGTACTAACATGCATTTTAAATGTAATAGCATGCAAAAAAAAAAAATGTATAATTGCATTTGTAAATTTAAATGTGCCCTCTTGTCATTTTTGCATGCATAATTTTGCATTTGTAAAGACATTCATAAAAATTATGCACGATCACTAATGAGCTGAAGAATCTTGCAAATCAGATCATTAACCATTGTAGTAAAATTAAGCACAGAAAATCATTCAAATCAGCAACTTTCTACAACAATTACCATTTCTCGGGGAGCTGTATTTAAGCTTTTTAGTAATAAAGTCAGTGTTTTTGCATAGATTTTAATGCAAGTGTATCTCCATAGAATTCATGTGCACATTATGTAAATAGCCCAGTATTGTGATAAACCTTTCTCAAGGTACTGGGCTGTTCCTGCAGTTTTTGTACATTAGCCCCAAGATAACTAAATAGGTTCAACTTGGAAAACTCAAACTAACTCAAATGAAAGCTGGAGTTGTTATGAAAAATAGTTAAACTCAAACCAAGTCTGAGCTGGCTTAGCAAAACAGAAGTAAATAGTATAGGGGTTTGTGGGAAATATGCGCTTGCCAGCAAGCCATTTCATCAGGGGTTAAACACTAACTTCCCTTCTCCCTGACCTTTGCCTGAATAAAAGCATCACTTGTGCTTAAGTCTCTGCCAAGGAGAGGATACCTGACTTCATGTATTTCTCTGGCTTATAATTAATCCTGTTAGCCTGAAAGTAGGGCTGGGTGTTCCCTAGTCAGAGGCAGGACAAAGTCAGGAGGTATAGATTTCAGCAGCCAATGATATGATCCGTGCACACCCCCTGAGCCAAAGCCAATGGTGTAATGACTCTTCTGTTGCTATGGGAAAGTAGCCAATCATGTAATGACACATCATCTGCCTTTGTATGAATGTACAATAAAAGGAAAAGGCTCGTGAGGGCAAACTCTTTTTGCCTTCTCTCTTCCTGCCTGCCATGAAAGCTGTCTGATGCCTATTCATTACTCCTATAGGGGTTATACAAATTTAGACTCTCAAACAGCATAAACATCACAACATGCTTTTATTTAAAATTTACCAGGTACCCGCTTTACATATATTAATTCTGTTGGATTTTAGTTATTCATGACAAAATTCAACAGCTTAAAATTTGGAAGTGTCTGTATGCTTATAAAGTGTTGCGCGGCCCATGCACGGGCCTGCTCACCTTGCCAACTCCTCTGCAGGTCACGGGTCGACCTCCCCAGCGGCAGCTGCAAGCTCTTCCAGGTCTCAGCATCCCACCGGGGTGGTCGCTGGGTCTTCCACTGCGCACCAGGCCTCACACTGGAGTTCAGTGTCCTCAGTGGCATTGCTTCTTGTAGGGCCAGGGGTGGGCCCTATCTCCACGGCGCATCCTGATTGAACGTACTACATAAGGAAGTTCCTGCCTGCACTTCCTTGCTTTGGCAATCAGGTCGGCACTGTATGTGTACTAGTTTGCCTCTGCGTTCACAGTCTTGTTCCAGTCTTGTTCCGGTCTTGTTCCAGCATCCTACTGTTCCAGCATTCTACTGTTCTAGCCTTGTCCAGCGTCCTCCTGTTCCAGCGTCCTCCTGTTCCAGCGTCCTTCTGTTCCAGTGTCTGTCTGTCCTGCCTCCCCCGGTAGTAACTTCGGACTGACTCTCTGGTACTGACCTCTGCCTGCTCCATTGACCATTCTGCTTGCTGCCTGGATCTTGACCTCTGCCTGCCTTCGTGACCTCGTCTGACCTCTGGAACCTGACTCCTGCTTCGTTGACTACTCTCGGACTGATTCCTGGTACCTGACCTCTGCTTTGGCTGACTCTTCTCAGACTGATCCTTGGAACCTGACCCCGGCTGCCATTGACCACATCTCTTGATTCTGGCTTTGTCCCTTGCCTTGTCATCGCCTACTCTGTACTGGCCTTCCCTGATCTCCAGGCCTACAGCCTAGTGACCGACAGTGCTCCCTTGCTGCTCATGGGCACGCCTCTCTACTACCTGTCCGGGAGACCCTGTGAGGCCCACCTAAGTCCAAGTGGCACGGGTCCCTACAGGCTCCACGTGGTGAGCTCATCCTAGCCTCTGTCTCCTCCTGTGCTCCGCCCCCTGGGGGCAGGTGCTTACTGGTCCATACCAGGGAGCGTTCTACACTGCTCCAGGACAAGGGTCCACCTCCAAGTGCAACATAAAGTCAATAATATATAAGGTTTATATTTTATACTAGCTATACCCTGCCACGTGATGCCGTGGCTCAGTCTGGTTTAATTTCACAATGCGCATTAGCTCTGCTCCAGCCGTCCCAACTCCCTCCCCCCCTTCCCCGGCGGTGGACGGACTGGCTCAGCGACTCTTCTACCCTTTCCTCCTCCTGTGTGTAACTGTCCGGCAGTCCCTACTTCCTCCCCCCTTCCCCAGCGGGGGAGGAACGGGCTGAGCTGTTTCTCGGAGTGGCGACTCATCTGCCCTTTCCTCCTCCCCTCTGTGATACCCAGCACTAGAGAAAGAAAAGAGAAAGCACACGTTTCTGCATTTGCTCTCCACCAGCCATCCCAACTCTCTCCCCCCCCTTTCCCGGTGGTGGACGGACTGGCTCGGTGACTCTTCTACCCTTTCCTCCTCCTGTGTGTAACTGTCCAGCAGTCCCTCCCCCCTTCCCCAGCGGCGGAGGAACGGGCTGAGCCGTTTCTCGGAGCACATTGCCGTGGCTCAGTCTGGTTTAATTTCACAATGTGCATTAGCTCTGCTCCAGCTGTCCCAACTCCCTCCCCCCCTTCCCCGGCAGTGGATGGACTGGCTCGGCGACTCTTCTACCCTGTCCTCCTCCTGTGTGTAACTGTCCAGCAGTCCCTACTCCCTCTCCCCTTCCCCAGCGGCGGGGGAACGGGCTGAGCCGTTTCTCGGAGCGGTGATTCGTCTGCCCTTTTCTCCTCCCTCTGTGACACCCAGCACGTAGCACAGAGCTGTATGGTCCGCACATGCACGGTAGAGCTGCTCTCTATTGAGCATTTGCGGTCCGTCGGTCAGAGCCCATTTATATTGTAGATTGCGTGTGTTGCTTTTACGTCCAACAGATGGTCCGTTTTTCCCAAAAAGCATGTTTTTTTCCTGTCACAGGTGTGACATCTAAATAATATAGGTATATAAAAACGTGCGGAATCAAATGCAACGTTGTGTCAAAATTTCAAAGCAATCGGTGAAGAACTTTTGGAGATTTAAGATTTTGAACAAATGAACATTTACATTTTTATTTATATAGATATAAAAAAGGAATAATGTTTTAAAATTAATTGTTTTCATTCTCTTCATTGGAAGGTTCTGGAATCAAAAATAAATGGAAAAATAATTGTATTCTTTTACTTGGTTACCAATATAAGGATAGATTTTAAAAGGGCTACATGTGCCTCACTGTGCTATTTTATAACCTCTGTGCTCATAGGTTATAAAATATTCTTCATGTGTACCACTTTGCTACAGCTCCTTGTGAGGTATCTGGTGAACATTGGGAGAGAGAGAGAGAGAGAGATTCTTTGTAGGGTACAGTCTGATACTCTATATATGGACCATTGTAAGGGGGCACTTTGATTCACGGTGAGTTTCCAGGAGGTAGGTTGGGGTTAGGGGGGTGATGTTACAGACACATTCAGAGGTATCCATTGTAAAATTAACATTATTAAATAATTTTTGACCTTATAAGTGATGAAAAGGTGTGTCCTACTTTTTATGGGCACACACACCTCAATCTAGACACACTTTTCCTGGCTATTTAAAATTCACGTAGCTCCCACACGGCCCACTTGCGCACGTATGTGGCTGTTTTTGCATAATCAAGGCTTTTAAAATCTACCTTATATTTTTCATGGTCATATTCTCTGTGGTTGTTATTTCATAACTATAATAAACGTAAACCTTTTCTTTACAGGATGCTACTTCTCTTTAGCACTATAAGGAGTTGTTTTGTTTTTAAATAATCAAAATAAACTTTACTGACAACAATTGCAGTGGGGCGAGCTTGTCTCGCCCAGCGTAGGTAACGGGAGGGAAGCGAGCAGTAGGAAGGGGTTAAGAAAGGAAGGCAGCAAGAGATAGAGGAGAGGGAGGGGGGAGGAATAGCCGTAGCGAGGCAGTACAGAACCAATAGGAAGAAACAATTTTGAATGGTGTATAGTGATTGGGTAAGGGGGGAAAGACACAAGGGAGGAACAGTTCCGCGCCTCAGTTGGCGGAGGAACGGCTGAGGCAGTGGACGCGGTTTTTTCCTGAGGGATGTTAGTTTTGGAGGAGTCAGTTCTGGGGTATTGTTAAAGTGTGAATTTCATAGCTGTTGTTTTATTGTTAGCGAGAATTGTTCCAGTTTAAAAAAAAATTTAATTTACACGACGTCTCACGTTTAAAAAAAAAAAAAAAAAAACGCGATATAAATAATAATATATTTAGAGGGCGAGTTTTCATCCCAGCATGCCGAGAAAAGCTAGGGACCGTGCCCGGCCCCCCCCCCCTCGCTGTCGCCGCCGCAGTCCCTGCTGCCTCAGCCCTCGCCTGCCGGCTCTTGCGCTCCCCTGCTCCTCCTACGCGCCCCCCCCCCGCGCGCCTCTCCCCCCCTCCCTCCAGGTTCCTTCCCCCGGCGAGCTCGCATCTGAACCCCCCTTTGTGGCCCCCGAGCCGACGATGGTTGATTCCGGCGAGAGCGGCCCGGAGAATGCGGACGCTGCCTCCGTTCACCTCGAGCCCCCAACTGACGGCTCCGTTCCAAGAGTAGATGAGGCGGAGGTGTCGTTGAATGCCTCCGCCCATGATTTCAGTTTTTTCGATGAGGAGGCCCCTTGCCTTGGACGGAGCCTCCCTGCCTGTGAGCCTGCAGTCATCGCCCCGCCTCGCTGCTCCCGCGCGGCGGCGCACGCCATTACTAATGTACATAAGCAAGTCGCCTTCCGGCCGGCGTCTACAGCACCCAGCAGCTTCGGTGCTAGGGGGAGGGGGGTAGGGAGGGGCTTTAGCAGTGCACGGATAGGGTGGGGGGAGCAGAGTGTGGCTAGCCTGTGCAATAACAATTTAAGGGGGCAGCTAGCCGCGGGAGGAGGGATGAGGGAGAGGACCTTAGCAGGGGCTGTATCAGTTATTAATCCTGAGGGTCCCAGTTCGCCGCATATGATCCCAGGAGCAGCCTCGTGGCTACCTGTGGGCGTAGGGTTACAGGGGAAGGTTGGTCTGGGTGTAGGGAGCGGGGCCAGCAGGCGGGACACCACTGGGGAGGGAAGAGTGTATACGGACAGGCGTAGTGGGGTCAGGAATCCAGAGGCACATAGCATGGGAGACGGTGACTATTTTGGGGGGTGGACTGCGTGGGGAAGACAGGGGGTGGGAATGGGTGGCAATTTTCCTAGCCGTGGTCCTGCTGGAGTGGAGGTCACCAGGGGGAAGGGGAAGGCGCGGCTTTCTGAGAACAAAAGAGATGTTAGGAGCGGGGAAGTGATCAGGAGGGTAGTGATGAGGTCTAGTGCAGGAGGAGGAAGGGAGGTATTTTATCTTTCAGAACCGGAAGATGAAGCACGGCCAGGTACGTCGGGACAGGAGTCTTGGAGGAACAGGGGTTTCGAGGGTGAGGAGGCATGTCGGGGTGCAGGAACGGATCAAGGCGCTTTTACAAGAAGGGCACAGCCAGTCAGGACAGTCGCAGGGGAAGCAGGTGAGAAACTGGCAAAGAAGAAAGGTAATAAGGGGAAGGCAAAGAGGAAAAGGAAGGATAGTTCGTCTAGTTCTTCATCTAGTGAGTACGATTCGTCGGATGAGTCTGCAGAGTCCGGTCCTAAGTATACAGGAGTGCTAGAGGATGGGCCGTTGCACGAAGCGGGGCAATCGGCGTGTGCTACGCTAGCGGAGTTATGGGAGGGTGTACCGGGGAAATTGCGTAGACGTATACGGAAGAGGAGGTATGTGAATATATTCAGGTTATTGGAGGGGAGGCGGGGGGTTAAAAAGAGTAAAAAGAAAGATAAAAAGAAGCACAGTAAGTCGAGCGGGGTTAAAATAGCGAAGAATATAGTGAACTGGGTGCGAGGGTTTTTAAGGTTAGCTAGTGTGGTCGGTCACTATGACTCTTCACAGTATGGGGCTTTGTTGTCCTATGCTGATAGTATATTAGGAGCATAGGGTTGGGCATGGCTCAACTATGATGAGAAATTTCGGGATAAGATGGCAGGCAGTAGGGCAATGTCTTGGGGATCGCAGGATATTAATTTGTGGTTAACACAAATGTCATATAAAGGTGTGAGGGAACAGAAGGTAGTCAATTTAGGGTCGAGTGGCGCGGGAGGGGGTCCGGGGTATGGCAGTATTAGCGGGGCGGGGCATTCCTTTCGGGCTGGAGGTCAAGTCTCTAGAGGAGGACAAAGCAGCAAGGTCAGAGCGGGAGGGAACGATGCGTGCTGGAGATTCAACAAGGCGGTTTGTTTATTCCCAGACTGCAAGTTCCGACACACTTGTTCCACCTGCGGGGGAGCACATTCGGCCATCAAATGTGGAAAGGGAGCTAGCAGCATGCAGGGACAAGGGGGAAGTGTTTAGAGGATTGGGAGAATTGTCAGTTTCTCCTGTATCATTAGGAGAAATGACCCTTGGGTCGGGGAGGTAGCCTAACCGGGAGGACGCACAGCTTTTATTCAACGGCTTCCATGATAGTTTTGTGATCACAGTGGTGGGAAGGGGGGGGTGTGCGGGGTAGAAATGCTCGGTCCGCTAGTAAGCATGCATGTATAGTTAGAGAAGAAATAGGGGCCGAAGTTCAGTTAGGGAGGATTGCAAGGCCGTTTGTTTCCCAACCTTATGTTAATATACACTTGTCTCCAGTTGCAGTGATTCCTAGGAAGGAGGCGGGTAAGTTCCGATTTATCTTAAACGTATCGTATCCTCGTGGGCAGTCGACGACCGATCAGATATCGAGGGAGTTTCGTTCGTTACGCTATGCTTCTTTTGAAGAAGCGGTGAAGTTAGTTCAATCAGTGGGAAAGGGAGCTTTATTAGCAAACGTGGATATCGAGTCGACTTACTTTCCAGGATGTTGGTGTGCGGAAGAGTGGCCTAATGATGGGAAGGAGGAAGGATTGACAAAGAAAAAAAAAAAAAATTTAGAATTATTTCCAATGGTCGTCATGTGGCATATATGGGGTAAGCAGTTAGTTAACAAGAAAGTGTTGTTCTGGTGTGACAATTTGGGGGGGTGTGAGTTAGCAACAGGCAGTCCGCAAAAAGTCCTAGAGTATCCGAGTTATTTAGGGAATTAGTTTTCAATGTTGGACTTTCAATGTCAATATTCGTGCGAGACATGTGTGGGGGGGAACAGAATGTGATTGCTGATGTACTGTCTCGTCTTAAGTGGCAGGAGTTCCGCGAATTGGCGCCGGGATCAAAACGGGAAGGGGAACATTTTCCAGAACATCGGTGGAGGCTGAGTCAGATACGGCATGGACGTTGCTCAAGAATTCGCTGGCACCATCCACGTGGAAGGCATATACGAGAGGATGTAGAGTGATAGCGCAGTATTTAGCTGAAAAGGGTTGGAAGGGAGGTCCTGTGGAGGACGATGGTATGGTGGACTTTGTATTATGGGCAAAGGGGATGGGATATTCTCTGTCAGCGGTGCGTTCGCATGTTGCGGGTTTTTCGTTCTTTCAGAAAATAAAGGGCTGGGGCAATCCGGCCGAGAGTTTTCTTTTGCAACGAGTATTGAGAGGATGGAAGAGAGAGAAGGGTTGGACATCGGATAGGAGGCTGCCTATTCGCTACGAAGATTTGGGGGTCATAGTTAGTTGTTTGCCCAGGGTATGTTGGTCCAGTTACGAAGTGCTGTTATTTCAGACAGCGTTCGTGTTAGCATTTTTTGGTGCGATGCGCGTGAATGAGCTTGTTGCTGCATCGAAGGAGAGCGTTACACGGACAGGTTTGCTGGCAGAGAATGTTTGGGTGTGCAGTGGGACTGTGACGCTTTGCATTCATCATTCCAAGATGGATCAGTATGGAAAAGGGCAATTTGTGACGTTAGTGCCAGCGGTAGACGAGCTGGTGTGCCCGGTAAGAAGCGTGCAGCGTTTTGTGAGGGTGAGACCTCGAAGGGGTGGTATATTGTTGTTACACCAGGATGGGGCGCCTGTGACTGTTTATCAGTTTGTACAAGTGTCAAAAAAGGTTGTTCGGTTATTGGGATGGGATGAGACGAGGTATACTTCGCATTCATTCAGGATCGGGGCGGCGACATCTGCGGCTGAGAGGGGTCTATCGAGCAGTGTGATTCAATCAATAGGAAGATGGAAGTCTAATGCTTTCCTGTCATACGTTAGGCGAGTTACATAAACAAAAATACAAAAAAAAAAGAGAAGATGAAATCCGACAACGGGGAGGGGGAGCAAGGGGGCGGAGTTGCGGGGATGATAGAAGGGTGTGAATAGAGGTGAGGCATGTATTAATTTTGTTATGTTTTTTGCAGAATGGAGAGTAAGTCGGGGGGAGTACGAATGGGCCTGGGTAGTGGGCCATTCGTTCATACATTGGGCACAGCATAGAGCTGAACGGCGACCTTATGGATCACATCTGGAGCTGGAAGCGTTGCATTGGAAAGTCCGATGGCTCAGTCGTCGGGGGATGAAGTGGGATGGATTATTACCTTTCATTCAAAAATGTGTTTTGGAGTTGAAGATGCCGAAACTTTTGTTAATTCATTTGGGGGGCAATGATATCGGTGAGGGGTCGTGTAAGGACCTAATTGCAAAAATCAAGAAGGACTTTAGCACATTGTTGAATGTGATGCCGGATACGAAGATGGGGTGGTCCGATATCATTGTTCGGATCAAATTTTTGGAGTTACCATTCTGGTGTAAGAGCGTGAAGAAGATGAACAGGCAAATTGGGAAGTGGTTGGAGAAGCAAGGGGGGTTTTGGATAAGACATGAGTGGGCATGGGAGGTGATACCAGGATTCTTTCGATCTGACGGTGTCCACTTATCTGACATAGGGATTGATTTGTTCAATAATGACATACAGGAAGGTTTGGAACAAATGATTAAAAGACAAATGTGCCGCAGTGGGGGGGAACAGTGACAGCGGAGGCTGTCATTGTTCTGTGGCGGAAAACCCGAGCCCAAAGGGGGGGGAATGTTGTTTATGGTTAAAATGTTGTATGCGGGGGGTGAACTTGGTGTAGCACGGGGGGGCTGCTACACGAGGTTGCCAAGGAGCAGGAGGGGGGCCGATGCTCCGAGGCATGGTTAATTAGGAGCTCTACCACTGGAAGAGGTGGGGGGCACAATGGACAATGTGTAGAAATGGGAGTATTTGCGTATTGTATAAAATGGTTGAAGGGCTCGGGTATTGTTAATAAACTGCGGCCTTTATTTGTTCCAAACACAGTTTAATGTCTTTTGTGCAAAGGGGTTCCAAGGAGGGGGTGGGGGTTAAGGAGTAAGGAGAATCAAGCGAGTCTGATATCTCCCAGTTATTGCAGTGGGGCGAGCTTGTCTTGCCCAGCATAGGTAACGGGAGGGAAGCGAGCGGTAGGAAGGGGTTAAGAAAGGAAGGCAGCAAGAGATAGAGGAGGGGGAGGGGGGAGGAATAGCTGTAGCGAGGCAGTACAGAACCAATAGGAAGAAAGAATTTTGAATGGTGTATAGTGATTGGGTAAGGGGGGAAAGACACAAGGGAGGAACGGTTTCGCGCCTCAGTTGGCGGAGGAACGGCTGAGGCAGTGGACGCGGTTTTTTCCCACCCTCCCACCCGAGGAATGTTGGTTAAGTAGGGTTAGGTTGTACCTGTAGAAGAAGTCGTCGCAGTAGGCGGAAAACCCGAGCCCAAAGGGGGGGGAATGTTGTTTATGGTTAAAATGTTGTATGCGGGGGGTGAACTTGGTGTAGCGCGGGGGGGCTGCTACACGAGGTTGCCAAGGAGCAGGAGGGGGGCCGATGCTCCGAGGCATGGTTAATTAGGAGCTCTACCACTGGAAGAGGTGGGGGGCACAATGGACAATGTGTAGAAATGGGGGTATTTGCGTATTGTATAAATTGGTTGAAGGGCTCGGGTATTGTTAATAAACTGCGGCCTTTATTTGTTCCAAACACAGTTTAATGTCTTTTGTGCAAAGGGGTTCCAAGGAGGGGGTGGGGGTTAAGGAGTAAGGAGAATCAAGCGAGTCTGATATCTCCCAGTTATTAGAAATATTTTGGAAGTATCGGTTCATAATGCCTTTGCAAAATGTCAGTTTTATAGACAAAGAAAATTACATGCTGAAAATGTTAAGCCTGCAATATCAATAACATTGAAGAAATAGAAATCCTGATACAGAAATATTTTATAGAGAATTTAAAGATTTAACCTCAAAATATTATATCTTATCGCTAAAACGTTCACCAGGTTCTCATGACAAAGCAGCTGACTTCCTCTCAAAACTTGTATTATTCCAGAGAAAAAATCTCCCTACAGGACAGACTTTAAGTTAATTATTTCAGTTATCATTGTTACACATATGTATATGATATTTATATTCCTAGTTAACTGTTAAACAAGTGTTTGGCTTTTTCCACTTATGTTTATTGTAAAGCCTATGGCTGAATTACTGTTTGCTGTAAACCGAGGTGATGTGAATTACATGCCGCGATATATAAAAAACTATAAATAAATAAATAAATAGATACATAAATAAATGAATGTATCAGCCTTACTAGAAATATCTCAGGTAGATATTATTCCCAGAGAGACCTTGGTTGTTACCTTTGCCCTTGATATGGATAGGGACCTTGTTCTGAATTTTTTTTTTCAAGAAAAGATCTCTTTCTTTTATGGATGCTCAAGTATGTATTTTTACATTTGTCTGCAGGCAAACAACTGCAGAGAAAGATTTTTCTTGAAATTAAGCCACGCATATGGCATTGGAAGCAACAATTTTTCTTAAATTCCTTTGCAAGTGTGTAGTAATGTATCTGGGGAATACATTTATTTTCTATGATCCTATGCAGTTGAAACATTTTATAGATGATAAATCTGTCTCTTAGAACTGTTTTGTACCCTTTCTGGTTGATTTGATACTGAGGCTTAATTTGAACATATAGCAATTAGGGATGTGAATCGTGTCCTCGATCGTCTTAACGATCGATTTCGGCTGGGAGGGGGAGGGAATCGTATTGTTGCCGTTTGAGGGGGTAAAATATCGTGAAAAATCGTGAAAAATCTAAAAATCTAAAAATCGCAAAACCGGCACATTAAAACCCCCTAAAACCCACCCCCGACCCTTTAAATTAAATCCCCCACCCTCCCGAACCCCCCCCAAATGAGTTAAATAACCTGCGGGTCCAGCAGCGGTCCGGAACGGCAGCGGTCCGGAACGGGCTCCTGCTCCTGAATCTTGTTGTCTTCAGCCGGCGCCATTTTCCAAAATGGCGCCGAAAAATGGCGGCGGCCATAGACGAACACGATTGGACGGCAGGAGGTCCTTCCGGACCCCCGCTGGACTTTTGGCAAGTCTCGTGGGGGTCAGGAGGCCCCCCACAAGCTGGCCAAAAGTTCCTGGAGGTCCAGCGGGGGTCAGGGAGCGATTTCCCGCCGCGAATCGTTTTCGTACGGAAAATGGCGCCGGCCATACGCGTATGGCCGGCACCATTTTCCATACGGAAAATGGCGCCGGCAGGAGATCGACTGCAGGAGGTCATTCAGCGAGGGTTCCGGCGCCTCGCTGAACGACCTCCTGCAGTCGATCTCCTGCCGGCGCCATTTTCCGTACGAAAACGATTTGTGGCGGGAAATTGCTCCCTGACCCCCGCTGGACCTCCAGGAACTTTTGGCCAGCTTGTGGGGGGCCTCCTGACTCCCACGAGACTTGCCAAAAGTCCAGCGGGGGTCCGGAAGGACCTCCTGCCGTCCAATCGTGTTCGTCTATGGCCGCCGCCATTTTTCGGCGCCATTTTGGAAAATGGCGCCGGCTGAAGACAACAAGATTTAGGAGCAGGAGCCCGTTCCGGACTGCTGCCGTTCCGGACCGCCGCTGGACCCGCAGGTTATTTAACTCATTTGGGGGGGGTTCGGGATGGTGGGGGATTTAATTTAAAGGGTCGGGGGTGGGTTTTAGGGGGTTTTAGTGTGCCGGCTCACGATTCTAACGATTTATAACGATAAATCGTTAGAATCTCTATTGTATTGTGTTCCATAACGGTTTAAGACGATATTAAAATTATCGGACGATAATTTTAATCGTCCTAAAACGATTCACATCCCTATAGCAATTGATTCTTTTGTTTCAATCTTCCCTCCCTTATGGACTTGAGATAACACAGGGAGGCGAGACATGCGCTTGGCTCCCCATGCCCTCCCCCCTCCAATAAAACAAATACACATTTTTTGGCATTATAAACAGGCTACAGTTTATTGAATTAACCCGAGCCCTACAACATATAACAACTGTCAACATTATCAATTCAAACAAGCCCCTCCCCCATTATCCACCCCATCATCCCCCCAACTTGTACCTCTACCACCTCCATCCAGTGGTAAAGCAATCGTTTTCCCCTCCCTCTTTGCTCACCCCATCTTGCCCCAGCGAGGGCAAGCTTTGGCCTTGAGCATTATCCCCCCCCCAGCTCTTTGGCCCTCTCGTGCAGCAGCCCCCCCAACTAAACGAGACACCACCCCCCCCCCACTCCAACTTAACTTTACATCTTTCCCCATCACAACTTGGGCACAGGTTTCCGTCTCAAACAAGGACTTCTTATCCTGTCCTTGTTACCCCACTACGGTCATTTACAATCTCACAATTTCCCTCTTGAGGCTTTCCTGCAGTGCGTTATTGAAAAGGTCCATACCTCCAATAAGTGGACCCCATCACCACTAAACAACCCCGTGTCCTCCCCCCAGGACCATTCATGCTTCACACAAACCCCCCCTTCCCACAATATCCACTTCCCCTTTCCTTGTTCATCTTTGTTACCCCGCGTTTCCACAAGGCCTGGTCTTTGCATTGTAACCGCACTATGATATCTGACCAGCCTAACCTGATACTTGGCCACCTGATCATTATTTGCACCCAGTCTTTCTTCATGCAGGTCATTAGATCCCTGCATGACTTAGTCCCAATGTCTTTACCACCTAAGTGGATTAACACAATCTTCGGTGCCCCCCACAAAGCTATCCGCTCCTGCAGGAAGGGTAACAATTCATCCCACCCCATGCCCCTTCTGCTAAACCAGGCGATCGTCCAGTTCCATTTCTCCAAGTCCAGATGTTCTCCGTATGGACTCCGCATCGCCCTTCTTTGTGCCCGATGTATAAATGAGTGGCCCATGATACAGGCACACCCGGGAATGGGAATAACCCCCCCTTAGCTCTGTAAAATAAGAAACTTCAGTTAATGCCCTGATCCCATACCCTCCTCCCCCACTGCCGCCCCTTCCTGCAATGTCTTTGCCGCATTTACTTGCACACACGTCTGAGGCTTCCATCTCCCAATCTCTTGGATCCCCTCCGTCGATATATCGCATTCCACCGCAGAAGTGGCCACCCTTAACCGAAAGGAATGCGAACTATAATCTTTCACCTCCCACCCCATCCTCAGGACAACCATGCTTAAAACTCGAGTAAATTGAAATCTGGTTAACGGGGTACCATCCTCATGCACTAGGAAAGATCTGGGGACAACCTGTCTCCTGAACCAATACTCCTGCAATGTCCTCACCGGGCATACCCAAGGACTCGCAGCCGGGAGAAGTATAATGAACTGACGCCTCCCTTTCTGATCCGTCTTAGACTTATGCAAAAACAAAGTGACCTTTCCCTTACCCACCTGAACTTGCTCCACCCACTAGAGATGTGTATCGTTTTTCGCCCGAAGTAGGAAATTGAACGAAATTTCCTACTTTGTTGCTGTTTTGTTGTCCCCGAAACCCGAAATGAATTTTCCCTGAATTTCGGGGAAAATTCGGTTTTCGGGTTTGCCTGGGGAGAGGGGCACAAAATTTTTTTTTTAAAATAAAAAACCACCCCAAACATTTAAATTACCTATAATACACCCCCCCCCCCCTGATCCCGATCCCTCCCTAAGACTTACGAAGATCCCTGGTGGTCCAGCGGGGTCCTGGCTTCCATTTGCTCTCCGTGCCCGGTGTAGTGCAAGCCCTGCGCCTCAAAATGGTGCCGAATAGCCCGAACTACCATGTCACAGGGGCTTTCGGCGCTATTGGTCAGCCCCTGTCACATGGCCATCGGCGCCATCTTGTGCTCCTATCATGTGACAGGAGCTGACCAATGGCGCCGAAAGCCTCTGTGACATAGTATGGGCAAAGGCTATTGGCCCCAAGGCTTGCCAATAATCCCTGGGGATCCAGCAGGGGTCCGGGAGCGATTTCGTTTTCGGCTGCCAGTAACCAAAATGGCGCCGATAGCCTTTGCCCATACTATGTCACAGAGGCTTTCGGCGCCATTGGTCAGCTCCTGTCACATGATAGGAGCACAAGATGGCGCCGATGGCCATGTGACAGGGGCTGACCAATAGCGCCGAAAGCCCCTGTGACATGGTAGTTCGGGCTATTCGGCACCATTTTGAGGCGCAGGGCTTGCACTGTACACCGGGCACGGAGGGAAAATGGAAGCTGGGACCCCGCTGGACCACCAGGGATCTTCGTAAGTCTTGGGGAGGGATCGGGATGGGGGGGGGGGGGTTGTATATATGTACGAAAAATGCTTGAAAACGGTTTTAAATGCTTGGGGTGGGGTTTTTTTTAGCTTCGTTTCCCGATTTGTTTTTCGGCCCGGTTTCGGGTTTCCTCATTTCGTTTTTCGAAAAAACGAAACGAGAAAACCCGAATTGTACCACGAAGTATCCGAACCGAAAAACGACCCGGTAGAAAAAAACGAAGCACATCTCTACCCCACAACCCCTGCTCACCTACCGTGGTCGCTAACCCTCATACCTCCGAAAAAGGCAAGCGAAAAGGCTGCCCTAATACCTCATAGCTGGACCAGAATACTGTCACTAATTGAGCGGTCAAGTCAATCAAATCTGCATATCGGATCGGCTTCCGTGTGTCACTCACATTCCTCGTACCCCTCTGCCACCCTCTGCCACCCTCCCAAAACCTGCTTCACAATAAAGCTGATTAACGGGTTCCTCCATCCCCATAACTTCTGAAAAAAGGAAAACCCTGCCACCTGCACCCTAACCGCCGTCACAGAATGCCCCTGACGTTTTGCCCACATAATAATTTGAACTACTAGCCCATCTGCCATGGGCCTTCCCATCCATCCTGCCTCATGCAGGAACCTGACTACAGCTTTATGTCCAAGAGTATAAGCCACCCACATGGCCAGTGCCACCCATTGCTGGATCAATCGCCATTCTTCCTCCTCTCTAGGTTCCATAAATGCTCCGGAAAAACTTATGCTGCAAGCTTCACATGTGGCGCCACCTCGCAGAAAACCTTCCATTGAAAACGAGAGAGAGCATCAGCTATCACGTTTTGTACACCCGGTACATGCCTAGCCCATATGTTCACATTCCCCCCTAAGCACAGAACTACCAATTCCCGTAACAATGCTGAGACATTCGGACAGTGAGCAGACAACTGGTTAATCACGTGCACTTTACCCAAATTGTCACACCAGAATACTACTCTCTTATTCCGCAGCTGATTCCCCCAAATTGTCATGGCCACTACCATGGGGAATAACTCCAAGAAGGTAATGTTTCTTGTCAAACCGCTCTCTACCCAGTCCAATGGCCAAGGCCTTGCGTACCATTGACCACAGAAATATACACCGAAACCAAAGGAGCCCGCCGCATCTGAGAAGAGCTTGAGATCTTGGTTCGAAGTCTCAGCTTCCGGTATCATTAATATCCTGTTAAAAGAATCCAGGAATATCTTCCACACCATTAATTCCTCCTTAATCCTCCGGGTTACCCGAATATGATGATGGCCTGCTCAAACCCCCACAGTGACTGACGATAAATGCTGTATAAATGCCCTCCCATTGGGGATCACCATGCAAGCGAAATTCGGGGATCCAATGAGCGACTGCATCTTACGCAGGGTCACTTTGCATGCCTGCTCCACCTCCTGTACTAATTCCCTCAATTTTTAAACTTTATCCTTTGGTAACCATGACACCATGGCAACGGAGTCCAGTTCTAATCCTTCCGTCTTGCTCGCCGCAATAGGTACTCCCAACCTTCTGGCAACCTCCAAAAACCCATCCAACTGCACTTGACACTTATTAGAGTCTCCCGCACCTATGAATAAAAAATCATCTAAGTAATGCAGTAACTGACTGCAACCCGTGTACTGCTCGGTCACCCAGTGCAAGAAAGAGCTGAAAGCCCCAAAGTAAGCACACGAAACCGTGCAACCTATCGGCAAGCAACAATCGAGGAAATACTTACCTTGAAATGAAAACCCAATAACGGCATACTTGTCAGATAGATTGGTAACAACCTGAAGGTTGACTCAATGTCCGCTTTCACCATCAAGACTCCCCAACCCTCCCTCTTCACTAAGGCTAACACCTCATC
This sequence comes from Rhinatrema bivittatum, assembly GCF_901001135.1. Taxonomy (NCBI): domain Eukaryota; kingdom Metazoa; phylum Chordata; class Amphibia; order Gymnophiona; family Rhinatrematidae; genus Rhinatrema; species Rhinatrema bivittatum. The sequence goes on along the minus strand of NC_042615.1, from coordinate 612,235,958 downwards.
AAACGATGTATATCGTACCGTACATTTGCTTCTAGGAATAAAGTTGTTCACTGACTCCCCCCATGGATAAGATACATTAAGAATTAGTCGGAATTTACCTGGCAATACAAAATGGCGCCGGTCTTATGGCCATATTGCCGTATTGCAAAATGGCGCCGGCCGTATGGCCGTATGGCCGGCGCCATTTTGCAATACGGCAATACGATTCGAGTGCAGGAGGTCGCTCCCGGACCACTGCTGGACTTTTGGCAAGTCTTGTGGGGGTCAGGAGGCACCCCCCAAGCTGGCCAAAAGTCCCTGGGGGTCCAGCGGGGGTCCGGGAGCGATCTCCTGTGCTCGTGTCGTCGGGGGACAGGAACCAAAATGGTGCCGGTGCTACCTTTGCCCTGTCATCATTCGGTCTTCCAGCCCCCTCCTCCCATGCCCCCTTTGCCAGTCCTGCAATTCCCCATCCCCCTCTACCCAGTCAACACCAGGCGCTCTAGCTCTGGTGGAACACATGCCCCCTACACTCCCCCGCACCGGCCATCCCCCAAACTCTTGCCTCCGCCGTGTCCCCCTATCATCTCCAAACCCTTGGCAGGCCTCATGAGCTACCTATCTGGTTTCCCACCATACACGCTACTAGTCGTAAGCCTCCCTTTACCTCCGGTCCTCTGCACAGCTCCCTGCTGCAAAACACCTCGAAGTGCACTTCCCCTCCCGTATCAAATGCTGGCTGTCTCCTTAATCGCCTGCCCTGACATGGGGACAGGCCTGGCCCTGCCTGTTGGCTCACTCATTCGCCACACATCTGCAGGGAGGGGTACGGCAGTCCCTCCCCCATGACGGTCTGGCGCTGGCGAGATGGCATATCCCCTGTCCTGGTGGCTGGATCTTGACAACGGGGCCTTGACCTTTGATAAACCCCTGTGGGCCCCTAAACCCGCCCGCGGACTAGCCGTCCGGCAGTATCACGGGCTGCTCCTGGCCCGGTGGCAGGCCCGGGGGAACAAGGGAAGTCCCAGCTAGAAGCATTAAGGGAAAGGTCCAAAGGCTGAAAAGCATCCTCGCAGCCTGGGGGGAGGGGGGAAAGACCAGGACAACTGGGGTGCCTCAGGGCCACTCTCTCCCGAGCTGGTACCCGGGGACAATCTCCCCAGTACACTCGCCTGTTCTGCAGACTCCGCTGGCCCCAGATCCTCTGGCACCCTGCCTGCAGCACTCCGTAGACATCCGCTGGCATGGGAGCTGCTCAGGCCCCGCCCGGGCCTGGCCACTCTTTCCCTGCCTAGCCACAGCATGTTCAGCATGCTGTCGCACCTAAGACTCAGGCCGCAGCAGAAGATAGGAGCTCGGAAAGACTAGCCTAAATTATTTATTTAATTTATTTATTTATTTAAAAACTTTTCTATACCGTCGTTAAGTTAATTAACCATCACAACGGTTTACAAAAAGGCACAAAATGGGGTTAAAAGTTGATTGGTATAGATAACATATTATAGGTGTGCCATTAGGGAACGGTAACATTTTTTTAAATATCAAAGCTAAATGTTGAGTTTGCTTGTATTTTGGTTGGGATAAAAACTTCTGAACAGTTCCTATATAAAGTTAATGTTCTAATATATAATAGGAGATAGGAGAAAGAAATTTTAATAAAGTTGAATGCTTGGTTCTTACTTATATATGTGCTTATTTGTTCTCATCATTCTGCTTATAAAAGGCTTGTTTATGTTTATACAGCCAGGTTTTTAGACTTTGAAGAGTTTAAAGCTTCTCTGCAGTCTAGTTCTTATTTATTATTTATTTTATTAGTTTTTGGGTGTTTTTTGCTCTCTACTACGAAACTGGCTACTTCCCCCCCCCCCCCCCCCCCCCCCCCCGTCCATGAAGTTTGCGATCTATGTAATCTGTTTTATGACTGTTCTCGGCACAGAAAGTCAGCACCCTGCTGCCAAGCCGCCGCTGACCCGCAAAGTAAACAGCCCCTGCCACGTCACTGGCAAATGGCTGCTCAACCAATCTGGGTGAATCGATTCAAATCAATGCACTCGGACTGTTGAGGACCCCTCCGTGGAGCGCCAGTTTTGGTACGCAGAATTCCCCCCATCCCCCTCCCCCTCCCTCTACTATCCCCCCCCCCCCCCCCCGCGCGCTCTACTCATGTTATGATCATTGGCACAGGACAGGCCTGTCCCTCCGATTCTTTAATGTTGTAAGCTCTTTTTTTTTTAGATTATATTTATCTCTTCTTTATATTTTCTTATTTGTATTTTCTGAAAAGCTTAACATTTCTTGTTGAATAATTCTAATAAATAAATTTAAAAAAGAAATCCTGATACAAATATTACAACAACAGATATATGGCTGTGAAAGAAAAATACAATCACTTCTCTTTTATACCTGACAAATGGTGGGGAAGTATTTACATACTGTAAACTGACCTGTCTGAATATTGCTCTCCACTGCTTGGCAGTTCATGCTTTTAGCCCAATTTGAGAGGTGTTTTCAGCAGTATATTTAGGTCAGAGAAGGAAAACAACAGGTGTACATGGAATTTCCAAAAGTATGCATGCTATTTTACCCCCTTTCACTGCCTTCACTAATAGGTGCAAAGTAAGTAGGGGTTTGCAGCACACATGCTTTATACTAGCTAACTTGTTGAAGAAAATTCGGTGCAAGTACCACAGTATAATAAACTTCATGGCAAAAGAAGATAATAAACTCCTCATGAGGGAAAATTGCTTATATATGTGGCAAATTTAGGAGTTCCTTTGCTAAGTTGCAGTATTTTTCCTCTGGAGTAGTAAATGGCTCCAGAGGAAGAAAATACCATGGAGTTTATTAAATTGTGGAACTTGGTACCATAGCTCAAATAATCACAAGGTATTTTCCTGGCAGTAAAATGCAACAGGGAAAAATACCATGAGTTGGTAACCCCACTAATACTGCATAATGGATCTTCTCAGCCTGGGGCCATCATTGCATTAAAGGGTCAGAGCAGCCCAAATTAAACTCCTTTGATCACGAGAGGGGCATGATTTGAAATGCGGCTGGCCCACACCTATTTTCTTCAGACCATGCAGGGTGGAGAGCCTAGAGAGTGCACTGGGCCCCACCAGGCCACCATGTTTTCAAGATATGACCAAGAGGGTAGGAGGTCAGAGGGGTGAGCTAGGCTGGCGAGGGGAAGGGGGAAGGACATTTTTTACAAAGGAGCAAGATTTGGAAGGGAGAGGAATGGGCCTCGGGCCTAGGAGCATCCCCAACTAGAAATGTCAACCAAATTAAATGAATAAGATTTGTTTGGTACAGGGTGCCCCTCAATTTGTTTTGGGGCTCTCTCAATTGAAACAAATGTGCCTTTATTTGTTGCATTTTGCAAATACAGTTAAAATGAATTTACACCCCTAAAATTGCCTATATATCAAGCCATAGTGTGACTGCACCTTGAGTATTGTGCAATTCTGGTCACCCTATCTCAAAAAAAGTCATAGTAAAATAGAAAATGTGCAGAGGAGGATAACAAATATTATAAAAGGAATGGAAATGTTCTCTTACAATTAGTGGCTATATAGGCTAAGGCTCTTCAGTATGGAAAAGAGATGGTTGAGAGGGGACATGTTAAAAGCTTATAAAACATGAGTGGGGTGAAACAGGCAAATTAAGGAGTTATTTACCTTTCAAATAATACTAAAATAAGGGAACACTATGAAACTAGCAAACAGAAGATTGAAAACAAATAGTAGAATGCACTTTTTCACTCAGTGCACAATTAAGCTGTGGAATATGTTGCCAGAGGGAGTGGTCAAGGCGACGAGCATAGTGAGGTTTAAAAGCAGTTTGACAAGTTCCTAGAGGGAAAGTCCATAATAGGGATGTGAATCATTTTTCTGACAGATGAAAATATCATACGATATTTTCTCATCTGTCAGGTATCAGGGGGTCCCTGAAAATGATAGGAAAACCTCACGAAATTTTCATGGGGTTTTCTTATCATTTGGGGGGGGGGGGGGGGCGGAAAGAAAGGGTACACAAAAAAACAACCCCCAAACCCACCCCGATCCTTTAAATTGAATTATTTAGAATCTCCCACCCTCCCAACCCCCAATAACTTTTCTAAAGTACCTGGTGGTCCAGTGGAGGTCCCAGGAGCGATCTCCCACTCTCGGGCCGTCAGCTGCCACTAATCAAAATGGCGTTGATGGCCTTTTGCCCTTACCATGTCACAGGGGCTATCAGTGCCATTGGCCGGCCCCTATGACATGGTAGGAGCAATGGATGGCCCACCAGGTATCAATCAGTATCGTGGTCAGACGAAGCAGAGGTCAAACCCAGGTATCAATCAATAGCGTGCTCAGACAAAGCAGAGGTCAAAGCCAAGTATCACTCAGTAGCATGGTCAGACAAAGCAGTGGTCAAAGCCAGATATCAATCGGTAGAAGACAAGCAGGGTAGACATGGAACACAGGAACAGGAACGAATACCAGGATCATGAACAGGAACACAGATGAAGCAGGAACAAGTCAGGAACCAGGAACAAGGAGGAAACACAGGAACAAGCAACCAAGCACAAGACTAGCATGGAGACCTGTTGCCAAGGCAAGGAAGCACTGGCTGGGCCCGGCCTTAAGTACTGGGACCCAGTGACGTTATCATCTGGGGCCGCGGGGTGGTTTCCTGACACTGCCCCTTTAAAAGTAGAGCCGATGCGCGCATGCGCCTAGGAAGAGGTGTGGCGCAAGATGGTGGCATCTTCCCATGGACCATGCGGGGAGGCCCACCGCAAAGCTAAGACATACACTGAGGAGCTGGGAGCATGGGGAGCGGCCCGGACGCAGAGGCGGCTGCCCACAGCCTCAAAGGAGGCAGAACCAGATGCTGGAGCAGGCAAATGGGGGTAAGTGGGCCTGGCCACAGGCCTGCTGTGGCCAGCATATGCAAAATCTTTTAAACTTCAAGGAAATATCTTCTGAAAGAAACCCTAAAAGGTTCTCCAACCAACCAAGGAAAATGTAGAATTCGAAGATTAAGGAGACGAAGTCTATTTTCAATGAATTCAACCCTTCAATGAAGAATATTCCTCTCTTTAATAATTGGTTATCTCCTGTTCCTGCAAAGCAAGTTTCTCCTGGAGTTGATTTTGAACAGTCTCACAAGCAATAATGCTGCTTTTCAATTGATTAGAAACAGTATCAACTTTAACCGAACAGTTAAATAAGCAAGACCTATGGAAGCAATCAGATGCCATAGTGCATCTTCTGTAACCACTATAGGCTTTGAGGCGATTAAGATGTCCAAAGACAGTGGTGAAGAAGACTGCAAATCATTACTGGGTGTCTCAAAAAGTCTGGGTTGATCAACAAGAAAAGTATCAGCAGCTTCCCCCAACAGATGTAAGATCAGCATTAACAGCATCTATCCCAAAGCCTCCCCTCAGTTCAGCACTTTAGCTGACATTATCGGTTTGCAATGCTGCAACCCTGCTCTGGAAGACATTGTGCTGTGCCGGCAGTGGTCAGAAGTCAAGGGGGCTGAGGGAAACCTCTTCCCCAGTCAGGGGGACTTCCCCCGTTATCCCTGACAACAGGGGAATTCCCTTCAATCATCACAGTTACCACAAATTCGTGGTTAGTATGTTGTCCGGGGTTCAAATAAGGTTCTGAATGGTAAGTCAGGGCCTTCAGTTCAGAGGTATAATTTCAGCAAGATATCTCAAATGAGTAAACAAAGAAATAAACAGCAGATCCATGGTAGCTTCATGCCGCCTTCTGCTTCTAAGTTACACCAATTTTCAATGCTGACTTTTGCAAATAAGTTTACTTTGAAAATGATCCCACTAAATCCCAACCAAGTTATATTTGCTAAAACATCGCACGAGTTTACATGTATATTAAAACAACAACCACTGTTCTTATCCACTTGGATATACAGAAGTAAGGGTCAACTTTATTGAACATAAGAACATAAGAAATTGCCATACTGGGTCAGACCAGGGGTCCATCAACCCAAGCATCCTCTTTCCAACAGTGGCCAATCCAGGCTTTAAGTACCTGGCAAGTACCCAAAAACTAAGTCTATCTCATGCTACTGATGCTAACAATAGCAGTGGCTATTTTTTAAGTCAACTTGATTAATAGCTGGTAATGGACTTCTCCTCCAAGAACGTATCCAATTCTTTTTTAAACCCAGCTACACTAACTGCACTAATCACATCCCCTGGCAACAAATTCCAGAGTTTAATTGTGCGTTAAGTGCAAAAGAACTTTCTCTGATTAGTTTTAAATGTGCTACATGCTAACTTCATGGAGTGCCCCCTAGCTCTTCTATTATCTGAAAGAGTAAATAACCAATACACATTTACCCGTTCTAGACCTCTCATGATTTTAAACATCTCTATCATATCCCCTCCTTAGCCGTCTCTTCTCCAAGCTGAAGAGTTCTAACCTGTTACGCTCGTGGACCCTTGGGCCGGTTGGGACAGTGGATGGTATGCTATGGAAGACCACAGCAGGCATCCCAGCTGGGAGGCGGCAAAGAAGTGACTTGGATGAGACTTCACCACTGGAAGTCCGAGGTCCCCCCAGTAAGGACCCGAACCTCTTGGACTTAGGTGGGATCCTATGTGACCAAGGATCCAGGCAGCAGCCGAAGAGATGGACGAAGTCTGGGCCCGGGTAGCTGAAAAGTCTTCACTCTCGTAAGCCCGTGGCTCCCCTGGGAGGAGCCCGTGAGAGCCCGAGCCGCTGGGACTTAGGAGAATCCTCTGGGCCAGCAAGTACCGGATATCTGTGGTGATGAAGAAGCTGAAGTCGGAGTCCAAGAGTGAAGCCAGGTCAGAAGCCAGGACTCAGAGATCCAAACCAAAGCCAGGGACGAAAGTAGAAGACTGAGTCATGGACGGAGCCAGTCAGAAGCCAGAGGTCAGAAGACAATACCAAACCAGGAACAGAAGCTGGAGACGAAGTCATGGGATGGAGCCAGGTCGGAAGCCAGAAGTCAGACGTCGATACCAAAACCAAAGGGCGGAAGCTGAAGACAAGTCAGGATACAAGCCGGGTCAGAGACCAGAAGACAGCAGAAGCAATCCAGGGACTACAGCAGCAACTAGAGACTCAGACAACTGAGGAACCTCGTTGCAAGGTGAGGTGCTACTGCAGCTGCCGGGCTTAAATGGCCCGGCAGCGTCTGACATCAGGAGGAGGTGTTCCGCACTGGCCCCTTTAAGGGAAAGCCCTAGCGTGCGCGTGCGCGCGCGTACCTAGGGGGCGGGGCCAGCCACGGCTCGGCTTCTCCCTGGAGGCTGGGGGAAGGCGTACCATCCCCTTTATCATTTTAGTCACCCTTCTCTGTACCTTCTCCATCGCAATTGTATCTTTTTGAGATGCAGCAACCAGAATTGTACACAGGATTCAAGGTGTGGTCTCACCATGGAGCGATACAGAGGCATTATGACATTTTCGATTGTATTTACCATTCCCTTACTAATAATTCCTAACATTCTGTTTGCTTTTTTGACTGCCATAGCACACTGAGCTGATGATTTCAATGAGTTATCCAATATGACACCTAGATCTCTTTACTGGTTGATAGCTCCTAATATGGAACCTAACATCTTGTAACTATAGCATGGGTTATTTTTCCCTATATGCATCACCTTGCACCTATCCACATTAAATTTCATCTGCCATTTGGATGCCCAATTTTCCAGTCTCACAAGGTTCTCCTGCACTTTATCACAATCCGCTTGTGATTTAACTACACTGAATAATGTCGTATTATCTGCAAATTTAATTACCTCACTCGTCATATTCCGTTCCAGATCAGTTATAAATTAATTGAAAAGCACGGATCCCAGTACAGATCCCTGAGGCACTCCACTGCCCACCTCTCTCTACTGAGAAAATTGTTCATTTAATCCTACTCTCTGTTTCCTGTCTTTTAACCAGTTTGTAATCCATGAAAGGACATTGCCACCTATCCCATGACTTTTTACTGTTCCTAGAAGCCTCTCATGAGGAAATTTGTCAAATGCCTTCTGAAAATCCAAATACACTGCATCTACCGGTTCACCTTTATCTGCATGTTTATTAACCTCTTCAAAAAATTGAAGCAGATTTGTGAGGCAAGACTTGCCTTGGGTAAAGCCATGCTGACTTTCTTTCATTAAACCATGCCTTTCTATATGTTCTGTGATTTTGATTCTTAGAACACTTTCCACTATTTTCCTGGCACTGAAGTCTGTAGTTTCCTGGATCACCCCTGGAGCCCTTTTTAAATATAGGGGTTACATTAGCCACCCTCCAGTCTTCCGGTACAATGGATGATAATGAAAGGTTACAAATTTGTACTAATAGATCAGAAATTTCCTTTTTGAGTTCCTTCAGAACCCTGGGGTATATACCATCCAGTCCAGGTGATTTATTACTCTTCAGTTTGTCAATCAGGCCTACCACATCTTCTAGGTTTAACGTGATTTGGTTCAATCCATTACCGATGGAAACCTCCTCCAGAACTGATATATCCCCAACATCCTCTTCAGTAAACACCGAAGCAAAGAAATCATTTAATCTTTCCGCGATTTAAAATACAAAGTATGTATACAAATTCAAACCTCATCTCAATTCCATCCCCAGTAATCCTTTTGTTCAGTCCAGGTAAACTTATGTGCAAGCGTGACATATACACATAAATTTACCTGCATTTGTAAAATGCCATTTCTGCTAATAAAAATAAAATGGTTTAACCTGCAGAAGTCCCATTGAAAATTATCCTTCCTATGGCTCATTCACTTACAAAAAAATTTGACCATCTCAAACAGGAAATTTCTGTATAGAAAGCTGGGGAGGCAGCAGCTTGTCACACTGTTACATTAGCAGCAAGTAAAGAATAAACTGGAAAGAGATCAGGAAAAGTATAATTAAATAAGTGTCCCTATTATTATATTTAATAGGACATTTGTTTAGGTTTAATATTAGGTATCAATAGACTGATTTTAACTATCAACCGAAATTATGGAAAATTACATCCCCTTAAATATTCAATTATCATATGACAATCATTATGTTTCACCATATGATTAATGTAATTCACAAATGTTATTTAGATATCAATTTTTAAGCCATCTACTCAGATCTACTCAGATCAGACTTTATACTATAATCCCATTAACTGCCAACTTTAAATATTCCATTTGGACAATCTCTACTGATTCAAGCCACTGATACCTCCTTTTTGAAGAACCCAGTTATCTCTGCCTTTCTATTCAGTGTATCTACCCTGTTTACACTATGTTCTTTGTTCATATCTCTTATTTTGGTGCCATTTCCCACTATTGTTAAATTTAAAGTTTAAAATCTTTCAATGTAACAAGTTGTTCTATATGTAAACCGGAGTGAAGGCAACTATGCTATACCTCGGTATATAAAAAAAAATGCTAAAAAAAAAAAATAAAAAAATGCTAAATCATGTGGCATTTTAAACAATTCCAGACCCTCTAATGAACATTCAAGATGACTAAGACCACCCCTGAAGCTATCTGGAGGATAAAATTTTAATAAGCAGAGTGAGTAAATTATCTCTTAGTTATTCTTAGAACCACAAAGCAAATCTGCTAATTCTCTTCAACCCTGACATATAGTAAATATATGCAGTTAGATCATATATTATATTTCATTTAATTCACACCAATTTCCAGTGATAAATGATATGTAGGTGTTTTAGAGAGATTATTTTAAGTTTATACTCCATCTACAAAGAAAAGTTTGTTTTACTGATATGTCATTAGTAAAACTGAAATCCAGTTGGAGTCCACCAGGTCCTATGGATCCGCTAATTTATACATTTCAGGAAATGGATTTGCAAGATGTAGAGAAACTGGTACAAACTCAGAATAAGGTTTATTTTAATATCTCTCATGCCAAAAGATTAGCTTTGAAGGAATTGGGAGCCAGAAAAGATATTCTTATTAAGCCTATTGATAAAGGAGATGGTATAGTTGTTATGAGTTATGAGCAGATTTCAACTGAAATTCATTGACAATTGAATGAATAATGCTCAATATAATCAACCTCTTCAGGAAGATCCTATCATCCTACTGATGAGATGCAATCAATGTTAAAACAAGATATATCACATAGTTTTGAAGGTTATTTTCCTGAAAAAGAGAATAAATATTTGCTTAAAAAACATCCTAGATTCTGGTTCTGAATATAGTGCCAAAGATTCATAAATCACTAGAGCAACACCTATTGGGCTAGATTTTAAAAGACCTGTGCGCGTAAATCCTACCGGATTTACGCGCGGAGGGCACTCGTGTGCCGGCGTGCCTATTTTGCATAGGCCGCTGGAGCGCACAAAGCCCCGGGACGCGCATAAGTCCTGGGACTTCGTAAAAGGGGCGGGAGGGGGCGTGTCCGGGGGGCATATCTGGGGTCAGGGGGTGGTCCGGGGCGGGTCCGGGGGCGTGGTGACGGTTTGGGTACGGGCCGGGAGGGCAGTCCCGAGTCCCCCGGTACTGCGGCCTGTGCCGGAGGATGCTGAGGTGGTGCGCGCAAGTTATGCCTGCTTCAAGCAGGCGCAACTTGCACAACAAAGATAGGGGGGGATTTAGGTATGGCTGGGGGGTGGGGTAGATAGGGGAAGGGAGGGGAAGGGAGGGGAAGGTGAGGGGACACGGAAGGAAAGTTCCCTCCGAGGCCGCTCTGATTTCGGAGCGGCCTCAGAGGGAAAGGAGGCAGGCTGCATGGCTCGGCAGGCTAGGCTAAGTCATATGTTAAAGACAGCACACATATGTTGGAATTGCTGAGTCATATAAGCTTGATTCAGATATATTAGCAACTCTTTATTCTGAATTAATATACACAGTGATTCTACACTTTACAGGCAATCAGACAAGTACTTTCACAGAGAGAAGGTCGCACAGAGAATTTTGGAATTTATTCTGGAAATGGTTCAGCTGATCCTTAATAAAAATAATTTTGCTTTTTAAGGAAACTTAAATCTTTAGACTTAGGTTATAACTATGGGGGCTTGTGATGGCCCCAGATATAGCCAAAATTTTTGTTTCTTTACTTGAAGAAGAATATAGATAGATAGTTAAATAGATAGTTAGATAGACAGATATTAAAGTACCTGAAGTCATTGTACTGTATATTCTGTTGGAAATGTTACATAGATGACACATTCCTATTGCGGAGAGGGTCAGAAATGTCTGTACAGTAATTTCATAAATTTATTAATATACCAAGCTCTTGTCTGAAATTCACATTAAATTTTGATCTGCAGCTTATGCATTTCTTGGACATTTTGATTAAGAAGGTGAACAATTATTTGAAGACTAGTATTTACAGGAAACCTAATGAAAGAAATAATGTTTTGTTAAAGTTTTCATCCTACTATATTTAAAAGGAATCTTCCTGTGTGACAGATTGTGCTTGAATGTGCTGGCATACAAAAAATTAATCTAAACATATGGCAGAATGATTTCTATCATGAGGGTACCCTCTTGCGTCTGTCAAACAAGTTTATCGCCATGCCCTATATGCAAATCAGGACTTATTGATGGTGTCAGCAACTAAAGACATTTCCGATAATCAGACATGTAATAAGACATGCTATACTCTCTTCTCAGATTTGTATAGTGACTAGGAAACACTGGGATTTTCTAAAATTCATTCCATTTTGTCATAACCTCCTTGGTTTGCGTTTTCCAGCAGGAAGAATACTAAGGAACAAATTAAAGACTCCTCTCTGTATCCGAGGAAACAATTGCAGAAGACAGAAAATGTGCAACATTGTGGTGATTGTATTATCTATTTATTAATGCTTCAGCAAACTCAAATTTTCACTATGATCGGTTGGTGAATTAAGGTTAAACAGGGTCTCAATTATAGATCTACTCATGTGGTATATTTAATCTAGTGCCCTTTAAACACTTTGAAACATGAAGCACCTTTGGTTGCCCACTTTGTACACAAAGTCATGTCTTTACTGAAATTAAGTGGGCTATTCTTGATCCTTTTAAGTCTGACTGGCAGGGAGGGGATAGGGTGGAATTATTTAGTAAGAAAGAGCACAAATGGATTTATCAAATAAGAACTGTGCAGCCAAATAGATTCAATAAAAAGAATGAATAGAGCATGCTATTTTAGAAAGATGTTAAGAACATAAAAAATGCCATAATGGGTCAGACCCAGGGTCCATCAAGTCCAGTGTTCAGTGGCTAACCAAGTCACAAGTACCTGGCAAGTACCCAAACATGAAAGGGTTAATTTTAAAAGCCTTGCGTGCATGAAATCCGAGAGATATGCAAGTGGCTGGGCCACTTGCACCCCAGGGATTTTCAAATGCCCACGGCTACGTGTGTATCTCCCAGTACGTGGAGAAGAAAGGGTTCCCAGAAAATGGGCATGCCAGAGGTGGGGCATGGGTGGGCCAGGACAGCAGCATTAAGACACTTCTCCACTGAAAAGCGCACCGGGAACAATGGACCCATGAACATTGCTACTGCCTCAGAGAGCACATAAATACAAAAACAAAAAAAAATAGGATAGGCAGCGGGGTTTTAGGGATTGTGGTTAGTAGGGGAATAAGGAGGCAGGTTAGGTAGGGGTTTTAGGGAGTTCCCTCCCAGTCTGCTCTTTTACTGGAGTGGACTAGGAGGGAACCTGAATTAGGGCCTATGGCGTTGCCGTGCACATGTTGTAAAATCCCCCCCCCCCATTACGCACGTGAGTTGGCATTTGCAATTGCACACACTGATATAAATTAATGTAGCAGAATTTATAACATGTGTGCATCAATGCATGCATGTTAAAAAATTGGCGTGTCTGTGTGCGCATGCCAGAAACTGTGCGCACATGGATGCTTGTTCACAGGTCTTAAAATTTACCTTTAAATGAATTGATCCCAACCTACTAATCCTCATTGATTAATAGCAGTTTATGGACTTCTGATCTTGGAACTTATCCAGACTGAACCCAGTTACATTAATTGCCATAACCACATCCTCTGGCAATGAATTCCAGAGCTTAACCATACTTTGAGTGAAAAAGACTTTTCTCTGATTTGTTTTAATTGAGCTACTTGTTAATTTCATGGCGTGCCCCCTAGTCCTTGTATTATCTGTTCAAGTCCTGTTCAAATCCGTTCATGATTTTGTAGACTTCTATCATATGCCCCCTCATCCGTCTCTTCTCCAAGCTGAACAGCCCTAACCTTATTAGCCTTTCCTCATAGGGGAGTCATTCCATCCCCTTTATCATTTTGATTGCCCTTCTCTGTACTTTCTCCAGTGCAACTATAACTTTTTTGACATGCAGTGACCAGAACTGCGCACAGTATTCAAGGTGTAGTCTCACCTTGGCGTGATGCAGAGGCATTATGATATCCACCATTTTATTTGCCATTCTCTTCCTAATAATTCCTAACATTCTGTTTGCTTTTTTGACTGCCACAGCACACTGAGCTAATAATTTCAATGTATTATCCACTAGGATGCCTAGATCTATTTCCTGGATGGTAACTCCCAATCTGGAATCTAACATCATGTAACCATAGCAAGGGTTATTTTTCCCTATATACATCAACTTGCACTTGTCCACATTAAATGTAATCTGTCATTTGGACACCCAATCTTCCAGTCTCACAAGGTTCTCCTGCAATTTATCACAATCCGCTTGAGATTTAACTACTTTGCAGATTTTGTGTCATCCACAAATTTAAACACCTCACTTGTCGTGCCCCTTTCCAGATCATTTATAAATATATTAAAAAGCACAGGTCCTAGTACAGATCCCTGAGGCACTCCAGGGATCCCTGAGGCACTCCCATTCCAATTTTGTGAAAATTGGAATGGGCTGTGAAAACAGCCCATTTAATCCTACTTTTTGTTTCCTGTCTTTTAATAGTTTATAATCCATAAAAGGCATCGCTTCCTATCCCATTACTTTTTAGTTTTCTTAGAAGTCTCTCATGAGAGACTTTGTCGAACGCTTTTTCAAACGCCTTCTGAAAATCCAAATACACCACATCTACTGGTTCACTTTTGTCCATATCTTTATTCACCCTTCATAAAAATGTAGGAGATTTGTGAGGCATCAAAGTTTAGTTTCATAGGTGTTAGAACTAATCAATAGTGGCCATGTCAATATGTTTTTTGACTCAATTGCTCATGAATACTTTCAAAATGGCTACCAATTTAGACAAACGATGTAAGTTATTTAGAAGCGAATATATTTGTATGATAATTTTATTTTGCTATATGTATGCTATTTCTCTTTTTTTGTTTCCAATAGACACATGAGATAATGAAGTCTAAATTTAGCAGCATGGCTACTTGGATAAGATGAGCACCTGATGCTGTCAAAAAAGCATGATATCACATCAGGGACAATGTTTAAAGGGAATTAACTTTAAGTTTTTAATTGCAAAAGAAACATTTGAATATTCACGAATGTACTATTTTGGTGGACATTAGAGACCCATGACCCACAGTTTTGGGTAGGTGAAAAATAATAATAAATAATTGGGTCAATTTTTAAAGGGTCATGCCCATAAAAAGTGGGGGTTTCGTGCAAGGCCAGTCCTTGCACATAACTTGCACATTTTAGAACGGGCCCAGCGAACTGCGTAACTCATGTTATGCACAGAAGTGCCAGGACCAAAGAAAGGGGCGGGCCGGGAGGCATGGTCTGGATGGTTAGGGGTGGGGTGGTGGGCGGGCCCAGACAGTGCCATTAGGCTTAGGGATCTGGGAGGAAAGTTAGGTAGGGGTTTAGGGTTTTGAGGGGGCTTCCCAGTATTTTGCATTGAGTGTCATATGTATGAATTTTTACCCGCTGGTGAGAAATTGTACATGTGCATGCGATGTAAAGAGCTCCTGACTCTCAGAGAATGAGTCCAGTCTCTGGAGGCTAGAGTGGCAGACCTGGAGGAGCTGAGACAGACAGAGAGGTATATAGATGAGACCTTCAGGGATATAATAGCCAATTCCCAACTTCAGACTGGCAGCTCTGGTGCTGCCTTGGAGGAAGAAGGTCTCATGATTGGAAAGCATCAACCTGGTGCATCAGGAAAGGATCCTGTAGCAAGGACCTGCTCCCCAGGTTGTGCATTGTCCTTTCGCACCAAGGATGTGTCTCCAAGGCCTACTGCCCAGGAGGGAAGGGTTAGGTCGGCCATCATCGTTGGTGATTTGATTATTAGGAATGTAGACAGATGGGTGGCTGGTGGGCGTGAGGATTGCCTGGTAACATGCCTACCTGGTGCGAAGGTGGCAGACCTCACGTGTCACTTAGATAGGATTTTAGACAGTGCTGGGGAGGAGCCAGTTATTGTGGTACATGTGGGCACCAATGACAGGAAAATGAGGGATGGAGGTTCTGGAGGCCAAATTTAGGCTCTTAGGTAGAAAACTGAAATCCAGAACCTCCAGGGTAGCATTCTCTTACATGTTCTCTGTTCCACGCGCAGATCCCCAGAAGCAGGTAGAGCTCCGGAATCTCAATGCTTGGATGAGACGATGGTGCAAAGAAGAGGGATTCAGTTTTGTAAGGAACTGGTGAACCTTTTGGGGAAGGAGGATTCTCTTCCAAAGGGATGGACTTCACCTTAACCAGGGTGGAACCAGACTGCTGGCACTAACCTTTAAAAAGGAGATAGAGCAGCTTTTAAACTAGAACAAAGGGGAAAGCTGACAGTCGCTCAGCAGTGCATGGTTCGGAGGGAGGTATCTTCAAAGGATACCAATGATGCATTAGAATTAGGGCATCCCGACAATGAGGTTCCAATAATAAGAAAAGTAGTCCAAGCGCCTGTAATTAAAAACTCACCTGAGCTAAAAAAATTCTAACTTAGCCCTGTCAATTAAAAATGAGAATGAAAATACAAACAAAAAACAAACTTTGAAATGTTTGTATGCTAATGCCAGAAGTCTAAGAAGTAAGTGGGAGAATTAGAATGTATAGCGTTGGATGATGACATAGACTTAATTGGCATCTCAGAGACATGGTGGAAGGAGGATAACCAATGGGACACAGGGACAGTGCTATACTGGGGTACAAATTGTATCACAATGACAGAGAGGAGCACCTGGGAGGCGGTGTGGCGCTTTATGTCCGGGATGGCATAGAGTTCAATAGGATAAACATCGTGCATGAGATTAAATGCACAATTGAATCTATATGGGTTGAAATACTTTGTGAGTTGGGGAAGACTATAGTGATAGGAGTATACTACCATCCACCTGGTCAAGATGATGAGATGGACAGTGAAATGCTAAGATAAATTAGGGAAGCTAACCAAATTGGTAGTGCGATAATAATGGGAGATTTCAATTACCCCAATATTGACTGGGTAAATGTATCATTGGGACATGCTAGAGAGATAAAGTTCCTGGATGGAATAAATGGCAGCTTTATGGAGCAATTGGTTCAGGAACTGACAAGAGAGGAAGCAATTTTAGATCTAATTCTCAGTGGAGCACAGGATTTGGTAATAGAGGTAACAGTGGTGGAGCCACTTGGCAATAGTGATCATAATATGATCAAATTTGAATTAATGACTGGAAGGGGGACAGTAAGCAAATCCATGGCTCTCATGCTAAACTTTCAAAAGGGAAACTTTGATAAAATGAGAAAAATAGTTAGAAAACAACTGAAAGGAGCAGCTACAAAGGTAAAAAGTGTCCAAGAGGCGTGGTCATTGTTAAAAAAATATCATCCTAGAAGCACAGTCCAGATGCATTCCACACATTAAGAAAGGTGGAAAGAAGGCAAAACAATCACTGGCATGGTTAAAAGGGGAGGTGAAAGAAGCTATTTTACCCAAAAGATCTTCATTCAAAAATTGGAAGAAGGATCCAACAGAAGAAAATAGGATAATGCATAAGCGTTGGCAAGTTAAATGTAAGAGATTGATAAGACAGGCTAAGAGAGAATTTGAAAAGAAGTTGGCCGTAGAGGCAAAAACTCACAGTAAAAACTTTTTAAAATATATCTGAAGCAGAAAGCCTGTGAGCCAGTCAGTTGGACCGTTAGATGATCGAGGGGTTAAAGGGGCAATGAGAGAAGATAAGGACATTGTGGAAAGATTAAATTATTTTTTTTTGCTTCAATGTTTACTGAAGAGGATGTGGGGGAGATACCTGTATCAGAGAAGGTTTTCATGGGTAATAATTCAGATGGACTGAGCCAAATCACGGTGAACCTAGAAGATGTAGTAGGCCTGATTGAGAAACTAAAGATTAGTAAATTACCTGGACCAGATGATATACACCCCAGGATTCTGAAGAACTCAAAAATGAAGTTTCAGACCTATTAGTAAAAATGTAAACTATCATTAAAATCATCCATTGTACCTGAAGATTGGAGGGTGGCTAATGTAACTCCAATATTTAGAAAGGGCTCCAGGGGCAATCCGGAAAACTACAGACCAGTTAGCCTGACTTCAGTTCCAGGAAAAATAGTGGAAAGTGCTCTACATATCAAAATCACAGAACATATAGAAAGACATGGTTTAATGGAACAATGTCAGCATGGCTTTACCCAGGGCAAGTCTTGCCTCACAAATCTGCTTCACTTTTTTGAAGGAGTTAATAAACGTAGATAAAGGTGAACCGGTAGATGTAGTATATTTGGATTTTCAGAAGGTGCTTGACAAAGTTCCTCATGAGAGGCTTCTAGGAAAAGTAAAACGTCATGGGATAGGTCCTTCGTGGATCACAAACTGGCTAAAAGACAGGAAACAGAGAGTAGGATTAAATGGACAATTTTCTCAGTGGAAGGGAGTGGGCAGTGGAGTGCCTCAGAGATCTGTATTGGGACCCTTACTTTTCAATATATTTATAAATGATCTGGAAAGAAATACAAGTGAGGTAATCAAATTTGCAGATGATACAAAATTGTTCAGAGTAGTTAAATCACAAGCAGATTATGATAAATTGCAGGAAGACCTTCTGAGACTGGAAAATAGGGCATCCAAATGGCAGATGAAATTTAATGTGGATAAGTGCAAGGTGATGCATATAGGGAAAAATAACCCATGGTATGGTTACACAATGTTGGGTTCCATATTAGGAGCTACTACCCAAGAAAGGGATCTAGGCGTCACAGTGGATAACACATTGAAATCATCAGTTCAATGTGCTGCAGCAGTCAAAAAAGCAAACAGAATGTTGGGAATTATTAGAAAGGGAATGGTGAATAAAATGGAAAATGTCATAATGCCTCTGTATCGCTCCATGGTGAGACTGCACCTTGAATACTGTGTACAATTCTGGTCGCTGCATCTCAAAAAAGATATAGTTGCGATGGAGATGGTACAGAGAATGGCGACCAAATTGATAAAGAGAATGGAACAGCTCCCCTATGGGGAAAGACTAAAGAGGATAGGACTTTTCAGCTTGGAGAAGACTTGGATGAGGGAGGATACGATAGAGGTGTTTAAAATCATGAGAGGTCTAGAACAGGTTAATGTGAATCAGTTATTTACTCTTTCGGATAATAGAAAGACTAGGGGGCAGTCCATGAAGTTAGCATGTGGCACATTTAAAACTAATCGGAGAAAGTTCTTTTTCACTCAACGCACAATTAAACTCTGGAATTTGTTGCTAGAGGATGTGGTTAGTGCAGTTAGTGTTGCTGAGTTTGAAAAAAGGATTGGATAAGTTCTTGGAGAAGTCCATTACCTGCTATTAATTAAGTTGTCTTAGGAAATTGCCACTGCTATTACTAGCAACAGTAGCATGGAATAGACTTAGTTTTTGGGTACTTGCCAGGTTCTTATGGCCTGGATTGGCCACTGTTGGAAACAGGATGCTGGGCTTGATGGACCCTTGGTCTGACCCAGTATGGCATTTTCTTATGAAGTTCCTTCTCATTCCTTTCCTTAATTGGAGCAGACTTGGAGGGAACTGGGGAAGCCTTAGTCCTGACGCAATGTGTGGGCTTTGAAAATCCCCCCCCCTCCCATGTGCATGGAAGAGGCCATCTGCCCGCACATGCGCACATGGATATCATATTTTATAACAAGTGCGCATTGATACACGCTTGTTATAAATTAGCCGCATCCATGTGTGTGTACTGGGATCCATGCCCGTATGGACAGGCACGCACTCCTTTCAAAATTGACCCCTATATGAGTACCTCCACACAGATGTTAGGATGCTCTCATTCCCTAAATTATTTTTGTGCTGCTTGTAAAGTGAGAGATTTGCATTGAATATTGAATGTTTAAATGGATTTATTGTTGCATTACGATCTCTTGGACTTCCTTTTTTGGTGATGTGTTTTAGCAATGACAATAAATGGATTCATTTTCAATCTAGAAGGAACTGCCAAACCTAGTAGAATTTCTGAGTTTTACGGGAAAAGAAAATTGACAAAAAAAATGCATTAATTAAATTGCTAATCACTCTTTTTCTCTTCCCAGTTCAGGTACTTTTCCATAATTTATGTTTCCTTCCTTCTAGTTTTTTTTTAGTTTAGTTTACCTTAGCATTTAATATACCACAATTCCTTTCAACATCAAAGCCTAGTACTTTAATATCAAATATTGTCATTTTCTAAACTCTGAAGGGCCACTGTGAGTGAGAATATTCATTTTTATTTATATGGCTTGCTTTACATTATTGAAAACAGACGGTATTCTTATTAAACAGTAAATCAAGAGGAAGCTACCTATTTACAGAAGTATGAAATCAAACTAGATGATGTAATATTGTAATATTATTTCAGGTAGTTTTGTAATATTTTGTATTTAGTCTTCAAATATAATAAGATTTTGGATTTTTTTCTATGTATCATTTTTGTTCATGAACTATAAGCTTAACATAGTGAGTTAAATCTCATATGGAAAGCAATGCTGTATCACCTAAATGCCTCTGTCCCTTTTCAGTGATACCAATGAAAATAATGAATGTTCTTATCTTCCCTGCAGCACTGCAGTTTACAGTACACAGCAAAATGGGTTTAATGGGTCAGACCAGGAGAGATCACAACTGAATGCACTCAAACAATGCTGCCCCCATACTAATTGTGCCCAATCAAGTAGCACAAGGGCTGAGCAGACTCTAAATCACACAGGCTTGTTAAAATGCCAGCACTGAGTCTCCTTGAGTCATTGTGCTGGACTAGTTGTTCCATGCTGTGATGTGTAGCAGTAGGAAAGAGGAGGGAGGAAGCTGTACACAAAAGAATCTTTTCTTCGCAGACCTTAATTTCATTTCATAAATGCTAACATTGTTGTACGTTAAGCAAGCGCTTTTAACAATAGAGTTAAAGCTTTACACAAACCAATGGCACTGTATGGTCAAACTATGAATATCTGCTTGTTTCATTCCTTAGTAGTACTATTTCTTTCATCATATTCTGAACTATATTCTGACATATATTCTGTTGCTTTTAAACATGCAAAATAGAATTAGAGGTAAGATTCTGTATGTGTAGTCCATTAATGATAGGTGGATTATTGTTATGTCCTCTTCTATGATAGTTTATCTGAACTCAGAGATTATTGTTTGTATACTAGGCCTTCACGAACATTTTAAACAATAGTACTTTATATGATATATAATAAGCATAAAGGTTTAAATAATTTTGCAAAGCTCTATCTAGAGAGTCTTTTGTTTAGCAGGCAGGATGGGACCAATAAAAACCCCAACAACAAAGTTAGAAAAACAAATTAGGAATAGAACAAAATCTGTATTTAGGTATAGCATTACAAACAAATGAGAGGCAAAATACCAATTACAAGAAATTACAAATAGAAAAACTGGAGAAGAGTGGTAGTGACAAATAAATAATAAACCATATAGATATAAAATAAGATGAAATAATACAACTAGTATTAATAATTATTCACCAATGTGTTGTTCCCTTTTTGTACCTGCACTAGTCACTTGGAGTTTTTTAGACCATCCCTAAAATCTTCCTTCTCCCAAGCCTGGGATTGGTCAGCCTGGCCTATAAATTGAGGCTAAGCATGTGCAGAAAGCAGATTGTGTTGGAGCTGAGCTGGAGTTAGAAGGAAAGCTTTGGTTATGGTCTATTGCTAGGTCCTCCCTGGCCTGGAGAAGAAAAGGGAAAGGAAGTTTTAGTTGGAGAGGCTGACTTTTTGGAAGAAAGATTTTTCTTGATACTGTTTTTAAGACTTGATCCCAGTTTCAAGAGGGAACCTCCCTATTTGAGGGAAAAAGTGTTTTGCTGCATTACTTGCCCTGTGCTGATCTGAAGTGGGGTGGCTTTTGTGTCTGCCTAGAGAAGAGAAGTTTTGAGAGAATCAGTTTCAGAAGCTTTTGGACTTTGCCATCCAAGGTCCCAAGACTTTTGATTATCATTGGAGAGAATGAGACCTGGTCTTTTTTTCCAGAAGCTCACTTTGTGTCACCCAGGAGTGTTTGTTTCCTACCCCATAGAGATTTTCTGGCTCAGAAAACTATGAAGTAGGGATGTGAATCGTTTTAGGACGATTAAAATTATCGTCCGATAATTTTAATATCGTCTTAAACCGTTATGGAACACAATACAATACAGATTCTAACGATTTATCGTTATAAATCGTTAGAATCGTGAGCCGGCACACTAAAACCCCCTAAAAACCCACCCCCGCCCCTTTAAATTAAATCCCCCCCCCTCCCGAACCCCCCCCAAATAACTTAAATAACCTGCGGGTCCAGCGGCGGTCCGGAACGGCAGCGGTCCGGAACGGGCTCCTGCTCCTCAATCTTGTCGTCTTCAGCCGGCGCCATTTTCCAAAATGGCGCCGAAAAATGGCGGCGGCCATAGACGAAAAAGATTGGACGGCAGGAGGTCCTTCCGGACCCCCGCTGGACTTTTGGCAAGTCTCGTGGGGGTCAGGAGGCCCCCCACAAGCTGGCCAAAAGTTCCTGGAGGTCCAGCGGGGGTCAGGGAGCGATTTCCCGCCGCGAATCGTTTTCGTACGGAAAATGGCGCCGGCCATACGCGTATGGCCGGCGCCATTTTCCGTATGGAAAATGGCGCCGGCAGGAGATCGACTGCAGGAGGTCGTTCAGCGAGGCGCCGGAACCCTCGCTGAACGACCTCCTGCAGTCGATCTCCTGCCGGCGCCATTTTCCGTACGAAAACGATTCGCGGCGGGAAATCGCTCCCTGACCCCCGCTGGACCTCCAGGAACTTTTGGCCAGCTTGTGGGGGGCCTCCTGACCCCCACGAGACTTGCCAAAAGTCCAGCGGGGGTCCGGAAGGACCTCCTGCCGTCCAATCTTTTTCGTCTATGGCCGCCGCCATTTTTCGGCGCCATTTTGGAAAATGGCGCCGGCTGAAGACGACAAGATTCAGGAGCAGGAGCCCATTCCGGACCGCCGCTGGACCCGCAGGTTATTTAAGTTATTTGGGGGGGGGTTCGGGAGGGTGGGGGATTTAATTTAAAGGGTCGGGGGTGGGTTTTAGGGGGTTTTAGTGTGCCGGTTTTTCGATTTTTCGATTTTTAACGATGTTCCGGCGAGGGATGGGGTTCGGGAGGGTGGGGGATTTAATTTAAAGGGTCGGGGGTGGGTTTTAGGGGGTTTTAATGTGCCGGTTTTTCGATTTTTCGATTTTTCGATTTTTAACGATTTTTAACGATTTTTCACGATATTTTACCCCCCCAAACGGCAACAATACGATTCCCTCCCCCTCCCAGCCGAAATCGATCGTTAAGACGATCGAGGACACGATTCACATCCCTACTATGAAGTGAGAACAGGCACTGTAAATATTTGTATTTTGTGAAGATTCTGGAACTTTAACTTTTGAATGGACTGAACAATTATTTTTGTGGAAACCATAATGGTAGGCCACTAGATATCACTAGGTCCCTATAGAGAACTCTAATATCAAGAGCCTTCCATCTCCCACAGCCTCTTCCAGCTAGAGGGCTGAGGTTGGATGCCTCAACCTTATTTAGCGCAGACATTTTAGCACTCAGTGTGACTAGTTTTAGAGAGCCTCTGAATAATGAGGATTTTTTTGTTTTACTCTTTAGTGAGGCTTCCTAGCCTCATTCTGCACTTTCAATTTGAAGTGATACGTTATCGCGCACTCCCTGCCAGAGGGTATTTCATAAGAACATAAGTACATGCGATACTGGGTCAGACTAAGGGTCAATGAAGACCAGCAACTTGTTTCCAACAGTGGCAAATCCAGGCTACATGTACCTGGCAAGTACCCAAAAACTAAGTAAATCCCATGCTACTGATACTACTAACAGCATTAGCTATTTTCTAAGTCAACTTGATTAATAGCAGGTAATGGATCTCTCTTCCAAGAATTTATCCAAACCTTTTTTAAACCCAGCTACACTAACTGCACTAACCACATCCCCTGGCAACAAATTACAGAGTTTAATTGTGCATTGAGTAAAAAAGAACTTTCTCCAATTAGTTTTAAATGTGCTACATGCTAACTTCATGGAGTGCCCCTAGTCCTTCTATTATCCGAAAGAGTAAATAACCAATTCACATTTACCTGTTCTAGACCTCTCATGATTTTAAACACCTCTATCATATCCCCCCTCAGTCGTCTCTTCTCCAAGCTGAAACGTCCTAACCTCTTTAGTCTTTCCTCATAGGGAAGCTGTTCCTTCCCCTTTATCATTTTAGTCACCCTTCTCTGTATCTTCTCCATCACAACTATATCTTTTTGAGATGCGGCTACCAGAATTGTACACAGTATTCAAGGTGTGGTCTCACCATGGAGTGATACAGAGGCATTATGACATTTTTCGTTTTATTCACCATTCCCTTCCTAATAATTCCTAACATTCTGTTTGCTTTTTTGACTGCCGGAGCACACTGAGCTGACAATTTCAATGTATTATCCACTATGACGCCTAGAGCTCTTTCCCGGGTGGTAGCTCCTAATATGGAACCTAACATCATGTAACTATAGAATGGGTTATTTTTCCCTATATGCATCACCTTGCACTTATCCACATTAAATTTTGTCTGCCATTTGGATGCCCAATTTTCCAGTCTCACAAGGTCCTCCTGCAATGTATCACAATCCGCTTGTGATTTAACTACTCTGAATAATTTTGTATCATCTGCAAATTTGATTATCTAACTCATCATATTCCTTTCCAGATCATTTATAAATATATTGAAAAGTAAGGGTCCCAATACAGATCCCTGAGGCACTCCACTGTCCACTCTATTCCACTGAGAAAATTGTCCATTTAACCCTACTCTCTGTTTCCTGTCTTTTAACCAGTTTATAATCCACAAAAGGACATCACCACCTACCCCATGACTTTTTACTTTTCCTAGAAGCCTCTCATGAGTAACTTTGTCAAACACCTTCTGAAAATCCAAATACACTACATATACCAGTTCACCTTTATCTACATATACATGTTTATTAACTCCTTCAAAAAAGTAAAGCAGATATGTGAGGCAAGACTTGCCTTGGGTAGAGTCATATTAATTACAGAGTGAGAGAAAGATTTTTACACTGGATTCCCTTTTAGGGCAAAAGGTCTCTCACTCAGAAGACTGAAGATCTGTGAGCCCATTTTATACCTTAGGTGAGGCAAGCACCAGTGACAGATCCTGCTGAGAGAGACAGTGATGGCTGAAAATATATCCAGCTTTACCTTTAGATGTATTTTTTTGGCATTTGCTGTGTTGGGAGATTTTTTCCTAATTCACTCCTTCCCACAGGGATGCAGAGCTGAGATAGACTGATCGCCTTTTGACTTTTCCTCAAGAGACGTCCCCAGTAACTGAACTAATGAGGATTTGCAACATCCGGAGACCCCAACTGGATCTCCACCAGGACATGCTGGGTATCCAGGAAGGATATGGAGTCAGGTAAGAATGTTTTTCTGTAAATGTTGGGACCCCATCAATAGGATTTCCATTTAGCTGCTGGGTGAGCTTTGTGCAATTAAAACTACCATGGGAGCTCTACCAGATGCCTGAATTTAAGAACACCTACCTTCAGAGAAATACACTCGTACCAGAAGTCAGATGTAACTTCAACATTATGGACAAATGGACTTCTATTTAATCATTGCCAAATCAGTAAACACCCAGAGCCTGGTCCTTTCTAATTTGTCCCAGCATCTCACCCCTTGGGATGCAGCTACCATCCACACACACACTGAAAGTAAGTCACCATGGCTAGGCCATAAGCGAGAGCTTCCTCTTAAAAAAAAAAAAACCCAGCCAGGAAATAGAGAGTCAAGCATGAGAATCGATTGCTAGCTGGAGCAGCCCTGAAGAGAACGAATATGTTTGTGTTCCCTTGGGACTTAATCTCCCCTGTAAGTTTTACATTTTTGTTACAGGAAATTTTATTTCAATACTGCCTCCAGTGTCCTGCCTGTTTTTCATCTTGAAGGATGGTATCATCCCTGTGAGCCAGCAGACAGTGAGTATTAACTGGGTGAGTAAAGAGACTGAAAGGGAGTTCCCCATCCCCTGCACTCCTTGGACCCAGGAAGTTAAGCTTCCCCAAACAGAATCTATGCCCTGGGATTGAAAGGACTGGTGCCCGAGAGCTGAGACTTAGCCCCAGGACTGAATGTGCTCCTTGCATTAATTCAGCCTCAACACCCAAGTAGGGGGCTGCATATTTAGGGGTAAATTTTTAAAGGCCTCCTGGTCGTCCATGTGTGCGCAGTTCCTGATGGGCACACATGGACATGCTGATTTTATAACATGCACGCATCACCACATACATGTTATAAAATCCGATACCCACACGTGCATGTGTGCGCAGGTGCCCACTCATGCGTGCAGGGAGGGGGGAATTTTCTAACTCACACACGGTGATGCGATTTGGCCTTTGCCCAGTTCCCTCCCAGTCTGCACCAATTGATAGTGGAATGGCAATAGAGGAAGAACAACCAGAGGAAATGCTCAAAATGCAATGGGAGAGGTAAAAAGAGAATCAAAACAGGACAGAGTCCCAAAATCCAAGCAAGAACAGAGTATTAAGGAGTACTGATAGTGATCCAGTGTCAAAAGCAGCAGACAAATCAAGGAGGATAAGGACATGCCATAAACAGGGCATTGGAAACTTTCACAAGGGCTATTTTAGTTGAATGTAGAGCGTGAAATCCAACACTTGTTAGACTGGAGTGGATCAAGAATGGCCTGATTTGGGAAAGACAGTAATAACAGTCTTTATGGAAAGAAAAGAAAATGCCCCAATTCAATAACATGTTCAAGAATTTTCTTTAGGGGAGCAGAAATCTTATAAACCAGGGGACCGATATTTAGCCAGCAGAAACCCGGATAAGTAGGACTTCACTGGCTATCTAGCAGCCACTAAATATTCGATTCATTTCAGTGGCCACTATTTAACAAGATAAGTCACTTATCCAGCTATGTCCTAGCTGAAGATCTTTGTGGGTGGGCAGTAGGTGGATTGGGGCAGCGCTACTTAGCTGGATAATTTATCCGGCTAGTAGTGATATTGATACTTAGCCGCATAAATTATATCTATTTAAGTTTAGTCCTGCTAACTTATCCTGCTAAGTTGCAATATATACACAGACATTCAGCAGTATAGCCATGCAATTGAATATCCTTGTAACTTAGCTGAATAAATGTGATCCAGATAAATTTCTTAGCCAGCCAGGATTTGAATATTGACCACTAGTAGTTTATAAAATTCAGCAGAAAAGCCATCATGTCCAGGGGTCTTCAACAACTTATCTTTCTGAACCCCATGTTGAATCTCTTGCAACTGGATGTGCTTATTCAATTTCTCCAGCTGTTCCATAGTTACATTGGGAAGGCTGATAGATTGAAGGTAATGTTTAATATCAGACAAAGTTCCCAGATTCGCTATATTTAAGGACTTCTGTCCTTGAATTTACCAAGACTCTAGAACTGTTTCTTAGAGCAGCTATAAATTTTGAACCTGCACAGTACTTAGCCAAGTTAGCAAGGGAATCTTGCTGCCAAATTTATAGAACTTACATTTATAGTATACTAAAACTTTTGTGGCCCTCTTGTGGAACAAGGTATTTAAAGTGTTCTGTGTGGCCACAAACTCAGCTTTATTTTCCCTGGTCAGAAAGTGCACATATAATTCCTTGTCATGAATCAATTAGTTCCCTAAAATCAATATGGCAGATGAATTTGCTCTTCTCTTAGTCACAGTATAAGATAAGATATCTCCCCTCAAAACTGCCTTAGCATGTTTCCCAAAAAAGGATGGGCAAATCTTGATGACCCTCATTATGGGACAGGAAAGCTTCCCATTGTTTGGATAAATAATCACAAAAGCCCAAATCACTATCAAGTATTTTTAGAACTGCAAAGATCTACCTAAACCAGCTGGACAATATCCCTTTAAATCTATCTACACCAGTGCATGGTCTGAAATAGCTAAAGGGACTATTTTTGCTCCCCATCTTTGTAGATCCTATAAGATCTTATATCACTTAGGGGTTTTTTTCTAAGGCTATCGCACGCGAAAAGTCCCTTTTCGCATGCGATAGCTTGCCGGGGGCAAAGTCGGAGTGGAGTTGGGAGGAGTCAGGGCGGCGAGGAGGTGGACATTGCGCTATCTTCACTGGCGGCAATAAGGTAAAACACGGTATCGCTGCCAGTAGCGCGCCCAATAGCGCCACCTTTCATGGTGGCGCTATTGGGTGCAAAAGCCGGCAGTGATAACACCACGGTGGTGCGATCGCTGCCGGCTTTCGCAGGCCCACCCCCAGTTACCGCCGGGATTCACCTTCTCTGTGAGAATGGTAAATCCCAGCCTTAGTGATGAAGCCCAGCCCTGCAATGTTCCAAGTCACACAATAACCTACAGAGGTGATCATGGGACTACTTTTGAAAGGATAATGAGATACAAAGTAATATCAATTTGAGCAGCCAGAGCCCCCCCCCCCCCCAGTCTAGAGACCCCAACCATGCTAGTTTATAAGACCATCACATTAAGCAGCAATAGAAGTGTAATACTTGCTCACTGTTACATAGCCACATAAATAAAAGAAACACCTACACCCCTCTTGCCCTCACTCTTCTGCCCCCTCCTCCTGTCTATTCCAACCCTTCTCCCCACTCCCCCTTAAAAGCCTGCCCAAATAACCATATAGATCAGAAATACAAACTGCCCAAACATGAGCCTAAGGAACATGAATCATGTGTGGGGACCCCACTCTCCAATTATATATCTCCCAAAACCCCTCCCCTTCAAGGCTATCATAGTTATTTCAGTTGTCCATGTCATACAAAACAAAATAAAACAAAAAAGGCCGCGTACACCAGTCAAACCCAAAGCCTTATGCAGTAAATCATGCTCGATGATAGTTTCTGGAAGGCCAATGAAGTGAAGATTACTTCTTTGTGACTGAATTTTTAGGTCTTTAAGCGTCACTTCATTTTTTGCTGCCACAGATTTCACTGATACCATCTCCAGTTCTAAGGCCTAAATTTGGTGATAAACCCCAGTAAGATACATATTAACTTCCTGTAATCTCTTCATAATTGTCAGCCAACAAAAACTGCATTTTATTGAATCAAAAATTAATTTTCTCAAGACTATCATCCAAAATGGATACAATTGTCACTGCCGCATCATTCATCCTGTCACTTGCTGAGTTCAGAGATGGGGGGGGGGGGGGGGTTACTAAGTCTGTCAACCATTTTACTTAAAGCGAGTTTGCCTTTTCCTTTTCAGGCTGGTTTGGTAGTCATATGTGTTCTTAACTGCTGCTAACCTATTAACACAAGTTAAAACCTACTAGGAATCCAAAGTTCAGCCCGGTAAGTAAAAGAAAAGATAAATTATGAGCAAAATAGTGAGTGGGGCCCCAGAGCAGAAGAGACATGCGTCCTCACTCTCCCATTACATCACATGATCCCTGGAATCAAATTTTAATAGACAATGTCATGTAAAATTACCATTTTATTAGCCTTAGAGGGGAACCATTGGAGACCCCTTCCCATATGATGTCACAAGCCCTTATGTATGTTCCTATGCTGTGGAATAAAGTAGTTGATGTTTAAAGTTTTTGTAGTCCTTTTTTTCACTCAAACAAACAAAACGTTTTGTAGTCCTTTTTTACCTCAAACAAACAAAACTGTCTGCCTGGGTATATCAATATTGCAATATGTTGCAGCATTTCCCTGACACTGGTCATCATATATTGATTCCCTGCCAAAAGCCATACTGGCAGCATGGCCAACAAATAATGCAATTAGCCATCAAGATTCTCCACAAGAGCAGCATATTGCCACCTTACCCATGCTATCAAATTCACTCACTCCTGGATTCCATCCTGACAACAATGAAGTTTGTTGCCCCCTTCAATACCTGGTGCTGCTCCTTGTCACAGATAATGCTTCTGGATCCCACATGGTTAAACGTTTTCTTTACTCTCTCTTCCAGAGAGCAGCATTGCTAAGTCAATCACCAAATAAATGCTGCTTTCTCTGCCAGTGTAGACAATGTCAATGTTGTGGGCTAAAAATAAATATCAGCTATGGCTGCATCATTCTTAATGTGACTTCATCACATTTTCAGCTCAGTTTCCATTAGCAATTGTAGGTCCCAAGAAACAAAACGGAAGACGATCCAAAGTGGCACAGTAGCAACCAGGAAATAAAGATCAGTAGAAACAAGGATGCGTTTATTAGTTTGTGGTCTAGTAGCAGTTGAAGCCAACTCTGGCCGAGTTTCGCTCATTTGAATGAGCTGCCTCAGGGGCTACAGTAATTTAAAATTGAAAACAAGTATATTAACATGAATAAATACATGAAAAGTGTCTGACATATAAATATATAATTTAAAATCATAACTTAAAAACATATATAGACATGTATAATAACTGAATTCCAAAGTAAAATATAAAAAAAAATAATATAAATTGCATATACACATACCAAAACAGAATAACAGAAACAATGGAACAATCCAGATGCCAATTATCTTTGGAAAGGAGCACAATGCAACAAAAAGTTGTCATTTATATCTATCTTGAAAGGTTCAGACCCATTTTCTTAATGGTTTAACAACAACAATCCTCTTTTGTTAGCAGATACAATGTTGTTCTTACACATCTATAATGTTACAATGAGGTGAATAGAAACATGGTGTCAATTAGGGATGTGCAGAGCAAAATTTTATGTTCATATTTTTTATGTCCGAAAGGGGGTCCCACTTGCGGCCAATATGGACATAAAAAAAATCCAATGAGTTGAGTATATGTACATATGTGCAAAAAAAAAATTTAAACCCCCTCACCCTCCTTAATCCCCCCCCCAGACTTACCACAACTCCCTGGTGATCGAGCGAGGACTGAGGACGTCATTTCTGCAATCCTTGGCGAGAAGCATGTGACGTCGGTGGCACGTCGAGTGACGCGGCGTCACGTGATTCCCGGCTCGTTCGCGCCGGACGGCTCGTTCGGCCCAAAAAGAACTTTTGGCCAGCTTGGGGGGGCCTCCTGACCCCCCCAAGCTGGCCAAAAGTTCTTTTTGGGCCGAACGAGCCGTCCGGCGCGAACTCGCCGGGAATCACGTGGCGCCGCGTCACTCAGACGCGACGTCACGTGATTCCCGGCTCGTTCGCGCCGGACGGCTCGTTCGGCCCAAAAAGAACTTTTGGCCAGCTTGGGGGGGCCTCCTGACCCCCCCAAGCTGGCCAAAAGTTCTTTTTGGGCCGAACGAGCCGTCCGGCGCGAACTCGCCGGGAATCACGTGGCGCCGCGTCACTCAGACGCGACGTCACGTGATTCCCGGCTCGTTCGCGCCGGACGGCTCGTTCGGCCCAAAAAGAACTTTTGGCCAGCTTGGGGGGGCCTCCTGACCCCCCCAAGCTGGCCAAAAGTTCTTTTTGGGCCGAACGAGCCGTCCGGCGCGAAGGAGCCGGGAATCACGTGACGCCGGCGTCACTCGACGTGCCGCCGACGTCACATGCTTCTCGCCAAGGATTGCAGAAATGGCGTCCTCACTCCTCGCTCCATCACCAGGGAGTTGTGGTAAGTCGGGGGGGGGGGGATTAAGGAGGGTGAGGGGGTTTATATTTTTATTTTGGCTCAACAATCGCGATTTCCCACATATCGAACATATCTATGTTCGATATGTGGGAAATCTGATCGTTTATGTCGAATCAATTTTTTAAGTAAAAAAAAAATATGAGTTGCGTTTTACTAATGCGGTCAATCCGAATGCACACCCCTAGTGTCAATATTCATAAACCTTCTATACAATTTTTATTAAATAATTTGTATAATTGTTACTAGAATGGACCAAAAAACAGCATATTCGTTTTTTAAAAAAGCATATTTAATCGTATGGTGACATATTTGAATTTATAGTACTTAACTAATCTAATATAATTTTAAAAATTATGTTACCCCACAGTTTTCGGATTTGATCAGCAGTTTTGTGGCAAAAACAGGTTCCCCATCGTGTATGTATTCATATCTCTGTGTTATACAGGACTACTCTATCTTTTCTTTTTTATGTGACAAATGGGTGCCAGATGGTGGTGAGGAATTGTCTGTTCAAATGCTCAAGGATGCATATGCCTCTAACCCCAAAATGATAAGTAATGTCACACTTCGGGAACTTCAACAAAGGATTTTTCATCGGACCATTATCTCCCCGGCCAGGACGCGGAAAATGGGATTAATCTCGGAGGACTTTTGCCTCAAATGTAAACAACCTCAGGCATCCCTACTAATTGTTTGTGGTCCTGTACCTATATACAAGCGTTCTGGGAGGAAGTAAGAAGCTCTTTAACTTCAGTTTTGGGTATGGAACTATCATGGTCATGTTCATTTTGCTTACTAAACAACGAGATGGGAGAATCTAGTGTCTCCGTGGA
This sequence comes from Rhinatrema bivittatum, assembly GCF_901001135.1. Lineage (NCBI taxonomy): Eukaryota > Metazoa > Chordata > Amphibia > Gymnophiona > Rhinatrematidae > Rhinatrema > Rhinatrema bivittatum. The sequence goes on along the minus strand of NC_042615.1, from coordinate 612,204,162 downwards.
TAATATTCTTTTTGTGTCCAAGGCGTGCCTTATTGCAAAAAAATGTATTTTGCTCAAATGGATAGAATCAACCCCACCTTCACGTCATCAATGGTCCACTCTCATGACTGAACTATACCAACTGGAATATGGCTCCTTGTTCAAAAGCTTTCCTCCTGGAAAAAAGAGACACTTCCGAGACATTTGGAGGGCATACTATGATACCCTTCCATTATCCATCCAAAACCTTTCACCGCTTGTGGTGGAGTAGTAACAGAGAGTTTGTTTGCTGGAAAGGCTGAAATGCAGTATCTTGAATATTAAACTCTTATGTATATCTTTCTACCTTTGAGGGTAGACACAGTTATGCCTGTATTGTTGAGAGGCTACACGAGTCTAATGTACTGTAACATGGTTGGTCACAGTGATTTGCCTACTGATTTCTGTATTATGTCCCTCTTTTACACATGGCATGTACTTCTTTTGCAGGTCTCCTTTCGGATATTCGTTCTGGTTTGATAATCTGAGAATCTCTGTGCGGGGGTGGGTGGCAGGGAGAAGGATTTGGGGGTTGGAGGGGGGTAAGGGAATACTGGTATAGATTAAAATAGTTGAGGAGTTATTTTTTTTCACTTTATTGCAAGATGCGTGTTTTGTTGATTTGATGTGATCCTCAATAAAAAATGACATTATAAAAAAAAAAAATTATGTTAGGGTACACTGTGTATCTATACACCTAAACTAATGTCAAGAGGTGATATTAAACGATTACTGAAAAAAGTATATAATGATATTCTAAGAAATTACTGATAAAATATAAATGAACTCACTACAAAAATATGATACAACTGAAATATGTCAGTAATTGTCTGATTTTAAACTGATTTTATGCTGTTGAAGGATATGTTGCTAAATAAATATAAATAATATTCCATTTTATAATGCTAGCCCTATTTATTCAAGATGGACGATTATTCTATACTTTAATCAGATTCAATGCAAGGGCTGCAAGCGTGCTTTATATTTAATCAAATAAAGGAGCCTTACATAAGTATTGCGCCGAAGTAAGCACATCCAGCATTTATGCATCAAAAGACCGTAAACAATCCTATGAACTCTTCCGGACATCTTACGTTATCCTTTTGTATCATAAGTAAGAGATTGTTTGTTTGTTCAGATATGAAACACTAAAAGCAGGCAAGTGTAGTTATTAAGATCTTAGTGCCCCAGACAAGAATATTAAAAATTAACAATCCAAGCGTCATGTTAAAAGAACAGGCATATAAATTGGTGATCTGTAAGAGTTGAAAATATATGGAAAAATAATAATGTTAATGAATGACTGGATGATTGAATGCATAGATATTGCAATAGACATGTGAGCAAGTTTTGTCGATAAACTAAAAAAGCCAAGTATCCTAATCAGTGTAGCTTGATCTTAGGGAGTGATACAAGCACCAAACTACAGCTTAAAAAATGAATGTAATATTGTGAAGCCAAAATATATAGCCAAACAGAATGGCACTGAAACAAGTACATATTCTAGAGTATAATATTGGACCAAAAAAACAGTGAATTTTTAACTTTTTCATCAAAGTTTGACACCGAAGCCTTGTGTTTAACCGGAAGCTGGTCGTGATCATATAATTTAAAACTGTTTTAGTGCATATTGTCAGGAAATGATAAAAGGGGTCTGATACACTTGAGCTACCAAATTAATGCTAGCCCTTTTCTTTAACACATGTTGCATACGTGACATAGAATTAAAAGACACTTACATACGTTTTTCGCCAGAGTAAGCACATACAGTATCTTCTTGCCACAAAATGGAAGTAATTCTTTGAGCTCTGCTGGTTGCCTTAAGTAAACCATATATCTCCTGAATGCAAAATAACTTGAATCTTCAATTTAAAAGCACTTATATATAGGCCGGAGGAATCAATACAATTCTAGCGCAGATGTAAAGCATTTATAATCAGTAGTATCTTAGGATAATAACAAATATTTTTTATTTTTAATTGTTAATTGTAAATGGGCTGGATATTAAATTAGTAATTTTTTAAAATTATAAAAACAAAAAATCATTTAGACGAGAGGTTGACTGAGTGGCTGCATAAATAAATAGCACCTGTAACATGTAAAATATTTAATCCTGACTAATCACCTTATATATAGGGGTAAAATCTAAGCAACAAATGGCAGTGTGGAAAGATTTACAATAGTCACATGAGGAACCTGCGAAACAAATGGGAAACTATCTATAAATGAATTTAAAAGTAAAGGATACAGCTTTATTTCATATGATACTGGTGCAAGCCATTTATATGGAATTTGTTATTAAATCACGGTTAAAATCAATGGAATTCCTAAATTGTACACCTAAGAAATTGAATAAAAAATTATTTTTTTAAATAATTTAAATAAAAGCACAAATATGTAGTCATCATATAGTTAAGGGAGAAGTTTAAAAATGTAAATAAGTAAACTAGTATTTGTATTAAATGATTAAAATCAAAATACAAGCTAATATGCTTTCTTGAGAAAATATTAAAGTAAAAATTATTAAAGTAAAAAAATAATTAAAAAAACAATAAAAAATTAAAAAATCAATTCTCCACATAATGAGCACATAACTATAAAAACATATATATATGATATTTCATCCAATTGTGACACACTGGTGTTCTGCATAATGATCCATCCACAAAACATAAAAAATGATTACTTAGATAAAATTGACACCATATTTATATATTTGCAGGACTTGCTGTAGAAGGTTGTTATTCATACAAATTTTGACAAATTAACCTCCCCTGTGCACAGTACATATGAATCTTGATCTTCATAAATATATAGAAAATTTTGAGACCAAGCGATGTCATAGTATTAAAATAAAAAATAAACTTCTGTTCAAGTCTTAACAGAGTTATATTCAAATCACCTCCTCTCCAATTCCTCTGTGGTTTTTTAATGACACAAAATATGTATTCATCAAATTTGTGTCCAGCAATTGTAGCCAGAGCACTAGGCCGAAATCCAGCTTCATGCTTCGCTTCCAGCTCCAGGGAAAGGGCTATAAATAATGCATGGAAGATTCATTTGTAAATTGCAAGGTTGTAATGCCATTCAGTTGCTATGATGATTTAAAGCAAGACTAAAGACAGAGTGACTTGTGTGCGTCATGCAACCCTTGAGGTGACAGCCATTTTATAGGTATCCTTTTTTGTGTGTGATAAACTTCTGTCTAATTGTATTGATATTGCAAATTAAAAATATTTAATCCATAGCATTCCAAGTCACAAAGGAAGCATTTTTCCTCATTTTCTTATCAAACTACATAATTATTCTTCCTGCAGAGACCATTTTTGACTCACCTCTTCTGCCACCTCTACTTGCTGTGCCATAATTCATAAATGTGACACAACAATGTATTATGAGTTATTGTTGGTATCACTCATTCATTATGGAAATATTTTGTCCTAGGCAGATTACCATTTAAACAGTATCAAAAGCAGAATATGAGGGATAATTTGGATGCCAATTACAACTAGCAAAAACATGTGGCTCCATATTTAATGTTCTAAAATTTAATTTTATTCCTATGGAGACATAGGTATTAGGGGTGTGAATCGTGTGATCGATTGTCTTAACGATCGATTTGGCTGGGGGGGGAGGGAAATCTGATCGTCGTGTTTTTTATTTTTAAAAAATCGTTAAAAATTGTAAATCGGGGGAGGGCGGGAAAACCGGCACACAAAAAAAAACCCTAAAACCCACCCCAAACCTTTAAAACAAATCCCCCACCCTCCCCAACCCCCCCCAAAATGTTTTAAATTACCTGGGGTCCAGTGGGGGGCTCCCGGCGCGATCTCCCTCTCTCTCTGGCCACGGCTGCGTTGAGAAATGGTGCCGGTGGCCCTTTGCCCTTATCATGTGACAGGGCAAAGGTAGCGCCGGCGCCATTTTGGTTCCTGGCTCCCAACACGCGTGCAGGAGATCACCCCCACTGGACCCCCAGGGACTTTTGGCCAGCTTGGGGGGGCCTCCTGACCACCACAAGACTTGCCAAAAGTCCAGCGGGGGTCCAGGAGCGACCTCCTGCACGCGGGCCGTATTGCCAATCTTCAAAATGGCGCCAGCGCTACCTTTGCCCTCACTATGTCATACGGGCGACGGTCAATAACATTTCACTCAAATGATAGACATATACAAAGGAATTCATATCTGGAAAATATTGTAACACATGACTATGCATTTGCATTTGCTTTATCAATTTGCACTTCATAGGGAATTGCTCTGATGCCGTGGCTACATAACTTTTTTCAGTGGCTTCCCCATCTCCAAGCTCCCATCATGATCCTCTCCTCATCTGGGTGGGTTGCACTTTTCCATGCTGAAGGGTATCAAAGCACATTCAGCACAGAAGGAACATATGCTTTCTGCGAGTTCTGACCAATAACACCTGGGAAAAAAAGAGCCCTCGTGGAGGGTACACCTTGATTTTTACTACCCCCCCCCCCCCCCATTGCATGATTTTAACTCTGTAAATAACTACACCTTTTTTCTTGGCGTTAAGCTGTGCAATATGTTTGAAACGTCCATAATGCAATTTGCGTTAAAGATTGCAAATTGCATTTGGGCCATTTCTGGGCTTGAGAGGAGAGTAGAGAAAGCGAGAGAGAGAGAGAGAGGCCTTCACATTATTTAACTCACCCTAGCTTGATAGCACCCTGTTATAGAGTCCATCAAATTAGGGTGAAAGAACAATGTAGAAATCTCATCTTTGTGAGACTTTCCTCATACCAAATAACGTCAAATCTTTACCAAGGTGTACTGTGCAGTTCGTACATCTCACTCTGCATGTAAAACTGGCCCCTCAACCCCCACCAACACCTCACCTCAAACTATTAGCTGGCCCTCCTACAGAGATATAAATAGTTGACTACTATTAGGGCCTTATAAATTTTCTCTCTCTCTCTCTCTCCCGCTCACAGATGCAAAATAGAAGTATTGTAGGATGTGAAAACCATGCTACATGTGACATTATAGAATTTTGATGAATCTAGGGGTAAATAGTTTTTGAATATCGACCTTAACATCATTATTTGTATAACGCATACCAGATATATGCATTGCTATGCAGACACACAATAGACAGTCCCTACTCTGGGAAGAGGGAGGATTATATTCTAATCAAGACAAACAGACAAGAATACAACAGAAAAAACACAATTTAGCCTCTGGGCAAAGAAAAGCAAGGACCTGTCTGAGAAATATTTAAGTGGTTGAAGGTGGGATTAAACTGAGGATATTAACAGAGTATGAATTGAGGGTTACTAATTTAGTAAACTATACAGAAACTGTGTATAATGCTAAAAAGAGTTTTCATTGTGTTTCAGCTCTGTGTTGTATTCTGATAGGAAAGCATAAAGACTGGTATTCAGTGAAGCTAAAAGTTCTTCATATCTTATTTTACAACATGACTTTCCCTGATCCTTCAAGCGAGTTACATGGAATACAGAATAGTGTTCTCTGTTAACAGACCAAATTTGGGTGGAAGAAAAATATGTTCAAACAGCAAAAGCACTATTGTTGTGTCAGCTTTATGGGCACCCGATGTCTTGACCCAGAGCCAGTGAATATTATCTTGATTGCAGAGTGAAATGCACTTTTTAAACTTAGTAAGTAGACCATGCAGTCTCAATACCTTTCTTTGTAACAAACTGATGTCATCGGCCTGCAATAAAGAAGAATTTACTCAGATGTTATCAGCCCAAAGATGTTATCAGTTCAAAGACGAGTCATGTCAGTCTATCCAGTCACAGCAAAAAAATGTGTAATCGCTATATACTCTACTTGCATAGTTTTGGCCTAAGTCTTTGAGAAACCATTGATTGTAAACAATCTCTTTCAGATGACTTACAATATAGATGGTATCAGCAAACATAATCCAGTGCTTTGTCATCAACATGGGCCATTTTATCTGAGGTTTGAAAACAGTCAGAAAGACTGTGCAAGCTTTTCAGTGCTCATGATTAGGACATTTTTCTTGCCAGGTATCTTGTCAGCTGCTAAATGTATCTGATAATCTTTGCCATGTAAAAAATAGAATCAACAAGTTTTCTTTCCAAAAGCTAGTAACAGAATGCATAGCAATTTTCTTAACATAGGCAGCTTTGATCATGCTCTACTTTTTCTCCCAATTCTTACTCACAAATAGCAGCTTCAAGAATTACACAAGCACAAAATCTGTGGATGTGCAAAGTCCGCAGCATTTATTAACTGTGCAGTGCAGCATGTTTAAATCATATCTGGACTGTGTGTCTTACACCAAAACACTGAAGCTTTCTTACATATATGCTACCTAATTTGCTCCTCTTAGAACCAGTTGGGCCATCTGAATTCATTAGCATAGAAACCAGCTGCACCACAGTCAACTTTGCCACCAAATGAATACCCATCATGAAGCTAGATTGCCCTGAAGTGAGGTAGCCAGCACACATGATGTACTGGGGATGCCTGATAGTGCTTGAATGCCACCCATCTACCCAACCCCATCCCACCTAACAAAATATCCTCCCTGTCCTTGAAGAACATGTCAGGTAAGAGACCATCCCCTCTGGGCATTTTCTTAGTAAAGGGACAATTTTCAAAGCAAAGCAGTGTGGATAGATGCAAAATCCATAGGTACTAGTATCTTTGCATTTTGCACCAGTTCCATATGAAAACTGCACAAAGAAAAATTACTCACAGAGATCTCTACTTCTTTTTCGTGGATATTTTTTCTGGCCAAATCAATGTGCTTTTTTTGTATTTTCTTGCCTGCCTCAGCCTACCTCTGCCTTGGGTACTCCGCCATGAAAATATAGGTAAAATGTGCCTTGTAGAGCAATGTGCATAATTTTACCCATATGTAAGGTGGGCAATTTCTCTAAGGAGGCATGAGTAGCTCATCACTGTTGTAGATTACATAGTAGTTCATCCCCAGACTCAGATTCCTCACCAGCATATCTTATAACCTGTTTACGCTGATGGAGGGTGGGAGTAGGGAAGGAAGCATGATGGCAGCCACATAGCCACCATCATTTCTAAACCATTTGGTGCATGCTTTCCCCCTTCTCCCAGTGTCCTCTGGGGGCTCCCAAGCTCTACTGGGAAAACTTCTCACCAGAGCTCAGGTTATAGCAAAAATCTGCATATAGAAGAAAAGGATGGTGTAGGGCTCAGCATTTTGTTAAGTCCAGCAGCAATGCTCCTGGCCCATTGCCTCCTTTAAAGATAGGCAGCCTTGACCAATGCTTCTATTCTCTTTTCCCCTCATCCTTTGTTAACTAACAAGGATTACCGGTAAAGCAGAAATATTGTAGAATTGCAAAGCTTGCAGATTTTATTAACTGTGTAGTGCAACATATATAAATTCTACCACAGCAATGGGTCTTACACTGAGACACTGAAACTTATTTACATCGATGCCCCCTTATTGTTCCTTTCTCCCCCCACCCTCATATTCAGAAAGGAGGGGAAGGATCTCTGCCTAATGCATTGGCACACATTGGCTTAATCTAGCTGTGGAGCTTCTAAAATATTTAAAAATAAGGTCATTAAATTATTCACAAAGTTTAAACAGAATGTTGGAAATTATTAGAAAGGGAATGGTGAATAAAACGGAAAATGTCATAATGCCTCTGTATCGCTCCATGGTGAGACCACACCTTGAATATTGTGTACAATTCTGGTCGCCGCATCTCAAAAAAGATATAGTTGCAATGGAGAAGGTACAGAGAAAGGCGATCAAAATGATAAAGTGGATGGAACAGCTCCCCTATGAGGAAAGACTAAAGAGGTTAGGACTTTTCAGCTCGAAGAAGAGACGGCTGAGGGGGGATATGATAGAGGTGTTGAAAATCATGAGAGAATGTGTTAAAGTGAATCAGTTATTTACTCTTTTGGATAATAGAAAGACTAGGGGGGCACTCCATCAAGTTAGCATGTGGCACATTTAAAACTAATTGGAGAAAGTTCTTTTTCACTCAACGCACAATTAAACTCTGGAATTTGTTGCCAGGGGATGTGGTTAGTGCAGTTAGTGTAGCTGGGTTTCAAAAAAGGATTGGATAAGTTATTGGAGGAGAAGTCAATTACCTGCTATTAATTAAGTTGACTTAGAAAATAGCCACTGCTATTATTAGTAGGGATGTGAATCATTTTTGTAACGAATTAAAATATCGTATGATATTTCTTAAATTCGATATAAATCGGTTAAATCATGAAACGAACACTTTCCCCCTGAATTTTTGTGAAAAATCGTTTTTCGGCTTAGTGCACACTAACAAAAAAACATTTATTTTTGTTATTTTTTTGTTAGCTGAAAAACTATTTTTTACTAAAAAAAATGCTGATCCGTGGGAAAATGAGATTTTCCCATGGCCACACAAACCTGAAAGCGCAAACGATCGAGCACCCGATGCACATCCCTAATTACTAGCAACAGTAACATGGAATAGACTTAGTTTTTGGGAACTTGCCAGGTTCTTATGGCCTGGTTTGGCCACTGTTGGAGACAGGATGCTGGGCTTGATGGACCCTTGGTCTGACCCAGTATGGCATGTTCTTATGTTAGGAAACCACAAAAATAGCACTGGCCAGTTGGCAAGCTGGCTGCAGTATTAATTTTAATTTCAATAATGGTAAAGTTGTGCATGCTGCTGCAGATGTTCAATCTGCATTTTGTTTCAATGCATACTTTGAAATAGTGTACATTAAACCAAATAAAATGAAATAAATTGGATGGAAAAAAAACAACACAGAAAAAAAGCAAAACAAAAGCACAAAATGATTCAAAATTTATCCTTCCACACCCCTATTATGTACAAGATTATGATTTTAGAGATGAAGGACCAGCCTGACAATGTACATGAACAGTAGCCATGTCTTGCCCCAAGACCAATTGTGCTTTCTCTTTTCTCATTACTTCCTGCTGTCAGATTTCACTTCAAGATGGAGGAAGGACCATCTCATAGCTGTATAGCCTGCTTGTGCCTTCCCTTGTATTTGAATTAGGATTTCTGGCCATCTACCTGGACCCAGATGCAAAGACTCATTGGTGGGAATCTTCTAAGGGACTCATTTCCATGGTAGTGGGTGTTGCCCTAAGCCGCATGTCCATTACTGCATCTAAAAATTGCCCAGGAAAAAGTACCAGCATAGATTTATACCTGCTTTTTATGCTGGTACTTTACCCCTTAGAACATAAGATATGCCATACTGGGTCAGACCAAAGATCCATCAAGCCCAGTATCCTGTCTCCAACAGTGGCCAATCCAAGTCACAAGTATCTGGCAAGAACGCAAAAATTAAATAAATCCCATGCTACTAATGCTGGCAACAAACAGTGGCTATTCCCTATTGATTAATAGAAGTTTATGGACTTCTCCAGGAACTTCTCAAACCTTTTTAAAACCCAGCTATACTAACTGCCTTAACCATATCCTCTGCAATGATTTCCAGAGCTTAATTCTGCATTGAGTGAAAAGAATTTTCTCTGATTCATTATAAATGTGTTACTTGCTAACTTCATGGAGTGCCCCCTAGTCCTTGCATTATGTGAAAGAGTAATTTTATTTATTTATTTATTTTTAACTTTTATATACCGACATTCTTGCATTAAATGTAAATCATGCCGGTTTACAGTGAAACAGAAAAAGCAGGAAAAAATTCCTTAGTCGAATACAATGAAACAGCTTAGTTAACAAAGGAAACATAAAAATAAATGTTTACATATACACAAAGGTTTGCACGAAGGGGTGCACAAAGGGGAGAGCCCCTTTGTCATGCCCCTTCGGCGCTCGATGCCTGGTGTTGAGGCTGTCTTAACTGTCCGATGTTAGTGACGTCATGGGGGGGCGGGTCTAATGATCGCAGCACTTACATCGCTGCTTCTTTCCAGTTCCAGGTGAAGATCAAGCTGTTTCCCTTCACTTCCCCTCCCATGACTGTGGGGTGAGAAGCGCTGCAGGGTGCCCCTTGATGTTATCTGGCTTCCCACACGCGATGCCTGGTGTTGAGGCTGTCTTAACTGTCCGATTATTCACATTACCCATTGAAGTCTTTTCATGATTTTCTAGACCTCTATCTTATCCCCCCTCAGCCATCTCTTCTCCAAAGTGAACAGCCCTAACCTCTTTAGCCTTTCCTCATAGGAAAGTTGTTTATCATTTTGATTGCATTTCTCTGTACTTTCTCCATTGCAAATATATCTTTTATAAGATGTGGTGACCAGAATTGCACACAGTAATCAAGGTATGGTCTGACCATGGAGCAAGGCAGATGCATTATGACATCCTTTGTTTTATTTACCATTCCCTTCCTAATAATTCCTAACATTCTGTTTGCATTTTTGACTGTCACAACACACGTAGCCAACATTTTCAATGTATTATCAACTATGATGCCCAGATATTTTTTCTGGGTGGTAACTCCTAATATGGAACCTAACATCATATAACTACGGCATGGCTTATTTTTCTTTATATGCATCACCTTGTACTTGCCCACATTATATTTTAACTGCCATATGGTGCCCAATCTTCCAGTCTTGCCAGGTCCTCCTACAATTTATCACAATCCGCTTGTGACTTAACTACTCTGAATAATTTTGTGTTAACTGCAAATTTGATCACCTCACTCGTCGTACTCCTTTCCAGATCATTTATAAATATATTAAAAATCACCAGTCCAAGTACAGATCCTTGAGGCACTCCACTGTTTATCTTTTTCCAACTCTCTGTTTCCTGTCTTTCATATCTCCTTCTATCTCATGACATTTTAGTTTTCTTAGAAGCCTCTCATGACTTTGTCAAATGCCTTCTGAAAATCCAAATACAGCACATCTACTGGTTCGCCTTTATCCATGTTTATTCACTCCTTTAAAAAAATATAGCAGATATATGAGGCAAGACTTCCCTAGTGTAAATCCATGCTGACTGTGTCCCATTACATCACGTCTATCTATATGTTCTGTGATTTTATTGTTTATAATAGTTTCCATGATTTTTGTCAGTACTGAAGTCAGGCTCACTGGTCTATATTTTCACGGATCATCTCTGGAACCCTTTTTATATAATGGGGTTACAGTGGCCACCCTCTGGTTTTCAGGTACAATAGATGATTATAGGGGTGTGCATTCGGATTGACCGCATTAGTGAAACGCAACTCATTTTTTTTTTTTACTTAAAAAATTGATTCGACATAAACGATCGGATTTCCCACATATCGAACATAGATATGTTCGATATGTGGGAAATCGCGATTGTTGAGCCAAAATAAAAATATAAACCCCCTCACCCTCCTTAATCCCCCCCCCCCGACTTACCACAACTCCCTGGTGATGGAGCGGAGTGAGGACGCCATTTCTGCAATCCTTGGCGAGAAGCATGTGACGTCGGCGGCACGTCGAGTGACGCCGGCGTCACGTGATTCCCGGCTCGTTCGCGCCGGACGGCTCGTTCGGCCCAAAAAGAACTTTTGGCCAGCTTGGGGGGGCCTCCTGACCCCCTCAAGCTGGCCAAAAGTTCTTTTTGGGCCGAACGAGCCGTCCGGCGCGAACGAGCCGGGAATCACGTGACGCCGACGTCACGTGATTCCCGGCAAGTTCGCGCCGGACGGCTCGTTCGGCCCAAAAAGAACTTTTGGCCAGCTTGAGGGGGTCAGGAGGCCCCCCCCAAGCTGGCCAAAAGTTCTTTTTGGGCCGAACGAGCCGTCCGGCGCAAACTCGCCGGGAATCACGTGACGTCGCGTCTGAGTGACGCGGCGCCACGTGATTCCCGGCGAGTTCGCGCCGGACGGCTCGTTCGGCCCAAAAAGAACTTTTGGCCAGCTTGGGGGGGTCAGGAGGCCCCCCAAGCTGGCCAAAAGTTCTTTTTGGGCCGAACGAGCCGTCCGGCGCGAACTCGCCGGGAATCACGTGACGCCGCGTCACTCGACGTGCCACCGACGTCACATGCTTCTCGCCAAGGATTGCAGAAATGACGTCCTCACTCCTCGCTCGATCACCAGGGAGTTGTGGTAAGTCTGGGGGGGGGATTAAGGAGGGTGAGGGGGTTTAAATTTTTTTTTTGCACATATGTACATATACCCAACTCATTGGATTTTTTTTATGTCCATATTGGCCGCAAGTGGGACCCCCTTTCGGACATAAAAAATATGAACATAAAATTTTGCTCTGCACATCCCTAGATGATTATAATGATAGATAACAATTACTTGTAATAGGTCTGAAATCTCAGTTTTGAGTTCTTTCAGAATCCTGAGGTATAAATCATCTAGTCCAGGTCATTTGCTAATCTTCAGTTTGTCAATCTGGATTACTACATCTTCCAGGTTCACTGTGATTTGAGTCAGTTCATCTTAATCGTCACCCTTGAAAATCATCTCTGGAATGGATATTTCTCCAACATCCTCCTTGGTAAACACAGAAACAAAGAATCCATTTAGACTTTCCATGATGGCCTTATCTTCCTTAATTGCCCCTTTAACCCCTTGATCATCTAATGGTCCAATTGATTCCCTTGCAGGCTTCCTAATTCATATATATTTTTAAACAGTTTTTATTATGAGCTTTTGCCTCTATTACCAACTTCTTTTTAATTTCTCTTTTAGCCTGTCTTATCATTGTTTTACATTTAACTTGCCAATGCTTATGCTTGCTTTTTCCTATTTTCTTCAGATGGATCCTTCTTCCAGTTTTTGATGGAAGATCTTTTGGCTAAAATAGCCTCCTTCACCTCATCTTTTAACCCTACTAGCATTCATTTGGCCTGCCTTCCAACTTTCGTAATGTGTATAATACATCTGGACTGTGCTTCTGAGATGGTATTTTTTAACTATATCCATGAATGTTGTATACTCTTAACCTTTGCAGCCGCACCTTTCAGTTTTTTCTAACTATTTTTCTCATTTTATCAAAGTTTACTTTTTGAAAGTTTAGTGCTAGAGCTGTGGATTTAATTATTGACCCCTTCCAGTCATTAATTCGTATTTAATCTTGTTATGATCACTATTACCAAGCAGTCCCACTACCATTACCTCTCTAACCAAATCCTGCACTCCACTGAGAATTAGATCTAAAATAGCTCCACCTCTTGAACCAATTGCTCCATAAAGCACTAAAAGCAGTCATTTATTCCATCCAGAAAGTTTATCTGTCTAGCATGCTCTGATGTTACATTTACCCAGTCAATATTGGGGTAACTGAAATCTCACAAACAGACGTCGCAAAGGATACAAATTTTTTAATTTTTTTGTGCATAGAATTTATCTAGAACTGTGGACCATCATACCACCCTTGGTTGTTTAGGCAGTAAGCCACACTTTCAACCACAACTGGTCATGTTTAATCATCGGTCCAGTAATGTCTTTTTAAATTGCTTCAAATTACTACTTTATTGAATTTTCTCTCTTTTTTTTTTTTATAAGGAAATTCCGTCCCAAATTCACTTAAATACCGTCAAAAAGATTTTACAATAAAACAAAAAGAAGAAAAAAAGAGAAAATTCAATAAAGTAGTAATTTGAAGCAATTTAAAAAGACATTACTGGACCGATGATTAAACATGACCCGTTGTGGTTGAAAGTGTGGCTTACTGCCTAAACAACCAAGGGTGGTATGATGGTCCACAGTTCTAGATAAATTCTATGCACAAAAAAATTAAAAAATTTGTATCCTTTGCGACGTCTGTTTGTGAGACAAGTGTAGTTCGTTGCACTTTAACAATTAACTGTTTTTGTATAGTGGTAATTGAAATCTCCCATTATTACTACACTACCAATTTGGTTAGCTTTCCTAATTTCTCTTAGCATTTCATTGTCCATCCCATCATTTTTGCCAAGTGGACTGTAGTATTCTCCTATTGCTGTACTTTTACCCAACACTCATGGGATTTCTACCCATAAAGATTCTATTGTGTATTTAAGGGTAGCTTTTAAAATGTGCGCACGCTACCTGGCGTGCACACATGGATGTGATGATTTTATAACATGCACACATTGGCATGCTTATGTTATAAAATACATGGGCTGCATGCACATACGCATCAGATTTTATAATCTGCTTGCGCATGTGTGGGCGGCATGCACAAGGGGGGTAAAATTTAGCAAATTTGCACAGCAACAAGATTGGGACTCCCCCAGTTCCCTCCCAGTTCACTCCAATTTAGGAGCGGACTGGGAGGGAACTTTCCTACCCCCTACCCTAACCTCCTTTCCCCTTCACCTCTCCTCCCCACCCTCTAAAACACTTTTTAAAAAAATCTTTTATTCCACAAGTTACTTCAGAACTCGACTTGCGCACGCCGGCAGGAATGGTGCTCTCCCGGCCCGCCCCTCTTCACTCCCTGGACCACCCATCCCCACCCCCTGCCCTGCTCATTTGTCAGGGACCGGCACTTATGCGCATATGGTGACTTACGCGCATGGCCAGGCAATGCGATAAGTGGGCATTTCAGCATTTCTACGCACATGGCCGATTTAAAATCCGGCTGTTAGTCTCTTGCAGTATCCTTATCCTTTTGGAACTCTATGCCATCCTGGATATAAAGCACCACCATCACCATCACCACCACCACCAAATTGTTCCTCCCTATCATTGCAATATAATTTTGTACCCTGGTATGACACTATTCTATTGATTCTCATCCTTCCATTATGTTAACTGTGGACCCTTGGCCCGGAACGAAAGTCACCCACCTGGGGAATCTGGTGCCTCTCGTCACCGGAAGGTGGATTCCAGATGAAACTGCTCAATATCTCCGGAGTAGAATCCAGCAGGGAGATACAGGCCCGAACCTGACCACGGAACTGTTCCCGGCAAAGGTGAAATGAAGAATACGGGGCTAGACCGTCGGCAGGCAAGGCAGAGACCGACCTGGTCCAGGTCTAGGCAGGCAGCAGGCAAAGCAAAATCCAGTCCAATCCGGGTCTAGGCAGACAGCAGGCAAAGGCAAAGTCCAGTCCGGGTCTAGGCAGGCAGCAGGCAAGGCAAAATCCAGTCCAATCCGGGTCTAGGCAGGCAGTAGGCAAAGGCATAGTCCAGTCCGGTCCGGGTCTAGGCAGGCAGCAGGCAAGGCAAAATCCAGTCCAATCCGGGTCTAGGCAGGCAGTAGGCAAAGGCAAGGTCCAGTCCGGTCCGGGTCTAGGCAGGCAGCAGGCAAAGGCAAGGTCCAGTCCGGTCCGGGTCTAGGCAGGCAGCAGGCAAAGGCAGAGTCAGGTCCAATCCGGTCTTAGGCAGGCAGCAGGCAAGGCAAGGCAAAGTCAGGTCCAAACACAGCACTGGTAACAAGCAAGGCAGGGAACCTATTGAAAGGCGATCAGCAGCTCACCGAGTCACCTTTAAATCTCCCGCCTTAGCTGACGTCATCTTCCGGGGACGGCCCCTCCTCCTTGCCTCGGCCCCTACAAGGGGCGGGGCTACCCTTCCGACTGCCGATGCCGCTGCTGGGGAAGGCGCCATCTTCTTGCCGCGGCCGGAGCGCTGCGACCCGTGCCTCGAGGGAGTCGGGGCAGACCCGCTGGTGAAGGTAGGGGGGCCGGATCGCGTAGGAACGCGATCAGGAAGCACAACAGTACCCCCCTTCTTACGCCCCCTCCTGGAGGGGCCAGGTTTCTCCGGGTGTGTGAGATGAAAGTGATGAAGCAAAGTTTTATCCAATATATTGGCCAGTGGTTCCCAGGAGTTCTCCTCCAGACCGAACCCCTCCCAGGCAATGAGATACTCCCATCTCCGATGGTGGTGACGACAATCGAGGACCTCCCGAACCTGATAGATGGCATCCTCCGCAGACTCGACGTTGGGATCCTGGCGAGGAGTCGCATGAAACGGGGAGGTAAGCAAAGGCTTCAGAAGGGAGACATGAAAGGAATCGTGGATCCGGAGAGTACGAGGATTCCGAAGGCGGTAGGTAACTGGACCCAAGCGTTCCCGGATGAGGAAGGGCCCAATGAACCGGGGAGCAAGTCTCATGGATGGAACCCGGAGGCGTAGATGACGGGTGGAGAGCCAAACCCTGTCACCCGACAGGAATTGTGGAGCAGGACGGCGATGCTTATCCGCCATCCGTTTGGCAGCGGCGGCTGCTTTGAGGAGGTGTCGATTAGTAGCCTCCCACAGATCGTGAAGCCTCTGAGAGGAAAGTTGAGCGGCAGGGGAGGCCACCGGAACAGGGAGCGGGAGAGGAGGCCGAGGCTGCTTCCCAAAGACAATCAAGAAGGGAGACTGTCCAGTAGCCGAATGCACATGGGAGTTGTGGGAAAATTTGGCCCATGACAGGAGATTGGCCCAATCATCCTGACGATGGTTAACAAAGAGGCGTAAAAACAATTTTAAACCTCTACTGACACGGTGGAAAGCGGTGGTAAAGTCCAGATGGATACCGAACTTCTTGCAAAGCGCACCCCAGAATCGGGCCGTAAACTGTGGACCCCTGTCCGAAGTGATGTGGAGCGGAAGCCCGTGAAGACGGAAGATATGGGAAGCAAAGAGATCCGCCAATTCAGGAGCAGAGGGCAATTGGGTAACAGGATAAAGTGAGCCATTTTGGAAAAATGGTCGACCACCACCCAAATAACCTGGTGCCCTCCAGAGGAAGGGAAATCAACAACAAAGTCCGTGGAAATGTGAGTCCATGGTTCGAGAGGAGGGGAAAGGAGTTGGAGGAGTCCCCAGGGCCGACCTGACAACGGCTTCTGCTGGGCACATTTAGGACAGGAGGAAACATAAGCCCGTACATCCCCCTTCATTTGGGGCCACCAGTAATACCGTGCCAACAA
This sequence comes from Rhinatrema bivittatum, assembly GCF_901001135.1. Classification (NCBI taxonomy): domain Eukaryota; kingdom Metazoa; phylum Chordata; class Amphibia; order Gymnophiona; family Rhinatrematidae; genus Rhinatrema; species Rhinatrema bivittatum. Next base: position 612,187,363 of record NC_042615.1, on the reverse strand, counting down.
TTCCCAGGTGCGTTGACGTCCGGGGTGACCTGCCGCTAGGGAGTCGTGAGCCCAAGACAGTACCTTGGGGCGTAGTCGGAGGGGAACCACCGTCCTCCCGGAGGGTGCTGTGCTGGTGACCACCAGTAACAGTTTGGCGGGATCAATATCATGATTGAGAGTCTCAGGAAGATCCTCTACTTCGAAAGATCGAGAGAGAGCATCAGCCTGTCCATTCTTGGAAGCCGGACGAAAACGAAGGACAAAATCAAAGCGGGAGAAAAACAGTGACCATCGTGCTTGGCGGGGATTGAGGCGTTGAGCCCTGTTAATATATTCTAAGTTTTTATGGTCAGTATAGACCGTGATGGTGTGTTGAGCACCCTCCAACCACTGTCTCCACGCGTCAAAGGCCATCTTAATGGCCAGCAATTCTTTATCGCCAATTCCATAATTTTTCTCAGCAGAAGAAAATTTCCGAGAGAAGAAGGAGCAGGGAAATAATACTCCTCGGGTAGAGTGTTGACTTAGGACTGCACCGACAGCCACGTCGGAGGCATCCACCTCCATGATAAATGGACGACTCGGATCCGGATGATGCAGACAAGGCTTCTCCAAGAAGGCAGTTTTCAATTCTTGAAATGCTTGTATGGCCTCCTGAGGCCACCGTTTGGTGTCAGCTCCTTTCTTGGTCAAAGCGGTAATAGGTGCAACGATGTGGGAATAGTGAGGTATAAAATTCCGATAAAAATTGGAAAAACCCAGGAACCGCTGTATGGCCCGTAGTCCCTTGGGCTGTGGCCAATCTTGAATACAGGCCACTTTCTCCGGGTCCATTTGAAAACCAGTGGTAGATACAATAAATCCCAGGAAAGGTATGGACTGTTTGTCGAAGAGACATTTTTCCAATTTAGCAAACAGTTGGTTCTCTCTTAATCGTTGCAGAACAAGCTTGACATCTCTGCGATGGGTATCCAAGTCTTTAGAGAAAATGAGAATATCGTCCAGATAAATGATCACTTGTTTATACAACATGTCCCAAAACACCTCGTTCATCAGGTTTTGGAAAACCGCAGGTGCGTTACACAAGCCGAAGGGCATTACAAGGTATTCATAATGGCCGTTGCGGGTATTAAAAGCGGTCTTCCACTCGTCACCGGGCTTGATTCGAACCAAGTTATAGGCACCACGTAAATCGAGTTTCGAAAATATCTTGGCCCCATGCAATTGATCCAGTAGCTCGGGTATCAAGGGCAACGGGTAACGGTCCTTACGAGTGATAGCATTAAGTCCTCTGTAATCAATGCATGGTCTTAGAGACCCGTCCTTTTTCTTTACGAAAAAGAATCCTGCCCCAGCAGGAGATGTGGAAGGTCGAATAAACCCCCGTGCCAGATTCTCTTCAATATATTCAGCCATAGCTTGAGATTCAGGTGCCGAAAGTGGGTAAATTCTCCCTCTAGGTGGGATGGCATTAGGTAGTAAATTAATCGCACAGTCGAATCTTCTGTGGCAGGGAAGAATCTCAGCCTTCTCTTTGGAAAAGTCATCCATGAATTTGGAGTATTGATGCGGCAGTCCAATCTTAGTAGTGGTTATCGGTATTCCTGGTTGGTGCGACCAGTGAATGCAGGACTCTTGACACTCTGGCCCCCAGGCTGCAATCTGCAGAGTCCTCCAGTCCATGATGGGAGAGTGTTTTTGAAGCCAGGGTAGACCCAGGACCACAGGGTGGACTGCTTTTTCTAAAATAAAAAAAGATATCTCTTCTTTGTGCAGAATTCCAGTGAGTAGCACAATGGGAGTGGTCATACAGGAAACTCGTCCAGGCAAGTTCTCCCCTTGGATGGAAGAAATAAACAGTGGAACTTTGCAGGGCTGTGTGGGAATCTGAAGTTGATGAACCAATTCGGCCAGTATAAAATTCCCTCCTGCTCCCGAATCAACCAATGCTTGAGTGGTAAATGATCCATGCCCTCCTTGTAATGTAACAGGAACCACGAACTGAGGAGCTGGATCTCCCCCTAGGGTCTGCTCCTCAGAGACACCTAGGATCGGTAGTTTCCCGGACGTTCGGGACATTGAGCAAGAAGATGGCCCTTGTTACCACAGTATAAACAGAGGCCCATCCTCCTTCGGCGTTGTTTTTCTTCAGGCGTTAGACGACTCCTACCAAGCTGCATGGGTTCTTCTTTAGAGTCAGTAGAACCCTCCGTGGCAGTAGGAGGCACCAAGGGACGAGAGAAGTGGGGAGCCAAGGGTGCCAGCCGCCGGGGAGGTCTGGCTTCCTTGGCCCGTTGCAAAATCCTTCGGTCAATGCGACCTGCCAAATCGATCAGTGCGTCCAAGTCCTCTGGAAGGTCGCGTCCCGCCAGTTCATCCTTTATGCGCGGTGACAGTCCCTCCAGGAAAATGCTTCGGAGGCAATCAGATTGCCATCCTAATTCAGAGGCCAAGGTGCGGAAAGCGATAGCGAAGTCAGCCAAGGTTCCTGATCCTTGACGCAAATTAAGGAGTTCCGAAGAAGCGGTAGAAAGTCTTCCGGGTTCGACAAATACTTGGCGGAAGGTGGAAACGAACCTTGTTAAGTCGTTTAGTATAGCATCTCCTCTCTCCCAGATGGGTTATGCCCAAGCCATAGCCTTCCCGTCTAGTAACAAAATGATGAAGGACGTCTTTGTTCGATCGTTGGGGAACTGGGTCTCTTACAAGGAAAAACGGATAAAGCATTGATTGAGGAATCCTCGACAATTCTTAGCCTCTCCTGAGAATCGAGGTGGTGCTGGTAAATGTGAAACGGATGCTGAGGCACTGGGTGGCGGAGGCGGTGGTGCTGCTGCTACCGCTCACTGGGGAGCCTCTAACCGTCGAACTAATCTGTCCACGGTAGCCGTTAAAGCCTCTAAACTTAGTTGCTGCTGTTGTTGCTGTTGTCGCTGCTGCATTAACTGTTGAGCGAGTCCCGGAATTGCCTGAAGGCCGGACAAGTCCACCGGGTCCATGGCCTTTCAATCTGTTAACTGTGGACCCTTGGCCCGGAACGAAAGTCACCCACCTGGGGAATCTGGTGCCTCTCGTCACCGGAAGGTGGATTCCAGATGAAACTGCTCAGTATCTCCTGAGTAGAATCCAGCAGGGAGATACAGGCCCGTACCTGACCACGGAACTGTTCCCGGCAAAGGTGAAATGAAGAATCCGGGGCTAGACCGTCGGCAGGCAAGGCAGAGACCGACCTGGTCCGGGTCTAGGCAGGCAGCAGGCAAAGCAAAATCCAGTCCAATCCGGGTCTAGGCAGACAGCAGGCAAAGGCAAAGTCCAGTCCAGTCCGGGTCTAGGCAGGCAGCAGGCAATGCAAAATCCAGTCCAATCCGGGTCTAGGCAGGCAGTAGGCAAAGGCAATGTCCAGTCCGGTCCGGGTCTAGGCAGGCAGCAGGCAAGGCAAAATCCAGTCCAATCCGGGTCTAGGCAGGCAGTAGGCAAAGGCAAGGTCCAGTCCGGTCCGGGTCTAGGCAGGCAGCAGGCAAAGGCAAGGTCCAGTCCGGTCCGGGTCTAGGCAGGCAGCAGGCAAAGGCAGAGTCAGGTCCAATCCAGTCTTAGGCAGGCAGCAGGCAAGGCAAGGCAAAGTCAGGTCCAAACACAGCACTGGTAACAAGCAAGGCAGGGAACCTATTGAAAGGCGATCAGCAGCTCACCGAGTCGCCTTTAAATCTCCCGCCTTAGCTGACGTCATCTTCCGGGGATGGCCCCTCCTCCTTGCCTCGGCCCCTACAAGGGGCGGGGCTACCCTTCCGACTGTCGATGCCGCTGCTGGGGAAGGCGCCATCTTCTTGCCGCGGCCGGAGCGCTGCGACCCGCGCCTCGAGGGAGTCGGGGCAGACCCGCTGGTGAAGGTAGGGGGGCCGGATCGGGTAGGAACGCGATCAGGAAGCACAACACATTATGCCTCTGAGATGCCAGTTAAGTCTGTTTTATCATTTGTTGCTACACTCTAACTCTCCCATCTTACTTCTTAGACTTCTGGCATTGGCATACCGACATTTCAAAGTGTGTTTTTTGTTTGTAATAACAGCCTGCTTTTCAGTTTTCAGAAGTCTAATATTTTAGACAAGAGATAATTTGGAATCTTTTATCTCAGCTGATTGTTTATTACAGGCAAATGGACAATTTTTCCTTTTATTGGAACCTCTCTGTTGAGATGCCCTAACTCTCCTGCTTCATTAGGATCTTTCAAGGATACCTCCCTCTAAACAATGCCTGATGAATGAATGGTGGCTTTCCCCTTTGATTTAGTTTAAAAGCTGCCCATCTCTTCAGAAAAGATGCTCAATTCCCCAAAAGCTTCCCCAGTTCCTCTTCCTTGGACCATCGGCTCATCCACACATTGAGACTCCGAAGTTCTGTCTGCCTCTGGGGACCTGCACATGGAACAGTGAGGATTTCAGAGAATGCTACCCTGTAGGTTTTGCATTACAGCCTCTACCTAAGAGCCTAAATTTGGCTTCCAGAACCTCCCTCCCACATTTTGCTATGTCAGAAATGTCCACATGTACCACAACAGCTGACTCCTTCCCAGCACTGTCTAAATGTTATGGTGTCGACGCTTGGGCAGGGTTGAAGCTACCTACAGGGGGTGGAGCCCGCTGTAGGTCCCCACCATTAGCAGGTGGCCAAGGGTAATGCAGAGACACTACTGGACCTTCACCACTACCAGCCCTCATTCCCTGCGGGTTGAGCCCTTGGGTGCCAGGGTTGGCTGGACTTAGGCGCAGGTCTCCATGCATAGGTTCCAGGCGAACGTTGGATGAAAGCAGAGTTGGACAGACCAGAGTCAGGGCAGGCAGCGAGCAGAGGAATACAGGAGGCTAGCCGAGGTCGGGGCTGGCAGCAAGCAGGGGAATCCAGGAGACACGCTGAAGTCAGGTCAGGTAGCAGACAGGAGAATCCAGGAGACAAGCCAAAGTCAGGTCAGGTGAGCAGTCCAAGAAGCAGAAAGAGAGCTGGAGCAGGAGTTGGATGAAGGGCTGAAGTGGGAGCAGAATCAGGACTGAAGTGGGAGCAGGATCAGGAACTGAAGCAGAGATGAAGCAGGAACTGAAGCGGAGCCAGATTAGGAATTGAAGCAGGAGCAACACACTACCCACGCAGAGCTGACCCATTGCTGAGACGATTCTAGGAGGGCTGAACTGCACTTATATAGGGACTTCTGCTGATGTCATCAGATGAGTCCATGGGTGAGTTTCCCGCCGTGGCCACTTTAAAGATTGAGACGAGCTGCAAGCGTGCACCTAATGGATCCCATGGGGGAAGACATGTCGGCTTCAGATTGCCAGCGCAACATTAAAATCTTATCTAGGTGATGTGTTAGGTCCGCCAACTTCACACCAAGCAGGCATGTTACCAGGTGATCCTCACATCCAGCAGCCACCCAACTGTCTACATTCTTAATAATCGACTCACTAACTATGACAACCAATCTAACCCTTTCCTCCTGGGCAGTAGCCCTGAGGAAGACATCCTCAGTGCGAGAGGACAATGCATCACCTGCATAGATATTTTTTCTTCCCCTGACCTAAACACATCCCACAGCATGCTAAACATATTATAGGCAGGCTAAAAGTATGTGGTCATTGAACTCTGCGCAAGTAAGGTTGGACAATTCTGGCAGTCAAGTTACCTGCGTAATTAGATATTTACTCAGGTTAATGGCTTTTAAAATTGTATGCTTCTCTTCACAAGAAGGTAAAAAACAAAGAAAAAAAAGCAAACAACTCTGCCATGGATAAGAGGAAATCTTGCAGGTGGTCACACTTCTTGACTGATAGCTGGGATGCATCCTTAGCTTGGACAGAATAACTAGGCAGACTGGATGGTCTTTTTTTGCTTCCATCTACTAAGCTATTATGAATAATATGAGCCAGAATACAGCTACATTATAGATGATAAAAGTAAAATTGCACTAGTTGTGTTCACCAATTGAACTCTAAATTACTGACCAGTCATTGCAGAGAAATTCAAAGAAGATGAGGAAGGACTTGTCAAATATTTTGAGAGCAGAAAAGAAAAATCCCCAACCATTGCATATTGAAGATAATCACATTCCATTTTTCAGAAATTAGTTTTCAAAAGAATTCTGATCTAGCTTCAATCATTTGCACATGCCAGAGGGGAACCTTTAACTTGCAAGAAGCAAAAGTCTCAAGCAGCACTGATCGTAATCAAGTCCAATGTTGCCTTTTCATCCCATTGCTCATGAATGCATCTTTGTTTCAACAAAAGTGAACGGCCTCATTAACATCTGCCTATAATGTGTGCCACTCACCTTGTGATCTCGGCACCAATTTCAGATTGCTAAAAGGCATTTGTGCTTTGATAGCAAATGTCTGCAGATTATTGGTTCATTCTTTATTCCTTCTTCTACACCGCAGCATGTTAAAAATACTTCCAGCCTCCCTTTGGTATCCAAAGAGCATTCAAAGATTGATATATTCTAAAACAGTACCTTCTGCAACTTATTGGACACTTCCTTATGAAAGTTTAATATTTTGGAGGCAATGAAGAGTGAGAAAACACACACAATTATAAAAACAATAATAATATGTGATGCCTTCTGAGATTTAAAGGCTCTAAAAGCTCATTATGAATTCATTTTCATTGCAAATGGGCTAAATAAAAATAAACACCAGAGGCATGATTGTTATTTAAGTGGACATCAAAAGAATTTCATTCTGCAATTACCCTCAATGCTAAAGTCCAAAAAAATCTATTTTTACTGTTTTTTAGTCTCATTTAAAATAATCTTACTTCATTTAAAGAATTCAGAAAATGTCTGTATTTTGTATATCGAGATGTAAAGTGATCAGTTTCAATTACTTTATGTTTAGAACTCCACAGTCTGCTAATCCATCGGCGTACTGCAGGCAAGCAGTAGTATAATAGAAACTTAAGAGAATAGAAGCGACTTTTATTTTATCCCCCTGTATAAATTTAGGATGATTTGAAAGGTTGCAGAAAAACAGTTACACTTAGGGCTTGTAATTAAGAAAGTCTACAGAACTCTGTTGCCCGAAAGCTATGAATATTTGATTCTGAACATTGACTAAGACTAAGGGATAATTAGAAGAGGAAAAATCACTCCTCTGTTAAACAAAACCCTCTTTGAACACAAACTGCAAATCTTGTCCCATAATCTGAAGCTGACTAGGTGGATCACAAGCAGCAAGATGAATCATGGAAACACTATGTATTGTGAATGAGGTTCTAAAGAAAATTAACCCTTTAATGAGAGGGTGGTTATGATTCTTTATCCAGATCAATGTTTCAACACTATATTGATGACAGATGGAAACTCAGCTGATGGTCATATCTTAGTCTACTGTGTTCCTTCCTATCTTGTCCTGTCTTCCCAGCAAAAAAATTATAGTATCAAACTACTCAGAAGTGTAACAAAGTGTAAACATAATGGGCAACAAGTAAATTGAAGTTGATGCCTTTTATAGCACAAACTTAACATATTGTTACTAGTACTTGAGAATTATGCACCCTTCATCAGATAAGAGAAAAAAATGAGCTAAAGAAGATGTTACCTGAATATATAAATAAATTGGTAGATTGGATTACACTATCAGTGTTTGTTTTTAAAGCTATATGAAGTTATAAAGGAAAAGAATGGGGGTAGGTTGTATTTAGAAGTGAAAATGATGAAAAAGAAAAATAAGCAGCAGTTTTTGGAAGACTAAGTAGCTGATTTACCAAAGGTCATTAAGCTACTGTGCATGCCTGATAAATTGTATCCTATTAGCTTAGAGACTAATGTAATAAGATGCACTGATCATAGAACAGCTTTTTATTCCTGTATTTAGCACAGACTTTTCAGCGCTATCCTAATGCCAGAATTGAAAAGGGGTTTTAGCACTGCGTTAAAACAAAAGTTGAAACCCATGCTAGGATTAGCACAGGTGCATGCTAATACTGTGTAAATACAGGTATTAGTTATTACTGGGCAATACAGAGAGGCGTGTTTGAAACAAGATGTTTAGCGTGCTTTTTTCCAATGCAGAAAATTTAACTCCTAGGTCAGGGCAGGAGTAAAAGTTACGGTAACTCAAATTTCTGGTAGCCATGTTATTCTATTGCTGTGCCTAGTGTGGTGGTGTCTGGGTGCTTCTACAACACTGAACAGAGCAATACAATAACACTGGCCACCAGAAATAGAAGTTTACTCCACCTTGGACCAAAGAGTTTAATTTCCAGTGTAAATTCTCTGGGTAGGCACCTATAGCTGAATGGTACACTGGTGCTGTGCATCCTGACTTTGGCATACCGTTCAGCTGCAGATGCTTTCTCCAGAGAGCTTACACTTTGTTCAGGTAGCTGAAGGTGCCCACCCCCAGAGAGCTTATTCTTTGATTTTATTTGCCATCCCTAGTCAAAAAGGCATTGCATGTGGGATTGGTGCTGGGCATCCCAACATCTGGCCATATTTTCACTTCCAAGGTCATTTTGACAAGGAATGGCACGTAAAATCTAAACCTACAGCTAGCTGAATAAAGTGTAAGCTCCATGGGGAAGGTACCAGCAGCTGAACTGTATGTATTTTGGTGCTGTGTGAGTACTGTTCACCTATTTAGGAAAAGCAAGAAAACCTGTGACTGATGCCCACCTTAGAGGACTTACACTGAAATTAAACACCTGGATCTGAGGTGGAATAAACTCACATTTCTGCTGGCCAATATGGCATGGTATTATTGTGCTTAGTGTGATACTCACCTCAGATCCAGGAGGGAGTTACATTTCCAGCGTAAATTCTCTGGGGCAGACACCTGCAGCTGAACAAAGATAAGCTCCCTGGGGATGGTAGCTACAGCTGAAAAATATGTGAGTCAGACTGCACAATATCAAAATGTATTCTAGTCAACTGAAAGTGCCCATCACAGACAGCTTATATTTTGTTCAACAGTAGATGCATGTCCTAAAGAGCTTACGCTGGAAATTAAATTCCTTTCTTCACCTGAGGTGGAGTAAACTTACATTTCTGGTGGCCAATGTGTAATAAGGATCAAAAATATATTTCCTCCACAGTAAAATGTTACCTGTTGGTGAGAGGATAGCATCTCTTGCTCCTGAGGGCTGTCCCTCTGGCCTAACCTGGACAGACCTGGATGGCAGAGTTGGAGAATGTAGTCAGGATGAAATTTATTTATTTTATTTATTTTAAATCTTTTCTATACCATCGTTAAGGTGGGTACCGTCACAACGGTTTACAGTAAGGCACATAAAAGTAATGCTATTAAAATCTTTCAGTTTACATAGGTGCCATAGGGTTTGGTAACATAGTTTTTAATCAATGTTAATTATAAATGTGAAAAACATCATAGGCTGGCAGAAGGCAGAAATGAGGCTGCATGGAGTTCTTTTTTAATCTTTCTTTTAATTCCATCTAATGGCGGCTCTGGTCAAAGGTGCAGAGAGCAGGTAGCTAGAGAAGAGGCAGCGTCATGCTGCAACAGTCATCTGCAGGAATGCTGTGCACTGCCTCCTGAGAACTCCTGCAGCACTTTCTAGGGGAGAGGTGGAGCGTGTGAGAGACAGTGAGAGATCACTGCTGCTACTGCCTCTGTTTTCCTCAAAGCAGGAGCAGTTTGAAAAAGTCTTTGCTGCCACTATTAGACATCAGCAAAGTTTGAGGAAGTATCCAAGAGCCTTGAAAAAGACCACTATGCTGAAATAAAATAAAGACCAGTCTGGTAGTGATGAAGCATCAAAACATCATAACCTGGAAATGCGTGGATCCTGGTGCTAACATTGAAGAGTAAAAATAAATATTTAAACATAAAAGTTGGGGCACATATGGAGCAGCTGAATCACTGGGTAAGCCCCAACTAGTAAAAAAAAAAAAAAGAGAGGTGTGGGGGGGGGGGGGGGGGGGGAGGACAAACCCAGAAGGCCATGCCAGCATTGACATGTTTTCTAGTTTAAATAAAGAAAATAAGACAGAGAGAGTGACAGGGTGTCCTGGGCAAGCTTCCCACCTCCAAAACATTAAGTACTTTAATGTATTAGGAAACTTGTAGAAAAACATGTAATATATTGGAAGCTCCATTTCTAGCAAGCAACAGTGGTCCAGTCCAGGTTTTATATACAACCATTGGATGTGTAAAAGATTGCCATGTATACCTTCCCAGCCTCAGTGGCTAAAGCAAGAAAACAGTGGAGTGATTTGCAAGTGTAGGAACACCGGGATGTAGTGTGACCAGCTCTCCTGGAGTTTTTAGGATCATTTCCATGGATTTTAAGGACATCAAAATAAAAGGGACAAGGTAACTCCCTGAGGTGCATTTTTTGGCTCTGTCAAGTGGCAGCCCAGCAATAGTGAAGCACAAAATAATTGAGGGAGAAATTAAAAACACATGTAAATTAATGTGTCAGAGTGACTGAGATATGTTAAACTAGTAAATGTTCCAAGTGTGAAAACTAAAAAGGTAAGGATTAGAGCAGAGAGTTATTAACAGTGAATTTAAGCTGAAATGTATTTTTGATCAGCTATATTAATCAGAAAAGGGGTGAATAAAGAAAGAACTGTGAACTTACAGAAAGATTTGTTGAAACTGATTACATGTGACAGCACATATGACCTTCAAGTCATAAACTCAAACTTCTTTCAAGGTCAGCACAAAAATGGTACAAGATGTGCTGAACCTGCACCTTTTAGTAATTTATAGCTAGATTCATCAAAATGCTATGTTTATCGTGCAACTAATGCATGCGATAAAATAGGTGTGTTAATGAACATGGACAGCCTGCCGCATCGCATAGATAGATTTCGCATACAGTGGTACATCATCATGCAATGCAGTACGTCATCGTGCAGCTCGTTATATTTTCCACAGTATAAATACTAACTTCCTGCACCTTATTCTTTGAGGGTGTGTCGGGCATTGGAGTGAGAGGTGTCCATAATTTCTGGACTCAGGGCCAGGCACACAAGAACACTTAGAATCAATATATGGTATAAAGTCAGTTTTTATTTGGCTATTTTTAAAGTGCTCCTGGGAGATGCTGTATGGGGAGTGCCCTTTCGTCTTTCAAAATAATCAGCATCTCTCAGAATACAAGACCTGCCCCCACCTTTATAGTCAACATACAGCACAGCCGAAGTTTCCAGAATGGCGTGACTGCCCACAAACTCATTTACAAAGATACATTATGCTGTTGTCATGACAATCTATCATGTATAGGAAATGCTTGTGAGGATCACTCCCCCCATCCTGAGAATTCTTCTAAACCTGTACATCCTCCTACCATAAAAGTTCCTTTATCAACATGGCTTTGATGGCCTTTGTTCTTCTGTTCTTCTCTTGATATTCTTTGTTGTGTAAACAGATAGCCAGTCTGTGTCCTCAATAGAAACTAGGCCTGAATTCCTTTTGCTGGCACCAGGACTTTAATTAAAACTGTAACCTCAGGGGCATCTTCATTCACCTGGCTCCTGTCCGTTGAGATAGGCATCTGCAAGACAAAAGCCTGCATCCTGGCTTCATGCAAACCAAGCTTCCCTGTATTGTGGTGCAAACATTGTCATTGATGCCTTCCTGGCCTTTAATTATAGGCTTTGCAGAGCCACAAGTTTCCCAACTCTTCTACATCCTTTGAATCTGTGATAGTCAGAAAGTCACTATATTTCAGCAGTTGTCAGTATGAATCAGCCCTCTGAGGATTCTGGGAATGGCTGAATAAGCCAAAATTATGAACCAGAGTTATGAATTATATCAGAGGAGAGGCGTTTAGTGCAGTTAGTGGTGTGATTTCTAAGTGAGTAGTACAGTTTTGTGTTCACACCTGTTTCTTTTTTCCTTTGTCTTTTGTGATATTTGTTGGCGTGAAAGTGAGTAACTCCAGTTTGTCTTTTTAGGTGTAGTGGAAGAGGAGTGTGAGGAGGAGTGGAGGAGTATGCGGAGGAGTGGAGGAGTGTGAGCAGGAGCAGAATATAGGATGAGTATGTGTGTGTGAGGAGGAGTGGAGGAGGATGTGTGTGGGTGATGAGAGCATGGAGTGTGATTGGTCTGGGAAGAGAGGAGAGAAGAGGTCTGAGGATAGGAGTGGGAGGAGGAGATGGAGGGAGTGGGATGAGAAGGGAAAGATTGACAGGGGAAGGAGTAGTAGGAGAAGCAGGAGGGAAGGGATAGGAAGGTGGGGTAGGGGAAGGGAAAGAGTGGTGGTAGGAGTAAGGCAGCATAGGCATAGAGAGAGATGACAGAGGGGAAGGGTGTTGGTAGGCCAGGGTGATGATGTGGGGGTGGGGGGGAGGAAGGGAGGGGATAGGAGAGTGGGATGGAGAGTGAGGGCAGGGAGGACACTTCTCCGGGAGAGGAAGTGGCACCCCCTTCCAGCAGCCAGGCAGCATCACGGCAAAGACAGTGGGCCATAAGCTTCAGTGTGGCAGAGAATGAGCTTCTCATCGCTGGTATCCTGCAACACTATGCAATGTTATTTGGAAACCGCGCAGCCAAGGCCTCAAAGACAGCGAAAGGGCAAATATGGAGAAACATTGCCCAGGCCATCACCCGCCACAGCAGAGTGCAAAGAACTGGGGAGTTAGTTGCCCATCGTTACTGCGAAGCGAAAGCCCAGTTGAAGGCCAAGCTTGCAGCAAGATCCAAATATATGCAGCAGACTGGAGGAGAGGCCCCCTGTCCCATTGCAGTCACTGAAATGGAGCAGCGACTGATCAAAAGGTCGTGTTCGAGGCATGGATGAGCGGCTAGACACCACACGAGCCGCCATCGGTAAGTTCACCTCAAACATAAATGGCCAGACAGCAACAGGTGTAGACACAGGGGAGCTTTTACTAGGCTTTTTTTCCCATTGACACTGAATGGGAAAAATCCTTAAGTAAATAGGCCCCATAAATTGGCATTAGATGACCACTTTGCAAAGAAGCTAAGTACATCTCTGATGCCAAACAAATAATCCATACTTGCTGGCATATATGCTTAAGTATTCTTTTTTGTTTGTTCTCTGTTTCCACAGCTCTTGAACAGCAAGCTGCTGGTCCCAGCCAGGAATGCCCAGGGCTCACTTGGGAAGCTCCAGGAACCAGCTGGGATGCTCCTGGGAACAGCCGCCCAATAGCTATGTTCCAGAGGCCATTACAGATAGACACAGTGGGAAGAGGAGGAGGAGCAGCAGTCTCAGGAATCAAAGCCAATGTTCTTGTTCCAGCCCCTAGGCTCCAGAAGCCCAATTAATGTGGAACTCGATCTGGACAATTTATTGGAGGCAGGCAATTTGGACTGGCAACCTTTGGACAAGCACTTACAAGGAAGCAGCATGCCATGGTAGCATGCAGACTCAATATCAACAAGGCACACAATGGGCACAAGCCCACCTATGTCCAGCTTGAGCCCTGAAACACCACCAGCACCTTCAACACCGGCACCAACACCGCCACTATCAGGCCCACCCCCACCATCGCAGCCACCCCTCAATATCAGGACCACCGCCACACCCACCATAAGGACCACCAGTACCATCACAGCCACCGCCAGCAGCACCCACTCTGCTTCCAGGACCGTAACCAGTAGGGATGTGAATCGTTTTTCAACGATTAAAATTATCGTCCGATAATGTTTATATCGTCTTAAATCGTTATAGAACACGATACAATAGAAATTCTAACGATTTATCGTTAAAAATCGTTAAATCGTGTTAGTGCGCACTAACACAAGTTAGTGCGCACTAACTCCCCGTTAGTGCGCACTAACTCGATTTAGTGCGCACTAACTGAAAATGATACAAATAAACACTTTCCAGGTCACTGAAGGTCAGTTAGGAATGAATATGTGTTCCTATTGGCTGGCTGCCCTCTTATCTATTGATGTTACCAAGGTTACCACTGAGGTGATGGTTGGGGGGATGGGAAATGGAACTGGAAACTAACGAACACCAACAGAAAATGAAACAAAGTGTTCACACTTCCCAGGTCAGTAAAGGTCACTTAGGAATGAATATGTATGTATGTATTCCTATTGGCTGGCTGTGCTCTTATCTATTGATGTTACCAATATGGTTGGGGGGATGTGAAATGGAAACAGTTGGAAGCTTGACAAAAAAAGTAATGTAATGATCAGCACTCACGTGACTAGAACTTGTTTGTTTATTATTTTTGTTAGCAGGCACCTGAAATGCTAGTGCATGTTGAATTTGCCAATCACTGTGCATTTTAGAAAGGTGGTCCTGGCTGGAACTGTACACAGTTTCAAATATATGTAATTGATTGTTGGTAAGTGTATTTTTAAAGTAGCCACACTGGCACCAGTATGTTTACTTTTCCTCCTACTTAACTCACTAGCTCAGCTTTGTAAGAAGGGCTTCTCTGCTTGTGTGTTGTTTTTGTTTGGTGTGAGGAGAGCAGAAACATCAGATCTTTATTCAATCTACTACAGTCATCTCTTACAGTGCCCTATCCCTATTAATACCAGGAGTGTTGTGATCTTCCTGCACACAGTGCCCTAACCCTGATACCAGTCTGAGACAGCTCCCTCCCTGCATTACTAGTGAGAGGCTGGCTTCACAGACAGGGGGGAGCTGCCTGACCCTCACTCCTGACTTCCCCCATCTCCCAGCTAGTGAATGGTGTGTGGGTGAGGGGGGGGGGGGAGGATGGTGAAGTCTGAGACAGCTCCCTCCCTGCATTACTAGTGAGAGGCTGGCTTCACAGACAGGGGGGAGCTGTCTGACCCTCACTCCTGACTTCCCCCATGTCCCAGCTAGTGAATGGTGTGTGGGTGAGAGGGGGGGGGGGGGGGATGGTGAAGTCTGAGACAGCTCCCTCCCTGCATTACTAGTGAGAGGCTGGCTTCACAGACAGGGGGGAGCTGCCTGACCCTCACTCCTGACTTCCCCCATGTCCCAGCTAGTGAATGGTGTGTGGGTGAGGGGGGGGGAGGATGGTGAAGTCTGAGACAGCTCCCTCCCTGCATTACTAGTGAGAGGCTGGCTTCACAGACAGGGGGGAGCTGCCTGACCCTCACTCCTGACTTCCCCCATGTCCCAGCTAGTGAATGGTGTGTGGGTGAGGGGGGGGGAGGATGGTGAAGTCTGAGACAGCTCCCTCCCTGCATTACTAGTGAGAGGCTGGCTTCACAGACAGGGGGGAGCTGCCTGACCCTCACTCCTGACTTCCCCCATGTCCCAGCTAGTGAATGGTGTGTGGGTGAGGGGGGGGGGAGGATGGTGAAGTCTGAGACAGCTCCCTCCCTGCATTACTAGTGAGAGGCTGGCTTCACAGACAGGGGGGAGCTGCCTGACCCTCACTCCTGACTTCCCCCATGTCCCAGCTAGTAAATGGTGTGTGGGTGAGGGGGGGGGGGGAGGATGGTGAAGTCTGAGACAGCTCCCTCCCTGCATTACTAGTGAGAGGCTGGCTTCACAGACAGGGGGGAGCTGCCTGACCCTCACTCCTCCGGGGTATTGTGATCTTCCTGCACACAGTGCCCTATCCCTGATACCAGGGGTGTTGTGATCTTCCTGCATGCAGTGCCCTATCCCTATTAATACCAGGAGTGTTGTGATCTTCCTGCATGCAGTGCCCTATCCCTATTAATACCAGGAGTGTTGTGATCTTCCTGCATGCAGTGCCCTATCCCTGATACCGAGATGTGTGCAAGAAGATCACAACACCCCCGGTATCAGGAATAGGGCACTGTGTGCAGGAAGATCACAACACCCCCAGTATCAGGAATAGGGCACTGTGTGCAGGAAGATCATAACACCCCTGGTATTAGGGATAGGGCACTGTGTGCAGGAAGATCACAACACTCCTGGTATTAATAGGGATAGGGCACTGTGTGCAGGAAGATCACAATACCCCTGGTATCAGGGTTAGGGCACAAGTTCTAGTCACATTGACTGATCACATTACTTGTTTTGTCAAGCTACCAACTGTTTCCATTTCCCATCCCCCATATACTGTCAGTAGGAAACTTGGTAACATGAATAAATAAGAGGGCAGCCAATAGGAATACATATTCATTCCTAAACTGACCTTAACTGACCTGAAAAGTGTCAAATTGTATCATTTTCAGTTAGTGCGCACTAACTCCCAGTTAGTGCGCACTAACTCCCGTTAGTGCGCACTAATCGGAAAAAACGATTTTTAACGATTTTTTAACTAAAAAATCGTGCCTAAGACGATTTTCTTGCCCTGCCACACGATTTCTATCGTTAAGACGATATGGAAAACGATTCACATCCCTAGTAACCAGCACCAGCACCTGCAGCAGCCATATCTGAAGTAGAAGTCAGGCAGTTTCGGGGAAAGGTAAGGGTCCTGAGAAGATCTGTTCAGTGACAAAACAGGATCCTGCAGCAAAGTATGGCAGCCAGCACACCAAATGCCAACACTATAGCTGCAGCCATCAGCAATCTAACAAATGTCATGACGCAAAATCTTCAGCAGATGCCGGACCTGCCATCAGAATCTTCAGCTACATCTGTAGGATTGACACACCGCAGCAGATCTGGGGAATCACTAGGCCACAGGGGTAGGGCCCCAAAACAAATGCCCCCCCCTCCCCCAAGTGGGAAGCCACACCATGGCAAGGAGCCTTGAAAGAATCTGAAAATGGCCCATAATGGGCAAGAAGACAATGTTTGAAAGAAGACAGGGACGGCCTCTTCAGAGTTCCTGTGTCTTCTGGATGGAAGAAACTGATTCAGCGTGTGCTCACCGAAGAGTTGCTGTGCTGTCTAGATGGAAGAAACTGGCTCAGCATGTGCTCACTACAGAGCTGCTGTGCCGTCACACACAATGGATGGTGTTATGTCAAGCATTTTCAAGCAGTATACTCACTAAGAAGCCGTCTTTCAGTCTCTGTGCTGATTAGGGCCTACTTTAAGTAGCCTATAACTCTTTGCAGCTGCTGTCTCTTGTGAGGCTGTCCCATGTCCTGCTCATGCTGCGGGGTGCTTCTCTTTTCATCTCCTGCAAGTACTGGCTTCATGCTGCAGGGTGTCTTCACGTCTCATCTTCTGCAAGTTCTGGCTCCATGCTGTGGGGTAGAGATGTGAATCGGAACCGGAATCGGTTTGGATTCCGGTTCCGATTCACATGTGGGTTTTTTTTTCATTGGGCCCAATCGCGGTTTTGTTTATCGGCTGCACCCGAGTCGATAAACAAAAAACCCACCCCAACCCTTTAAAACTAATACCTTAGCTTCCCCCACCCTCATGACCCCCCCCCCCAAAACTTTTTACAGGTACCTGGTGGTCCAGTGGGGGTCCCTGGAGCGATCTCCCGCTCCCGGGCCGTCGGCTGCCACTAATCAAAATGGTGCCGATGGCCATTGGCCGGACCCTGTCACATGGCAGGAGCACTGGATGGCCCCTGCCATCTTGTGCTCCTACCATGTGACAGGGGCTGACCAATGGCACCGGTAGCCCCTGTGACATAGTAAGGGCAAAGGCTATCGGCGCCATTTTGATTACTGGCAGCCAATAGCCCAAGTGCAGGAGATCGCTCCCGGACCCCTGCTGGACCACCAGGGGCTTTTGGCAAGTCTTGGGGGACCCTCCTGACCCCCACAAGACTTGCCAAAAGTCAGTGCTTGTAGCTGTAGCTTTACGGCAGTACTATACCTTTAGGGGTGCCACTTCCTCTTTCTGTCGTCTTAGTTGTAATCATGTTTATGCATAAAGAATAAGATGCAATGCCTGTATATGTAAGGATGCTATTGAAATCCATTAATGTACAGGTCTACACTTAATGTGCTGTTCATGAATTGTACATTGGTTTTAGCTATTTGCAATCTTGTCCTTGCAGAATGTGATTACCTAAGGCATAGCCTTGATTTCAAACAGTGCACTACATGTGATGCTAATAAAGTGCTTGCTGTTTGGAAATGTCAAGTTTCTGGTTGTGTCCTTTCATTGTGTGCTTTTTGTTTTTATGGTACCCAAAGTAAAAGGTTAGCTCTCCCCATGGCCTTGCATGCTACTATGGTGTACCTAATTACTATTGTGCAGTTATGGAGCATTCAAGACCATATGGGCTATGCCATTACAATGAAAGCTGTGTGTATGCTGGTGAGAAAGACAGCCGGAGGTTAAGAAGAAGGTCATTGCTTGTAGACGTTTATTATTGGCCATTGTTGCCTACTTCACATATCATACTGTTTGCTAACTCCTGCTTACATTTGCCAGTATGTGACTTGCTCTGTACCTTCATGGTAAACAAATTATATACTGAGTCAGTACAGCTTGGGTAGTGTAAAGGGGGGACTTAGAATGTTCATGACCCAGCAGTTTACTTTCTGCCCCCTTACTTCTGTCAGGAGTGCAAGGGTATTTGATCATATACATTTGTAGCTTTCACTGTAAACCTAATACGATGTGTACTTACTGAGTCTTGGTACACACTCTCAGCTGCTGCCTCACAAGTGGGAATGATGACTGAGTGAGTTCCATCTGTTCTACAATGTCCATGCTCAACCACTAGAGACTCTAGAAAGGTGTAACTATTGCTGGGGATCAAGCTGCCTTCCACATTCTGCCTCCCACCCCTGTACTAGTCTGGCTTGGGGGTCATTATTACACATATAAGGTCAGGCTGACCTTACACGTAGCATGCAGATCCCAAAAGCACAACACTACAGGCATGGCAGGCTGTCTGCAGAAGTGTGTCTGGTCAACAGCACCTGAAGCATCCCCTCTTCGTCCTGTGCTCTGCTCCTGTGCAGATTCTGTACCACACAGTACTCTCTGTATCATCCTCCCTACTTGTCACCCAGCAGCTGACAGTGTGTTTCAAAGGTCACCGAGTACACAGCGTAGTGGAACTGAATGTTTGATTACTGTACAAGAGAAAGTCCTACAGTTTTTAGGAAACTGTGGCCCGCTCCACTTGTAGGCAGATATAGGCGCACCACATCTAGCTTTGCACAGAAAAGGTATTATTGTTCATTTGGGCGAAAGGTGATAGGTGTACCGTTCTTGTATCTACACAGGACTGAAGGAGGTAGAAAAAAAGGGGGTTGTTCTGTGTACCTGTATGTAAACTGTGCATGATATCAGATACAGAGAGGCGATAAAAGAGAACAGTGACAGAAACAAGGGACACTGTAATAGAATGTTCCCAACATCTGTGTCACATGGCTAACCAATCACCTGATACCACACCCCCACACCCCCATACAACCCATGCACCAGGCTTGTCCATAATGGTAAGAAGTCAACAGAATCTTCTCAATAGGCATGGCATTATATACTCTTTTACAGTGCCTGTCCATGCATCACAACATTCACGCATTCACTGGGCAGTTTCTTAACTTTCCAAGGATCTGTGCCCAACCTAGTTGGGAGTAGGCAGTACTCCCCATAATAACTGCATTATTCGGCCTACTCCAAATCACTGTTGGTAGAACCTTGGTATGCAGGGCAGGTCATGGTGAGAACAACAGCCATGCAAAGTTCAAAATTCAAGTGGTACACCATACTGGATGTATGACCATGGCCATCTGCACACATTGGCACTTCTGTGAACACTACATGTAAACTGTCACTGTACTTGGAGAAAATGAGCACTTCAAGGGCCAAGACCATTCCTAATGCTGATCATATGCTGCCTTGTGAGAGGCAGACCTTTTCTAGAGGGCAACCACTCCATCAGAGGTGTGCTAAAGGTGCCTGTGCTCTATTTAGCAACACACACACTGCCTGCTAAGGGGTATTGCAATGCAGGCCCAAGGGAGCAACCTACGAATGCTACAGTACCCACACACAGTGAGTGAGCAAGGCACACACAGCACGTGAGGCATGGAGTCACAGACTCACTTATGTTACTAGTAGGGAATACATGCTGCAGTTCCTGCACATAAACATGTGCAAGGCTGATGTTGCAGCTATGTTTGCCATTAAACAACATAGAGGTGTGTGCCAGCTTCCTATAACAGCTAATGAGTCTGTGTGAATCCTTCTTCCACAAACATTATGTAGAGCTGCCCACAGGTGACACTTCTGTGAGAGACATTTATCACTCATACTTAGTGCAAGATTCTGACATGTGCCCCTGAAGGGCTTAGTTGGCACAAAATGCCTGTTTGTAAAAATGGCTACACCTAAAGGCCATCACCAGTCATGACAACCACATGACATCTGAGGGAGCAGTAGGCCTATACAATGAGCACAGTGTGATGTTTACTATACAGCCAGCCAGTACGCTCATAGCCTGTTCAGCTGAGAACAGTAGGTTAACACAGAATTCAATGCACAGAGAAGTACATGGACTGTGAATGAGCACAGCAGGCCATTTCAGAAATAACAGTTGAAGTGTGTAATACCACTTACAGCAGATCCTACAGCATAGCAGCTATTCAGCAGTCTACAGATCTGCTCACACGCATGTGCCTCAGCAATGCCCTGCAAGCATGAAAGCCGGCAAATGTGTGCACTGATGTTCCTAATGGTACTATGTGCAAAGTGTTTTGGACAGGAGTGCTCAGCCAATGTGCTGTAACGGGCCTCTGAGATCACACCTGCAGTGTTACATGTAGTAGGTGTAGGTAAACAGTGAACAATGTGCATATGTTGAGGGTACAAACATCTATGCATACTGCTGCACCACATTAATATCTGTGATGCATTACACTGTACACCCTTCCAGCAACCTGTCATCTACAGATGATAAGAGAGCCTATGTGTAACATGGCAGTTTAAAGCATTTAAACCCTTGCCTTGATGAATGTTTATATTTAATGAGAATAGATGTGGCTGTGGTTAGAATGCTTATGAAGTATACTGTGATGGTGACATGTCTCAGATCATAGGAAATTACAAGTGAACAGTGGACAGTAGCAGATTCACAATCCTGCCTTCAATCACCTGCAAGTGCATCCTCCCTCTGGTTTACCGATAATGTGATACCACCTACATGACATCACGACAGGCAAGACCCTCACCTTTTGCACCTTATATGTGATTACATTTCCTAGCTTGTTGTAGTAGGGTGCATGCATGTAGGGGTGCATGCATAAATAAAGTGGAATGCTACCTTTGAAGGACCTGTGCACATTCAGCAAAGTGCACCTGGTAGCACTGTTGCTTTCAGTCAGGCTGTCATAGAAGGTGTGATACCCAAACTGAGCGATGTGTGCAGTATTGTGGCCATGTCTCCTGAATGTGAAGTATGGACGTGCTGCCATTTCATTACATCTCCCTATAGGTAATGGAAGCAACAGCAAGTCTCTTTATACTTGCAGGCAATGCATAGCAGTTAGACAATGGCTAGATGTGCATATGAGGCAAAGTGGTATGCAATTATAAATCCTACTGTTTCCTCACTCTTTAAGTGATCAAGCACTGGTGTCAGATAGGTTTGGGAATGTCCTTGTGACAAAACACACCCATTACAGTGGTATTACTTCCACTGCAGACCTTTAACCACATCCAAACGAGGGTGTAATAATTGCTATCTTCCAGTAAAACATTTAACTGTGCCCTTCTTACTTAACCATGTATGTTGCATCTTCAGTATAATTTCACATTTACTGCATTACTATTGCTGTCACTCTCCAGGATCCATGACCATGTGGGCCACCAGCACACTTATCACACTATGGCATCCACATGTGAGGGGGAGAATTAGGTGTGTAGGTGATGCCTCTCAGGGCACACCATGCTAGGTAGGCCACCAAGTGTAATACCACATGTGCCTCATTCTCTGTTACTAAGAAGCAGAACACATGGTGGCGGCCACATGTCAATTATATAATGGTAACTAGAGATGTGCTTCATTTTTTTATGCCGGGTTGGGCTATGGGTCGGCCAACCCGTGGAAAACTTCGTTTTCATCGGGTCAGTTTTTTTTTCTCGGCGATTTTCACCGAAAACCCCCCAAAACAACCCAACCTTTCAAATTTCGTTAATTACAAACCCCCCCACACCCTCAGGAGCCCCCCAAAACTTGCCTAAAGTCCATGGTGGTTCAGTGGGGGACCCGGGAGCGATCTCCCGCTTTCGAGTCATCGGCAGCAAGTAAACAAAATGGCGCCAGTGGCCCTTTGCCCTTACCATGTGACAGGGTCAGCCCCTGTTACATGGAAAGAGCAATGGATGGCCCGTGCCATTTTCTAATGGCACCGGCCCCTGTCACATGGAAGGAGCAATGGATCGCCCATGCCATTTTTCTAATGGCACCGGCCGTCCATTGCTCCTATCATGCGACAGGGGCCAACCAATGACACAGGTAGCCCCTGTCACATGGTAAGGGCAAAGGGCCACTGGTGCCATTTTGTTTACTGGCAGCCGACGGCCTGAGAGCAGGAGATGGCTCCCGGGACCCCCGCTGGACCACCAGGGATTTTAGGCATGTTTTGGGGGGGTCAGGAGGGTGTGGGGGGGTGTAATTAACTAAATTTTAAGGGTTGGGGTGGGTTTGTTTGGTTTTTTTTAATAGTTGCCCCTCTCCCCCACGCTAAGCTGAACAATGAATTTTCCCTGAAGTTCGGGGAAAATCCATCTCGGGATTTGGGTCCTCCGACCCATGCCGAATTGGACTATTTCTTTGAAATTTTCCAATTTGGTAAAAATGATTGCACATCCCTAATGGTAACAGCGAAAATTTTATTTAAAGTACACTGTTATGCTGCATCGCCAACACAATTCCTGAGCAGCCATATGTGTTTGTATGCTACACGATGAACTACTCAGCCAAGAACTGATAGAAATAAAAGGGATAAGGATTAGAGGAGCGGATAACATGCTTCAGGCTGACCTCCCCTGCAAGGGGAATTGGTTTGTGAGGCCTACTAGGCAAAGTATGTTAGATTAAGGTTTCACCGAATCTGGCTGCCACTCAATGTGGTCTCCTGGGCTCATGCATGGAGACAAGGGGGATGCCATGCTACCTCCCCCTACTTTACATTTATTTATTTTATTTATTTATTTAACAGTTTTTTATACCGACCTTCATAGTAAATAACCATATCGGATCGGTTTACAATTAACAATGGTATAACAGTGGTAACAATTCAGGTAAACAAAAATAAACAATAGGAAGGAATAAGTCAAAGTTACAATCAACAGGGAAAGAGAACTTGGAAGCTTGTAACAAGCTGGAAAGAAGATAAGGCAGGAAATAAATATAAAGTGATATCATAGAGCGTACGGGTTAAAGCTTAATGGTGCTTTAACCTGGAAGAATCAGAGTCCATTCGTGAGTGTATATGCCAGCACGGGTAAGCGTGAAGGACAACTAGTGATTGTCTGGTGGATCGGCGAAGGCTTGGTGAAAGAGCCAGGTTTTAAGTCTTTTTCTAAAAGTTAAAAGGCAAGGCTCCAATCTGAGATTTGATGGGATTTATCCTGCCCCAACTCCTCCCACTTGAATAGCAATTTTTGCATTTGCATATGCAATTTGGGATAGACCGTTTTCAGCTCGCGGTGCGGTAGTATCACACTTGATATCTCCATAACACACGTGATAACGGCCTATCACAATATGATAAATGGCCCTATTAAAAAGGTGATTTTAAACAGCCATGTCTAATAAAATAAGAAGTAGAGAAACCCAAGCAGCCATAACTAATGATCTGACCTCAATCAAGGGAAATTGCTAGGAAATAGAGATAGGAGAAAACCTGATTTTTTACCTACCAAAAAAGTTAAGGTTTATTGAATAGTATATTAACTTTTGATTCCAGTGCTAGCCTTAATACTAAAGAGAGAATAAAAGATACAGAGTTCACAACACCAGAATAAACCTGGAAAAGAAAGTGACTTAGTTATCACCTGCTGAAAGAAGAATATGAGTGAATGTATAACCTATTACACATATATAAATTGTTCCAATTGTCATATTGACATAGGGAAAATTGATTATCATTTTGTTTAAAAATGTATTGATCACTACACAAAGCTGTCTGGACACACACTAGGAAAATATTAGAATCTCAGAAGACTTGTGATATCTGATAAGTTGGCATCTCTCCCTTTAATAAAAGTGTAGAGTGTTTGGTTCATGGAAGTTACTGAAGAAAGAAGAAAGAAGACAGAAGATGAACCAACTTAGAATGATGGAGATGATGCACTCAAGCAATGCAGACTGAAGATCAAAGATAAGTGTTCACACCACCAAATACAAAAAGACATAGCTAAACAAAGATACCTAGACAAAGAATGAAAACAAACAAGAGAAAAGAAAAAAAAACAACTAGACTATAAAGGAAATCGCATCATCACAAAAATAACTGAGAGTCACTATACTTACCTTTGATGAAATATCTGGAAATTAAAAATACCCGTGAGAAGGAAAACAAAACAAAGAAGCAATCCCTAATAATAACAGTTGATCAGTTGAGAAATACAGTTATAGAGATAAAAAAGAAAAGAACAATACTTATTTGATAATACATTAGTAATATTTTCATGATAACCATTTTAAAAAATAAAAATAAAACTTTTATTAATTTTTTGTAATTTGTTTCATTTAATACTAGTTTTTTCTTTATACACTTGCCAGCTAATCATTTAACTACAATACATTTTAAATATGAAAATCTGGCTGATTTTTGAGCTGCCATTTTACTATTGTGGCATTCATGGCTACCTTCAAAGTAGTTCTTCATCTGCATTGCCTGCAAGCTTGAGGATTACAAGGAAGCCTAGGTTTTATATTGTTTCAATGCTAACACTTAAATCTTCAGTCCCATTGCCATATCCCAGGGGTGGAAGAAGCATCTTCTTTTGTCATCCCAGTTTGGACCATTGTTCAGTATTCATCCCAGTTTGGACCATTGATTCAGTATTTTAAAAAACATATATCAACCAAACTGAGGGAAGGTTACCATAAACTCATTATCCTACGAAGGCTAAAACCACTACTTGAAACAAATGACTTTAGAACAGTATTGCAATTGCTGATCTTCTCAAATATCAATTATTATAATGCACTCCTACTAGGACTCCCGCGTTTTACTGTTTGACATTTACAGGTGTTACAGAATGCAGCTGCTAGAATTCTGAAAGGAAGCAAAAAGTATGATCATATCACACCAATTTTGATCACGCTGCATTGGCTCCCAATTAACTATCGTTCCCAATATAAAACAGCCTGCATCATACATACAATAATTTATGGCGAACAAACAGAATGGTTAAATACAGCCATCCGACTACACTGCAGTAACAAAAGAAGTGTGGTTTTACAGGGATATTTCCCTTGGATATCTACTCACAGAGTGGGCATCCAGTAAGACACAGGCCACATCTTGGGTGTGGCTACTTGTGTCTTCAAGAAGGCACTGGGGCAACCTGAACTTGTGGCAAATACAACTTCAGTAATGTCATTGGCTTTGCATTGTTCTTTCTAGAGAAAATTGAAGTAACCTACATGGAATGGCAGATATAATCTTAAACAGCAATGGTATAATTGCATTAGGCATCCAAGACTGGGAAACCTGTATGGAGTGATCATGGTTAAACCTAAATTCAAAGGGGAGACCAGATTTTAATATGAAATGAGGACTGGGTGTTAGCTTTAGTGTTGATCTTGTAAAAATAAAAGTTTAAGATGGAAAGGCCTAAAATGGCAGAGGCCACATCATAACAGATTTTAGGGGTACTCATGAGGATATGGTAGGGATGTTCAGGCACAACATTTTCATTTCAATTTTTTTTTTCATTGAGGTTCCATTTTTTTTTTCATTTTTTGCTTTTCAAAAAATAGAAAATATCCCTGAATACATTCAAGAAATACCTGTTGAGTACAGCACAAGAAACATAACTTCATTAACAGATAACATTCAGAGGAAACAAAGAAGAAATATATCATAAGTGTGCCTATCAGTTCACAATTAAATTGAGAAAGTCAAGTGAAACTACCTTAAGAAGTCTAATAATAAAACAATAAGACACTCAGTAACTTTAAAACAAGCGCGCATGTGCCAACATAGGCGCATATGTGAACACAAGCTCACATACGCTGGAATTTTAAATTATCCTCTCAAGTGCACGCATACTGTTTAAAATCAGCCATGTACATATGTGTGCTTCTTATTTTAAGCGATTATATGAGTAAATGTTATTAGTGTATCTTTTCGTAGGATTTGTTGGATTATTGCGCAAATGAGCACATTTTAAAACATGCATGTGTAAAAGAAATAACCAGTTTGTTCACTTTATTCACCAGTTTGCCCAATCTATCTCTAGGTCATCTAGACCAGCGGTTCTCAACCGGTGTGTCGCGACACCCCAGTGTGTCGCCAAGCACTGGCAGGGGTGTCGCGTGTTCCCGGACTCTCCCGCTGTTCTTTCTTCCCTGCTGCCGTTGCCGCCGGGCTATCAGCACGTTCAAGCCCAGCGGAACGGCAGTGGTGCAAAAAAAAAAAAAAAGCTGTGGCATCCGTGGCTGCCCTTTTCTTCTTCCCGCGCCTGCCCCCCCTCCGTGACCCGGAACAGGAAGTGATACGCGGTGCGCGGGAAGAAGAAAGAGCCGTGCCGCGTGATAAAGTAGCAGCGGCCGCTGCAGCATCGGCCCCCAAGCAATTGAAGCAGCCGGTAATCAGGAAAGGAGACAGCAGCAGGAGCCTCCCGCGGCCAATGGGATTCTTCTTTATTGGCCTGCGGGGGCTGGAGGAGGCTGCGGCAGCTACCATTTGTGCTCGGGGAGGGGCGGGGAAGAGGAAGTGAGTGAGAGAGAGAAGCAGCCAGCCTGCGTGTGATTGAGAGCATGTATGTGAGTGAGAGAAACTGGTCAGAGAGCTGATGTATGTGTATATGTGAGAGACAATGAACGTGACTGCTCAAGGAGATGACTGATGTGTATGTGTGTGAGAGAGAGAAAAAGCATTGAAGTGAGAAATCTGGGTATGTGAGAAAGCATGGGCGTAAGAAGCCTGGTGGGGAGGGGGGGGGGGTGTGTGAAAGAAAGCATGGGAGTGAGAAGCCTGTGTGTGTGTGTGCATGCATGAGAGAGAGACTGGTGTGTGTGAATATGAGAGAAAGAATGTGATTCAGGGAATGAGAAGCCTGTGCAGTGGAGAGCGAGCATGGAAATGAGAGAGAGAGACTGGTGTGTGTGTGTGTAACAGAGAGAAAGTGATTATGGGAATGAGAAGCCAGTGCATGTGAAAAGAGTGAGCATGGGAGTGAGAAACCTGGGTGTGTGTGAGACACAGCTTGTGAGGGAGAAGCCTGCATATCTGAAAGAGAACATGGAGTGGGAAGCCTGTGTGTGTATGCATGAGAGAGATCAGGTGACTGGTGTGTGTGTGTGTGTGTATGAGAAAGAAAGCGATTATGGGAATGAGAAGCCTGTGCATGTGAAGAGTGAGCATGGGTGTGAGAAACCTGTGTGTTTGAGACACAGCATGGGAGTGAGAAGCCTGTATATCTGAAAGAACATGGGAATGGGAAGCCTGTGTGTGTGTATGCATGAGAGAGATCAGGTGACTGGTGTGTGTTTGTGTGTGTGTGTGTGTGAGAGAAAGAAAGTGATTATGGGAATGAGAAGCCTGTGCATGTGGAGAGAACAAGCATGGGAGTGAGAGACTGGTGAGTGTGTGTGAGACAGAGAAAGTGATTATGAGAGTGAGAAGCCCGTATATGTAAGTAGAACACGGGAGTGGGAAGCCTGTGTGTGTGTATGGCATGAGAGAAACTGTTCAGGAAGGTGACTGGTGGGTGTTTCAAAGACTGTTTGGGAGATGATTGGTGTGTGAGAGACAGAAACTGGTCATGGGGGCATGACTGGTATGGTGTGTGTGTGAGAGACATGGGCACTAAGGAAGAGGTCCATGAGTATAGAGCTTAGCCTCTACTGCTGCTTCTGCTGTGTGCTACGGCCTGCATGAAAGAGGAGTAGGAGAGCTGCTAGAGGGGGTAAGTAAAGGTGGCTTTTTAAGTTTATTTTTCTTGATTGACTGCCATTTTAATTATTTAATATTATGTGAGGTGTCTGCTTTTTTTGAAATATTTTATTAGTGTTTGGAGAATTTTTAATAATTTTTATGAGTTTTTAATTGTTGGATGTTATTCTGTTCATAGCTGTTTAGAAACATTTATTCTGCTTATTAGTATAGTTTTACAATTATTTCTGTTTTGGGATCTATAGCTGCTTGTTAGTTCTGTTTTCCTAATAAGAGGTGTATTGGTGTTTAGGGTCTGATGTAATATTTGTAGTGTTGCCTTTTCATAGATAGGGTTGCTCCTGTTTGAGTGTATTCCATAATACAGGTGTAACTGTGTGCGGATTAGTTTATGTGCATTACTACAGATCCTGGGAGTATGTTAGGTCGGTTCTGTGTCTGTTACCGAGATGAGATATTTTACTAG
The DNA here is from genome assembly GCF_901001135.1 of Rhinatrema bivittatum. NCBI lineage: Eukaryota > Metazoa > Chordata > Amphibia > Gymnophiona > Rhinatrematidae > Rhinatrema > Rhinatrema bivittatum. The sequence goes on along the minus strand of NC_042615.1, from coordinate 612,159,061 downwards.
CATGTAAGAGTTTTATCAGTCTTATTTGTTGTGTTTTCTCAAGAGGACATGCATTGGTGGTAAACTGCTGTCTTTTCATAAGTAGGGCTATTGAGCCTGGAAGTAGAAGGAGTTTGAGTTGCTGTTACTGAGATGACACCAGAACCAGAATATCTTTTTTGTAGGGTGAGTTGTATGGGGAATGTCATAATTCTGCTTTACATCCATTATTGTGGGTCAGGGGGGTTCCCGTGGATGCAAACTGTACTTTTACATCTAGCCCCGTGACGATCATGGGTCAGTGTGTCACGCATGTGAGAACCATCTGTCAGGTGTGTCCCGACAGAAAAAAGGTTGAGAACCACTGATCTAGACCCTCTGATTCATCAGCCTCCACTCCACCCAGTTTACCCAGACCCCCTACCCAGTCAGTTTTTGACTATAAAAATTTTTATTCATGACTTACACCTGAAAAAGAGAAGTAAATACGTGCAGGTAACAGCCCAACATGTGCTGCATTCGCTGGATTTAAAATCAGGATTTATGCACGTAAATATTGGTCCCACCTTAGAAAGCTCTTGCATATATGTGCGGAATTTGATTGTTTTAAAATAAGAGTTGCTCACACTTGGCCCATATACTCTCAAATATGGATCTTTTAAAGTGAGCAACTCTTTTAAAATTCACCCTTAAGTATACACTGTAAGTAGTAAACAGCTGAGATCATCCCCCCATCCAGGAAATGAGGTAGCTTCCGACTGATGAAGATCTGAGGGGCTCAATGAGGGAGCTCTCTCATTAATCAATTAAGCAAGCTGAGATGGATTATAAAAAGCATTTGTCATTCTACTAATTTTAATCACAGATTTGCAAGGAAAATTTAACCAGAATAAAGCTCCAATTTGTAATACAGCAGGTCTCATTAATAAAAATTGTTTCCTCTTAGACTGTGTAATCTTTGCTACATCTGGAACATACACACATATAAATTACAGAAGTAGATTCCCAATATTTAAGAACTAAATAAATAAATAATCTCTGATTATATTACCGAAGTTATTGTGAGAGTATTAGGGATCATATCCTCATCTGTAGATTTTTCTAAAAATGAGGTTACTTTCACTACATCAGTGAAAGTTTGGTCAATATGATTAACATCTGGAGAATCTTTTTTAAAAGGAGGCAAATAATGTGCCCTTGCCACTGGAGGCAAACATTTTTTGGGAACATGAAGCACTTCCATAAGATGTTTCTGAACATCTCCAAGGACAAACACACTTTTTCCTTGGCCTATTTACTGCATTAATTATCTTCTTCGTATAGTATTCCTTTTTAGTTTTAATAACCTGTTGTTTAAAGTTGGCTAAAACTTCCAAATATCCCTCTTTCAACATTTCATCCTTCTTTCACCTCCATTTCCTCTCTGCTCCATGGACTCTGCAATCACTAATAGATAGAGATGTGAATCATTTTCCATATCGTCTTAAGGATAGAAATCGTGTGGCAGGAGAAGAAAATCGTGTTTGGCACGATTATTTCGTTGAAAAATCGTTAAAAATCGTTTTTTCCGATTAGTGCGCACTAACTCGAGTTAGTGCGCACTAACTCCCCGTTAGTGCGCACTAACTCGAGTTAGTGCGCACTAACTCAAAATGATACAAATAGACACTTTCCAGGTCACTGAAGGTCAGTTAGGAATGAATATGTGTTCCTATTGGCTGGCAGCCCTCTTATCTATTGATGTTACCAAGGTTACCACTGAGGTGATGGTTGGGGGGATGGGAAATGGAACTGGAAACTCATGAACACCAGCAGAAAATGAAACAAAGTGTTCACACTTCCCAGGTCAGTAAAGGTCACTTAGGAATGAATATGTATTCCTATTGGCTGGCTGTGCTCTTATCTATTGATGTTACCAAGGTTACCACTGAGGTAATGGTTGGGGGGATGTGAAATGGAAACAGTTGGAAGCTTGACATGTGATGATCAGCACTCACGTGACTAGAACTTCTTTGTTTATTATTTTTGTTAGCAGACACGTGCATGTTGAATTTGCCAATCACTGTGCATTTTAGAAAGGTGGTCCTGGCTGGAACTGTACACAGTTCAAATATATGTAATTGATTGTTGGTAAGTGTATTTTTTAAGTAGCCACACTGGCACAAGTATGTTTACTTTTCCTCCTACTTAACTCACTAGCTCAGCTTTGTAAGAAGGGCTTCTCTGCTTGAGTGAGGGTCAGGCAGCTCCCCCCTGTCTGTGAAGCCAGCCTCTCACTAGTAATGCAGGGAGGGAGCTGTCTCAGACTTCACCATCCTCCCCCCACCCCTCACCCACACACCATTCACTAGCTGGGACATGGGGGAAGTCAGGAGTGAGGGTCAGGCAGCTCCCCCCTGTCTGTGAAGCCAGCCTCTCACTAGTAATGCAGGGAGGGAGCTGTCTCAGACTTCACCATCCTCCCCCTCCCCCTCCCCCACACCATTCACTAGCTGGGACATGGGGGAAGTCAGGAGTGAGGGTCAGGCAGCTCCCCCCTGTCTGTGAAGCCAGCCTCTCACTAGTAATGCAGGGAGGGAGCTGTCTCAGACTTCACCATCCTCCCCCCCCCCTCACCCACACACCATTCACTAGCTGGGACATGGGGGAAGTCAGGAGTGAGGGTCAGGCAGCTCCCCCCTGTCTGTGAAGCCAGCCTCTCACTAGTAATGCAGGGAGGGAGCTGTCTCAGACTTCACCATCCTCCCCCCCCCCCTCACCCACACACCATTCACTAGCTGGGACATGGGGGAAGTCAGGAGTGAGGGTCAGGCAGCTCCCCCCTGTCTGTGAAGCCAGCCTCTCACTAGTAATGCAGGGAGGGAGCTGTCTCAGACTTCACCATCCTCCCCCCCCCCTCACCCACACACCATTCACTAGCTGGGACATGGGGGAAGTCAGGAGTGAGGGTCAGGCAGCTCCCCCCTGTCTGTGAAGCCAGCCTCTCACTAGTAATGCAGGGAGGGAGCTGTCTCAGACTTCACCATCCTCCTCCCCCCCCCCCTCACCCACACACCATTCACTAGCTGGGACATGGGGGAAGTCAGGAGTGAGGGTCAGGCAGCTCCCCCCTGTCTGTGAAGCCAGCCTCTCACTAGTAATGCAGGGAGGGAGCTGTCTCAGACTTCACCATCCTCCCCCCCCCCCCCCCTCACCCACACACCATTCACTAGCTGGGACATGGGAGAAGTCAGGAGTGAGGGTCAGGCAGCTCCCCCCTGTCTGTGAAGCCAGCCTCTCACTAGTAATGCAGGGAGGGAGCTGTCTCAGACTTCACCATCCTCCCCCCCCCCCTCACTGACACACCATTCACTAGCTGGGACATGGGGGAAGTTAGGAGTGAGGGTCAGGCAGCTCCCCCCTGTCTGTGAAGCCAGCCTCTCACTAGTAATGCAGGGAGGGAGCTGTCTCAGACTGGTATCAGGGTTAGGGCACTGTGTGCAGGAAGATCACAACACTCCTGGTATTAATAGGGATAGGGCACTGTAAGAGATGACTGTAGTAGATTGAATAAAGATCTGATGTTTCTGCTCTCCTCACACCAAACAAAAACAACACACAAGCAGAGAAGCCCTTCTTACAAAGCTGAGCTAGTGAGTTAAGTAGGAGGAAAAGTAAACATACTAGTGCCAGTGTGGCTACTTAAAAAATACACTTACCAACAATCAATTACATATATTTGAACTGTGTACAGTTCCAGCCAGGACCACCTTTCTAAAATGCACAGTGATTGGCAAATTCAAGATGCACTAGCATTTCAGGTGCCTGCTAACAAAAATAATAAACAAACAAGTTCTAGTCACGTGAGTGCTGATCATTACATTACTTTTTTTGTCAAGCTTCCAACTGTTTCCATTTCACATCCCCCCAACCATTACCTCAGTGTTAGCCTTGGTAACATCAATAGATAAGAGCACAGCCAGCCAATAGGAATACATACATACATATTCAATCCTAAGTGACCTTTACTGACCTGGGAAGTGTGAACACTTTGTTTCATTTTCTGTTGGTGTTCGTTAGTTTCCAGTTCCATTTCCCATCCCCCCAACCATCACCTCAGTGGTAACCTTGGTAACATCAATAGATAAGAGGGCAGCCAGCCAATAGGAACACATATTCATTCCTAACTGACCTTCAGTGACCTGGAAAGTGTTTATTTGTATCATTTTCAGTTAGTGCGCACTAAATCGAGTTAGTGCGCACTAACGGGGAGTTAGCGCACTAACTCCCGTTAGTGCGCACTAACACAATTTAACGATTTTTAACGATAAATCGTTAGAATTTCTATTGTATAGTGTTCTATAACGATTTAAGACGATATTAACATTATCGGACGATAATTTTAATCGTTGAAAAACGATTCACATCCCTACTAATAGACAGCTCAGCAATGCCAAAATGTCATTGACTCTGCCCTCTCCTCCTTTTATCTTCAGGATCAGCCTCCATTCCCTACTTTTTTTCACTCTTCTAGCCTAGGAATAAATGGCAATTTTCCTACTGTAGATCAGGTTATGCTGAGGTTGACCAGGTCTTTGAAATAAACAGGAGGAAAAGGTCTGCAGTGATTTCATAATGTCTAATATATTGTATGTGAAGTTAATGTAAAACCTTGCTGATTGATGTATCTTCTTTACTAAGTCATTACAGAATGAATAAAAAGGTAAGTTTGTAAATTGAATTTATTCAAACTTTAATTTGATTTTAACTTGAAAGGCCTTCTGTGCTTGACCTTGTCTAAAACTGCATTGCTTAGCATTTTCTTATTTCAAAGAGCTTTCATTTTTTTTTCTGAAATTCCATTTGAAAGATATTCTATAAAATAAATAATGAACACTGTTGATTTGGCCTACCTTTGAGAATTGGAATCAAATAAATAAGTCACAAAACACAAGATCAGAACTGCTAAAGATTTTTCTGACACATACAACATCAGAAAAATGTCTAAGTTAATCTGTCCAAAAGCCTGAAACTGCTTGAGTACAAAATGTATTTCCTTTGGCTGTGATGTTTATATAGGTTGATCAAAATTAAACAGGGTCCAGGACCAGCTTTATATGTTTTCTTCATCTAAAAGTTCCAGATTTCCTTGCAGAACACAGACTATGAAAAGAAAGTCATCCTTTCTCTACTGTACTGAATTCTAGTTTGACAAACTAGTTTGAAGATTAGAAACTCAGTTTCATTTGCAGAGTAAAACAGGACAGAAAGTAACATGCAGAATAAATCTGTCATTCCTTGTATGCCAGGGACAGCATTGTTTCCAATATTCAAAGCAATATTTAGCTTCTAAGGAAGCCATATTAGGTTTGATTCACTCAAATATGGGCTATGAAGGGGTAATATTATAGCTGTCCACATTGGGGGGTGCTCTTGAGCAGCAACCAAGATGGCCACTTGAGACCATTGTTCAGCAAGAGCCTATGATAAAAGGTGCTAAACCCGCGTTTCATCACACACAATATGTTTCTATTTAACTTCACTGCACTCATGATGTCTAACTCTAAAGCTGGGAAGATTGAAGCCACTTTTGCAGTCACATCAGGCTCCAAATGAGTGAAGCAAGATCCACCAATGCCGGAGAAATCAACACCGCTGAAAGCAATGGCATCAGCAGATTTGGTGCTCGCTGAGCTAAAGCATCTCAAGGAAATGATTCAACTAAATATTGATGCAACCACCATGATTCAAGGAGATTTACAATCTATATCTCAACAAATGTCCTCTTTTCAATCATGCTTAGAAAATGTGGAATCTCAAACTGCTTCATTACTTGATACTAAGGCACCCCTCCCTCAGATCACGCAAACGTTAGAGCAACTCCAGCAAGAGTATGAAGATCTCTCAAATCGAAACTGTCACAACAATATCAGAATTTTGGGTGTGCTAGAGGGTGCTGAGGGTTTGGATATGTTGAGCTTCCTAGTGAACCTTCCATCTTCCTTACACATCGTTTTTTAGTACCCATTTGAGATTGAACAAGTGCACAGGATAGCATCAAGGCCTCTTCAGAACTCTAAATATCCAAGGCCCATTATTCTCAAAGTCCTATGCTACCCACAGGTACTCATCATCTTAGCGACAGTGAGTTCCAAAGCGCTGATAACTTTTCAAGGTAACTCCATATTATTCATTCCATACCTCGCTAAAACTACAGTTTCCAGACACAAGGCTTTCCTAGCACAATGGCCTCACCTTCAGGCCTTAGGAGCCCATTATGGATTATTTTACTCGGCCACAATGAAATATACATTCCACAATCAAACCAAAATATTTCATCTTCCTGAAGACTTAGATACCTTCCTTTCATCACAACTCGCAGCAAATGGTGACTTGATAAGTCTTTTTTTTACACAGCCATCATGGGCAATTATTTTGTTTTCTTCCCCTGTGCAGTGAGTGCGTGTAGTCAGGGTTATCTGACACATGAAGATATGCATACTTTATAATGCACCTTATGCTTTATACTTTAATTTTTCTTCTCAATGCATTCTCGATAATGGACTTGAACTTTCTGGACAACTTTGTATATTTGTTAATATGATAACCCCTATCTGGGCGGGTTAGCCTATTTGCATGTTACTATGGTACCTAAATCAGTTACGGATAGCGGGATCTTGTTCAGCCCCAGGCCTGCCTAGAGGCTCTTTATTTTTCTCTCGGCTCATACGCTGACAGCCTTGGAATGACCACACATTATTTCTTCAATTTTTGTAGAATGAAAGACTATTTATGAGTCCTCCTATTGCCTTCAACTGTATCTTATTACTTTTGCCTTATATTTATCATGGCTTCTGTGGGTAAATGTCTTCAAGTTATCTCCTTAAATGTCAATGGGCTCTCCCATCCAATTAAGAGAAAAAAAGATATTCACTTACAGTCTTAACAAGCAGACGTCACCTTTGTTCAAGAGACCCACCTCTCTGAGCCCGAGTCTCAGAAGCTTAAACAAGCATGGGTAGGTGAAGTCCTCTACAATCCAGTGTATGATAGAAAAAGAGGAGTGGCTATATTATTCCATAAAAAACTGAACTTGCAAATCTTGCAACAATCCTCTGATCCAGAAGGTCACTGGATTGCCATTAATGTGTCCATCAGTGATGACTCATACATTTTTTTTGCAATACATATGCTCCCAACATGGACGACCCAGATTTTTTCCATGCGACCTTTGCACAGCTTCTTACAATGGGATCTACAAACTTAGTTATTGGCGGAGACTTTAATCAACCCCTGGATCCCATTCTTGATAAGCAAACAGTCAAAAATCTCTTACTCAAAGGCTAGTAAGGCCATACAAAGTCTTATAGATTCTTATGGGTGCTTGTTACACCCTACAGATAAGGACTTCACCTGCTTATCTTCTCCTCATTTGTCATACTCATGGATTGATTATTTTTTAATTTCCAGATCTATGCCGCCTTGCATTCAATCTGCACAGATATACCCTTTTCTCGTAATGGACCATGCTGCTATCTCCATTAAACATGCACTAGTCTCTCCTCTGATAGAAGACCCTCGGTGGAGATTCAGCTTGACATTATTGGGAGACAATGTCTTCTTGGTCTCTCTAAAGGATAAGATTTCAGAATACTTAATGCATAACATCACTCCAGATGTCTCATTCTCATCCATTTGGGCTGCTTTCAAGGCTACCATCGAGGGCGATATCATGAGCTATAGTATTCAATAGAGATGTGCATCGTTTTTTGTGTTCGTGTTGTTCTTCGTTTTTCGGCCGCCATGGAAAATGTCGTTTTTTTTCGGTTCGGGTCTTTTTTTTCGCGAAAAATCGATTTTTAGTTAGTGCGCGCTAACTCCCCATTAGTGCGCGCTAACTCCCCGTTAGCGAGCACTAACTCCCATTAGTGCGCACTAACAAAAACCGTTAGATTTTGTTACTTTTTGTTACTTTTTGTTAGTTTTTGTTAGTGCGCACTAACGGGAGTTAGTGCGCGCTAACGGGGAGTTAGCGCGCACTGACTCCCGTTAGTGCGCACTAATCGGAAAAACGAATTTTTGCGAAAAAATGGGAAAATCCTGATTTTTTTCAGGCTCCCTGAAACATGCCGAATTGGACAATTTCGTTGCAATTTTCCAATTCGGCAAAAACGAATGCACATCTCTAGTATTCAACAAAAAAAGACACAAAAGACTGCCCTTAACTCCTTACAGAAGGAAGTATCTTCTCTGGAAAAATCACATATAGCTTCTCCATCACCTGGTACCTGGAATTTACTGTTGAAGGCTAAATACGCATAGAACGAGCTGTTGAGCTCCCAGGTGAATTTAACCTTATTCAATCAACAAGCATATTATTTATGCTGAGAACAATAAATGTGGCCACTTGCTAGCTTCATACCTCAAGCGCAGAAGGATAAAAAAACATATCTCCAATATAATTTCATCTACAGGATCGTCGCTATCATCAGATAATGATATTTTGCAAACATTTAGTGACTTCTACTCAGAGCTTTACAGATCATAATCTGTTGCATCGATTCAATGATCCACCAATTTCTTTCCAGGCTCTCCCATCCCTCACTCACGGATGATCAGAAAGAAGTATTAGTCTTAGATAGCCCTTTCATGTGTATTAGACTTTTTGCTAGGGGTGGCAATGCGCCTTATTCTGGCTAACTGGAAGCATAGTAATATGCTCTCTGTTCACTTCTGGTGAAACTCTGTATTTCTTTATAGTACATGTGAGAAAGCTATGGCGATTAAATATCGGTGAGCATCCACTTGGGCCCAAATTTGGAAGCCTCTTGACAATTATTTGGAATCATTATAGCCCTATTATTCCATTAAGATGCTTTTGTATGGTTATGTTGGATATGTACTATTGTGACAATGCATAGTGAAGTCTCCTCGCTTTGTCTAACCGGTGTCACTCCCCCCCTTTTTTTTTTCCCTCGTTCTCCTCGCTTTCCTCTTTTATCTTTTCTTCTCTCCCCGTTCTGTCCTGCCACATTATTTTGAATTTGGAACAGCTCTGTAATAATTCCATAATATTTCATTGTATATATGATATTGTAATATTGTTCATATCCTTTAATGTATGGATAATTGTTTGCCATTTCCAACTAAAAAAAATTAAACACAAACCCCCCCCCAAAAAAACCTGTCCATATTGGTGCAAAGTCTGTGAGTACTGTACTTTTTTACTGGCAGATTTTACATACATTTTCAAAGGGAAAGTATGTAAATAATTTCCCTTTGAAAATTATCCCAGGAAAACTATTCATACACATTTAAACCTGTTAATTTGTGCAGGTTGTTTTTCAAAGAAAAATTATCAGGCGGATTTTAAAAGCCCTGCTCGCATAAATCCGCCCGGATTTACGCCAGCAGGGCCCTCGCGCGCCGGCGCGCCTATTTTGCATAGGCCGCTGGCGCGCGCAGAGCCCCAGGACGCGCGTAAGTCCCGGGGTTTTTTGAAGGGGGCGTGTCGGGGCGGGGCCGGATGATGCGGCGTTTTGGGGGCGGGACCGGGGGCGTGGTCGAGGCCTCCGGACCAGCCCCCGGGTCAGATGACGGCGTGCCAGCAGTCCGTTGGCGCACGTAGATTTACGTCTGCTTCTCGCAGGCGTAAATCTAGGGACAAAGGTAAGGGGGGGGTTAGATAGAGCCGGGGGGGTGGGTTAGGTAGGGGAAGGAAGGGGAAGGTGAGGGGAGGGCGAAAGAAAGTTCCCTCCGAGGCCGCTCCGATTTCAGAGCGGCCTCGGAGGGAACGGAGGCAGGCTGCGCGGCTCAGCGCGCGCAGGCTGCCCAAAATCGGCAGACTTGCGCACGCCGATCCAGGATTTTATAAGATACGCACGGCTATGCGCGTATCTTATAAAATCCTGCGTACTTTTGTTTGCACCTGCTGCGCGAACAAAAGTACGTGATTGCGCTTTTTTTAAAAATCTACCCCTATGTGAATACTTTTGGATGTCCAAAATTATGCATGTAAGTACAAACCTCTTCCCAACTCTGCCCTTGGGAATGCCTCTTCTCAGTGATGGTCAAATTATACATGTAGTGGTACTACCTGCATAAGTTTACCCACACATACAAGCAGAGTCAATTCTTCCATTAGACATACTAGAAGATTGCCTAGAATGCACCAATTTGTGGGGCTGTAATAGAGGCTTCTATGCATGAGCACACATGGCTCTGCTTCATGACTCTATTGGTCAGTGCCCAAATCTCAGGCAGCAGAGGAGCAGGAGGTGAGGAGGAGAACCTGGAATAGACAAAGCACAGAGCAGATCAAGAAAGAGCCATTCTGCTGCCTAATCTAGCTCTTCCTCCTCCTGTTGTTTTTCTCTTCCTTTCCTGTCATGCAGAGAACAGAATAAGAGGAGGGTGAGGCTACCATGGACAGTGAAAACAAAAAATGAGTAGGAATGTGCATTTATTTTAAATTATTTCAGAAAATATGACAAATGAGGCCTTTAATGAAAATACCTAAAAATTCTGAAGTATTTCTTTTTTTGTGTGTGTATAGAAACCTCTGCCCCCCGTCCTGCCCAAAAGAAGCTTTCAGCACAGGCCAGGCTCAGGTGAGTACCCTGGAACCTTCTGACGTTCTTCCTTCTGCAAAAATAGGCCCAAGTCTAGGCCTGGACTTAACCAGCTGGGCCCATCTATGGCCTATCTGGGCCTTTCTGATTCTCCTCCTTCCCCTTCCATAAATGGCTCAGGGCCTGTGACCTTCCCAGCCTCCATGTACCCATCCAGTAATGGTCCAGGGGTCCTAAAGAGCAGAAGCAATGCCAACTTTCTCCTTCCCTATCACGGTCCTCATAGAAATAGTGGCATCTGCCCTTCTGAGTGGTGCTGAACTGATATCACTTTGGCACCTGTCTCAGGGACTGCTAAGACCATTTTGTAAGACCATGTTGCACAACCATACAACATAATGCTAGCCATACCTCAGACAGGAGCAAAGTGCCATAACTTTAGTGCCAAGAGAACCAGCACTTCATTTCTACTGAGGCTGTGGTAGGGCAGGAGCAAGTGAGCCATCGCTCCTACCCCTTAGAACAATAGGATCCCTAATGGATAAGGTGGGGTCTGGGGAAGTCAATGATCTCTTGCTGTTTATGGAATGGGAGGGAGGGGGGCTGGATTGGCCTGGCCAGGTTCCAGCTTAGCCCAGCTAGACAGCTGGGTAGACCCAGGCCCAGATCAAGACCTATTTTTGGTTTAGGAGGGTAAGGGGTCAGGGGACCCCCGAGGCTTCTGTTGGGGTGGGAGGAGTTAGTTACTTTTTGGTTTTAGGTGGGTTTTTTTGTTTGTTTTTATTTTTTTTTCAGTACAGCAATTGAACTGAATGGAAAAATACATTAAATGAACTGAAAAAAATGACCCCCTTGAAAAGAAAAAACAAACCCAAACAAAAATCTTCAGCATGCACATCCCTAAAGAAGAACCAATTTGTGCCCTAATCCTATTCTTCACCTCCTGTTTTTTCCGCCTTCCTTCTGGTTTGCAGGGAACAAGAGGATACGTGGATGAGTTTGGAATAGACAAAGGGGCGGATTTTAAATGCCCTGCACACGTAAATCCGGCCGGATTTATGCGCGCAGGGCCCTCGCGCGCCGGCGCGCCTATTTTGCATAGGCCGCCGGCACGCGCAGAGCCCTGGGACGTGCGTAAGTCCCGGGTCTTTCTAAAAGGGGTGGGGAGGGGGCATGTCGGGGGCATTCCTGAAACGATGTGGCGTTTCGGGGGCGTGCTGCAGCGTTTTTGAGGTGGGCCCGGGGGTGTGGCACTGGCCCGGGGCGTGGTCGAGGCCTCCGGACCTGCCCCCGAGTTGGGTGACGGCGCGCCAGCAACCCGCTGGCGCACGCAGATTTACATCTGCTTTTAGCAGGCGTAAATCTGCCAACAAAGGTAAGGGGGGGGGGGTTAGATAGGGCCGGGGGGGGGGGGGGGGTAGGTAGGGGAAGGGAGGGGAAGGTGGGGGGAGGGCGAAGGAAAGTTCCCTCTGAGGCCGCTCCGAAATCGGAGCGGCCTCGGAGGGAACAGGCAGCACGCGCTGGGCTCAGCGCGCGCAGGTTGCACAAATGTGCAGGTCTGGAGGCCTCGACCATGCCCCCGGGCCGGCGATTTATATATTTTATCTATTTCATTTTTTTATTAGTTTTGCATACCCTCCAAACCTCACAGGTGACATAGTCATCAGACACTATGGCATGAATTCTGAAGCATATTTTTATTATATATACATATCCATAATAACATTTAATATTTAAAAGTATGGGTGAATGTTTCCAAACTGTATACTTTGATTCAAATTTGCTTTGTCCCAGTTCTCAAAGAGAAAGGATGAGTATACTTTGAGGCATTTTTACAGTGGACAGTTTTTAAAAAGCCCTTACCTGGGTAAATTGGTATTTAACAAATAAGCATAGATGAGCTACCACAACCTCATCAAGCAAAGCATAGAAAGCAAAGAGGAATGGTGGCAAAAATACCCATGCTAAGTTGTTAAAATAAATATAAAAAATATTTGACTGTGAAGGGGTATCAGACAGTTGGAGCTCGCAGCATGTTCAGTGAACTCAGTATTTACCCCAGCTCAGACAATCAAGGAAAAAATGTTCAAAACTTTATTAGTTGCATATAAAAACATGGGCATGATCAAAACAACTGTATTAATGTACATCAACAATAGGAGACAACCAACCCTAATCCCAATATTGGCCTGTTTCATTATAACCTGCAACAGAAAGACAAAAATTACTAAATATCTACTTAGTTTGATATCGTGCTCTCATCATACCAGCATTGATCTCATTGCAGAATTTGTGAAAACAGGGAGACAGCCATCCTTGGACTAAAACACATCATTTTGAACAAGTCAGCAAGTGACATCATCAAAACATAGCATGCTCACTGAAGGCAAGGGAGAACACCATGCGTGAGAATAAAATTGGAGGTTTCTGACTAGAAAATTGCCAAGCTGATAAACAAAACATGAAACACAATAAGTGCTGAGATAGAAAACCATTTAAGTAATAAAAGAATGGATAAATTTTGATCCATTTTCAGACCCCAGAGAGACAACATGCCTAAGCATTGTATACAGCTTCAAATGTGTTAGTTTACCTACAGAACTGGAGACATCACTGAACAGTGAACATGAGGATGGTGACCCACTAAACCTGTGTCTAAAAGTGGCTCTGAAATAGTAAAATCTTTCCCTCGCACAACCATGTCCCTCACATAGGTACAAGCGATAAATAAATAAGACAGAAAGCCAAGTCATAAAAAAACAGATACAATTTGGTCCATGTGAAGACCCAAGGGGGAAAATTGCCCAAGCAATGGATCCAGCATTGTTACAACTGAAAAAGTTTCTTGTCTGTATCACCCTTGAAACAGTAAAATTTGAATGCACAGCAATGTTCAGATTTGGACTGTGGGTCTGAGAAACCCATGATGTTTGAAGGAAAGTATTCCTATTAGCCAGTTTCTCAGACTCCACAGGATTGTTCTATTATGTTGAACTTTACTGTGCAAGCGACAAATATGGCAGATTTAGATTACTTTCATGCATATGATTGCCACATATTTGTATTCATAAAACTTACTTGACAGTAAACTATTGCCATTGTGAATGATTGTTTTACCCACAACCACTACTGTTGATACTAGAATCACCTGTGTTTTAGCTTTTTCTCCACAAGATTCATCAGAATTGATAAGAAAACCCCAATTCTGCAGCCAATAATAGGCTGCAAATACTTCCCCATTGACTTTAATTGCAAAACGAATGAAAATAATGAACGAATTGGTTTTCCCCCCTATGAAACTAATAAAACAAATTTGGGTCCCAGCAAAACGGAAACGGAAATGAAACAAATGTTTTCCTTCTGCACATCCCTACAATCCCCAAATGACAAAATAATGATATAATATATTTATAAAGGATAACTGGAAACAACCCCTATGAGTCACCCTGAGAATCTCCTGTTGAAATGGCAGAGTGATGGGTGGTTAGGTTTGCAAGTGAACACTCTGGGGTAGATTTACAAAAAATGCGCGTTCGCGTACTTTTGTTGGCGCACCAGTCGCAAACAAAAGTACGCTGGATTTTAGTAGATACGCGCGTAACCGCACGTATCTGCTAAAATCCAGGATCAGCGCGCGCAAGGCTGCCGATTTTGTGCAGCCGGTGCGCGCCGAGCCGCGCAGCCTGCCTCCGTTCCCTCCGAGGCCGCTCCAAAATCGGAGCAGCCTCAGAGGGAACTCGCTTTCACCCTCCCCTCACCTTCCCCTCCCTTCCTCTATCTAACCCACCGCCTGGCCCTATCTAACCCCCCCCCCCACCTTTGTCCGGGGATTTACGCCTCCCGGAGGGAGAAGTAAATCCCCGCGCGCCAGTGGGCCGCTAGCGCGCCGAGACGCGACCTGGGGGTGGTTCCGGAGGGCGTGGCCACGCCCCCGGACCACCCTGGGCCGAAACCACGCCCCCGAGCCCACCCCGAAACGCCGCGCCCCGCCCCCAAATGCCGCGTCGATCGGCCCCGCCCCCGACATGCCCCTGACACACCCCCGACAAAAAACCCCGGGACTTACTCGAGTCCCGGGGCTCTGCACGCGCCGGCAGGCCTATGGAAAATAGGCGCGCCGGCGCGCAAGGCCCTGCTCGCGTAAATCCGGGCGGATTTACGCGAGCAGGGCTTTTAAAATCCACCCCTCTATTGGCAGGACTCACACAGGCTTAGAAATTAGTAGAATCTGTCTTCTTCAGAGAGATACAATTCAAAATCCTCCACTACATTTTCAAAACCCTAGAATGGACAGATAAAATGAATCTAACGCAATCAACAAGTAATTGTGGTGATGAAAATAGAGGAACACTAATCCATTGTCTCTGGTCCTGCAGCAAAAAAGCTGTCATAGGTGTCACAGAGTGTGAGCCTTTTGGCTGTGGCATGGTTTGCGCAGCCTAGCAGGTGATTCCACTAGGCCCACACTGACACCAGGTGACATACTATTAATAGGATTAGGTCCAGGGCTTCACCTATACCACTCCCTTTCCCTACAGGTTGAGCTCTTGAGTTCCAGGGGCCAGCAGTGCTCAGGCGAGAGTCCCATAAGGAGTAGGCTGACAAAGCCAAGTAGCAGACCAAGGTCAGGGCAGGTGATGAACAAGCAACATTGAGGTCCAGGCAGAGGTCAGGGAAGGCAGAGATCAGGCAGCATCAAGGTCCAGGCAGAGGTTAGGGAAGGCAGAGATCAGGCAGTGTCAAGGACTAGGAAGAGGTCAGGACAGAAGGAAATCCAGAGGCGAAGTCAGGATCCAAGGCCAAGGTCAAACCAGACGTAAGGCAGAGACAAGGGCAGAGGCATGAAGAGACCAAGACATGGTGGGAACAAGCGAGGCAAAGTGAGACAAGGCAGGGCAAAAACAAGGTGAGGCAATGACTAGGCAAGGCAACAACAAGACAAAATGAGGCAATGACAAGACAAGGCAAGGAGATAGCAAGAACAGCAACATGCCCTGCAAGGCTGCAGGAGGACCTGTTGCTGAGGCATTTGCTTGTGGCACGGCTTGGTAATGACAGCACTGAGTGCCAGCAAAGGGATTTCCTGCCACGGTCTTTAAGTGGTGGCTCAACACGCGCATGTGCCTAGGAGAGTCTGAAGGAGAACCAGCATGGCGGCATCCCAGCTACATCAGTAGCGTATCCAAGTCGCCGAGCTTGGGGGTGAGTGCAGCCTGTTGCCGGGCATCCCATGACCGGCCAAACGTTACCATACCTGGTTTTTGGGATAGAGTTATGGTGGATGTAGGAAGGATGATAAATCAAAATATTACTGAATGTGTTGAACTATTTATATTAAATGTGTTTGACAATAAGTATTCTACAGAGAAATATGTGAGACTATTTACTCAGAAAGTGTGCTTAATTGCTAGGAAATATATCATGCTACAATGTGTAGAAACTGTACCTCCTAAACTGATTCTGTGGAGGATTCAAATGAACCATGTAATGAATATGGAGTTACTATCCACCAAGGGAAAGGATGAGAAAGCTGTAAATATTTTTCATCATATCTGGAATCCATACATTGCCTCATTATTACAGAAAATGATCAGGCAAATTATATGTGCCTTATTAAATTAGGTAATATGAGTTGATTCAGAAAAGAACAAAAAGGAACACAACATTTTCTGATATGATAAATAAGAGTCTCTCTTAGGAAAATATATGCTCATGCTAAGAATTAGAATTGGTTATTTGATTATCTTAAAGAAGCTATCTCAGTCATCATGGGTGGGTGAATGGGAATGGGAAGGAGTAGGGTAATTTTGACAATATTTGAATCTGTGAATCAGGGAAAGCTCTTGGTTTTAATCTTTTGGCTCTAGTTATGAAATGTCTGAATAGATCAAGGAAACTGGTATCATCATTTAATGAACTGAATTGCAATTGTATTTGTTATGATTTGTCTGCAATAAAAATTTAAGAAGAAAAATAAAAAGTACTTCAACAAAATTGGTCCAGCTCCTTCGTTGTCCCACCCCCGTCCAGCTACACCTCTCTCTGGCTTGGAGTAAAAACAAAATAATTGTGTTCTCTCCTTCCCCATAGACATTAATGGGATTGAACAGAATGAGCCAAAAGAATTTTGATTTTTTGGAGGACCACATCCATTCAATTCAGTTGCCTCAAACTGAATACAAAATCAACTCCATTTGTTGTATTTTTCCATTTTAATCAAAATGAATGCACATCCTTAATCAGCATTCTTCTAATTGTATGACATTTTCTGCCAGGGCAAAAGTCTGGAGATCTTCAGAGAAATCAAAGTATGCCATTTGGTAGTAGTGTAGGGGGTTAGGGGGCCACTTTTACATGCAGAGTAAGACGTACGAACAGAACAGTAGACTCTTGTGAAGATTTGATGTCCTTCGGAGTGAGGAAACTCACACAAAGATGAGATTTGTACAGTGTTCTCTCACCCTAGCTTGATTTTACCCAGGTAGAGAGTCCATCAAGCTAGAGTGAGAGAACACTATACAAATCTCATCTTTGTGTGAGTTTCCTCACTCCGAATGATATCAAATATATACAAGAGTGTACTGTTCTGTATGTACATCCCACTCTGCATGTAAAAGTGGCCCCTAACCCCTACACTACTACCTAAACCTCACCTCAAGTTACTAGGTGGGCATCCTACAGAGATATAAATAGCTAACTACTACAAGGTCTATGTAGGTAGTTTCTTCTTTCTCTCTCTTTCTTTCCCTCCCCTGTGGTGAAATTAAAGCATTATCACATATTGAAATCTTCCCTTTCCCTGATTTAGATTTAACAATGTATGTGTTAGGTGTTATTGCATGATGCATACAATAGCGAACCATTGTATTTTAATGAATGACCCTGTAAGTCTGGTAGTCCGGAAGACCTATCTTAAAGTTAGCTAGATAAAGTTGTCTGGCTAATTTTAGGATAGTAAGATATATTCAGCACTGCATCTGTGCTGCTGAATATGTAGGCTAAGTTAGCTGAATATGTTTATCTAACTTGCCAAACCACACAGCTGCTGAATACAGATCTCCATAATTCCAAATTTTTGAAGGAATAATTCCCTTTGTTTAACATCATATATACAACTCTCACCATCTAAAATTCTGTTAACAAACTTTGATAAGACGGACATTGTGGGCCAGATTTTAGTAGGTATGCACGAGTGTAGATTTGTGCATGCAACCCGGCGCGCACAAATCTACGCCCGATTTTATTGCATGTGCGCGCAGCCATGCTCATGTTATAAAATCCAGGGTCGGCGTACACGAGGGGATGCACACTTGTGCACCTTGCATGCGCTGAACCATGCAGCCTTCCTCTGTTCCCTCAGCCCCCCTTCCCCTCCCTTCTCCTACCTAACCCACCCCCAGCCCTACCTAACCCCCCCCCCCCTTTACCTTTAACAGAAGTTGTGCCTGCCTCCGGGCAGGCGTAGGTTGTGCGCACTGGCGGAAGGCCAGTCTGCGATCCCGGGCACAGCGGCAAATGGCCGCTGTGACTGGAGGCTCTGGCCCCACCCCCACCCCAGACCGCCCGCCCCCTTTTTCAAGCTCCAGGACATACGTACTTCCCGGGGCTTGCGTGCGACTCTGGGCCTATGCAAAATAAGCTCGGCGTGCGCAGGAGGGGTATAAAAGGGTTACGCACGTATATTACACACATAACCCTTTTAAAATCCGCCCCTTTAGTTTCAGTCACTTACCTGATTTCTCAAAGAAGGGTGTTGGAGTTTTAGATGATGTCTATAGTTGACGTTGAAGAAATATTGAAAAATCTCAAACCAGGAAAGACTCATATAAAGAAATATATACAATTTTGAGATATTTATTGAAGTCTGCTTTATTGAATATATATTCAACATCAGTTTTCAACATAAGGTCATAAGTTATTTTTTTTTCTCAAATAGCTGAAAGAGCCATAATTTACTAGCTACTATAAGCCTTATTCTATTTTAACACTAACACAATTGGGTGAATTTTCAAAAGACTTATTCACACAGAATTGACATATATACACATATGTGAAGCATTTGTGCTTAAATTGTGTTTTCCAAATGGGCCATATATGTGCATATATCCACCTTTGTGAGCAAATTTACATGTGAAAAGAGTGGGTGTGTTTCGCATGTACGCACGTAAGTTGCTATTTTATAAAGCATATATGAGTGAATATCATCAACAATGCATGAATAGGTTTACTACATACCAAGTACAAACTTGCATAGACTTTTTTGACTAGGAGTTTGGTGGCTGACTTCTCCGGGTATGAGGGCACAGCCGTGGACTAGAAGGAAAGGTAGAGGGATTGGGAGGCTAACTGGAAAACCCTTGCCCTTGCCCAGAACAGTATGTTTAAAAAATTAGGTCAGGAATCTCAAGCAGAGCTTGAGACACATTGTGAAAGGGTGTGTGTGTGAGTGTAACTGGGACAGACTAGACCGTGCAGATGGTGGTGGAGGGAATTGAAAGTGACTGGGACAAACTGGACCCAGGGCTGGGCAGTAGAGGAGGACCGGAAGGCTCATCTGCATACTGCACCCAGCATCCCCCGGGAGCGGAGTCCAGAGGTCACCGCGAGCGATCCAGGGATTGAGTTCCACAGCCCAGCTTCCAGAGGCCCCGCAAGGTTTGCAGTAGAGGAGGACCGGAAGGCTCATCTGCATACTGCTCCCAGCAACCCCCGGGAGAGGAGTCCAGAGGTCACCGCCAGCGATCCAGGGATTGACTTCCACAGCCCAGCTTCCAGAGGCCCCGCAAGGTTTGCAGTAGAGGAGGACCGGAAGGCTCATCTGCATACTGCTCCCAGCATCCCCCGGGAGAGGAGTCCAGAGGTCACCGCGAGCGATCCAGGGATTGACTTCCACAGCCCAGCTTCCAGAGGCCCCGCAAGGTTTGCAGTAGAGGAGGACCGGAAGGCTCATCTGCATACTGCTCCCAGCATCCCCCGGGAGAGGAGTCCAGAGGTCACCGCGAGCGATCCAGGGATTGACTTCCACAGCCCAGCTTCCAGAGGCCCCGCAAGGTTTGCAGTAGAGGAGGACCGGAAGCGTGCACCTAACGGCACGCGAATCTCAAATCCCTCTTTTGAATGAGT
This sequence comes from Rhinatrema bivittatum, assembly GCF_901001135.1. Lineage (NCBI taxonomy): Eukaryota > Metazoa > Chordata > Amphibia > Gymnophiona > Rhinatrematidae > Rhinatrema > Rhinatrema bivittatum. The sequence continues at coordinate 612,139,409 of NC_042615.1, read as the reverse complement.
GAAGATTAATTCAACCGTGGTTTAAGAGGATTGGTAAGTATATTTTTCAGAAATCTTTGGGTTTATAAAAGTTTGGTGAACGGTGAAATTAAGGGATATATTCTTTAGAGTTTGTGTGTGTCTGAAGTAATAAGCAAGCCAGAGATAGTTAATTCTAGTGTCTGTCTTTCCCACCCACTCAACCCCTGATTTTTAGGCACAAGACACTTTCTCATTAAAAATCAATCAGGGTCTTATCTAAAACATAATATTGTACCAGCCCTTATTGAAAGTTTAATTATCCCCTCTATAGGACACTAGCTGATTAATTACTAAATTTATCTGTAAATTTAAAGTACTCTCATTCCAACTCCCTTATTATCCTAAACTTAACTAGGAACTCAATAATACTAAGATGAAGGCAGCAGTCCAGCAGCAAGAGGGGGGCTTTCCAGTCTTTTGCATTGAGTGTCACATGTATGATTTTTTACCCGCCGGTGAGAGATTGTATGTGTGCACTCGGTGAAAGAGCTCCTGGCTCTCAGGGAACGAGTCCGATCTCTGGAGGCTAGAGTAGCAGACTTGGAAGAGCTGAGGGAGACAGAGAGGTACATTGATGAGACCTTCAGGGACATAGTGGCCAAGTCCCAAATCCATTCTGGCAGCCCCAGTGCTGCCTTGGATCAGAAAGGTCTCCCAGTAGGAGAACATCACCCTGGTGTAGCAGGAAGTGATCCTATAGCAAGGACCTGCTCTCCAGGTGATGTATTGTCCTCTCGCACTGAGGACAAATCTCCCAGGGCTACTGCCCAGGAGGGAAGGGTTAGGCCGGCCATCATAGTTGGTGATTCAATTATTAGAAATGTAGATAGCAGGGTGGCTGGTGGACGTGAGGACGTGAGGACGTGGGCCACCAATAAAAGTTTTATAGCTTAGACAGAGTTCTGCGTTGGCCAGAGTGTCCTGCCAGTTCCTCACATTATTGCCAGCGGCGGTGCCACAGCCCACTCCTCCCCCTCCCCACCCCAACCCCGACTCCTCCCCTCCCCTAATTTTCATTATATCGCATGCGAAAAGGCCCTTTTTGCATGTGATAATGCTTTGAAAAATAACCCCCTTAGCCAGATAAATTTATCTGGTTAACTCTGGAGACATATTAATTCAGTAGTGTAGCTGCACTGTTGAATATTTATTTATTATCTATCTATCTATCTATTTATTTATTTATTTATTTATTTATTTATTTAAAAATGTTTGTATACCGCCTTTACAAACTGTGTTTAATCAAAACGGTTTACATAAAGCATTTCCAAAAATTAAAAAATTAATTTCATTAAAAAACCAAACGAAATCAAAAACTACAAAAATAATTATAAAATGCAAAATATTATGGGGCGGATTTTCAGAGCCCTGCTCGCCTAAATCCGCCCAAAACCGGGCGGATTTAGGCGAGCAGGGCCCTGCGCACCGGTAAGCCTATTTTACATAGGCCTACCGGCGCGCGCAGAGCCCCGGGACTCGCGTAAGTCCCGGGGTTTTCGGAGGGGGCATGTCGGGGGGCGTGTCAGGGGGCGGGCCCGAACCGCGTGGCGTTTTCGGGGCATGTCGGGAGCGTTCCGGGGGCGGGCCCGGGGGCGTGGCTACGGCCCGGGGCGGCCCGGGGGCGTGGCCGCACCCTCCGGACCCGCCCCCAGGTCGCGTCCTGGCGCGCAGGAGGCCCGCTGACGCGCGGGGATTTACGCCTCCCTCTGGGAGGCGTAAATCCCCCAACAAAGGTAAGGGGGGGTTTAGACAGGGCCGGGCGGGTGGGTTAGGTAAGGGAAGGGAGGGGAAGGTGAGGGGAGGGCAAAGGAAAGTTCCCTCCGAGGCCGCTCCAAGAGGGAACGGGGGTAGGCTGCGCGGCTCGGCGCGCGCCGGCTATACAAAATCCATAGCCTTGCGCGCGCCGATCCAGGTTTTTAGCAGATACGCGCGGCTCCGCGCATATCTACTAAAATCCAGCGTACTTTTGTTTGCGCCTGGAGTGCAAACAAAAGTAGGCTATTTGCGCTCCTTTTAAAATCCGCCCCAATATTATCAAAAGAAAATTATTAACTATTACATAAATAAAATAAAATTTCATAAACATAAGATGAGGTGCACTGTAAATACATGTAGGAATTGAGTTATTGAGCAAACTTAAAAGGAAACTAAAATTAATTATTTGGTATTTATAGATTTAAAAGCAATATGAAATTGATAAATTTTTAAAGATTTTTTGAATTGGGTCAGATTAGGTATGGATCTTAGGGAGTCTGGTAGTGTGTTCCATAGAATTGGTCCGGTGACTGAAAATGCTCTTTTTCTGGTAATCTCTAATCGGGCTAGAATATAGCTGGCTATCTTAAAGTTAACCAGATAACTTTATCCGGCTAACTTTAGGACAGGACTATGGGCTGAACAGAGATAGCCAGATAAGTTATCTAGCTAACTCAACTCTTCCCAGCGATGCCCATGAATCACCCTAATTTATTTCCTAAATTCTAGCTGACTAACTTATGAACTGATTAGAATTTAGCTGGATAAGTGCCCAAATCTTCATTTAGCTGAATTACTTCTGAGATATCTGGCTAAATGCTTTTGAACATGGACCTCATGGCTATTAATGAACAACAAAAAATCCCTATCCATTAATTTCATTAATTGTATGCTTAGATTTTAAAATAACTCAAAACTAGAATATTTCCATAACATGCAAATGCTTTGGTGATAAAACCATTGACTTCTTTACGAGAAGAATGATTAGATTCTAGAGGACAATAAATCAACAATATTTATTTATTTATTTAGAACTTTTATATACCGACATTCATTTGCATATCACATCGGTTTACAAGGAACGGTTTACAAGGAACGGGGCAATAAGTTAAAACTATCCCTAGATACCAATTGGAGAAACAAAGTATCAGCAAGGAGATTGGCTTTAGTGATAAGTATATCAAATTTAAGGATGTTGTTATAGATCATCCCAATAGTACCAACTTACTTGAAGGATATGCTTGGTGTAGAGAGAAAGTAACTCATTCCCCCAACCATGTTTTAATGATACAAAGTACCTGAAGATTATAGTCAATAAGCAAATCATATACTAAAGAAGACTTTGATATAATGTAACAAGTATTGAGAAGTCCAATATTTAAAAAAAATAATGGGAATGCAAAAGGTGAAACCACCTTATGAATGAATGGCTAAAAACTGAGAATGCAGTCTCAGCCAGCTATACGATGGAATCATCTGCCTTCTCTGATCCCATATTACTTCACTAGGACTCCCTAAGGAATCTGACACAGGGAGGATAACTTTCAAACCTATTCTCTTTACTGCATGTAAGCTTGTAAGTGGACGTGCAAAGATTTACCTGTGCAATTTATAAAACACCATGTACCTTTGCTCTATAAGCACATGCATATGTTTCAGAACACATGTACATTTCCAATGTAATGAAAGAGCTTACTTTCATACCTATTTTATAAGGATATACACGTATATTTTTGATGCATAAAAAAAATAACATGTATTCATAAAACAGGTATTTAATATTAGAGATGTGAATCGTTTTTTTCTGTTCGTGTCATTCTTCGTTTTTTGGCCACTGCGGGAAATGTCGTTTTTTGCGGTTTGGTCTTTTTTTCATGAAAAATCGTTTTTTGAGTTAGTGCACGCTAACTCCCATTAGTGTGCGCTAACTCCCCGTTAGTGCGCGCTAACAAAACGTTAGATTTTGTTACTTTTTCTTACTTTTTGTTAGTTTTTATTAGCGCGCACTAATGGGAGTTAGCGTGCACTTTAGCATGCACTAACTCGCATTAGTGCGCAATAATCTGAAAAACAAATTTTCTCGAAAAAACGGGAAGATCCCGATCATTTTTTGGGCTCCCCGAAACATGCCGAATTGGACAATTTTGTTTAAATTTTCCAATTCGGCAAAAACGAATGCACATTTCTATTTAATATCGTATTTGCATATACCATCTAAAAATATTTCTTGCTCATATACCTGAAATCACTAGTTTGATATCTCCATCACTTCACCCAGTTCCTCTCCAGTTTACCTAGACCCTCTAACATTTCATCTTGTAACCCTACCAGTTCATTCAGATCTCCCATCCAAAAACTGCAGAAAATCGCCAATTCTGATTTCAGCTTTGCTAGTCAATAAGGAGAGGTAACACTTCAGAAATAATTTAGATGATTTATCCATAGATATCTCATAAAATAACACCCTATATGCATACCTCTTGAACTTCCCCCATAACACACCTAATCCAACCCTTTTTGGCACTGGTAAATGTGTGCAAGATACCAAAGATACATGCGTTCCTTCAATGTTTATAAAGTAGCATGCACGTGAATACAAGCTACTTCTGTGCGTATATGCATATTTTCCTCACAAAACCCCTTTCAAAATGCATTTGATAATGAGCGCCTAGAAAAAAAGTATAAAGTAATAGACAAAAATATAAATTAAAAAGGATTCCTACAGAACTAATGAATTGCAGTACTTCAGACAGGATAAAGAGACCGCAACTCCGTTAGGGAGCAGGGCACAATGGAGGTGGGGAAGGCAAGGCAGGGCAGGAGCGGGAGGGCGGGGAAAGGGGGGGGCCTGGCCTGGCGGGCGTTGCCTGGTTGAAAAGGTGGCGTGCAGCGTGTGCGGCCCCCTTTTTGACCAGCCACCACCGGCGCAGGTTTTGGTTTTGGTTTCATTTTCCTCGGGTCAGTGGCCTACCTTTACATCCAGAGCGGTGGCTTGCCCGTGAACGGAGTGGACCTGTGTGGCGTTTCGCAAGTGTTTTCTTTCCTGAAACAGCTGACAGTGTTCTTACTTGCCTCTATTTCCGGCGAATCGTCAGCGAGGGACATTCATCTGCAGGAGAGAGAACAGAGGCCCTTTAGGCGTGTAACCCTTAAAAAAAAACCCTGCGCGCGCCCCGGGATGCGCAGAAATCCCGGGGCTTTGCTAGGGAGGCGTGATGGGGTGTGTGTTGGGGGCATGTCGGGGGGGCGTGTCGGGGACGGAGAACTGAAGCAGGCAGCTCTGACTGGGCCAGCAGCCCAACAGGTCCAACCCAGACTCCCGATGCTTCGACGGCCAAGAGGGTGAGGAAGCACTGAGGCGCTTAGACCAAACAACCCTGAATTCTACGGTCGGATCACCGGAAATGATGCTGTGGCTTCGATGACCAGGTGTCAGTGGCAGCGGCCCAGCTTCTATGGCCGGGGGGCGGTGCACAAGCCTCAGCGGAATTATGAGCTTAGCACTTGGTTGCGGTGGGAAGCGCTGGTCACCAAGAGTTAGCTTAGTAGTTAAGTTAATAAAGTTATACAATGTTGTATTTTTATGCTAATGTTCCTTGTTGCTGTAATAAATTCAGTTTTCGGGGGGGGCGGGGGAATGTAAGAGGATAGATGTAGCCTTTCAACTGCCCACATTGAGAGGCCGTGACTCCGTTAGGGAGCAGGGCACAATGGAGGCGGGGAAGGCAAGGCAGGGTGGGAGCAGGAGGGCGGGGAAAGGTGGGGGCCGGTCCTGGCAGGCGTTGCCTGGTTGAAAAGGGGGTGTGGCGTGTGCGGCCCCCTTTTCGACCAGGCACCGCCGGCGCAGGTTTTCATGCCCCTCCCACTGCATTTAGCTAGTGGGAGACAATACTTTAAGAACCTGTTGCAGCCCTTGGCCTTGCGCGGTGACCAGCGAAGTGATACCCCCGCATAGGTTACGTAAGGCACGGCCTGAGGGGCCAGCAGCCCCCGGAGCACTGAAGCAGGTGGCTGTGACTGGGCCGGCAGCCCAACAGGTCCGACACAGACCCCTGACGCTTCAATGGCCAAGAGGGTGAGGAAGCACTGAGGCGCTTAGACCAAACGACCCTGAATTCTACAGTCGGATCACCGGGAATGATGCTGTGGCTTCGACAGCCAGGTGTCAGTGGCAGCGGCCCAGCTTCTACAGCCAGGGGGCAGTGCACAAGCATCAGCAGAATTATGAGCTTAGCACTTGGTTGCAGGGGGAAGCGCTGGTCACCATGTTGTATTTTTATGCTAATGTTGCTTGTTGCTGTATTGTATTTATTGCATGTTACTGTATTTATATGGGCTGCAGCCATTTATTTATCCAGCCAATAAAACAGTTATCGAATGTTAAGCTGTGTGAGCCTTTGTAATAAATTCAGTTTTCGGGGGGGGTGGGGGGATGTAAGAGGATAGATGTAGCCTTTCAACTGCCCACATTGTGTGAATTCATGCAGTATATCTCTGAATTCTTGAAGAAAGATATTTCTGTGGAACTCGGACTGTGCTTGCTTCTTTCTGTAGGCTCTGGATCTGAAATTGAAAAGATACAAGATTAGCTTATGCTACCCTGTATTATTGACTATGTGAAAAATAATTGTGCAAAAATGAAAAAAAATCTACTTTTGTGAAGGTTTCCCAGTAGCTAAAGGAATTATTCTTGATTGCCTTATTGGAAAAGCAATTCTATGTAATGAAAACTCAGGGAATGCACTATTAGTATGTCTAGGTAGGGTCACTTAAGAGAACCACATCATGAAAGTAATTGGGTAAAAAGAAGATGGAGGGGCCTATGAGTTGGAGAGAATGTAATATGCTTGTATTTAATATTGTAAACTTAATAATATAAATATTGAAATAGAAAATATAAGTGTATGTAACTCAACATCCTAAAAAACTGTTTAATAGCTATACAGCGGTATATTATTTCATATTAATTCATTATGACATGGGGAGGACAATTTTGAAAGCCAGTTTTTATGGGTGAAATGCTTTTTACTCACATAAATCAGTTTTGAAAATTACCCTCCCACAATGCTGGCACGCTCACTGGTGCCAGCATTGTGGGCACGCTCACTGGTCTACAATGTATATACTTTTACCAACATTGTCAGAAAGCATTCCCAAGGAAGTGTTTAAGTCTGAGGAAGACAATAATGCTTGTGGATTGCATTTTTAAATCTCCATAGGAGATTTTTCTTTAAATTTTTCCCCACAGAAAAAGCAAGTGCAGATACCATGGCTACTTTATAAACTGCATTAGGACTGATGGAAAAGAAAAGAGCTTCAGACTGGATGTATCCATATTATGACTTTAATAAAAGGCAGGACATAAACAGAGTGAATGCTTTCCTCTGCCCTCATTTTACAAAATATATTCCAAATTCACCTATTTATATTGCTTGTTTCAGAAAGTTCTTAGAACTTAATAAGCCACATAACTGAAAGCTGAGTATTATAGCCTTGAATGAAGTTATAACATAGTTTGGAATCATCAGAGCAACATTAATTTGTTTTATATATTGTCTTTTTTAGCTAAACTAAGAGGTAGTCTATTTTAATCTATAGTAAATGAAGGAGCACTAGTGCATAAACTAACAAGCATCTCAAGTAATGACTTTGTACCTGGGCACTGAAATTTACATTTTTAAACTGCATCTTATAGCTTTATAATAACAAGACGATTTCCCTAACCAGACATGTAATGAGGAAAACACTGCTGGTGATTTTTTTTTAACAGTTGGAACTGCATCCCTGGGGTTTCCTTCAATTTAAGCCCTGAAGAGTACAAAGCTGTAGGTTACTGCTGTTCTGACTGTTTTTATTGGGTACAATCATAAATCAGTTTCAGAAAGGAGGATGATCTTAATGGGATTTAAATGAGGCTCACTGAAAAAAAGTATAATGAAAATTGTTTAACAATGTTGTGCAAGTACTAATAAACCATTAATGTCCTGATCTGGAACTTGGTTTATGGGCATCTTACATTCATAGCAGCCATGTGGAAGGCATACCAATAGGCAGTTATAAATATGGACCAAGATTTATAATTTTGCTATAAATTTTGCATGAATAGCACCTGTGGTAAAAAAAAAAAAAAAGGGTGTGGTTAGGGTAAGTTTTTTGCTATTTTAGCACTTTGTGTAGGAGAGAGAGAGAGAGAGAGACACTGTTTGTAAGGGTCTCTTTACCTAGGTGCTTTCAAGCTAGGGTGAGAGTACATTTAGAAATCTCATTTCTGTGTTCCTTTCCTCACTCCAAATCATATCAAATCTTCACTGATCTGTACTGTTCTGTTTGTACATCTGACTGTGCATTTAAACTGGCCCCCAAACCGTAGACCACCACCAAAACCTCACCTCGAGTTATTAGTTGATTCTCCTACAGTGGTATAAATAGTTACCTAATATACATTACATACCATCCCAGAGGTGCTCTCCAATTAAGGAGCAGACTGGGAGGGAACTTTTCTACCCCCCTACTTACCCTCCCTCCCACTCTCTTCCCTGACCTCTTAGAAGGCCCTACCTGATTTTTGTTTTCTTGTTGTAGAACTTACGTTGCCTCCAGCCCCGCCCCTTTTTTTGGGCCTGGCACTTCTGTGCGTAAAGGGATTTTACGTGTGTGGCTGGGCCCCTTTGAATATGTGCGCAGTGCGCACAAGGCCTGGCCACATGTGTAACCCCCATTTTCCCCGCACGCAGGGGATTTAAAATTTAGACGTTAATGCATCCTGATTTAGGATTCCTCATTAAAAGTGGACAAGAACAGATAAAATGTCAGTAGTTAATATCCCTGTGAGACATCCTGAGTTAGAGATTTTCTATTATTATTATTACTCTTATCATAATTTGTATATTGCATACTAGATATACTCAGACACATAATGGACAGTCCCTGTTCTTTGGCGCTTACAATCTACTAGTTAGGACAGATAGACAGGACATAGAAACATTTCAACAGAAAAAGACCGTATGGCCCATCCAGTCTGCCCATCTGTCCAATTAATTTAGCATTATAAATCTTATCATTTCCTTAGAGATCCTCTGTATTTATTCCATGATTTCTTAAATTCAGATACTGTTTTTGCCTCCATTACTTCCACTGGGAGGCTGTTCCATGCATCCATCACCCTCTCTTTAAAGAAACATGTAAAGAAATATTTCTTAAGATTACTCCTGATTCTACTCCCTTTCAATCTCATCTCATGACCTCTCGTTCTATGTCTCTATCATATCTTCCCTATCTTGCCTTTCCTCTAGTGTATACATGTTTAGATCTTTAAGTCTATCTCTATATACTTTAGAACAAAGACCACTGACCATTTTTGTAGCCATTCTCTGGACTGACTCCATCCTGTTCATATACTTTTGAAGGTACAGTCTCCAGAATCGTACACAGTATTCACCTCCCTATTCCTCTCCCTATGCAGCCGAGCTCTTTCTGGCTTTTACCATCACTTTGTCCACCTGTTTGCCACTCTAAGATCATCAGATGCAATTACCCCCAGATACCACACTTCCTTTGTGCTTAGAAGAATATCACCTCCAATACTGTACCTTTCCCTTAAGTTTTTGCATCCTAAATGCATTACTCAGCATTTTTTAAATTAAATCTTAGCTGCCGTTCTATCTCGAGCTTCGCTAGATCCCTCCTTATGTTTTCCACTACTTCCTGCCTGTCCACCCTGTTACAGATTGTGGTATCATCAGCAAAAAGACAAACCTTTCCTAGCAACCGATCTGTCATGTTGCTCACAAAAATGTTGAAAATAACTGGTCCAAAGACTAATCCCTGAGTCAGATCGCTAATAATATGCCCCTACTCAGAGAACACTCCGTTTACCACTACCCTCTATCACCTCCCACTCAGCCAGTTTCTAACCCAGTCAGTCACTCTAGGATCCATACTAAGGGTTCACAATTTATTTATGTCTTCCTTGTGGAACCACGTCAAAGACTTTGCTGAAATCCACGCACACAAATATCTTGCGCTCTCCCTTGATCCAATATTGTCTGGTCACCCAATCAAAGAAATTGATCCAATTCATCTGACAAGATTTACCACTGGTAACATCATGCTTGCAATCCATTGGATTCAAAAACTTATACCATCCTTTGTTTTAGCAGAAATTCCATTAGTTTGCTCGCCACAGAGGTCAGACTAACTGGTCTATAGTTCCCAGCCACCTCCTTGCTTCTACTTTGATGAATAGGAACCACATCCACCTCTTTCCAGGCCTCCAGAACTACTCCATCCATACTCTAAAGTAGCATTGAAAATGTCAGCTAGCTCAGCTGCCAGGATATCTCTGGGTTCCCTTAGTACCCTTGTATGGATCCCATCTGGCCCCATCGCCTTATCTACTTTAAGTTCAGTTAGCTCCTCACGAACACACTGTTCTGAAAATCGATTAAGGTTTACCTTACGTCCAATCTTATTTGTGTTACTTTTATGTGGTCCTGCTCCAGGCCCTTCCACAGTGAACACCAAGCAGAAATATTTGTTAAGCAATTTTACTCTTTCCTCATCAGCCTCTACATATCCCTCCCTTTCGCCTTGGAGTCTCACAATGCCACTTTTGCACAGCAAAAAAACAAATAATACTCTTTTCATAATCAATTATTAGGGGTGTGCATACAAAAAAATATATTTTATGTGATGTAATTTCTTTTTCCCCTTCATTTCATTAATTTCACTTCACAATTGATGTTGTTTCTGTCATTTCCATTAAAGTCAGTGGGGGGAAGTATTGCAATGCACCCTATTTTTTTGACCATGGGATTGGGATTTTTCATCCACTTTTTACAAACTTTGCAGGCACACAGCAGCATCAGCAGCTGTTGCACCCGCCTCCCCCCAAGGCTGTATGGTTGTTTATTATAACTTTCACTCTTATGAACTGACAAGTTGTTTCAAGAAGATGGATCGGCCTTTCAGAGTTAAATAAACCATGGAGTGGTTTCAGTTACTAATAAAGAAAACAAGGAATTAAGTGTATATAACTCTTGGGATATTTCATGCTTCATCTCTGACATGCTACCTAGAAAAGACACAAAGTGTAAATTTAAAAGTATTAACAAAACTCTGTTTGGCTTTCCACCAAGGAGGAAGATTCCCTGAGCATTATATTCACTCTCAATAGACTGAAAACAGTTTGGGCGAATCAAACCAATTTTTGGGAAGATCCTTTAAAAAAAGAAATCAAAATGGTACCTGTCACCCTATATTCATCCAATTATACAAATTTTGCAGACTGGAGCAGTCTGGGAACAGCTGTTACACTAGCATAAGAATTCATATGTGCTTTATAAAGAGGCTTATTTACTAAAGGTTGTCTCCCATTTTGTGTCTCTTGGAAATTAAGAGCCTCACTTATTAAAGCTTTATCACTATTTTCTATCTGGGGGGGGGGGGGGAAGGGTTAGTAAATAAGGTTCTACATTCTTGAATTTATTTAAGTACTTTTTTTTTTTTTTTTTTTTTTTTACTGTAATGGGTCATCAGATGAACTAGTCTGATAGCTATTAGAGAACATTAGCTCAGGGTTATTATTAGTTTGATGTCAATCTGATGACAATGTTCAGGAAGGACGGTACACTGTGAGCTGTTGGCCACCTCTGTCAACTCTAACAGATCAAATTCAATTACTGTCAGAGTACATTAAACCAAAAACATCACAGTCTGGTTTAGATTGTATTTTTCTGGAATTTTTGGAAAAGAAAAGAAAAAGGAAGAATACCTTTGACTCCCGTATTGAAGTTTACTAGTAGAATGATTCTGCCTAAATAAATCAGAAGTGAATCAAATTTTGAACATTACTGTAATAAAGCTGCATAATAAAGGATGACACGTTTAAAAAATAAACAAAACACACATGACCAGCTTTACCAAAGAGAGGAGGGGCTGCTCCAATGAGTACAAAAAAACTTTGCAAAAATCAAGACCATCAAGACTATCTCACTTTGAGAAATAATGAATATCTGGCAAGGTTTCATTCTTGAGATGGTTCCAATCTATTCATGTATCTGGTGCTCCATAAAACTTTGCACAAAGGAGTCTGTGCTTAGTGTGCACTTGTAATAACAAACCATGCACAGGCTCTGTCCAACAGAGGTGCCAGAGAATGTTAGTAGATATATGTTAAAATCAGTGCATAAGTAATGAGAGAACAAAGTAACTCATGACAACTGCCCTACCACCATGTAAATTACTAAACAGATTCCCTATCCTACTAACCTTTTGTCCCCCTCCTCAGTTGAGATGTATACAAACATCACCCTAGATTCATATGACCCTATTAAGTTCTTCCAATCATCTGTCATACCAAAATATATATCTTACAAAGTATATGTAATATCAAAATGTATCTTAGACCAATATGTGTTACACCATAATGTAAGGACCTAAAGGCCAAATATTACTTTTGTAACTCATTGTGATCTTCACTTGGAACGACAATATCAATATAAATAAAAATGTAAATGTTTGTTCAAAATCTTAAAACTCTGAAAGTTCTTCACCGATTGCTTTGAAATTTTGACACAACGTTACATTCGAATACGCGCGTGTTTTTATATACCTATATCATATAGATGTCACACCTGTGACAGGTAAAACCATGCTTTTTTGGAAAAACAGCACCATCTGTTGGACATTAAAGCAACACACGCTATCTACAATATAAGTGGGCTCTGACTGACAGACCGCAAATGCGCAGTAGAGAGCAGCTCTACCGCGCATGTGCGGACCATAGAGCTCTGCGCTCGTGCTGGGTGTCACAGAGGGGAGGAGGAAAGGGCAGACGAGTCGCCGCTCCGAGAAACGGCTTAGCCCATTCTTCTGCCACTGGGGAAGGGTGGAGGGAGTAGGGACTACCGGACAGTTACACACAGGAGGAGGAAAGGGTAGAAGAGTCACCGAGCCAGTCCATCCACCGCCAGGGAAGGGCGGGAGGGAGTTGGGATGGCCGCGCATGTGCGGACCATAGAACTCTGTGCTACATGCTGGGTGTCACAGAGGGGAGGAGGAAAGGGCAGATGAGTCGCCGCTCCGAGAAACGGCTCAGCCCATTCCTCCGCCGCTGGGGAAGGGAGTAGGGAATGCCAGACAGTTACACACAGGAGGAGGAAAGGGTAGAAGAGTCGCCGAGCCAGTCCGTCCACCGCTGGGGAAGGGGGGGAGGGAGTTGGGATGGCCGGAGCAGAGCAAATGCGCATTGTGAAATTAAACATATTAGAAACGTGCGCTTTCTCTTTTCTTTCTTTTCCATTTAACCAGACTGAGCCACAGCAATGCGTGGCCGGGTACAGCTAGTATAAAATAACTAAATAAAATAAAATAAATAAAATAAAGGAGCATAACATGCAATTTAGGATTCTGTAAGTATGAGGGCAAATAGTGTGTTATATACTCCTCTATGTGCTATCTAGCACACATTTACTAAGGCCTAAAATTCAACAACTGCCTCAGACCAAGTCTTAACGTTTGAGTAGGATATGAATGCAGAAAATTTTCAGTTTGGCTTATGCTTTTCTTTTGAACTTTTCTCTTGGGAGCATCTTTTCAATTTGCTTCATTTGCTTTAATAGTTTATGCATGTAAATGCTGATTCACGTGCATACAACCTAACCTCAAACATATCCATGAGACCCTATATATGCACATATATGAGTCCATACAGATATGATTAAGTATTTTGGAACCTGCACAGAGCAGTCTGCACAGGTTTTATGGTTTAAAACTGTTTATTGACAAAGGAGAAAAAAACGCCAGATATACATTTTACACTGAAGCATATCTAACAACATTAAAAAAAAAGTTTTGCAAACTCATTTTTTTTAAAATTTTCTTTTTATTTGATTTTCATCATTTCTACAGAAAACGAATGTTTACAGAATAAGACAAGAAATAATAAGAATTTTAACAATAATACATTATTTTTAACCAATCTGTAATCATACCATAACTTACATTTATAGGTAATTATGAAACCAAAATGTAAATGGAGCAGTCTTCCAAGAAAAAAGAAATTCATTCCAAACCAACTCATACTGTGTAGTTACCCCCATGCATACTAATTCAAAACCAACCCTCGGTGGAGGACATTTAGGAATGAGTATCCAAATATAAACACAGTTGTTCTGGATCATTAAAGACATATCTTGAATTTTGATAAACAATTAAACATCTACAAGGAAAATGTAGTGTAAATTTTGCTCCCCTTGATATGACCTCCCCTCTCATCATAATACATTTTTTCCTCCTAAGTTGTGTATTTCGTGCTAGATCCGGAAATACACGGACCTGTTGACATCCTCCGTCATCCTCCGTCATCTCTCCCACTTCATCTCCATGTTCAAACGGACCTTCCAGGACCCCGGCTGACAGGCAGTTGCGGGTCATCAGCCCCTCCATCTCCGTCAAGGTTTGCATTCACTCACTGAATTCACGGTAGAATTCAGGAAACTAGCCACAGAACTGGGATGGCAAGAGGACTGCCTTTGGGCAATCTATCTGGATGGCTTATCTCCTGCCCTCAAGGACGAGCTGGCCTCTCACGAGATTCTCACATCTCTAGATGATATCATCTCCTTGGTTGGTAGGATCGATCACCGTGTATGTCAATGTCATCAGGATGTAAAGGTCTCTAGGCCTTCTGCCGATTGCCCAGTTTGTGCTACCAGTCTTCAATTAAAGGCCTTACTGGCGCCTCCTCCATCATCTGAGGAGCCAATGCAGATAAACCGTGGGCCAGCCATCTATTGCTCCTACTATGTGACAGGGGCCAACCAATGGCACCGGTAGCCCACTTGACATAGTAAGGGCAAAGGCTATCAGCACCATTTTGAATATCGGTAGCCGACAGCCCAAGTGCAGGAGATCACTGCAGGATCCCCGCAGGACCACCAGGGACTTCTGGCAAGTCTTGGGGGGTCAGGAGGGTGGGGGGGTGGGGGGGTGGTAGTTAATTAAATTTAAAGGGTTGGGATGGGGGTTTTTTGGGAAACGAATACATATGTAACTAATGAACGGATTGGGGTCCCCCGAGAACGGATGCAACGGATTTGGGTCCCGACGAATACGAATATCGAATGGGACGAATCCGTCCCTGCTGCACATCCCTAGTGAGCAGGGCCGGTCTCGGCCCTAGCTCGGCTGGGGCACACAACATGATTTAAGTATGGTGATGTGTTTTTATTTCTCAAACTTTAATTCCCTTTTTTATGATAAGCCTGTGAGAATAATTCCAAACAGCCAGATTTACACAAAAAAAGCGTAAAGGTTTCTTTTCTTTAAGACAAGTTTCTTTATCATTAGCAGCTTCATTCATGCATAGATATCCTTTTAAATGTGGTAATCAAATTTAATAATGATTGTTATATTTTTTTTGCTCTGGAACAACTCTGGAACTTTTTTGGACTCTTAAAGATTAGTATCTAGATCTACCTCTGTTCCTATTGAGAGTCACTGAGGAATCCTATGTAATTAAGCAGCGTGCATGATAATTAGCTTCTTTAAATATTGCTTCAGTCTCCCATTTAAGTTTTTCACTTTCCCCTCTTCTTTTTGTTGGAATTAATTTTGGAACAATGTCCACGATATTGTATTTCCTCTTTTTTTTAATTCCCTTTAATTATATGTATTTGCTCCAAGTGTCACAACCCAAGGTCATTTTTGCTTTGTTGAATCATTTACATTTTCCAAAAATAAATAATTAATATAAAAAAAATGGATACTGTATGTGGATTCCTAACATAAATGTATGCATGGACAGGCTCCACACTAAAATTTGCTGTGTATTTTATAAAAGTAAAGCATAAACCTTATGTATGTTAAACCCACCCCTTTATACACTTAATTATAAAGTCATTAGGTGCAAATGAGGGTATGTAATTGCAGATCTCATAGCCTTTCTTCCTATCTGCACCAAGTCTGGAGGAAAAGGACCTTTATTTGGGAAGCCTAACTTCCAGACATGGGAGGTGGACCTTCTTGGCAGAGAAGTCATGAAAGTCCAGAGCATTCTGTATGGAAGGAGTCTGGAAAAGTAGGATCATACAAAAATGCACAGATCAGGGAGAAAAACTATCATAAACTTAATATAATCTTCTACAACAGCAACAGAAATGTACAAGACCTCAGTTAAAACTGGTAAGACCTTAGACACAAGGTCAAGGAGAAACCGGCAAGAATGAAGGCAAAGGGAGCCACTAGGAGTGGAGGAGTAGTCTAGTGGATAGAGTGGCAGCCTGTGAACCAGGGAGACCAGAGTTGAGCTCCCACTGTTACTCCTTATGATGTTTGGCAAGTGACTTTGCCCTCTGCTGCCTCAGGTCCAAACAGACTGTAAGCCTTCTGGGGATAGGATATATATATATACCGGTAATCATAGGTCCCCTGTCTTTCCTTTTTTTTTTTGCCTTTTTTATGAAAACAATATAAAGACTTTTTATTCAAAAACGACTGATCAACTATAAAAACAGCCAAAGGCATGTATCTGAATTTCAACCTGATGTGTTTCTGTCCGTGCCATGACTTAACCTTTGTTTGCCCGACACAACCCATGTTTCAGAAGACCTGCTTCCTCATGGGCTTAAAAGGGCAGTTTGTCTATATTTGTCTTGGTTGTATTGAATGTAAGGCAATGACAAAGTCTGATTACAAACAAAGGTTAAGTCGTGGCATGGGCAGAAACACATCAGGCTGAAATTCAAATAAGTGTCTTTGACTGTTTTTATAGTTGATCAATATTTTTTGAATAAAACATCTTTCTATTTTTTTAATAAAAAGCAAAAAAACAGAAACACAGGGGACTTATGTGTTGTGCTGCAGATGGGAGGGAGCACCAGGAGGTGCTCCTCAGCGTAGGACAAGAGATGTGTGCCCTTGCGATGAAACGTCCTTACCCTGAGCCTCGATCGGACCTGCACGCTTCCTTGAGACCACCAACGCAATGGTGGTCTCTGAATGGTCCTCTGACCATTCCAAGCCCTTTCAGACTGCCGCTAGGGAGCGGCGGGAAGCAGCAGGCCAGTCAGAGGACAAGGCAGACGAAGACATCGGGCATGGCAAGGCAGATGAAGACATCGGATGTGGCAAGGCAGATGAAGACTCAGGACGTTGCAGGATAGGCGAAGACTCAGGACGTTGCAGGACAGATGAAGACTCAGAGCATTGCAGGGCAGATGAAGACTCAAGGCATGGCAATGTACAGACAGGCAAGGCATGGCAAGACAGGCATGGCAAGACAAGGCATGGCATGGCAAGGCAAGACTAAAACCATTGGTTAAAAGTCCGGAACCTTCAGGCAGACGATGTCCATTCTGGTGCCCTACTCAGCCCAGCCGGGCAGAGTTGCGGACCACACAAGAAGGCATCAGAGCCATGGAAATCCAAGGACAGGAACGGGCAGGCGGCCAGATCCCTCGCACGCCCTACCCAGTCCAGCCGAACTGGTTGCGGACCACACTGAAGGATAGGACCTGTCCAGGGTAGAAAGACATCAGGCAAGAACATCAAGGCAAGGCAGACATCAGGCTTACAGACATCAAGACAGACTCAGGAACAAGGCAGGCCAGACAAGACGTGAGAAGACTCTATGGCTCCGTTGGATGGAATAACCCTCCAGCACCCTAAACAGTCCAGCTGGACTGGTCGCTGACCACTGGGCCACAATGTGCCCTACTCAACCTAGCCAGGCTGGTCGCGGACCACGAGAGATGATTCAGCGGAGCTGAAGACATCAGGAAACATACAGGCATCAGGACATCAGGAAAAAGACGGGCATCAGGACATCAGGAACAGGCGGACAACTGGACATCAGGAAAAGGCAAACAACTGGGCTTCAGGAACATCAAGGAAATGCAGAGGCTGGAACATGGATGAAGACAGGGATCCCACAAAGAACAGAGTGCCTAGGAGAAGAAGCAGACGTGGAGTTCTAAGGAGGACAAACTCCTTGCGAAGGCAATGAAGGAATGACGACGGAAGCCTTTTGTAGGCTGAAGCAGGAAACACCCAGGGAGGAGTCAGAAGAGGACCACACCTGCACTGGCCCTTTAAAGCAGGCAGAGAGGCACAGCCCCATGCCTAAGGAAGAGGAAGCAGGACTGCAGGACCACGGACAGCGGCCCTGCTGAAATGCTGC
Source organism: Rhinatrema bivittatum (assembly GCF_901001135.1). NCBI lineage: Eukaryota > Metazoa > Chordata > Amphibia > Gymnophiona > Rhinatrematidae > Rhinatrema > Rhinatrema bivittatum. The sequence continues at coordinate 612,121,453 of NC_042615.1, read as the reverse complement.
AGACTACAGGAGAAGAACTAGGCCTCAAGCAGGTCCTGGGATGATAGGCGGCCTCCCTGCCGCAGAGAGTGGAACTGCTGGTGGCTCCCGCCATAGGAGAGCCCGGGATGCAGGCCCTCTTCCCTGGGGGACCGGAGGTAAGACTGGTGGCCTCCAGGCCACATGGGAATCAGCAGCGTGGCTCCGGCTGTGCAGGGAGAAAGCTGGCGGCTTCCGGGCCGCAAAAAATGCAGCAGCACGGCACCAGCCACGAGGGACTGCGTGAGCGGCCTCCAGGCCACACAGGATAATGCAGTGTAGCTCCGGCTGCGGGAGGGAGCCCCGGCACGGCTCCTGCCATGCCGGAAGGATGACGACAGGGGTCAGGCCAGCTGGCCTGAGAGAAGGTGAGAGCCTTCTCACGGCGCTTCCGCGAGCAGGATCACAACACTATGATTATATATTCAATGGATGCTGTATCACTTGAGTGGTATCTTAAAGCAAAGTTTCTATAATAAAGCTTTTTTGAGTTTATCCACAATCAGTGAAGCTCAAAACACAGCAACCATTTTGTGTACGAGGTCCCTTCTTTGTTGAAAATTCAACTAACAAAGCTTCCTGTATGTATGGTTGTCTTATTTGCTTGTTAACATATACCATACAATAATCAGTTGTGATTCTTGATATTTATTTTAAAGCAAGAGAGAGGCATGGGAAGGATAAGGTAAAGAGGTTATGGAGGGATTGTTTGAAAAGGATTGTTTGATGAGGGGATAAAGAAAATGGGGTATGTGATTGGGGGATTGTGGAAAAGGTGATTAGATTTTGATAGAAAAGTTGGAGGGATTTTGGGAAAGGACTGGGTAATGGGATGAGTTATGGAGGTGCTGGGGGAAGCTGTCTAAGAAGAGACTGAAGAGATAGGGTGTATGTTATAGAGCAAATGGGGAAATAGGGTTTGTGTGAAAGAGATACTGGAGAAGGGTAGATGAGAATGTGTGTGTATATGGGCAGATGATATGGGGATCAATAAAAGAACTGGGCTGGAAAGAGGAAAAAGAGAGAGAGAGAACATGGTGGAAAGGATGAAAGAAATAGAGAGGATAGGGACCTGAAGCTGGAATGTTGGTAGGAGTAGGGCTGGAGCCAGGGGATGGACACTTTCCTCTCCATTCTTCAAATTTATCTCTACCCTACTCTCCATGATCTCAAGACTTCCTTCCCTCTCTTCCTGTTATCCTCCCTCCTCTCCCCCTTCTTGATTTTTACTCTTTCCTTTTCCTCTACCCATCTTTGTTCTTTTCTATCTCTACTTCCCATCTCAATCCTCTCTCCTCCTCCTCCCTCCTCCTTCTCCTCTTCCTCCTCATCCCCAGCCATTCCTCTCATTCCTCCTTTTTCCAATCTCAATCTTCTCTCTTTCTTTTTCTCTTCTACCTCCATTCCTGATAATCTCTTTTTCTCATTTACCCATCCCTGATCCTATTTCTTCCTCTCCATTCCTGATCCTTCCCTTCCCTTCTCATCTCATTCTCTTTCTTCTTCCCTAAATCTCCCATCTGGCTACTCCTTCTGTGCCTGTATCCTCCTCCTTCCCTTATTTCTCTATCCCTCCTGCCAAAATCCCCTTTCTCATTTCCCTCATCTGAGATCCTTTGATCTCTTCTGAGATCTCTTCTCTCCCTATTCCTAGATCCCTTCCCCTCCTTTCTCCCAAGCTGCAATAATTAAGGTCCATTTCCCTCTAATAAAATACCAAATAAATTAACTGCACATAGACATTTCAGAAAATTACCATTTTTGAAAAGAAGAAAAAATGTTAATATGCAAATATATACAAAATTATACGGCGAAATTGTGAGTACACAGCGGGTTAGAAACAGGGTAACTGTGGCCGCGCTTTACTGTATCGGCCTGTTAGAGAATAGCCACTGCCATTAGCAATGGTAACATGGAATAGACTTAGTTTTTGGGTGCTTGCCAGGTTCTTATTGCCTGGATTGGCCACTGTTGGAAACAGGATGCTGGGCTTGATGGACCCTTAGTCTGACCCAGTATGGCATTTTCTTATGTTCTTATGTTCTTATACATTTTTGCCATATGATCAACAAGAATTTTGAAAAATCTGCCATATAATTTTTTAACTCTGCCACAGGTAACCAGGGGGTGCTGCTTATATTTCTATATATCAAGTCATATCTGTTACCTCTGAGACTCCTCCTCAGCTACTAGAAGCAGCTTGAAAACTGCCCTTCTTCCATGAAAGTGGTATCTCTAGTGTCTCCTATTCTTTCTATTTTCAATAATCTTATATAATATGAAAATATTTTGAAATGTTCAAGACACTGATTCCTTCCAACATATATACTATTTTACTGGAATTTCTTATGTTAAATAGACATGTTTATTTGCCATTGATTCATATGATTTTAGCATTTTATTTAAAGGGTGTGATAAGGGTTAATTCATTCTTGGCTCAGTGCCTTTACTCTTTAATAACAGGGATTTATTCATTTGAAAAAAATGTGAAAATTGTGACGAATGAGGTCAGTTTGGTTTGTTCTGGTTGTGGATATTTTCATTTATTTTAAATATAAATGGCTGCTTCAAATCCTTCTATCCTTCTCCCGCCCCTCAGCAAAGACTCGGGTCTGGGTTAAGCTCAACCGGTGCCTGTCCAGTCCCCTTTTTTCCCCCTCTTGTTAGTAAAAAACAGCTTCAGGGCTTAAGTCTACCCAACCACAATATAATGGGATATGCCATGCCTAGCTGCGGCCTCCCAGGGCCCTCCAGCCCTTCCTCATAGAACTAGCTGGTGCCAGGGTCAAGGACCTCCCTGGTCCTCACTTACTCCTTCCGTTGAGGGGAAATCACCAAGAAAGGGGAATGAGTGATACCCATAGGTCCTACCCCTAAGAAGTTCTTTTAAAAATGATGCTGGCCATACCTGAGACAAGCATCACAATGATGTCACTTTGGTGCCATTTTTATACAACTGGTACCATTTTAAAAGGTGCCAAAGCTGGTTTTACTAGTTAGGAAGGGGCTGGAAGGTCTCAGGGAGGTCCATTGCAATTTTTTTTTGTTATGGGTTTTAGGGGGAGTTTAATATTTTTGTGCATTGGGAAATGAATCCAAAAATAATTTTAAAAATTCCCAAATGAACCAAAATAAAATTTGGCCTGCACATTCCTCTTTATCAATGGAGTATAAGTCTGTAAAATCTTGATCCTGTTGCGCTCGGGGGTGGAGCCTTGACCTGTGGCAGTGGAGATATGCCTCCTGGAAGGCAACTGCCACAAGGGGGTGGAGCACAGAAGGAGACAGAGGCTAGAGAAAGCTTCACCACTGGAAGCCCGAGGTCGACCCAGGAGGAGCCAGTAGGGACCTGGGCCGCTTGGACTTTGGTGGGCCTCGCAGGGTCTCCTGAGAGAGTGAAAGTCTGGCATGCCCACAGATAGGAGGAGAGCATGGTCAGGTTCGAGACTGGAGGTCAGATGGAGCAAGGAGGACCAGAACAGCATAGGAGATGACAAGGCTAGGAACAAAGCCAGAATCTGGAGGCGTGGTCAAGCAGGCAGATGTCAGTGTCCAGGAGTCAGTCCAAGGAGTGGACAACAAAGCTGAGGTCGGGTACCGGAAGTCAAACGAGGTCACATGCAGGCTGAGGTCAAGAGGCAGGCAGCAGGCAGTAGAGATGTGGTTCATTTATCATGAATTAGGCAATTTCAGCCGACGGTCCGAGTGCAGGAGGTCGCTCTCGGACCCCCGCTGGACTTTTGGCAAGTCTTGTGGGGGTGAGGAGGTCCCCCAAGACTTGCCAAAAGTCCCTGGTGGTCCATCGGGGATCCGGGAGCGACCTCCTGCACTCGGACCATCAGCTGCCAGTAATCAAAATGGCGCCGATAACCTTTGCCCATACTATGTCACAGGGGCTACCGGTGCCATTGGTCAGCCCCTGTCACATGTTAGTAGCACAAGATGGCGCTGATGGCCATGTGACAGGGGCGGACCAATGGCACCGGTAGCCCCTGTGACATAGTAGGTCAAAGACTATCGGTGCCATTTTGATCAAGGCAGGCCAGACAGCCCAACAGCACGGAGGGAGAAATCCCTAGCGGGACCCCGCTGGATCACCAGGGATGTTAGTAAGTCTTGGGGAGGGATCGGGATATGGGGGGGGGGGATTGTATTTAATGTATTAAAGTGAATTTTAATGCTTGGGGTGGGTTTTTTTAGCTTCGTTTTCCCGCATCGTTTTTTGGGCCAGTTTCATTTTTCCCCGTTTAGTTTTTGTTTGTTTTTCCAAAAAACTAACCGAGGAAAAACGAACTTTACCCTGAAGCGTCTGACTCAAAAAACAACCCGGTAGAAAAAAACAAATCTCATCTCTAGCAGACAGACGAGTCGAGTAACAGGCTGGAATCAGGAGGCAGACAGCAGACAGGCAGGTCGAGGAACGGACTGGAGTCAGAAGGCAGGCAGGTCAAGTAGCAAACCGAGGTCAGTACCAGAGAGTCAGTCCGGAGGTACTACCTGGGGAGACGAACAGATGAACAGGAACAGGAGGACACTGGAACTGGGAAGCAGGAACAAGGCAGGAACAGAAATGGAACAGAAGGATCCTGGAACGAGACTTGGAACAAGACTGGAACAGGTACAAGCACGGAGACAATCTAGCAACCAACCCGATTATCAAGGCAAGGAAGTGCAGGCAGGGACTTCCTTATAATGGGGAATCAATCAGGGTGCGCCTCGGAGCTAATACCCACCCTTGGCCCTACAAGAGGCCGGGCAGTCTGTGCGCCTGTATGGGCATGGCCAGCAGCGCCGAAGAAGCCGAGCTCCGGCATGAGGCCTGGTTCGCAGTAGAAGGCCCGGCGACTGCCGCCGTGGGACGCCGGGACCTGGAAGTACTGGCAGCTGCCACTAGGGAGGCAGACCCAGGACCTGCCGTGGAACCATGAAGGTGAGCAGGCCCTTGCGTGGGTCGGGAGCGAATGGGGCACGTAACAATACCCCCCCTTCTAGGCCTCCCTCTACGCGGCCATGGCTTTTCAGGATGAGCCCTATGAAAGGCTTTCAGGAGCTCTTTATCAAGAATATTATGGGAGGGTTTCCACGAATTCTCCTTGGCCCCATAACTTTCCCATGCTAAGAGGTATTCCCATTTTCCTTGATGCCACTAGGCGATCGAACAGTTCACTGATGAGGGGCAATGGGTATCGGTCCTTGTGAGGTTATGGCAGCCTACGCCCCTGTAATCTTTACAGGGGCGTAGGCTGCCATTTTTCTTCTTGACGAAGAAAAACCCTGCACCAGCAGGGGAGTCGGACGGACGGATGAACCCTTTCTCTAGGTTCTCTTTAATATACTCTGACATAGCCTAAGTCTCAGGTTGAGACAACGGGAATGTCCTGCCTTTGGGAGGTGTAGTGCCCAGCAGGAGTTCAATAGGACAGTTGAACTTGCAAAGCAGAGGTAGGGTGTCCACTTTCTGTTTTGAAAAAACATCGTTGAAATCCGAATACTACGGAGGCAAACCAGGTAAGGTATCAGACCTCAGGACAGGAACAACTGGAGATACAGAATGCAAACAAGTCTCTTGGCATTTGGAGCCCCACTGCACCAACTGCAGGGTTTGCCAGTCATACTGTGAGCCTGGAGCCAGGGCAGACCCAAGATAATCTGGTGCGTTGATTGCCTCAGTACGTAGAAAGACATCTCCTCTTCATGGAGGGTACCCACGGTAAGAAGGACAGGGACTATCTGGTGAGTAATGAGTCCAGGAAGATGATCCCCCCTGAATAGAGGCAATGCGGAGACTCACCTCCAATGGTAGGAGAGGAATGTTCAAAAGTTTGATGATGTCGTCCATCTGGAAGCTGCCACTAGCTCCGGTATCAACAAGAGTGGTGGAGGCGAAGGTGTGGGCCTTCATGCCCAGAGAAACAGGAAGCAACAGCTGAGGGCCAGTAACAGTTGCGTCCAAGCTCGGGACCCCCGCCGGGCTCAGGCGTTGCAGTTTCCTGGACGCAGCAGGCAAGACTGAAGACGATGTCCAGAAGTGCCACAGTAAAGGCAGACACCCTCCATACGCTGACGTAGCTGTTCCATAGGCAAGAGACGTCCACGGTTTACCTCCATAGGTTCCACCACAGAGGACAGTGGTGGAGCTGAATTCTTCACTGAAGGGTTGGAGGTACTTGTGGGACGTACAATAGGAGAGTGTGGAGCCTTTATTTCTAGGCGTTTTGCCAGAGACGATGATCAATCCTTCCAGCCAGGGAAATCATGTCCTCTAGAGACGTGGGAGTCTCACGGTCATTTATGAGAGCACAGGAAAGACCATCTAAGAAGATGGCTTGTAGACAATCTTCTTGCCACCCAAGCTCTGTAACTAGTATCCAAAACTCCACCGTGTACTCTGAGAGGGATTTTGCCCCTTGACGGAGGTGGAGTAAGTTGTGGTTTTCCACGGCTTGGAGGCCTGGATTTCCAAAGGTCTGCTTGAAGAGAGCAATGAATTTGGATAACTGGGAGAGAATGGGATCAGAACGTTCCCATAAGGGTGAGGCCCACGCAAGGGCCTTCCCTTCCAGATGAGGCAGAATGAAGGTCACCTTAGTGATTTCCTTCAAAAACAGCGAGGGATGCAGTGCAAACTGAATAAAGCACTGATTAAGAAAGCCACGACAGGAGCGTGGGCCCCCATTGTATTGAGGAGGTGCAGGAATTGCCAAGGATGCTTTGGGAAGCATGGAGGCCGAGAGGCCCACAAGATTGGCCAAAGCTGTGTCTTGTAGCTGGCAATGAAGCCAGCATTTCCAAGGCTTGGTGATGTTGCTTATCTGTGGCGGCCAAACCCGGTAAGGCCCTGGAGGCGGGAAACTCTGCCAAGTCCATGGCCTTGACAACCTGTTGTACTCAGGGGTGGACCATTGTCCTGTGACAGTGGAGATACGACTCCTGGTAGGGACCAGAAGGCAACTGCCCCCAGGGGGCAGAGCACGGAAGGAGACAGAGGCTAGAGAAAGCTTCACCACTGGAAGCCCGAGGTCCCCCCAGGAGGAGCCCGTAGGGACCCAGTCCGCTTGGACTTAGGTAGGCCTCACAGGGTCTCCTGAGAGAGTGAAAGTCCAGCATGCCCACAGACAGGAGGAGAGCACGATCAGGTTCGAGATTGGAGGTCAGATGGAGCAAGGAGGACCAGAACAGCGTAGGAGATGACAAGGCTAGGAACAAAGCCAGAATCTGGAGGCGTGGTCAAGCAGGCAGAGGTCAGTGTCCCGGATTCAGTCCGAGGAGTGGTCAACAAAGTTGAGGTCGGGTACCGAAGGTCAGACGAGGTCATAGGCAGGCTGAGGTCAAGAGGCAGGCAGCAGGCAGACGAGTCAAGTAACAGGCAGGAATCAGGAGACAGGCAGCAGACAGACAGGTTAAGGAACGGATTGGAGTCAGAAGTCAGGTAGCAGGCAGGCAGGTCGAGGAACGGACCAGGTTTAGAAGGCAGGCAGGCAAGCAGGCAGGTGGAGTAGCAAACCGAGGTCAGTACCAGAGAGTCAGTCCGGAGGTACTACCTGGAGAGACCAACAGATGAACAGGAACAGGATAACACTGGAACTGGTAAGCAGGAACAAGGCAGGAAGAGAACTGGAACAGAAGGATCCTGGAACGAGACTTGGAACAAGACAGGAACAGGTACAAGCGCGGAGACAATCTAGCAACTGACCCAATAGTTAAGGCAAGGAAGTACAGGCAGGGACTTCCTTATAATGGGGAATCAATCAGGTCGCGCTGCGGAGCTAAGACCCGCCCTTGGCCCTACAAGAGTCCGGGCGGTCTGCGTTTGTGCAAGTATGGGCGTGGCAAGCAGCACCGAAGATGCCGAGCTCAGGCGTGAGGCCTGGTTCGCAATAGAAGGCCCGGTGACCACCGCCGCGGGACGCCGGGACCTGGAAGTACTGGCAGCTGCTGCTAGGGAGGCTGACCCGGGACCTGCCGTGGAACCATGAAGGTGAGCAGGCCCGTGCATGGGACGGGAGCGAACGGGGCACATAACAGATCCTCTGCCTTTAATCTAGACATACACAATATCACAGCGGGATGAAGAAAACATCAGAAAAGGTATAATGAGATTCATACATATTGAAATAAGCTTGATAGTGTTTAGGCCAATTCAGAGCTATGGGCATCCTAAAACCTCATGCAAAAAGAATTAATGCTGAACTGCCAAGACTTCATCCCCTCGAACACTCATTTTTCTCAAAGATAGGATGTGATTCTTTTTCTTTTTGGTGACTGTTTTTCATTCACCAATGTTTCCAAATTTCAAATGTGGGTAAATTTAGCATGATTTTTATTTTGTATTCCTTCCAGCCAAAAACTAGATAAGCAATATACTTATTTTTGTTGCAGAATCTATCATTTTTCTTATTAGCTCTTCATTTTTCTAGCTTTACCTCTCTTGAGCTGTTTTCTCTTTTCTCCAACTGACACAGAGCATTCTTTGATTTTAACATTATGAAAGCTCACCTGTCTCCAAAATCTGTTGAACAAGTGGGCCCAGCAAAACCTCTCTCTACTCCTAGAGAGCGTCATCTGGCCAAATGACTTTTTCCATGTTAAGTTGAGCTAATTGCACACACACTTTTCTGTAAATAGTGTTGCATCAACACCACTCCCATAAGAACGCTTGGCAACTATAAGCAATCATTCCCTATCTCTAACCCCTTCTTCAGTTAAAACTGTACAAAGGGTCTTCTTTAGCATTTCTACTTTTTTCCCTCATCTCTCTTCATACAATTTTCTTCTCACCACCTCCGGCCTTCCTTCTTCCAGTGACATACCTGAAAGTGTCTTGTCGTAAAGTGAAGTGATCAGACTTTTTTCAAGTATGCCAGGGAAAGAAGGTAAGGAAGCCCTGGAATGACCTGCACAAAGCAGCACTTACAGCCTGAAACAGCAGTGATATGGCTGCATTGCGCTTATTAGAAAGCATGGGTTAACCTGCATGGAGAAGCAATTACAATCCTCAAAGACACATGGGCAACGAGGAGGAGTGGGTTTCAGGTTCCATATGGGAATCTGTATGTGCATTCACCTGACACGGGCAAATCTCTACTAGGCAGACTGGATGGTCCATTTTGGTCTTTATTTGCCTTCATTTGTTATATTACTAAGCAAGGGGCTCATTCACTAAGCCTTGGTATTTTTCCCTGCATGCTAATCAGCTCATTATAATTTGTGTGTTGCTGGGGATGAAATAACGCAAAGTATTTCAAACACCTCACATTATCCCTGCCTTAAGGCCATTTTCCACACAATAACCACCATGTATTGCACAGTAAATGGCCTAATCAGCTGAGTGAATGAGCCCCTTAGTTTGAATTTTCCTCCATGCTCTGCATCTGATTTCTTTTTTGTTACTGAAGAGCTTTGCTTGCTGTATCTGTTTTAAAACTAAAAATGCAAACATAAATTTGAAGTAGAATTTTATACTCAGTTCTGTTCTGCCTTTATGATTTTTGTAAATGTAACCAAATTCTGATTATATTACTGCTTCAAAAGTCAGGAGATGTTCCAGTAATGGGCAGGTGTGTAACACCAAATGTCCTGGATTAAAATAGGTGTTTTTATTTTTTGTCTGCTGTCTTTTTGATTTTGGAAAGATAATCACATGCTAAACAGGTGCCCATCACTGAAGCTTCTTTAGGTCAATTGGGTAGTTACAAATCAGAGTATGTTTTCTTCTTCTAGTGCCAGAAATGCTATAGATTGGAAGATAGCCTTCAATGTCCTGGTTTAAATAAAGAAGCAACATGGAAAGTTTTCAGCAGTAGTATTTTTTTTTTTATAATTTTTTATTTTTGTAATTTTTTTTTTACATACATTTCAAAAAACACTTGAACTTGCAATCATGTGAAAAACAGGAATAAACATTTAAATATGAGGAAAACAATAAAGAAAATTATAGAGACAATTAAAGTTTCACAAATCCTAGTCCTCTATATAGAGATTCCAATATCACTTCTTTAGGTAACTTTCCCTTCCAAGGAAAACAAAAAGGTAAACTAGGAAAAGAGGCTAATAACAAATTGAACAACCATCTTGGACTTTCACATCCTAGCTAGGCATGGGGGAAGAGCAAGTAACAGAAGTAAATTTATTACTTATGAAAGACACCAGTTGTGAAGGTTGAAAAAATATATGACACATTCAAATATTTAATTATGCATTTGCATGGAAACTTTAAAACTAATAAAGCCCCCATCTCCAAAACTTTAGACCTTAATAATAAGAATTGCTGTCTCCTCTTCTGTGTCTGACATAAGAGATCAGGGTAAGCATAAACTTTCAAATTAAGGAATAGTTCTGTACGGTGATGGAAAAATAGGCTTAAAATCCAGTCTCTATCAGAGTCAAGAAGAAATGAGACAATCAGAGTAGATGGTTTTACCAAGTCCTTCTGAGAAGTTTCCAATACTGCTGTTAAATCTAAAGACGATTTCTCAACAGGAGAGTGAGTCTGCAACCCATCTTTATCCATAATACCCTTCCTGAAAGGAGATAGGTCTTCTGGAATCTTTGGTGATACGGCTGGGTAAGGAATAATTTTCTTTTCCCTGTACGTACCTGGATCAGGATCAGTCCAGACAGTGGGATGTACCCAAGCTTCCCTAAACCGGGTGGGGTCCTGAGAGACCTGCTCGGAGAACGTGATCGCCAAAATTACCTTAGATATTAATGGAAGTGTCTGCTCAGGAAGTTTCAAAATCTCAGTCAAGTATTTTTCCTTTCTTTGAGGAAAGATCTTGATACAACTACTGATTTGCAACATAATATTTTGAAAGAGAATAAATGGTGAGAGGGAGGGACCTGCATTTCATTAATTTTATTTATTTATTTTATTTATTTATTAACTTTTATTTACCGACATTCGTGAAACACATCATGCCGGTTTACAAAAAACTCAAAGGAGGAAAGTTACAATATAACAATAAAACAGTAAAACAGATAAATAGGTAAAACAATAGCACAATAGAGCAATAGTAAAGGGGAGGGGAGTGGGAAAGGGAGGATACCGGAAGGGTGGGAGAGGGGGGGGCTAAGGGGAAGGGCAAAGGCTGGACTGAATGGAGTGAAAGAACACAAATAGATGCAACTATATACAGTTGATGATAAGTACAGTCACAATCAAAATTGTAGAGCTAAGGAGGTATTGAGAGACATTTACTTAAAAGTATTCACTTAAATATGAAATAAGATGGGGGTTAGGAGGATTTAAAGGGCGGCATAGAAGGGAAAAAACAGGGGTTAATAGGGTTAGCAAAGGAGGGTATTGGAGGGGCAGGGTGAGTAGGGCGGGGAGGGGATACAGAGGTTTAAATATACAAGGATCTCTTTAACTACGTAGAGATACGGAGGGGTTGAAAGACGGTAATCACTGGGAATCACCAGGAAATGCGTTTTTAGATGGTATAAAGGGAGTAGCGGGGAGGGGGAATGCTAAGGGTGGAGAGTCGGCCAGGTGACAAGGAATAGGGGGAGAGGCTGAGGGGGAGGAGACGAGGGAAAGGTCGGGCGGAGGGGTAGGGTGAAAGGTGGGAGGCCGAGTAGGGAGGAGCTGAGAAGGGGGGCAGGGGGTAAAAGGTCGAGCAGGGGGAGCTGAGGGGGGAGATGTTAGGTTTGGTTTGTGTCGGGATAGGCCTGTCGGAAGAGCCATGTCTTGACTCCTTTCTTGAAATTGTGAAAAGATGTCTCTTGGCGTAAGAGGGTGGGTAGGGAGTTCCAGAGGGTGGGACCAGCAACGGAGAAAGCTCTCCCTCTGGTGTGATTAATTTCCCCAAAGATCCTCTTGTATGCCACAAGAGGATCTTTGGGGAAATTAATGAAATGCAGGTCCCTCCCTCTCACCATTTATTCTCTTTCAAAATATTATGTTGCAAATCAGTAGTTGTATCAAGATCTTTCCTCAAAGACTCAAAGTTCTTTTTATTAATCTCAGTTTCTATTAATTTCATTCGACCATCTAGTTCAGCCATATAACTAAAGACTGGTTTAATCTGATTAGAAATGTTAGTGTTCAAAGCTTGGATCGCCTCCCAAATGGCTTCCAGAGTAAAATCAACTGGTCTTACCAGCTCAAGGGTCTGAACCACAGGCAACCGGTTCAGCTCTGCTCCCTATATCCAGCAGTAACGCCGTCCTCGATGCCCCCTGCAATTGACATAGGGACCAGGTACGTTGTTTTCAGCTTCCCACCAGGGAGCATGGCGTCCCTGGCCTCCACAGTCGATGTTCCAACCTGAGACAACTCCGACACTTGGGTGTCCACTGGGTTAGTAGGAGGGAGTCGTTCCTCGGGGGATAAAGAGATCAAAAGCTCAGTGAGGGGTCTGAGTGCTATCTCTTCCCTGCCTTCCTCCAGTGAGCACAGCCCCAAGACTAAGCCTTCCCGACGGACATAAGAGTCCTTCAGACCAAACACAGTGTCAGCAAAGGGGGTCAGAGAGTTGTTCACACTCTCTGGCTCTTCTCTTCCTGCCTGATTGAGGCATAACAGGAAAAAAATTAGAAGCCCACGGTGCAACTTCAGGCACGTCTTGCTAGCTCAGCCATCTCCAGCAGTAGTATTTGTGATGTTTGAAAATGTTAGTTAGTTGTAGTAGAATGAAATTACTAATGTTGTATATAAATGATGTATAGACATATCTGAGCTAATTTAAATGCTAAACCAAAAAGAATGGTGTATATGATGTATCTGAGCTAATTTAAATGCTATACCAAAGAGAGTACTTTTTCTAGCTGAAATGCATTCAAGTTCCCTTGTAAACACTTGTTTTTCCTAAACCCTCACACCACAGTCATTTTATAAATACAATAAGATACTCCATGATGCGCACTAAAGGCTTTCCATGAATTTTCCAGCTGCTGAAGCTACAGGCAATACACTCGGGACATGCACTGACATCCTTAATGTATACCCTGTAGTGTGTTATTACCTGCATAGTTTTACCATAGCATGTGGAAATGTCAAATTAACAGCTCTATTTAAACAGAACACCTCTTTTACTTTATGAAAGATGACGGCAGAAAAATAACGGCTGCTCTGGGTGCACATTTCCTATTTTTCCAATTAGCAGCAAAATCCTCTTGTGTAGTAGCATTCATTCAAATATCAATTTAACAGCCGCAAGAAAGTAATTTGGCATTAAAATAGATCTTGCTAATATGATATGATATTCACTATGTTGGCATATCTGTATGAACTGCTTAAAACGATGCAATGTTAATTTTCTTGTTTGTGTGAGATAGCTATAAAACAGACTCAGAGAGAAGGCAAGAGTGTGGCACTTCATTCTTCCTAAATCATTTGGAAACCTAATATAATATGATGTGCATTTCCACACAACAGAAAATAAAACAACCTGATGTTTCCATCCTATTAACTCGTATTTTACACAGCTAGATGATTATGAAATGTGACAGTACTACAGTTATAAACATTGTATGATGCTCAGTTTAATATATGCCATACAAAGTGAAACCTCCCTGCCTGATATTAGTATTCACTTTTTTTTAAGCTGGGTTCAATATTAATCTTTGATTGCAGAAAGTCACATAGAGTGCCTGGGCACAAGATTGAAATTATTTAATTAGCATTAACTAAAAACAAAATTGTTTCAATGGGAAATGCTGTGTGTTTTTTTAAAATGTTTACATTAAGTGATTTATGCATGTAAATTACCCATCTTCAATGGCCACCCACACCACACCTACAAAATTGAGAGGAGGCATTCCCGAGAACATGTTTAGACTGGTGAAAGGAAAATACAGATACATCTGCTTTGACAGCAAAACTCTCCTGGCACAAGGAGCAGATGCAAATGACCATTTGTATTTTGTACTGATGGTTTCCAAGGTAGAAGTCCTTGTGTTCTTTCCTGTGGGTAAGAAAGAAAACATGGGTATTGCACCAAGGTGGTCAGTTTGAAAAATTGTTCCCTAATAAACCAGTTTACCTTCTCTTCATTCGCTCTGCTGCTGTGCGTATATCATTTCCATATTGTCACCTGCATTCTAACCCCGTTCCTTTTTACTATAAAATATATCTCCTTTCCAAGTTTCATTTCTAATTTTTTTTTTTTTGGGTTCGTTAGCATCATTCATAAGAATGTCTGGGATGATCGTGTTTCACATCATTGTGGTCCCATTCTCATCTTTATCATCAGGTCTCATTATTTCTACATAAACATGAGCAGGACAATCTTCAAAGCCATTTCTCTGTGTAAACCAGTCATCTGAATATCACCCTCCTTCACTGCAGCTAAAAATGCACATGGTGTCCCACAACTCATGTATTTTTAGCCATATTAAAAGGAGGAAAATAACATGTACATTGCATTTACAAATCTGCATACATTATTTTCCACAAAAACATTACCCACCCATAGAGCAGGTACAAATATTCAATGCAGATAAAAAGTGACCTCAAATTTTCTCCTAAACTGCATATGTAACCCCTGGGCTGATATCCTGACCTCCATTGAAATCCTGTCACGGTTGTGAGCCCTTGGGCTGAGGCAAACCTACTAGGCCCACACCGACAGCTGACAGACACGCCCTTACTGAGATTAGAGTTGGAGCTTCACCTATACCCATCCCATTCCCTGCTGGTTGAGCCTTTGGATAACAGGAGCCAGCACGGCTTAAGAGGGTGTCCCTTAAGGAGTGGTCAGAAAGAGCCCAGGTAGAGGCAGTGGTCAAGACAGACTAGACAGAAAAGAGTCAAGACAATGAGGGACAAGACAGGGCATGATAGTCAAGGCAAGGTGGTCAGGGCAAGGCAACGGAGGCAGGGCTAGGACAAGACAAGGCAAGCCAGCAGGATAAAGAAGCAGGCACAGGGACAGCAATACAAGGCACAGGAAGATAGAGAAAAGGCACAGGGAGCAGCAACAGGCACTGCAAGGCAGAATGACCTGTTTCTGAGCTGCTGATGAACAGGATGGATGAGCTTAAGAGAGCATCATCAGGCACCGTTGCTGGAGCTTTCCTGCTGCGGGGGCTATTTGAGAGGAGAGAGAGTGCACATGCCCATGCTATCTTTCTCTCCCATACACCAACAGCCTCTCATTCTCAAAAGCTATCTCTCTCTCTCACACATTCACACACAGGCACAGGCTCTCAAATTCACATGCCATCTGACATACAAAGCACTCACTCTCAAATGCTCTCATACATAAATACACACTGTCTCTCTTTCACATGTTGTCTCTCTCTCTCACAAAACACACACAAAGGCTCTCTCACTCTCACATGCTGTCTCACAGACACACACACATACACACACAGAGGCTCTCACTTGCAGTCTCTCCAATCATACAGGCTGTCACACACAGTCTCTCAACTCACACTCTCACACACAGTCTCTCAACTCACTCTCATACACACACACACACACACTCTTTAGGGCCTCAGCCTCTCTCTCACATCTTGGCCACCTCTTCGTGGGTCACCATGGGATGGCTCTGCAGCAGCCCTCATCTTCCCAGACTGCTGTGAGGTGGGATCCACATGGCCCTCCTCTTCTTGGGCTGCCATGAGTTGGGATCTGCAGTGGCCCTGCTACAAACTCTACTGCTCCTCTGCATGTGGCCAATGCTCCTTCTCCCTGCCCATGCAGATCCAGCAATGCTTTTCTTCCGGGGACGCACAGGCAGGAAGGAGGAGGGGCACCTGGATGTGAATTTTTCTTTGGGCCATGGTGGGATGAGCTGCACCATGGCCCCGCCCATCTTCCTGCTGTGCGCAGCCAGCTCACAGCATCAAATTAACATGCTCCCCCCCCCCCCCCCCTACTTCCTCTCGGTATGAAACTGCTTCCTGCTTTTTCTGCTGCCGGTGGACACAATCCACTGGTGGCAGAAAAAGCAAAATTCTTCTGTCACCGGTGGGATTAGGTCCACCAGCAGCAACAGGGGCTTCTCCCTGCCCCTGATTCCACCCCATCAGGTGTGTTGCCCTATGCAATTGCACAGTTTGTATACCCGGTGGCACCGGGCCTGCCTGCATTCCTCCTCAATAGGGGTGTGCATTCGGATTGACCGCATTAGTAAAACGCAACTCATATTTTTTTTTTACTTAAAAAATTGATTCGACATAAACGATCGGATTTCCCACATATCGAACATAGATATGTTCGATATGTGGGAAATCGCGATTGTTGAGCCAAAATAAAAATTTAAACCCCCTCACCCTCCTTAATCCCCCCCCCAGACTTACCACAACTCCCTGGTGATCGAGCGAGGAGTGAGGACGCCATTTCTGCAATCCTTGGCGAGAAGCATGTGACGTCGGCGGCACGTCGAGTGACGCCGGCGTCACGTGATTCCCGGCTCGTTCACGCCGGACGGCTCGTTCGGCCCAAAAAGAACTTTTGGCCAGCTTGGGGGGGTCAGGAGGCCCCCCCAAGCTGGCCAAAAGTTCTTTTTGGGCCGAACGAGCCGTCCGGCGCAAACGAGCCGGGAATCACGTGGCGCCGCGTCACTCAGACGCGACGTCAGGTGATTCCCGGCAAGTTCGCGCCGGACGGCTCGTTCGGCCCAAAAAGAACTTTTGGCCAGCTTGAGGGGGTCAGGAGGCCCCCCCAAGCTGGCCAAAAGTTCTTTTTGGGCCGAACGAGCCGTCCGGCGCAAACGAGCCGGGAATCACGTGGCGCCGCGTCACTCAGACGCGACGTCAGGTGATTCCCGGCAAGTTAACTTGCCGGGAATCACCTGACGTCGCATCTGAGTGACGCGGCGCCACGTGATTCCCGGCAAGTTCGCGCCGGACAGCTCGTTCGGCCCAAAAAGAACTTTTGGCCAGCTTGGGGGGGTCAGGAGGCCCCCCCAAGCTGGCCAAAAGTTCTTTTTGGGCCGAACGAGCCGTCCGGCGCGAACTCGCCGGGAATCACGTGACGCCGCGTCACTCGACGTGCCACCGACGTCACATGCTTCTCGCCAAGGATTGCAGAAATGACGTCCTCACTCCTCGCTCGATCACCAGGGAGTTGTGGTAAGTCTGGGGGGGGGATTAAGGAGGGTGAGGGGGTTTTAAATTTTTTTTTTGCACATATGTACATATACCCAACTCATTGGATTTTTTTTATGTCCATATTGGCCGCAAGTGGGACCCCCTTTCGGACATAAAAAATATGAACATAAAATTTTGCTCTGCACATCCCTACTCCTCAATAGTCACTCAGCAACTGACACCCTCTTCCAGCAGCCTGCTACTAAACAGCAGTGCATAATGCAGATTGATTAATGCATGTTAAACACCAAAATGTTTAAGCCAAACCTGTACTCTAGATTCTACAACAGATAGTTGCCAGCCACTTCTATATAAGCACAGTAAACATATTGAGCTACATATGCATGAATCCAGGTAGGCCTACCCTGCCAGAGTATACAAATAGCAGAGTAAATGTGAAATGAAGTGCCCTGTTGTGTCAGCCTCGATGTAGACTGTGCATGATGATCTACAGAGAGGAGGCTAAAGAGGCCACTGTCATGAAAAAGGGGAACCTAAAATTGGAGTGTAGGCAGGCCTCAGGCCCCTGCCCTCCCCACAACCACTTTCCCCCTGCAAATCGGCAACATGCTGGCACTAACCCCCTCTCCCAGCCCATTTCTCTGTATAAGCCCAACATTGTTGTCAAGAGGGGGCCATTCTCACTCCTCATTCCTGCCATCCCTGCATCCACACATTCAGTGGGCAGCTTCTTTACATCCACATCCTCCACCTCCAGAAACTGCTAAGCCTCCCTGGCAGCTGAACCTCGGACAACCATGCACCCCCCCCCCCCCCCCCCAATTTACTGTACTATTAGGCCCACTCCAGGTACTAGGTATAAGAGCCACAGGGGCCGGGGGAAGATTAGGTGTGCACTACAGGCAGATATCAGCTCCACCCAAAATGTGAGACTGCATATCTGTAGTCTGACACCGGCAGTTCCCACACTCCAAACCACTCTGTCTCAATGCAAGGTATTAACAATGAGAGGCCTAGGGGGAATATAATTGTACTACGTGTGAGCCCATTTAGACACCAGTCCATACTGTCATATGTCTGAGGCAGCCCTTTTCAAGAGTGGAGGCACTGCATTACTGCTCTCCAAGGCAAGTGTGTACCAAATCAATGCACACACATATACTGCCTGCTCAGGGGTATGCATTGGTGAGGTAAGGGAGGGAACTACCAGTCCAACATCAACCCCCAGACACAGATATTGACAGAGGCAAATACCACATGTAACTTACCCAGATGCACACTGACACCCATATCTGTTGGGAAGTGACTAACAGCTGTAGTTCGTGCACCTACACATGGCCAATGCAAATATTCACAAACAGCTTTGACATCTGTGGCAGCCTGGTCCCTACTGCTAATGAGGGAGTCAGAGTCCTTACTCATCATATAACATTATCTACACCTGCATGCAAAAAAGACATCAGTCAGAGGCATATGTGAGACATACTTTGGTTGAGGTACTGACATAGGCCCCTCAAGGCCTCAGGTGGTACTAAATGTGTGTTTTACAAGAGATCAACACAGAAAGCACATAAGCCATAATGGTGAACACATGACACTTCATAGAGCAGCTTTACGATAGAAGCAGCTTGTAGGCTCCTGTGGTCCACAGCTGACAATACCTTTTCTAGATATGAAACTAGACACTGGGCTGAGGATAGAGATACTATTAGCATACCTGCCTTGCTCACCACAGTCTGTTACAGTAACAAACACCACATGAGAAACAGCCTATAGGACAGCCACTCTTCCTTGGGGGCCTCAAGTCAGGGCTGTCATCTGGACCAGCAAGGGCCTCTAACCATTAGCTACCTCATAGTGGATTACTCTCCCAGGGCTCTGCCCTTTCTGCATGCTGCTCACCCCAGGAGTCCTCAGCCTAGGTGCTTTAAGGGTGTCTACAGATAGCATAAGGAGTGGAACATATACCAGCTAGCACTTCAAACACACAGCTCTGCATAGTTTCTAGGTACATACATACAAGTGCACAAGCTGATTAACCCTGAGCTGGTTGGACCAATGGCCGTGCACCACTGGCACATATCCATAGTTGGCAAAGACAACCTGTGACCTGTCTGGCTAGGCTAATTGCTTCTAACATCCCTTTGCAATGGCTTAAATGAGGGGAAGGTTTGGTTAGGAGTCATGTGGTTGTACTTACAGTCCTTAGAAACTATACTGTGATCTTGACAATTGAGAGGTCACTTTCTAATACAGATGAAGGCATGACACCATATAATTCCCTATCCTGCCTACACACAATCAGAACAGAATCCTTGTCTAGCTTCCCTGAGAAGTTTGCATAGCCAACATGACACCACAACAGACAAGGGCTTCACCATCTGGACGTGAAAGTTGACAGTTAGCCTAGGTAGCTGGAACAGGGTGCATCTGTGTATGACTGCACCCAACCACAATCAGGTATGCTGGTTTGGTAAGACCTGTGAGCACTTTAGGAAAGGCTGTAACCGCATGCCTGCTAGATGAGCAGTCTGATGTATGCTGTTGCTCTGCCACAGCTGATGCAGTGATGGCATCAATGTCTTTACACTGCCCTTGTGACACAATGCATCCCATATACAGGCGCATAGCATCTGAAGAACATAGATGTCTACTATAGAATGATCCAGTTAAATGTATACTCTGAGAAAGATATTTTTTACTAACAATCTATAGGTTTAGAATATACATTGATATTTCTGAGTTACCTGGGCTTGATCTGAATTCTAGAACTGGTGGAGTCTATATTCCTGACCCTGCTGGAGTCCCAGCAGATCAATGCCACTATGTCAACCACATGTGAGGCACAGGACTGTGTCCAAGGGGCCAGCCAGACAAATACTGTAAGCTAGGGCAAGTTATATACACTGTGTTGGCAGGCCTACATGAACACTATGTAGAGATATGGCGGTTTTACACTCACAATCATTCTAAAACCTTAGGGCAGCCACATGTATTTGTTGTTCTGTTTACTTGGAGTACACTTTTTCTAGTACAATAAATTGCAACATTGTCAAGATGAAGGCTAGCTAGGCCTAAGTGGTTTCTTTACACATGGACTCAGACAGAGGAAGCCTGAGTGAAATAAAGATTCTCAAGAGGAGAGGTGATGCAAACGCTCTGCTCAGCTTTCTTACATGGAAGGGGAAGGGGTAGTTGAGTGCTAACAGGCAAAGTGTCATTGTATGAGGATTTGGAAAAGCTGGCTGCCACTCAGTATGGTGTTCTGGGCTTCTACAGGGGTACATGGGGGTTCCTGGGGTAAGTCCTGAAGTATATCTATTGGTAAACCATGGTGTAGGGCGATATAATGGAATATGCAGCACAGAAGTACTATATCTACTACTCTGGGTGGTGCATACGTTAAAGCTCCTTCCCATTTTGTCCAAACAGCGAAATCTATTTTTCAGAACTACGAAGTTGCATTCTATGACACAGAAAGTTCAACATAAGGCCTCGTTGTACCTCATCTCCACTGGCGTGTTGGGAATTACAATGGGGGTGAGAAACCAGGTCTGGCATCCATATCCCAAATCTCCTGCACAAAATTACAGAATTCACCCCACAGTGACTTGAAGATATCAATTGCAAGACACAACATGTGATAAGACAGTCTAAGGTAACCTCAATGTTAGTATGGCTCTTCAAATAATATTTCCCTACATGATGTCCCTGGCCCTTTTGGTGGTGAGACTATATGAACAGTTTAGGACTTGCTTATTCTGTGTCTGCTCTTCCAGAATGGCTAACTGCATGTGGTGTTCCTAACAACTATGGGGCGGATTTTAAGAGCCCTGCTCGCCTAAATCCGCCCAAATCCGGGCGGATTTAGGCGAGCAGGGCCCTGCGCGCCGGTGAGCCTATTTTACATAGGCCTACCGGCGCGCGCAGAGCCCCGGGACTCGCGTAAGTCCCGGGGTTTTCTGAGGGGGGCGTGTCGGGGGCGTGTCGGGGGGCGGGCCCGAACGTGCGGCATTTTCAGGGCGTGTCGGGAGCGTTCCGGGGGGCGAGCCCAGGGGCGTGGCTACGGCCCGGGGCGGTCCAGGGGCGTGGCCGCACCCTCCGGACCCACCCCCAGGTCGCGTCCCGGCGCGCTAGCGGCCCGCTGGCGCGCGGGGATTTACGTCTCCCTCCGGGGGGCGTAAATCCCCCGACAAAGGTAAGGGGGGGGTTAGACAGGGCCGGGCGGGTGGGTTAGGTAGGGGAAGGGAGGGGAAGGTGAGGGGAGGGCAAAGGAAAGTTCCCTCCGAGGCCGCTCCGATTTCGGAGCGGCCTCGGAGGGAACGGGGGTAGGCTGCGCGGCTCGGCGCGCACCGGCTATACGTAATCGATAGCCTTGCACGCGCCGATCCAGGATTTTAGTGGATACGCGCGACTACGCGCATATCTACTAAAATCCCGCGTACTTTTGCTTGCTCCTGATGCGCCAGCAAAAGTACGCCTATTCGCGGTATTTGAAAATCTACCCCTATGTGCCTGTCACTCATAAATAAGCAAAGGATACCATTTTCTAGCCCTCATCACACCCTGGAGCTGTACATCACAGCAACACCAGCCTTAGCCGATAACCTTCAACCTCGTGGTATGATAGTGCAAGTCCCTGGCTGCTCGCATTATGTTCTCCCCAGATACTCATTGGTCTGAGCTGACACACTGAAGATGGTAGTCCAAATCAAGGGCATACCACAGCTTTTGTTTTACCTGTGTGATGGTCAAGACAAACTATGGCTAACATCCTAGCTGACCGATGACTAGCAGGCCACACACGATCTGGCAGTCACAGCAGTGTGTATATTAAAAGAATATGAGTAACCCAACTCATTTCTACTGCTGGAAATGTGAGGCTTGGAAAGAACAAATTTAGAAAGTATGTAGTGGATGCCCACCCAGAAAGAAGTGTGGCAAATGCATCGTGTCAGAACACAACATTAGCAGGCCTCTCCAGCATGGGGATAAAAAGACAAGCCCTAGCATGTGCACGTAACAGTACCAGACATTTGTCTTTTAAATAATGCTGTAATCTCCCACACAGCCCTGTCCCCCATGTCCCAGCCGGTGGATAGAAACACAGAACAAGAGAGTAAATAGAGAAAGAAGCATGTATCTTTCCTATGAGCCAACCATCACCATAGAGGCCATCCTCAAATTCTTCAAGAGGCCAGATTGCCTAAGTATAAAAGGGTGCCTGGCCACAATGACGAGGATGCACAGTCGTGCATCACAGACCACTTGCACATTGATGGAAGGAAGAGCTTTCTGTTGTGAAAGATCTCCTCCCTGTTACATGGTGGGATGATGGCTACATGACTGCACCCAGTAGCTCCCACAACAATGGAAAAATGTGCAATGGCACATTTGATGGATAACCCTCAAGCCCTGCCTGTCCTGAGGGAGTTCTATGTAGTAGCACTCAATATGGTCAGATACTGCTTCTATGAACTGGCCTGGAAAGCGTGAAAAAGTGCTCTAGACCATTCCCCCAACAACCCCTACTTTAGTTTGGAAAGGAGCCGGATGCCAGGAAAAGCAGGGTGGCCAATAGTTTTAGTGAGGCCAGGTATAGTGCGAGACCGTTCCGTGACTAGATCCAGATCCCCTCTTATTTCTTCATATAATTCCAGGATAGCTTGAGAGCTGAGGCAATTACTTTTTAAAATATATTCTTCTGGCATGCCCAGCAAAGATGTCCATAGAGGAAAGAGGCGATCCAATCCTTGTATCTCCTGCTCTGTGGCTGCCTATGTGACAAGTGTTGTTGTGGGCCTTGATGCTCTCCCTGCAGGGCCAGTGGCTCAGGCTCTGATGCAAGGACTTCCCTAGGAGAGGTGGGAATGTCCCTTGCCTTTTCTGGTAGTTGTTGTTATTTTTTGTCTTCTCCTTCTTCTTCTTATTGGCTGAGGTGATCCTCTTCAAGCATCCAGTATCCCCTCAAAAGTACACATGCCACAAACTTAATGGGTCTAGAAAAGCAGGCTAGGTAGGAACGGGTGTTTTTAATGGCCCAGAAGGGAGTGGTAGCTGTTTTTGCTACTAGGCCTGATTTTATCGCACATGATAATACCCGCGAACCCCACTAATGGCCATGCAGTTGTGATAAAAATATTTTTTGCCCATACAGCCAAAAGAAATAGGTGTAGTTATTTGTCATTAAATCTTGCATTATTGTGCATTAATAAACATAGAAACATAGAAATAACAGCAGAAGAAGACCAAACAACCCATCCAGTCTGCCCAGCAAGCTTTCACGCTTTTTTTTTTCTCTCACATACTTATCTGTTTCTCTTGGCTCTTAGTAACCTTTTTTATTATATTTCCCTTCCACCCCTGCCATTAATGTAGAGGGCAGTGTTGGAACTGCATCTAAGTGAATTAGCTTAATTACTTAGGAGTATTAACCACCGCAATATCAAGCTACACCCATGCTTATCTGTTTATCCAGACTATGTAATTCAGTCCTTGTTGATTGTTGCCTGAATATAAATCCACCTTTCTTCATTCCCCCCTGCTGTTGAAGCAGAGAGCCATGCTGGCTATGCATTGAAAGTGAAGTATCAGTTTTGCTCCGCTGCCAATGAAGCAGAGGGCTATGTTGGATATGCGTGAAGTGTCAAACTTTCTCCCCTGCCGTTGAAGCAGAGAGCTATGCTGGATATGCGTGAAGTGTCAGACTTTCTCCCCTGCCGTTGAAGCAGAGAGCTATGCTGGATATGCATGGAAAGTGAAGTATCAGGCTTATTTGGTTTGGGGTAGTAACCGCCGTAACAAGCAAGCTACCCCCCGCTTTTTTGTGAATGCAAATCCTTTTTTCCACATTTCCTCATTGCCGCTGAAGCTTAGAGCAATCTTGGAGTCTCATTAACCGTGTGTATGTTTATTGAATAAGGGTATTATCACCAGGTAGCCATCGTTCCCGTGAGCCACCCACTCTTCATTCTCATCCTCTAGACTTTATGGATCCATAGAGTTTATCCCACGCCCCTTTGAAGTCCTTTACAGTTTTGGTCTTCACCACTTCCTCCGGAAGGTCATTCCAGGCTACCACCACCCTCTCCGTGAAGAAATACTTCCTGACATTGGTTCTGAGTTTTTCACCCTGGAGTTTTAAATCGTGACCCCTGGTTCTGCTGATTTTTTTCCAATGGAAAAGGTTTGTCGTTATCTTTGGATCATTAAAACCTTTCAAGTATCTAAAGTCTGTATCATATCACCTCTGCTCCTCCTTTCCTCCAGGGTGTACATATTTAGATTCTTCAATCTCTCCTCTTAAGTCATTCGATGAAGACCATCCACCTTTTTTGTCTCCCTTCTCTGGACCGCCTCCATCCTGTCTCTTCGGAGATACGGTCTCCAGAAATGAGCGCAGTACTCCAGGTGAGGCCTCACCAAGGACCTGTACAAGGGGATCATCACTTCCCTTTTCTTACTCGATATTCCTCTCTCTATGCAGCCCAGCATTCTTCTGGCTTTAGCTATTACCTTGTCACATTGTTTTGCCGACTTCAGATCGTTAGACACTATCACCCCAAGGTCTCTCTCCTGCTCCGTGCACATCAGCCCTTCACCCCCCATCGAATAAAGTTCTTCCGGATTTCCACACCCCATATGCATGACTCTGCACTTCTTGGCATTGAATCTCAGCTGCCATATCTTCGACCACTCTTCCAGATTCTTTAAATCCCATCTCATTCTCTCCACTTCTTCCGGCATGTCCACTCTGTTGCAGATCTTAGTGTTATCTGCAAACAGACAAACCTTACCTTCTATCCCATCTGCTATGTCGCTCACATAGATATTGAACAGGACCGGTCCCAACACCGATCCTTGCGGCACTACGCTTAACACTGCTCTCTTTTCAGAGTAAGTTCCATTTATCATCACCACACATTGTCTTCTGTCTGTCAGCCAGTTTGCAATCCAGGCCACCACCTCAGCACTCACTCTTAAGCTTCTCATTTTATTCACCAGTCTCCTGTGCGGGACCGTATCAAAAGCCTTGCTGAAATCCAAGTAGATGACGTCGAGTGCTCTTCTTTGATCCAACGCCCTAATCACCCAGTCGAAAAAGTCAATCAGATTTGTCTGACAGGATCTTCCCAGTCACCCAGTCGAAAAAGTCAATCAGATTTGTCTGACAGGATCTTCCCCTGGTGAATTCAGCAATTCTCCCGACTGAAGATAGTTCACTATTCTCTCTTTCAGCAGCGTCTCCATCACTTTTCCCACCACCGAGGTGAGGCTAACCGGCCTATAGTTACCAGCCTCCTTTCTGCTCCCACTCTTGTGAAGCGGGACCACCACCTCTCTTCTCCAATCACTCGGCACCACTCCTGTTTCTAGGGATCTATTGAACAGATCACACAGCGGGCCCGCCAGCATGTCTACCATTTGGTGGTAGGAGACGCTGCTTTGCATTAATTCCTCCCACTCTCCTCTCACTTGCATACTCAATATTTAATTTGCATATGCATTTGCATTGCAATATTTATCGCACACATTAGGGCCTTATCATGTGCATTAAGTCTCTAACAAGCGTGATAAGGCCTTAACACGAATTTAAAAATGACCCTGAGAGTGTCTTTCAACACATACTGTAAAAATCAGATGGAAATTTCCCCTGAAGCTGCATCTGAGTGACCATTTATAGGATTGGAACTCTCCAAGTGAAAGTCCCAAAGGCATTAATATAAAGATAAAATAGATTATTATATTCTCAGCAGGACATGGGCGATTTCAAGATTCCTCTTTTACTAACACAGAGTTGTTTAAACTTCAGGCTCACCGGTCTGTAGTGCTCCTGCTTCTTACCACAATCTTTCTCTTTACTCTTCCCAGGTAGTGCCACAGGCCCTAGGCAAGGCTTCGGCTTCATGCCTAGGTCTAGACCTAGGGTAATGTGGCCGGGCCTGCTCACCTTTCTCTCCCGTCCACGAGCTCTGGGCTCTTCTGCTCTCCTGCCGCAGTCGCTTTGCGGTGTCCCCGGCTCCACTGCACTAGGTCTCCTGTCCAGGCCTCATGGCGGGGCTCGGCGTCCAAGTTTGGATGCCGAGCCCCACCGTGAAAGAGGCCTTCTGCACCGGACCTTGTCTATGTCACCCAGGTCCTAATCACTCCTTTGTCGTCGAAGTTGATGCCTCAGCCATTGGGGAAGGAGCAGTTCTGAGCCAAGGGAGGCTCCAAGGGAGCCTTAATACCCTGCTCATTCTATTCTCACAAATTTTCCCCAGCAGAACAAAATTACCCGATTGGAGACCGTGAGCTCCTGGCTGTGAAGTTGGCTCTTCAAGAGTGGTGCCCCTGGTTAGAAGGAGCACAACATAAATTCACAATCTTCTCAGATCACAAGAATCTTGAACACGTGAAGGAAGCTCAGCTATTGAATCCCAGACAAGCCCGCTGGGCATTGTTCTTAGAACAATTTAATTTTGAACTTTGTTATCGTCCTGCAGCCAAGAACACTCAAGCGGATGCTCTCTTGCACTCATTTGAAACAGAGGATACACCAGACCCCCCTAGACATATTATCAACACAGCCTGTATAACCCTCACAGTTAACAACACTGTGCCTGCTGGAAAGACTGTGGTTCTATGCCGTATCCGAGAACACATCCTTCGCTGGGCTCACAATTTGAAGCTGGCCGGCCATCCCGGCTAGGCCCGAACCCTCGAAATGCTAAGGAGGTATTATTGGTGCCCTAACATGGTCAAGGACTCCCGCAACTATGTGGACTCCTGTTCCATAGGTGTGCAACAGAAGCCCCCGATGGGTCAGTCATCCATGGGAACTCTTCCAGCCTCTTCCAGCACCATCAGAACCCTGGTCTAGCATCTTCAGCTACTTCATCACAGATCTACCTCCATCCAAAGGCCATACTGTCATCTGGATCATTATTGACCGATTCTCAAAAATGGGTCACTTCATCCCACTCCAGAGACTTCCCTGAGCTCCTGAGCTGGCCAAACTCTTCCTTAAACATGTCTTTTGCTTATACGGGCTACCCAAAGAGATCATCTCAGACTGAGGTTCACAGTTTGATGCCAAATATTGGAAATCCTTGTGTAAAAAATTTGAAATCACCTTGAGTCTGACGTCAGCCTATCACCCCCAGGCAAACGGCCAAGCAGAGAGAACAAACAGGTCCTTAAAAACCTTCTTACATTCGTACATTAATGACCAGCAGGACGACTGGGCTGATCTACTACCCTGGGCTGAGTTATCCCACAATTCTCATGTCACCTCTGCCACTGATATATCACCCTTCTCCGTGGTATTCGGTCGCCATCCATGTCTGCCTCTACCAATACCACTCTCAGTGCCTTCATCTGCAGCTCAGTTTCAAGGCCCAGATGATAAGACACTTGTGGAACCATGTCAAGGAAAGGCTGGGCCAAGCATTTTTCTAATAGGAAGTATATTAGTGTATTTGGGCTTTCAGAAGGTCAAGCCCACACCCAACACACATCACAATAGGCCTAATACCATATGGGTTCCAAGTGTCTGTTTTGCAGGGATTTCTGGTTGGCATCACAGAAGTGCAGAATACTGTACTTTGATATTTTTCATGTAAAATATAAATGCATAACTCTTAACTGTTTTTGTGGAATGGGGTGGGGTAGGGGTCTTGTGCAAGGCTATAGGGGTCACCTAAGGCACCTAATACCCTTGTAGCAACCATGGGTTCAGGGTGGAGGGTGGTGTCAGTTTTTTAAGTTTGCATCACTGAAGGGAGCTGGGCTCTTTTTTATGGGCCCGGAACAGAGAATGAATGAATAGTGTGAGTGTGTGAGTGGGGGGGGGGGAGGGGGAGCACAGCAATTGTTTGCACAGGGCAGCAAAAAAGCTAGCATTGGCCCTGCTTGCAGGTGATCAAATAGTTTGGTTATTAGAAGTAATAGATACCGGTCCTTTTTGGTGATGGTGTTCAGGCTGCAATAGTTGATAGGGATGTGAATCGTTTTAGGACGATTAAAATTATCGTCCGATAATTTTAATATCGTCTTAAACCGTTATGGAACACAATACAATAGAGATTCTAACGATTTATCGTTATAAATCGTTAGAATCGTGAGCCGGCACACTAAAACCCCCTAAAACCCACCCCCGACCCTTTAAATTAAATCCCCCCCCTCCCGAACCCCCCCCCCCCAAATGACTTAAATAACCTGCGGGTCCAGCGGCGGTCCGGAACGGCAGTGGTCCGGAACGGGCTCCTGCTACTGAATCTTGTTGTCTTCGGCCGGCGCCATTTTCCAAAATGGCGCCGAAAAATGGCGGCGGCCATAGACGAACACGATTGGACGGCAGGAGGTCCTTCCGGACCCCCGCTGGACTTTTGGCAAGTCTTGTGGGGGTCAGGAGGCCCCCCCCAAGCTGGCCAAAAGTTCCTGGAGGTCCAGCGGGGGTCAGGGAGCGATTTCCCGCCGCGAATCGTTTTCGTACGGAAAATGGCGCCGGCAGGAGATCGACTGCAGGAGGTCGTTCAGCGAGGGTTCCGGTGCCTCGCTGAACGACCTCCTGCAGTCGATCTCCTGCCGGCGCCATTTTCCGTACGAAAACGATTCGCGGCGGGAAATCGCTCCCTGACCCCCGCTGGACCTCCAGGAACTTTTGGCCAGCTTGGGGGGGGCCTCCTGACCCCACAAGACTTGCCAAAAGTCCAGCGGGGGTCCGGAAGGACCTCCTGCCGTCCAATCGTGTTCGTCTATGGCCGCCGCCATTTTTTCGGCGCCATTTTGGAAAATGGCGCCGGCCGAAGACAACAAGATTCAGTAGCAGGAGCCCGTTCCGGACCGCTGCCGTTCCGGACCGCCGCTGGACCCGCAGGTTATTTAAGTCATTTGGGGGGGGTTCGGGAGGGGGGGGATTTAATTTAAAGGGTCGGGGGTGGGTTTTAGGGGGTTTTAGTGTGCCGGCTCACGATTCTAACGATTTATAACGATAAATCGTTAGAATCTCTATTGTATTGTGTTCCATAACGGTTTAAGACGATATTAAAATTATCGGACGATAATTTTAATCGTCCTAAAACGATTCACATCCCTATCAACTATTGCAGCCTGAACACCATCACCAAAAAGGACCGGTATCTATTACTTCTAATAACCAAACTATTTGATCACCTGCAAGCAGGGCCAATGCTAGCTTTTTTGCTGCCCTGTGCAAACAATTGCTGTGCTCCCCCTCCCCCCGCTGGACTTTTGGCAAGCCACAAGGCTTGCCAAAAGTCCAGCGGGGGTCCGGAAGGACCTCCTGCCGTCCAATCGTGTTCGTCTATGGCCGCCGCCATTTTTCGGCGCCATTTTGGAAAATGGCGCCGGCCGAAGACAACAAGATTCAGTAGCAGGAGCCCGTTCCGGACCGCTGCCGTTCCGGACCGCCGCTGGACCCGCAGGGTATTTAAGTCATTTGGGGGGGGGGTTCGGGAGGGTGGGGGATTTAATTTAAAGGGTCGGGGGTGGGTTTTAGGGGGTTTTAATGTGCCGGTTTTGCGATTTTACGTTTTTTCGATTTTTTACGATTTTTTCACGATTTTTCACGATATTTTACCCCCCCAAACAGCAACAATACGATTCCCTCCCCCTCCCAGCCGAAATCGATCGTTAAGACGATCGAGGACACGATTCACATCTCTAATAGTTGATGCATGGCCAGCGGGAGCCGTCCTTCTTTGCAGCAAAGAAGAATCCAGTGCCTGCCGGAGAAGAAGAAGGCTGAATAAATCTATGTTCTAGATTTTCCCAAATGTATTCAGACATAACCTGAATCTTGGGAAGAGACAGTGAGTAGAAACGTCCACATGGGGGTTTCCTCCCTGAGAGGAGTTCAATAGTAGGAGTGGCCCGGTGGCAGGATTTTGATTTTCTTCTTTGTAAAGACCTCTTGGAAATCCGCATACTGCAGAGGGAACCCAGGAAATACTGTAGCCATGATCATACCATGAAGATGCTCAATGTTTTCCAAGCAGGAGTCCAAGCAGTTGCGGCCTCAATGGACAAATTGCAGGGTAGCCCAATAAAATTGTGGTTGATGTTGCTGGAGCAAGGGTAGGCCTAAAATAATGGGATGGATGACCCTGGAGATTAAGTGGAGGCTGAGCTTCTCCAGATGTAGGAGGCCAGTGCATAAGTTCATGGGTGCCATTATTAGAGTGACTTGACAAGAAAGGGGTCTCCGTAAATGGAAGAGATAACTAATGGAGAGGTCATACTTACCATAGGAATCAAAAGTTGCTGGACTTGTTTTTTTTTCAGGATGAAAAAATACCCAGAGCCAGAATCCACAAAGGTTTGAGTGGTGAAGCATATGGAGCCTAGCTCCAGGGTCACAGGGACCAGTAGTTGGGGAATGGGAATGGTGAGGCTTAGGATCATCTTCCCATAGGATCCTAGGCATGGAGGTTTCCCAATCTCAGTGGACATTGAGCCAATAAGTGTTCCTGGCCAGCACTATATAGACAAAGACACTGCTATTTGCAGTGGAGCCTTTCCTCTGGGGTTAAGCAACACCAGCCTAGCTGCATGGGTTCTTCTGAAGTGGGCAAGGTAGAAGAAGATGTGGTCGGAGCAAGAAAGGTTCTGGAACCTCATTGCCAGAGCAACACTCCTTCTTGTGGGATGTTTCTCTCAAGCTCTTTGTTGTAGCCAGCAATCAATTTTCCAAATTAGGGCTATGAATTCCTCCAATGAGGCAGTAAGGTCTCAGGTAGCAAACTTGTTCTTGACTCTGGGCAAGATACCCTTAAGGAATATGGCAGTCAGACTATCTTATCGCAAATTCAGTTCAGTCGCTAGAGTCCAAAATTTTATGGTGAACTCCACCAGGGTTCTAGAGCCTTGATGTAGGTGGACCAGGACAGACACTATTGTTGCTGTGCAGCCTGGCTCCTTGAAGGCAACCCTGAATTGTTCAGTAAATTGTTGCAGGTTGAGCAGAATCGGGTCTGCCCTCTCCCAGAGGGAAGATGCCCAAGCAATATGTAGGTGGTTTTTTCCTTCTCATTCAGGAACAGTGGTGCCTGCAATTGGAAGTGCATGTGACATTGATTCAAGATCCTCCAACAATGCTTGAGGTTCCTGGTGTATTGGGGTAGAGACGTAACTGTGGAATCGGCTGGTGACTGGTTTCAAGAGGTGCCGGTGCTGAGGCAAATGGAAATGGAACTTCAGCACTGGTCAGTGTATTCAAATGGGTAGCTAGTCAATCCATGGAAGCAGTTAGGAGCTCCAAGGTTTTATTCTGTTTGTATAGCCTATAGGCGAGTTCTGGAATGACCTGCAGGGAGGACAGGTCCTCTGGGTCCATGGTTTCAGCAACTTGTGTTCATTGATACTTAGGCTGAGGCAGGATTGGACAAGTTGCAGGGAGAAGCCCTGCTGGTTCCTACCATGAGTAGGTGGACCTGGACAAAGTAAAGACCTTTATCTTTTGGTCATCAATGTTACAACGTTATTGTTAAATTTTGAACTTATGTACACTGTTCCAAGTTTCATAACCTTGTTCTATGTAATGCCTTTTGGCAATTTTCATGTTCTGTTTCAATGTAAACCGATGTGATCTTTATTTCATATAGGAACACCGGTATATAAAAATCTAAAAATAAATAAATAAATAAATAAAGACCTAGTTGGAGCTTTGCCTATACCAGCTCCCGTTCCCCTTGGGTTGAGACTTTGTGTGCTAGGGTCGGCAGGTCTTAGGTGGGGTCCCTGCAGATAACTGAAGAGGGCATCCGTAGGTAGCAAGGTCATAGGCCGGAGGTGGTCTGGCATATCTGGGGCCAGGCTGTGGTTGGTGGTAGGCAACAATCAAGCATAATCCGAGATTATACCGAGGTCAATCCAGGTATCCATCTGAAGGAAAGAAAGGATGGATAGGAAAGACGAGTCAGGCACAGAGTGGCACAGAAAGCATGGAGCACTAAAGATAGGGCTGAAAGTGGAGACAACGCTGAAGACAAGGATGGGCTGAAGACAAAATGTTAAAGACAAGACTGGTCAGAAAACAAGATGCTGTAGCAACATGCTCTACACCAGGGAGGTGGACCTATTGCTGAGTTGCTAGAGTATGGTCAGCAAAGTCCTTATATAGGCCTGAGCAGATAATGTCATCAGGGCCCACCATGGGCCCTTTAAATAACATGAGGTCAGGTACACGTGCACCCTAGGAGGAGCAAGACCAGGTGCATACTATGTCATCCCACCTCATGGTCTGTCGGTGGCATTCTGCTGTGTTGGAGCACAGCAGCCTGCTGCATGGGTGTCGGAAAAAGAGCACCGTGTCAGTAGCCTGGATGGCAGGCCTTGCTGGGGAGGTGAGTGCAGTAGTCCGCGGGATTGGCCCGTGAACCGCTGAGCATAACACCAGACCAAAATGATAAAGGGGATGGAACAGCTCCCCTATGAGGAAAGGCTAAAGATGTTAGTGTTGTTCTGCTTGGAGAAGAGATGGCTGAGGGGGGATATGATAGAGGTCTTTAAAATTATGAGAGGTCTAGAATTGGTAAATGTGAATCGGTTATTTACTCTTTCGGATAATAGAAAGACCAGGGGGCACTCCATAAAGTTAGCAAGAAGCACATTTAAAACTAATCGGAGAAACTTCTTTTTCACTCAACGGACAATTAAGCTCTGGAATTTGTTGCCAGAGGATGTGGTTAGTGCAGATAGTGTAGCTGGGTTTAAAAAAGGTTTGGATAAGTTCTTGGAGAATTCCATTAACTGTTATTAATCAAGTTGATTTAGGGAATGGCCACTGCTATTTCTGGCATCAGTAGCATGGGATCTACTTAGTGTTTGGGTACTTTCCAGGTACCTGTAGCTTGGATTGGCCACTGTTGGAAACAGGATGCTGGGCTTGATGGACTATTGGTCTAACCCAGTATGGCATGTTCTTATGTTCTTAAACTCCAGGGAATGCACACATTCATGCATTAATTGGCAGCATTATATGGACTGTAAGATAATGGCCTTTTGGCAAGGCAGTACAATGCTCTGAATAGAAGAGGAATATTCATTTGCTTAAATTTAACAAAAATGCACTTTTTAACCAAACTTATAAAATATGTATTTGGTCATCTATATTATGCAGACAGTGCTTTTTTAAATTTCTCCTCATAGTCAGTACAAGTGTTCAGGTCAAGGCTGTGAATTTTGCAAGTGAGACGTGTCATAACTAAATTTTCTCTGGTTAAGATGATTTCCCGTTGAATCTAGCCAACCAGATTTCTGACTGAAAATCAGCACAAATTTAGACAGCTAATGCTTAGTTGACTAGTCTTAAGGAGCTCTGTCAAAACTTAGCTAGCTAGTTCTCAAAATTAATGCTAGCTAAGTTATACTTCCTTCTATTCCAAAGTACAGCAGGGGACAGCCAAGCCGCATGATTGCTCTTTCTCTTGGCAACCTTGAAAAGTTTAATGAGGCACCCAATTATCCCCTCCTTCCCCCCCCCCCCCAATCTTCCTTCCCCCCAACTAAAGGAAATGTCATTCTGGATAGCCTAATATCACTTTCCCTCACAGCGATTCTCCCTCCCTCCCACCTGCAGACAAAAAAAGCCAGTGAGGGAGTTCTGAGAATTCTACCCATGATTTCCATCCAACTCTTGAAGGAAAAATTCATTGGGGGGACCTCAGTATCTCCTCCACCCACTCCATGATCCTTCTATCTAAACTCATCACACGCCCTCCAAAAGCTATCCTAAAGCTGAGTAAGGAAGACACAATAGCCTAATCTCCTTGGTGTCAAGGGTTGTGGCTTTTCCCTTCAGGTGTGAGGTAGGGGATCATGGGTGTCCTTTTGGGCCCCCAGTTAAACTTTTACCCTTCATGTGAGAGGGAAGGAGATCAGAGGGGATACATAAAAGAAAGTCCAGACAGGCAATTTTCTTCTAATCATATGGTTTAGGAATTCAGAATACTAGCACAGAACAAAGATTATATTCAATAGATCTACACCATGGTATGACATTATAACTATATTGGATTGATTTCATGGTTCAATGCATTTATTCTACAGAGGGTGACTGCATTATTAGTTCTCAAAATTTTTCATCTGAGCATTCTTTTTTTATATATTCACATAAAAAGGGGGTGGAGTTGTAATTGCTGCTCATATAAGTTCGATGTGTATTCAAAAGTAGTTTTAGTAAACCATTTAGCTCAGATTGCTTGCTAATTAGTCTACATAGCACTAATAAATTGTTTTTTCTTCATCTATCTTGCTCCATTGGATTTAATTCTATCAGCTCAGGATCTACTGCATAGAACTAGAGAATTGTCTATGTCTCACCTATGTTTGCTGGTTCTAGGGGATTTTAATTTACATTCATATTTTAAAAAATGACTGACTTTTTTTGAAAATTATGTTTAATGTGGGTTTTAAAACGATTTGTTGAAGTCACCATTTATATAGCTTATGGGGTTTAGACTGAATGTTTTAAAAATATATTTCAGCATCTCATTTATCATTTACATATATTGTTGCTATTCAGATGTCCTGTTTATTTTCTTTCCCCTTGAGCGGTTCTGTGGTTCTTAGTAAACCATTCCCTGTAACTTTGCAAATCTTTTGATCTTGGAAGTTGATGAATCCTGCTAATTTAAAGTTGACTCTGGAAGATTTATCCCCTAAATGAAAGAATGTGTTAGCTGGTATTGTAGCTGAGACTGGGAATTATGAATTAAAGAGAGCTCTTGATGTCATTGCACCACTAAAACTTGTGAGAAAAGCTAATAAACAGAGCTCCTTGATTTAAAGAGGAATTAAGATCCATGAAAAGAAAGGGACATAGAAAAATTATGGAAAAAGACTTCCTTGAACCAGGAAAAACTGCACTGAAAAGATCATTTGAAGAATAATCATAGAGAAATTTTAAAGGCTAAACAGACATTTTATTCTCAGATTTTTGACTTATCCAAAAACAGGCACAGGGAACTGTTCAAGGAAGTGAAGGTGCTGTTTTCTCCCTTAACATCTCCCAATGCATCTTCAGTTCCCAATTCTGAGAAATTTGTTAAAGCTTTTTCTACTTAAATTACTCTTATTCAAGAGAAGATGAATGTCTGTCCCCTGCCAAATAACATAAAGTTGTTAGATGCACCCGCGGCCGGCCCCATTCACTGTCTCTGCAGGCATCGGGAACACAGCGGGGTGAAGCCCCTGCTGCTCGCAGCCAGCCTCGTCCCCTCTCGCAGCCACCGCCGCCAAGGCGTACCATCTCCCGTGGCTGCACCATCTCCCGCGGCTGGAGAGCCGACCCTGGACCCTGTCTTCACAGCTCAATGCCACAGGCCAACAGCAGCCCATTCCAGGCAAGGCGCTTCCTAGGTGTGCAGCCGCGCCTCCTGCCAGCTTAAAGGACCAGTTACGAACAACTCTGTCCAGCACCCTAGATGAAGTCAGAGACCGGGGACTATATGAAGCTTCCTCTTCCTGTTCTTTGACTTGGAAACGAGTCTGCTTCGCCTTGGTGAGGTCTTCTGTGCTCCTTTGGTCCTGTTCCTGCCTTCCGAGTCCTGTCCTGTTCCTGCCTTCCGAGTCCTGTTCCTGCTCCTGCTCGATCCCTTGGCTCCCATGGATGGATCTTTTGGCTTTTGACCTTGGACTGGCTTTCGGTGACTCTCTGGCTCCTGACCATGGACTGACTATTGGTAGGGATGTGAATCGTTTTCTAACGATTTAAAATATCGTCCGATATATTTTAAATCGTCAAAAATCGTTAGAGGCACGATACAATAGGAATTCCCCCGATTTATTGTCAAAAATCATAAATCGGGGGGAAGGGGGAGAGGAAGGGGGAGGGCGGGAAAACCGGCACACTAAAACAACCCTAAAACCCACCCCGACCCTTTAAAATAAATCCTCCACCCTCCCGAACCCCCCAAAATGTCTTAAATTACCTGGGGTCCAGTGGGGGGGTCCCGGTGTGATCTTCCACTCTCGGGCCATGGGTGCGTTAATAGAAATGGCGCTACCTTTGCCCTGTCATATGACAGGGCAAAGGTAGCGCTGGCGCCATTTTGGTTCCTGTCCCCCTACGTCACGAGCGCAGGAGATCGCTCCCGGACCCCCGCTGGACCCCCAGGGACTTTTGGCCAGCTTGGGGGGGCCTTCTGACCCCCACAAGACTTGCCAAAAGTCGAGCAGGGGGTCAGGTAATTTAAGACATTTTGGGGGGGTTCGGGAGGGTGGGGGATTTATTTTAAAGGGTCGGGGTGGGTTTTAGGGTTGTTTTAGTGTGCCAGTTTTCCCGCCCTCCCCCGATTTATGATTTACACGATTTAAAAAAAAACAAAACCGCGACGATCCAATTCCCTCCCCCCCCCAGCCAAAATCGATCGTTAAGACGATCGATCACACGATTCACATCTCTAACTATTGGTGATTCTCTGGCTTCTGACCCTGGACTGGCTATCGGCGACTCTCTGGCATCTGACCCCGGACTGGCTATCAGCAACCCTCTGGCTTCCGACTTGGACAGTTTATCAGCGATTCTTCCGGCTGTGTTTCCACCGTCTTCACAGGGGCCCACCTAAGACTAGCCGGCCCTACGCACCCAAAGGCTCAACCCGCAGGGAATGGGGCTGGTATTGGTGAAGCTCCAGCCGGCCCCTGCGTCAGCTCAGCGTCACCTCCCGACGGTGGGGACCTGCGGGGGTTCACCCTCTCAGGTAGCACCAACTCCTCCTTGGGCAAGGGTTCCACACCCTTCCTCATCACTGCAACAGATTGCCAAGTCCATGGACCCAGCAGAGGCCTCTGCCCTCCAAGCCATTCCGGGCCTAGCTCAAAGGATCCTTGAGCAGCAGAAGGCCCTAGAGATGCTCGCCTCTGCAGTGGAGAATCTAAATTGGCGGTTGGACTCCGCCACTTCTATGATCACAGCCATGCCCCCGATGCCTATTGCCTCTCCCTTGGTACCAGGAGGTCGCCTGGTGATTCCCCTACTGGCACCCCCCCCCCCCCCCCCGCTTCGTGGGAGACTCACAGTCATGCCGAGGCTTCCTTAATGAGTGCAGCATGCACTTCACCCTGCAACCAGCCCTCTTCCCAGAGGATATCACGAAGATGACTTACATCTTGTCCCTCCTTGATGGGAAAGCCCTGGCCTGGACACTACGCCTGTGGAAATGGGCAGACCCAGTTCTGCGGGATTTGAACGGCTTTATGACTCTCTTCTGCACCGTGTTCAAAGATCCCACTTGACAGACAGCATACGGGGTGACCCTTCTCCACTTACGCCAAGATTCCCGGACGCTTTCTGAATATGTCATGAATTTCAAACCTTGTCCACTGAACTCCACTGGGATACCAGTTGCCTGAGGGCCATTTTCCTGGAAGGCTTAAGTCCCAGAATCAAGAATGAACTCATAGCCCCTGAGCTACCAGTGTCCCTAGTTGCCTTGATTGACTTAACATGGCGCATCGACGGCACCTCCTAGAATGCTCCCAGGAGGATCAAATTTTGAGAAAAACCTCCGCCGTTTCCTGACGCCCCCAGCATTCACCTTCTCCAAAGTCTGACTTGGGCACCCCAGGAACCACTGCTGAAGAACCCATGCAACTGGGTCGGGGTAAATTAACCCCTCAGGAATGCCTCAGGTGCCGGCAAGGTGGCCTCTGCCTCTACTGCAGTGGAGCAGGACATGTGCTGGCATCATGCCCAGTGCATCCGGAAAACTACCGGACGTAGGATCTAAAGGAGGACTCTTCCTAGGCCTTGCCTCACTGTGCCTCCATTGATGTTACCAGTCACCTTGATGATGAAAGCTCATGACTTCCACACCCTGGCCCTGGTGGACTCGGGGCCGGGGACAACTTCATTATGAAGAGTTTGGTGGAACATCTCTATCTTCCGCTTCACCATGCCTCAGTTCCTCTGGTTCTCTCATCTATCCCAGGCCGAGTCACCCACTCGAGTCACCCACCGAGTCACCCACTCGAGTCACCTTCTGTGGTGCAGAAGGTAGCCCTGGTAATGCCATGAAATGGGCCATTTTCTAGAAGGGGTCAGTGATGCCCCAGATAGTAGTATTGCCTTTGGATGGCGGTAAGTTGACGATGAAGTCCGTCGAGATGTGTGTCCATGGCTCGGTGGGGATAGGCAGTGGGTGGAGTAGACCCTGTGGTAAACCTGTAGGATTCTTGTGATGGGCACACATATGGCCCATCCAAATCCGTACGGGACTGCTTCATGTGAAACACCTTGTCTTCCATGTCCTGGATAAGGCCATACATCCCATTGTGCTAGGTCTCCCCTGGTTACAATCACACTCCCCCCTATTCGATTGGAAGACACTGCAATTGGTCCGCAGGGGACCGGCCTGTCAAGACACCTGCCTTGAACCTGTCTCTCCCCAATGATGCTTGACTGCAACAGCTCTCCCCCTGGGACTTCCGCCACAATACGCCTCGTACGTGGATGTGTTTTCCAAAAAAAGGGCCAAGACCTTACCACCTCATCGGTCCTTTGACTGCGTGATCAACCTGCTACTTGGTACCGAGCCACCCCGGGGGTGTACTTATCCTCTCTCACCTACCGAGACCCAGGCCATGTCCCACTATATCCAAGAAAACCTAGACCAAGGATTCATCCGCAAATCCACCTCTCCAGCCCATGCAGGGATCTTTTTCGTGGACGTGAAGGATTGGATGCTCTGCCCCTGTATTGACTACTGCAGATTGAACACTTTCACACTCAAGGATTGATACCCACTTCCCTTAATTTCGGAACTCTTCAATCAACTCCAGGAGGGCGCGGATCTTCATCAAGCTGGATCTTAGGGGAGCCTACAACTTGATCCGCATCGAGGAGGGCGACGAGTGGGAGATGGCCTTCAATACTAGAAATGGGCACTATGAGTACCTAGTCATGCCCCTTCGGTCTTTGTAACAGCCCGGCCATCTTCCAAAACCTTACGAATGAAATATTTCAGGACCTACTGTATCAATGTGTCATCATCTACCTGGATAATATCTTAGTCTTCTCTAAGTCTCTGACTTCCCACCACCAGGACGTCTCCCAGGTCCTCTAATACCTTTGGGAGAACCAGCTCTTTGCCAAACTTGAAAAATGTACCTTTGAGCAAGAAGCTCTCCCATTCTTGGGGTATTTTGTCTCCAACCAAGGGTTCCGCATGGATCCTGCAAAGCTTAATGCCATTCAGGACTGGCCTCAGCCTTCCGGATTACAACCTCTATAACGATTCTTGGGATTCGCAAACTATTATCGTTCATTCATCTTCAGTTACGCCTCCCTGGTGGCCCCTCTAACTGCCCTGACTCATAAGGGGGCTGATCGTAAGCACTGACCGCCCGATACGGTTTCCGCTTTTCTCCGCTTGAAAGAAGCATTCCTCCGCGAACCCTGCCTCAGGCACCCAGATCCTCGATGCTCTTTTATCGTCGAGGTGGATGCTTCCACAGAAGGAGTTGGGCCTGTCCTCAGCCAACACTTCACCACTGACACCCTACATCTCTGCTCCTTCCTTTCTCACCAATTCTCTGTAGTGGAACGTAATATCACCATTGGCAATAAAGAACTCCTCGCCATCAAGATAGCTTTTGAGGAATGGCGCCCCTGGTAGGAAGGGGCCCAGCACCAAATTATGGTCTACACTGACCACAAAAACCTAGAATATTTGCATCAGGCCCAACTTCTCAATTTCCAGCAAGCCCATTGGGCCTTATTCTTCGCAAGATTCGACTTTATTCTACGATATCATCCAGCCACCAAGA
This sequence comes from Rhinatrema bivittatum, assembly GCF_901001135.1. Taxonomy (NCBI): domain Eukaryota; kingdom Metazoa; phylum Chordata; class Amphibia; order Gymnophiona; family Rhinatrematidae; genus Rhinatrema; species Rhinatrema bivittatum. The sequence continues at coordinate 612,081,661 of NC_042615.1, read as the reverse complement.
ATTTGAAGGCAGACGTGCTCTCTTGAGCCTTCGACACCATGGATATGCCAGAACCTCCCAGCTTCATCATCGACCCGTCTTGGGTCCTATTGGCTACCACCAGGAAAATCCTTCATCCCGCCACATCTCCGGAGCCAGGTGTTGACCTGGGCCCTCGACTCTCATAGCTCAGGCCATCCAGGACAACACTGAACCCTGGTCGCTCTCCATCGGTTCTACTGGCGGTCCGGGATGACAAAGGATACCCAGTCCTATGTTGAATCTTGCCATATGTGTGCCCATCACAAGAATCCTACAGGTTTACCACAGGGTCTACTCCACCCACTGCCTATCCCCACCGAGCCATGGACACACATCTCGACGGACTTCATCGTCAACTTACCGCCATCCAAAGGCAATACTACTATCTGGGGCATCACTGACCCCTTCTAGAAAATGGCCCATTTCATGGCATTACCAGGGCTACCTTCTGCACCACAATTAGCTCACTATTCATCCGCCACATCTTCCGACTCCACAGTCTACCCAAAGTCATCTTATCAGATCGTGGATCTCAGTTCACCACCAAATTTTGAAAATCCCTTTGTCAAAAGTTTGATGTTACCCTGGAATTTACTTTAGCTTATCACCCACAAACCAACGGTGAAGCAGAAAGAATAAAACTAGACCCTCAAACACTTTTTACAGACATACGTGAATAACAAACAAGATGATTGGGTGGATCTTTTGCCCTTGGCCAAATTTGCCCTTAATTCCCATCCATCGGTTGCCACCAACTCTTCACCCTTCCAAGTGGTATATGGCAAGCAACCCCTCCCCACCTCTGCCCATTCCCTTGACTGTGCCTTCACCAGCCGCCCAGCTGTCCGTCAGGAAACTGCATCGACTTTGGACCTTCACACAACAAACTTTGCTCAAAGCGAGCCAGGCGGCCAAAACATTTTCGGATTTCCACCAAAGACCTAGCCCTACTCTTTGACCCGGCCAGAAAGTATGGTTGAGTATGTGATTTTTCCGCCTGAAACTACCATCCATGCACCTCACTCCCCGCTTCATTGGTCCATTTCCGATACTCCGCCGCATAGGCTCAGTGTTTTACCAGCTTCAACTCCCATCCTCCCTTAAAATTCACAACATTTTCCATGTGTCGCTCTTAAAACTAGTGGTGCTGACATGGCCATCCAGGATTCCACCCGAACCACAGCCTCTCTCCTCCGAAGACGACTCCATGTAAAGGGTGAGTGTGGCCAGTCACGGGGCCATTCCACAGCTGGCCATACATTACACTGGGGAAGAGCTAGGGGCTATTATATCTCAAACTAGGCTGAGATGTTTTGGATTCCTGACTCATACCTATCCTGCTTATTTAAATCAGCTGGGTCTGAGCTGTCTGGTCCTCTATCAATGCTGCTTAAATGTATCCTTAGCTGAGGGACATTCTTGGGGTCTTTAATAAGGTGGTAATCAGACCTTATTAAAGAAGCTCTCTCTGGACCCTAAAAATATGTTTATTTTCATCCAGTTTCTGTCTATTTGTATCTAAGTTGCTGGAAAAAGTAGTCATCTTTCAACTCAATTACTTCTTGGATAAAATTTCCGATAAGTCTCAATTTGGGTTCTGTAAATATCTCATACTGAAGTTATATTAATTACAACCACTTGACTACTTTCATTGTTATTTAGATAAGGGGACTGATGCAGTGGTAGTTCTCTTAGACTTTTCTGTGGCATTTGATAATGAAACCCCCACCACCACAACTTATAGGAGGGGGGTCACATAAATGACTCCAGTCCCAATATTGAAAGATATCTGGGTATGTAATTTATCTGGATATAACTTATATGGCTAAGTTAGAAGAAATATTCAGTAGCACAGCTATGCCTCAGAATATCCACACAATCTAATTTTCCTCAGCTCTGTGACTGATGAAAGAAATGACATAATTCAGCTCTGTGTCCTATTATGTAAAAATAGAAATGCCATGTTAGTGTTGGATAGACTTAATCAATACCTAACAGAGGGGGTTCATTCATAACATTGCATTAAGGCATTATCGCAGGCATTAGGGCCCTAACACCCACAATAATGTGATAAGTATTGCATCGCGAAATGCATACACAAATTTGAAAAATGTATTCAAGGAGGAGGAGTTTGGGTGGAATAAATGGAATTGAGGCTGTTTAATGTTGTGTGCAATAACATAATGCACGGTATCCTGGGATTTAATGCCGGTAATAAGCACACCTTTTCTCTGAGCATTATGCCTGTGATTGCTATGCGTTACGGCCAAAACAGGATTTATCGCAAATCCTGTTTTGGGAGGGGAGAGGGGAGGGAGAGAGAGAGAGAGAGAGATGAAAGAAATGCAGATTTGTACCATGTTCTCTCTACCTAGCTTGATTGCAGCTAAGTCAATAGTGCATCAAGCTAGGTAGAGAGAAAATGGTACAAATCTACTCTTCTTTCACCTTTCATCCCTCCAAATCACACTAAATCATCACTGATGGTAACTGTGCTGTTTGTAAGTATGTATGTGCATGTAAAATTGCCCCCCAGAACCCACCCCACTCCCACAAACCTCACCCTGAGTTACTAGTGGCCCCTCTTACAGTGGTAAATAGTTAACTGTTTCAGCAGCTTCTACAGAGATGTGCTCTCTCTCTTTTTGTCTCTCTTTCTCTCGCTTTTGCTATCTCTCTCTCTCCCTCTCCTTATGATGTAAGAATATCACAGGTGTAATAAATTTAACATACATTGTAATAAAATAGCTATGCAAAGAGCAGTATCGAGAAAATTATCCTACAGATGAGCCTTTTTTTTTTCACGGGCGCTATTCTTGCTATATTTATTATCACAAAATGATGAATCTAGGCCAGAGTTAACAAGGTGAATGAGAAGTAATATGTTAAAAGTAAACCCATTCAAATCTGAGTTGCTTTGGAAATGCCTTTTCTATACTTCTGGAAGGCATTTGTTGAACTTCTAATGGTATATGTGTACTTAGGATATTAATTCTCATCTTTAAAAGGTGGATCAACTGGCTGCTATTTAATCAGCCTTTTATTTTTTGTATGTGGCAAAACAGCTTTGCTCTTTAATATCAAAATCTGATTTGGTTACAATAGTGCAAGCCTTGGTGTTGTCTAGGCTTGATTATTCTAACACTATAGACTTGGGTCTTACTAAGTATGCTGTGCATAGCCTTCAGATAATTCATAACAATGTAGCTAGATTGTTTAATACTAGACATATATCACCTCTGTTGACTGATTTACATTGGTTACCTATCATTTTTCATATTCATTTTAAGGTGTTGATTTTTGTCTATAAAGTTCTCCATAGTCCAGCTCCATTTCATATAGAGGAATTGCATTATCCATATGCCCCTAGAAACAATTGAAGATCATCAAATGAAGCTTTGCTTGCTTTGCCTTCCCTTAAAAAAATCTAATGTACTGCAACAAGGAAAAGGCTTTTTCCTATATGAAACCAGAAGTCTGGATTAATGTACCAGTTGGCTTATATAAAATAGATGATGTCCTGGTCTTTAGGAAATTGCTTAAAGTTGGTTTGTTTTTGTTTTTTTTCAGTTTAGCTTTTAAGTCTTGAGATGCATTGGTTTTGGTGACAAACTACTCTGATAATTATTTTTATTCTTTTAGTGTATTTCATCTTGTTTTTGTTGCACTTCCTCCTGCGGCCAGAGCCACGGGAGGTCACTTACTTCCACGGCAGTGCCGCCGACGTTGCTGCCACTCCACGGCCCAGACAGGCCACTCCTAGCCTCACCTCCATGGCAGAAGCTGCAGCCTGCCTTCCCTTGCAGCCCGGAGGCCACCATCTTTGCCGCTCCCATGGCTAGCCTGAAGCCGCGGCTTGCCTCCTCTTCTTGCAGCCAGAAGGGCCGCTCTGGAGCTCCTTTTTGCGACCTGGAGGCCACCACCGGTATTTCTAGGCGGCTGGTGTCACCCTCGGACCTCCTCTTCATGGCTGGACACCGCTGATGACGTAGGGGCCTGTCCCATGGCCCTCCTCCTGCTCCCGTGCTTCTCCGACTGCTGCAGGCCGCTGTCCAGGGTCCTGCACCTTCTTCCTGCTCTCTCCTTAGGCGCGGGGCTGTGCCTCCTGTGCAGATTTAAAGGGCCAGTGAGGGAGTGGGCCTTAGATGATGTCACTTTCAGGAACTCCCTCTTCTGCCCTATAAAAGGGTTTCTCGCTCATTCTACCTTCGCCTTGGAATCAGGTTGTTCCTCCCCGAGGACATGGGTCACTCCTGCCTGATAGCTGCTCACCCTGGATCATCTTCTCTGCTGACCGTTCCCGGAGTACTGTTCCATCCATTGGCTCCTTCCCTGATGGCGGGGATACCAGTGTTTACGTCTCTTTGATTTAAACTTTGTGCACTATTGTTGTGTGCACTCATTAAACTATTTATGCTTTGTTTATAGTGCTATTGTCCAGTTTAACTATTGCCGCACTTTATTCTGTTGTGGTGGGGATACCAGTCCGACAGGAACTTCATCGAGCACCCTCGTCAGGTCGTCACTCAGGTGTCTCCTGTTCCAAGTGTCTCCTGTTCCAGCATCTCCTGTGTCTCCTGTTCCAGCTTCTTCCATTCCTTCGTCTCTCCATCCCCTGGTAGTACCCTCTGGACTGATCTCACAGAACTGACCATTGCTTCTCCTGACCAAGTTTGCTTGCTGCCCAGGACTTGACCTCTGCCTGACCTGACTAATTCTGAATGCTGCCTGGAACTGACCTCTGCCTGACCTGATTAATCCTAATGCTGCCTGAAACTTGACCTCTGCTGACCCTGACTAATCCTGACCGCTGCCTGAAACTTGACCTCTGCCTGACCTGACTACTCTTGATCGCTGACTGGTATTTGACCTTTGCCTGACCTGACTTTGTCCGGACTGATCTCTGGTATCTGACTCCTGCATTGGCTAACCATTCTGGACTGATCTCTGGTCTTTGACCCTTGCTATCCATTTGGACTCTCTTTGCTGGCCTTCCGTGACCTCCAGCCTTCCTCCTTGGACAACAACCAAACACCCTTGTTGTGGTGGGCACTCCTCTAAACTTCCTCCTCTGAGATTCTGCGCGCCCACCTAAGACCATCTCCATCTGTGCTTCGCCTCCCGGTGGCAGACGCTCTCCGGGCCCGACCGGAAGGCCGTACCAATCCTGCACCAGGCCAAGGGTCCACCTCCAGCACAACAATTTTGTCATATTTTTATATTTTGTTCTTGTTTTTATTGTTATTTAGAATATGATACTGTGTTATATATATTTTATAAGTATTTTAGGATAATATATGTGCCTTTTGCCTTTGTAATCCACTTGGATAGATATTTTCACATTTAAACATGCTATAAATCAAAATAAATTAAAGTAAATGAGGATATTGGCAGGATTAGTGACAATGTATTAGTCATGTTAAAATGTTATGATTTAGTTCCATTCCCCAGGTCTGGATTCCAGCTACTTTTAAAAAAAATTGTGCTTTTTTTTTCCCAGTTCTCTTCCCTTCTACCTCCTCCCTGGGCAATCACAGCTACCTATAAATGTTCATCTGTTGATATTAAATTCCCCAAGGTGAATCCTTCAGTTGCATTCTAAATGTTGCCTCAGCCATTTCAAATCCAAGCATGAGGTAACTAAATGTGATATATGCACTCAACATTAGATAGATTTTTAAAGATGATTTGAATTATGAATTTTTATGAAAGATATGCGAATGGTCAGTAGCAAGGGTTGAAGTCTTGATGATTGGTGCTACTGCTCACAAAATTTCAAATGTATGCTAGTTACCCATTTTAAGTAATTATTTGAAAAAAAAAGAGATGCTGTGCAGGTTATCTTACAAGTATAGTATAGACCTTTTTAAATGTTTGATGGTGTGAAACAATTGTACTAATATTATTATTCATGGAATATTTTCTTGCCATTTAATTTTAAATGTATTCATTGTGTAGTAGTCACAGATAGTTCTTATTCTCAGAACTAGAGTAATTGGTTTGGAAAAGATCAGTGCTACAGATTACATGCAAATTAAAGTAAAGTAACACGTTTGTAGTGGAAAATATCTAAGACTAAAATGTATAATGGTTCATTTTACTATTGGCAAGTCTACATGGATAAATGTGTGTGGTTTTAATAGTTAAAATCTATGATCAGCATGTTTCTTTCCTTTTATTGACAATTGCTTCTGCTTTTCAATAACATTTGGAAAAAATACACATTTTCTAACAAAAATGTGGACAATCTTTTGTGCTATGTATGAAAGAGGCTCTTGTCACTATTTTGACTTGCATAGCAGGTGTTGTACTGGAGTTTAATTCTCATTGAACTGTGCAGCAGTTTTACAATGAATAAAGATACAGTATATAGAAGTAACCTACTTATGAAAGCAAACCATTTGGCTGCATTTTCTATCTCCTCCTCATCATCCATGCAGCAATTAAAATCTATAGAAAGTTTTATACATCTTTAGCACTTTTCTGATAGCCTGACATTCCTGACCTTTCTACATCAATTTAGAACTTCATCTTAAAATTCTCTGCTGATTTTAAAGCTAGAGGCAACCATCATAATTTTTCACATTTTTTCTTATTTCAAGTTGTAATTATGTTTTTACATTTCATTTCATAAGATGGCCTTATTTAGTTACAAAAATTGTGAAATACCTTCTTAATAAATAATATTTAATGGCTTTTGCAGAAAAACAAGATCACCAAGTAAACACAATGCAGTTAAAAGGTACATTACCTAGCAATTATAATATATGTAAGCATGGTGCCAAAGGCAGTGTTCAGAAAACGTATCAGCAAGAATAACAATGTTTCAGAATTGTGGATCTAGAGGGCCACATAAAGGCCTGGTTTTCAGAATGTTCACAATGAATATTTTTCAGCAATTATTGTGCACATTTGGACCAAGTGCAGGTTGGATTCTCTTATTTTGGTTATTTGAGCTCTTTGCATCAGATGCAAAGACAGGAGCTCTTTGCATCTGATGCAAAGAGCTCCTGTCTCTCAGAGAACGAGTCTGATCTCTGGAAGCTAGAGTGGCAGACCTGGAGGAGTTGGGACAGACAGAGAAGTATATAGATGAGACCTTCATGGACATAGTAGCCCATAGTAGCCAAGTCCCAACTTCAGACTGGCAGCCCTAGTGCTGCCTTGGAGGAAGAAGGTTTCATGATGGGAGAACACCAACCAGGTGCAGCAGGAAAGGATCCTGTAGCAAGGACCTGCTCTCCAGGTGATGCATTGTCCTTTCGCACTGAGGATATCTCCCCAAGGCCTACTGCCCAGGAGGGAAGGGTTAGGTTGGCCGTCATAGTTGGTGATTCGATTATTAGGAATGTAGATAGCTGGGTGGCTGGTGGATGTGAGGATCGCCTGGTAACATGCCTACCTGGTGCGAAGGTGGCGGACCCTCACATGTCACCTAGATAGGATTTTAGACAGTGCTGGGGAGGAGCCGGCTGTAGTGGTACATGTGGGCACCAACGACATAGGAAAATGTGGGAGGGAGGTTCTGGAAGCCAAATTTAGGATCTTAGGTAGAAAGCTTAAATACAGAACCTCCAGGGTAGCATTCTCTGAAATTCTCCTGTTCCCACGTGCAGGTCACCAGAGGCAGGCAGAGCTCCGAAGTCTCAATGCGTGGATGAGACGATGGTGCAAGGAAGAGGGATTCAGTTTTGTTAGGAACTGGGGAACCTTTTGGGAAAGGGGGAGTCTCTTCCGAAGGGATGGGCTCCACCTTAACCAGGGTGGAACCAGACTGTTGGCGCTAACCTTTAAAAAGGAGATAGAGCAGCTTTAACTAGGAACAAAGGGGGAAAGCCGACAGTCGTTCAGCAGTGCATGGTTTGCAGAGAGGTATCTTCAAAGGATACTAATGATGCATTAGAATTTTCCAAGGCAATTTTGAAAAAAAAAACCCAAGAGCTCATAAAAACTGCGAGGAGAAAGCTCTGCAGAAAAAGAGACTGAAGAGGGATCCCACACAGACGCATGGTATAGTGCATGCTGGGCATGCTCAATGTACCTAATCAAAGTTCTAGAAACTTTGACATACGTTTTCCATGCCGGGCTCCATCTGATGATGTCACCCATGCGTGAGGACTACCATCCTGCTTGAGCTAGGAGAAAGGGAGATGTGGTTTGAAGAATAGCTCAGAGCATTAAACAACACTGAAATTTTGCTATCATCTGCCAAAGCACCAGATTTGTTACAGGTTCCTGTGAGCTTGCACTAAACACTCTGGCCTCAATATTCAAAGCTGTCTTGCTAAGTAGTTTAGTCAGAAAAGACTTATCTGGTTAACTTACATGGGATAATCATTACCATGGCTATGTGGCTAATATCCCAGATGAAATCACTACTTAAGCCAGATAAGTTAAATCCATCTAAGTAAGACCTGTCTATGGCAGGTCCCAGCTACCTGGTTAACCTAATCAGATAACCAGATAAGTGCTGGTATTCAGGCTTAAGATAACCAAATAAGTAGCCCCTCTCTAATGTCTATTGCCCACCCCCAAGATTGCCAGCTATCTACATCCACCGGATAAATACTTATCCGGTTAAGTGGCGGCTGTTGAACATATCAACTTTGACTCACGTGAACTCCAATATCAAAATTTTTTTGTATTAGTACTCGGGTGAAAATACCACACTGTCAAAAATCAAAGATTCTCCAGTACTATAGATATATGGGACAGACGCTTAAGGTAAATTATGACCTGTCATAATAGGCTTCATCTCATGAGCAAGTTTGCTGGATGATAGCCTTATATTTAACCATCGGTCAATATCATATATCATAAAATAATTTTTCAGTATTTTCATTTGCTTAGTTGCGATTCGTGTAACTTAACTTTGTGAAGTCGCCGAAGCCATCAATACACCCGACATGTTTCATGTTTCGAACGCTCCTCAATTCTTTGTCAAGGGCTAGTATTCAGCGTTGTATTTGTAGTCCTTTAGGATTTGAGAATTCAAAGTTCAATGTTCGCCATCGAACAGATTCGCCATCATTGAACTTTGAATTCTCAAATCCTAAAGGACTACAAATACAACGCTGAATACTAGCCCTTGACAAAGAACAAGGAGCGTTTGAAACATGGAACCATGTCGGGCATATTGATGGCTTCAGCCGACTTCACAAAGTTAAGTTACACGAATCGCACTAAGCAACTGAAAATACTGAAAAAAAATATTTATGATATATGATATTGACCGATGATTAAATATTAAGGCTAATCATCCAGCAAACTTGCTTCATGAATGAAGCCTATTATGACAGGTCATAATTTACCTTAAGCGTCTGTCCCATATATCTATAGTACTGGTGAATCTTTGATTTTTGGCTGTTGAACATAGCCAGAGATTCAGCAGCCACTGCTTAGCTAGATAAGTTGCTTCGTATCCAGCTAAATAGTGCTAAATATCAGATTCCCAAAACTCCAACAGGGTTGCTATCCCTCCAAAGCACATTCCACCTTGGTGAACCCACTGCCCTGAACACAAAATCCAAACCAGTACTCAACACACACAGGGGTAGATTTACAAAAAATGCGCGTTCACGTACTTTTGTTGGCGCACCAGTCGCAAACAAAAGTACGCTGGATTTTAGTAGATACGCGCGTAGCCGCACGTATCTGCTAAAATCCAGGATCGGCGCGCGCAAGGCTGCCGATTTGTGCAGCCGGCGCGCGCCAAGCCGCGCAGCCTGCCTCTGTTCCTCTCAAGGCCGCTCCGAAATAGGAGCGGCCTCGGAGGGAACTCGCTTTCGCCCTCCCCTCACCTTCCCCTCCCTTCCTCTATCTAACCACCCCCCCGGCCCTATCTAAACCCCCCCCTACCTTTGTCGGGGGATTTACGCCTCCCGGAGGAAAAAGTAAATCCCCGCACGCCAGCGGGCCGCTAGCGCGCCGAGACGCAACCCAGGGGCGGTTCCGGAGGGCGCGACCATGCCCCCGGACCGCTCCGGGCTGAAACCACGCCCCGGGCCCGCCCCCGAAATGCCACCCCCCCCAAAACGCCGCGCCGATAGGCCCCGCCCCCGACACGCCCCCGACATGCCCCCTCGAAAAACCCCGGGACTTACGCGAGTCCCGGGGCTCTGCGCGCGCCAGCAGGCCTATGGAAAATAGGTGCGCCGACGCGCAAGGCCCTGCTCGCGTAAATCCGGGCGGATTTACGCGAGCAGGGCTCTTAAAATCCACCCCACAGTGGATACCAGAACAGCAGTGTTTTATTATGTGCCCAGCAGAAAGCAATGTAACAAAGATACTACATAGACAAAACAAAGGCAATAGTTACAATAATAAAGCAATGCCATATTTTTCTCTCTGTTGTTACTAAAGCCCAGAAGAGCATCATCATTGCGAAATACTTTCTCCCTCAGATATATCACCTTTCCATCTGTGCACCTAAATGTATGTTTAAAGGGTGTGCATGAAGTATTCCCAAAACATGGTCCAGACCAAGAAAACAACTCACTTTTTCTTGTGATTCTCAAAATCTGCTGTTTACCTCTTCTGATCCCATATTTCTTACAGCCATGTGATGTGTGTTAGTGTAAGAGCCCTGAGCACATCCTTAGCCAGGGTTGTCATACTTATCTAAGCAATTCCGTTATATGGTGAGCATCATAGCAAAGCAGAAAACTGAAACTCTGGTATGACCAGAACTTGTGTCTGAGGTAACAGAGGAATGTGGGAGAAAGGGGAAGGCGGCGGCATAGAGTGGTAAAATCAGAGTACTCCAAAAGCAGAGCACACTTCAAAAAAGGACAAAATACAGAACTAAAATCTAAAATTTGCATTTTATTTCCATCTATAATTAGCTGAACCGTATTTAAATATGCAAATATATTTACTAAATGTGACATTAAATAGAAATATAATTCATCATATTGTAAAAGACTTTGACCAAGTAACTTGGATGCTGCTTAGTTTCTATCCAGATGCCAACACAATTTACTCATTCTCTGAAATTTACTCACTGACACATACTCTCTCTTTTTTTCAGACATGCCCTCTCTCTGACATATACACATACATACAGTCTCTCTCTGACACTCAACACCCTTTCTCTGACATATTATCACTCTTTCTCTGATACACATGCAGACATAGTCTCTTTCTGACATGCATACACTCTTCTGTTGTCATATGTTGCTCATATACTCATCAGCAAATGCTTCCATCTCATTCCAGCAGTAGGCACTGTAGCAGCATCACATAAAGTTCTTGAACTGTCTGCTAGCCCTTCCTTAGCCTGCAGCAGCCACATATCCCCCTTCCATGCTACATAAACCTACTCTCCCACACACTGACTGGCTTTGCCCACGATGGGCTCACTGCCTTTCTCCTCCAAGCTTAGGCTAGCTGCATGCTTGTGGATATTGTTGGTTACCTTTGCAGATACAATGACTCCCTCTCCCCCCTTTGTTGCAGTTGTGTTGCACTGGAGGTGGATTCTTGGGGTGAGGTGGGGTTGACGCAACCTGCAGGCAAAGGCCTATGGGTCCCCACCATCAGCAGGTGGAGTGGGCTGAAGCTAGAGGTCACTGGAGCTTCACCTATACCAGCCCATGTTCCCCTCAGGTTGAGCCTATGGGTGCAGAGGCCGGCAGGACTTAGGTGGGCCTTGAGATAGGAGAGCAAAGATGACTGGTTCAGCCCAGCGACAGCAGCCAGCAGGTGGCCTAAGTCTATCCGAGATGGGTTGCAGAACTGGAACCCAAGCACCAAGGAACAAGGAGTGGCTGGAGGTGCTTGAGCAAAGAAAGGCCGAAGCCTAGAGAGTCCACGTCCAGAGGATAGAGGCAGTGGCACCACTGTCGAGCTCAGATGGAGGTTGTCAGCCAATGGAAGCTGTGGCAAGCAATGTAGAACTCTGGACAAGAAAGAATCTATATCAAGGTTATCCGTAGCAATGGTCAGGGTGCTGAGAAGACAGGTATGGTCAGACATAGCAGTGGTCAAGGCATGGAGAAGGCAGGCATGGTCAGGCATAGCAATGGTCAAGGCACGGAGAAGGCAGGTGTAGTCAGGCATAGCAATGGTCAAGGCATGGAGAAGGCAGGCGTGGTCAGGGGAAGCAGTGGTCAAGACACGGAGAAGCAAGCAAGGTCAGGCGAAGCAATGATTGGGCTTCGAGAAGGCAGGCAAAGTCAAACGTAGCAAAGGTCAGCACCAGGAAGTCAATCAGAACACGAAGACAAGAAGAACACAGGAACCAGGATCCAAAGACACAGGAACACGATCAGGAACACGGAGAGGCAACGAGCACTTGGAAACCAGGGACAGGCAAACCAAGGATACCTGTTGCAAAGGCAATGCTTAGGAGTGCTGCCCGAGCTTAAGTATGCTGATAGTGGTGATGTCAGCATCCGGGTCTGCGGCCAGATTCCCGCCGCGGGCCCTTTAAAAGTATCAGTGTTGCGCGCGCGCCTAGGAGGAGGTGTGGCGCCACCGGTGGTGTCTCTCCACGGAGCAAGCGTAGAGGCCCGCTGAGAAGAAGAATCCTGGCTGGAGGTTCCGGGCAGCACGGCAGGACCAGGGACACTGGCAGGGTCCCGAAGTCAGAGCCGGCGGCCAACTGCCACTAGCAACAGAGAACTGAGCGCTGAGGTCCGTCTAAGAAGGTGAGAAAGCCGTGCCGTGGGCCGCCCGCGGGCGGCAAGCATAACAGTTGCTGACACAGAGGTTTCCCCTGGCTCACCTCCTCCCTTCCTGAATCTGCTTTCATCTTCTCCATCCACAGTGCTTTCCCATTGGCTGTCATTGTCCCACATAGCCCAGTTAACTCCTTGCTTTTCCCACACACTGTTGGAGTCTGCTATGCCAACATGAGATTTTGATTTTGTGGGGGTGGGGGGCAGTAGGGCCAACGACTCCTGGATAGGAGCAGAAAGAGAAAGAATGTCCTGCAGAAAGTCAGATACCTAGCCACCCAAGAAAGGGGAAATGTAGAGAGTATGGGGTGAGGTGAAGGGGGAGAGGGAGGGGAGGAGAGGGGAGGGGAAGAAAGGGGAGGGGAAGGGAGGAAAGGGGAAGGGAGGAAAGGGGAGATAGAATAGGTTGAGGGAAGAGGGATAAGGGAAAGAGGATTAAGGGGTGAGATGGGTGAGGAGAGTAGTGGGAAAGGTGGGGAACGATGAAAAGAAAGAAAGATAAGGGAAGAGGGATAAAGGTGAAAAGGGTAGAAGGGTAGAAGGGTAGAAGGGTAGAAGGGAAGTGGATCAGAAGAGGTTTGAAGATTAATACTCATAAGATGGCAAATCTTTTGCAGGTTTCAGTTAGTAAATATATATTACTTTATAAACATACCTATTTTTCTTTTTAGCAATATAAAACAAACCAAATCTCATATCTCCAATAAAATCCTAAAAACTTGCCCTCCCTCTTTCCTGACTCTCCCAGCCTTTAATATTGCCATTTTTACTATTTGATTGGTGTAACACTAAACCTTTCAGATAGTACTGTACAATTGATGACATCTCATTATTTGGATTGAGGGAGAAGAGAACTCCAGTGCACTGATTCATCTCACAGACTCAAAATGGGCTTATTCATGACATTATGAGGGCAATAGTGAGCCATCAATTCCAATGGCATGTGTAATCTGTGTGCAAAGCCTGAAGCAGACACAAAGTACCCTCCAGAAATTATGTGCAGATGATATGATTAGCAATCTCAAGCATGATCTTCCTCCCTGACCTATCACTACCCCCTTTTTATCACTGAGTAAAAACATGTTTCTATAATGAACACTTACTTTTATCCATAATAGGGGGGAAAGCAATAAACACAGGTTTACCTATATAAAAATCTGATTATTGTCACCTACAGTCTCAGTCTTTGACACTTACAACATCTGTATACAGAAAATCAACTAATGTAACTACCTTCATAAATCCAGCATACAAAAAAGTCCATTATAAAAAGCCAAGATACATGGCACTGCTGTTTTTTCTGACCTTGAGGATATAGAATCTTTCAAATAAAGGCCTATCACTCCAAAATCATATTCAAGAAAATTGCACCCTCACTCAAACACCTAGGGGGAACCTACTACAATACAAGGAGAGGAGAATCATGGAGAGGGTAACACGCATCATTAAATGCATCCCACAGCTAGAAAATCTAGGAAAACCATGAAAGACCAACAACTACTTCCAGTGGAGGATGAATTACTAAAATAAATATTCCCTGCTTCCCTAATTATAGCCTTCCCATGACTTAACCTGAAACAAAAACTAAGGAGTATGCTTCAAATGAAAACTCAAATAGAAGAAAATGGCATAGAACCATGCAAGATACTATGATGCATTCTACGCCAGCACATATCACAGGATCCTTCAGCTAACCACATGGGAAGGATGTTCAAGATAAAGGATTTATATTCCTATTCCTCTATGATCCATGCAAAAAATATGAAATGGGAGACTGCAAACAAGCCAAAAATTAAAGACAAGAACAAACCTACACAGACATAAAATAACACATCCCAGATAAGAAGAGCTTTCCAACTCAGTAGATGGTTATTTCTTTACAATGAGGGCACTTAAAGGGAATTTTAAGAGTGTACAAGGCAGTAAAACTTTTAAACTTCTATATTCAAACACATTTAGCGAGATAACTAAAATGTTATCCAACTAATGAATATTTGGCAACTTATCCAGTTACATTTTAGCCAGATAACAATTTGTCCAGCTAGATTTGGCCAGATAAGTGAAAAGGCATTCCAGGAGTGGTCGAGAGGCATTCTGGGAGATGAGTTAACAGGATAAATTATCCGGCTTTCTCTGGTCATCCTACAGAGCTGACATAAAGTGAGCCAGATAAATGTATCCAGCTACCTTCACGATAGCAGAGTTATATACAGCGAAGTGGCTGTGCTGCTGAATATAAGCATAGAGTCTGAATATGAATTACGAAAGGATCATACAGCTTGAATGAAACATAAAAGGATGCAAGAAGTATATTGCTTTCTCAGTTCTTGCCAGATTTATAGATACTTTTAATTGTAAAGTTTTACTGTCACTGTCTCCTCTAGCGACTCCTCATCTCTTTCCTGATTTGTGATGTGATCTGCAAACAACCTAAGGGTCTTACTGACCCTGTAGTATGTAAACCCAATATGATTCTGCTGTTTCTTCACTGAACACATGAAAGGAACATAGCTCTTAAAAGCTAGTCACAGATGGATTGAGTTAGCCCAATAAAAAGCATCTACAACTTGTTTGTAGATCATTATTTCTACCTATCCAAATGGACTAACCTGGCAACCACAATACTTTGCTAACAAAAAAAAAAAAAGTAGTTTTCAGTCTTCTGCTTGAATAATGCATATTATAGGGGATCAACTCCATTGCATTTTCATAAACATGTTATCAGATGCACCCGGAATAGGCAAATGAAAGAGTAGAAAATCAATTTGGTAGTTTCTGGATGCTTACCACTTTAGCAGTGGGATTCTGTCAAAAGAGAAGAATGAAGCAAACAAAAGAATAAGCTGGACAATGGAGAGTGAGGCTACTTACATTTTACCCACACAATGTAGAAGCAGTAAAAAGAAAATGGGAATGGGAGAAATACAGAAGAACATTTTGACTATTATAGCTGAATAGAAATTGCTGCAGCTAATTTGCTGGTTAGCATTGTAAGGATATTTTAAAATATGAAATCCAGGTTGCAGTTGATTATCTGCTATTATACTCATCATTGGAAGGAGAATGTAAAATTTGAAATTGTAGTGCTGCTTGGGATATAATTTGTTCATTTATAGTATCTACTGTAACAACCATTGAAATGAACCTTTTTTTTTTTTCACAAAGTCTGGCAAGGACCTGCTCTTTATTGTCTGGGATTTCTCTTAGGCTCTTGCTAACCAGGATATAACTTTGAATAACCACTGCTGTACTCATTTTAAAAACTGAAACAAAAAACAACAACAGTAAGTGCTCTGGAGACACTAAGCTTCAAAATAGAGCAGCAGCTTCTAAACCAATTGAAGTAGAAATCATTATCCATGCAAAGGTACATAAAAAAGTAGGCAGTATCATGAGATAATTACTCAAGTCGATAGTTAGATGTTATGAACCAAGAAGGAAGGCCTCAAACAACCCAGCAAGAACAATTATCTCAAAAAGCTCACTGCCATGGATGTTATCTCTAGGGCCAATATATTAAAGTGCATTAATACTATCACAAGTGATAATGCTCCTTAAACTCCTATGCTATTTGATTATAAGCGGTTAATGGGCATTAACAGAGCTATTAATGCACATACATTAGCTTGCAATAGTGTTAACATGAAATCAATGCTAATGAGGTAATTGGCTGCAAAAATTTGCAAAATGGATCATTTCCTATTGGTGCATCAAAAAAGTATGTACGTTAAGATATGCAAAATGCACTGCAGACACATAGCGAAAAAACATAGCTATACCTCAGGGTGGTGTTGTTAAATTTTTTCCGATACTGGCTATTTGTATGCGCATGCTCATTTGTGTGTACTTTACCATCTGTGTAACATGTGCCTAATTTGCATCTAATTAACATTGTTTCATAAATTTACATGTATTTAACGGATGATGTTAACATATTTTAGTTCATCTGCCCCTCTATTAGAACTATGGAATTAAAAACAGTAAAACGATAAGTTTGAAGGGATTTATTTTTTACATTTATGTTCAAGCTGATGCATCAATGTGAAGATTCAGTAGACTTTTACTGTTAATTAATACTGGCCAAACCTGGCTGCTGATTGACTGCTGGTAACATTCCATTTTCTAATTAGAGTTAATCTAATGTACAGTACTATGATTTAGCACAGATGGTTTGTATAGTTAGAAAATATGAAATATTGCATTAACACTTAATTGCTGCTGAAAATCAATTAATAATGAGTCAGCTGGTAAATAGAGCACAAGAGTATGTTACAATAAAAGGGCACTGAGAGAACACTTTACTACTTCATTTTGGAAATGGGAGATGCAAATCAGGACTGAGGTACATAACATACTGGCAGAGCTAACTTGCAAAACCTTGAACAGTATAAGCCAGCAGTAGTGCTGTATGCTTTGGTCTCACTGGTTCTAAAGTCCCTTTCTTTTCATCTGTAGTAAATCACCAAGTCTATCAATCTAAACAAGGAGGAAATGACAGAGAAAGAGATGAAAAAAGAGTGAGAAAATGACAGACAAAAAAATAACCAAGTAGCAGATTCTTTAAGATAGTAAAGCAAAGAGCAAAGTTAATGCAAAGGCTGGTTTTCAGCCTATCATGCTATAACTTGAAGGGAGCTAAATTTCTATGTAATAAACTCCAGAGAAATAAAACTCCGCAGTTGAGTTTTAAAGAAATTGAAATTTTACAACAGAACTTAAGGAGGAGACTATCAAAAGTTTGCGCTAGTGCTGAATGCCGTCTATTCTGCAAAATTCCTGAGCTGTGAAAACAGTTAAGTATTTCATTTTTGGTGCTCAGCACTTTTTCTTATGCTGTAAAATATGTGTGAATTTGTTTTGGGCATATTCTGCTCTGCCGCATGAAGACTTATTCAAGTATGAGTCAATTCACCCATTTTGAGACTAGAAAGTAGGCTGAAATGAATAGCTATTTGTGCCAGCCAACAAAGAAAAAAATTGGTATTCAAAACTGGAGAAGTTTTGTACAAGAGGCCTAGTAGGATTATTATGAGTATGTAATAATTAAGCATTCTGGGTCCACCCTGCTTTGAGCCACAGATTCCCATTAGCTCTCTCATTTCCTTTTGCATGAGCCTGATTATCACTTTTCAGACATACAAATAATCTTGACTGACTTTGGAAGCCAATAGAAAAAGGCAGGGAAAGCACACTAAGGATATGCTTTCAGCTTGATCTAAGGGCAAAACACTAAGGGCCCAATATTCAGCCATATTCGGCTAAGTCACAAGGGATATTCAGTGGCACAGCTATGCTGCTGAATATCTAGGCACAAATCACTACTTAGCCAAATACATTATATCCAGCTAAATTAGACCAGATTTATGCTAGACTAACTTAACCGATTAACTTAACCAGATAAGCACGAATATCACTACTTATCCAGTTAAGTTGCAGTTAAGCTCCCGCAACAAGGAAATCACCTTGTGACTCACCAGGCAGCTCTTTTCCTGAAACCTGGCTTGAGTCAGCCAGTCGTCCAAGTATCAGTGCACCAAGATCCCTTCTCTTCTCAAAGCCGCTGCTACTACCACCGTAACCTTGGAAAACATTCTGGAGACGGTGGCTAGACCAATGGGCAGCCCCAAAACTTTTAATGGCACCCCAACATTGCAAAATGTAGAAAATATTGGTGATCCAAACAGATGGGACTATGAAAGTAGGCCTCGGACAGATCCAAGGAGGTCAGAAATTCCCCTGACTGCACTTCCATTATCACAGAGCATAAGGCTTCCATGCAAATATGAGTCAACTTTAAATGACAATTGACCCTTTTGAGATCCAGGATGGGACAAAAGGAACCCTCCTTCTTGGGCACAACAAAATAAATGGAATATCGCCCTATACTTTCTTGAGACATGGGCACCAGAACCACATCCCTCAACCTGAGGAGCTTTTGAAGCATAAACTCCACTGCCTGCTTCGTCTGCGGGGAGTGGCAAGAAGACACCATGAACACATCACGAGGAATAGTGCAAAATCCCAGAACATATCCTTCTTGTATCACCTCTAAGACCCACTGGTCCAATGTGATCTCGACCTACCTCTGATAAAAGAGAGAAAGGCTTATCTCCTGTTCCTAAAGGTGGGTCAGCAAACCTTCATTGGGAAGATTGGGAAGATCCATCACTGAAGTCCGCTCCTCTCTTAGGCTGTCTGGGATGAAAGAACTGAGACCTGCTGAAAAGACCAGGACAAAACCGCTTAGAACCCCGGAGACGACCCCCCATAATAAAGTGATGCTTAAATTGTTTCTTATCCTCCGGCAAACCGAGGAACCGGAGATTCTCCTCACTTACTGATCAGTTTCTTCAACTCACTCCCAAACAAAAGTGAGCCTTTAAAGGCTTAGCTTTGGAGGCTGTGTCAGCTGACTAATTTCGCAACCAGAGTTGACGCCTGGCCATTATCACTGAAGCCACTCCTCTGGCCAAGGTAAGGACCAAATCACAGCCCGTGTCTGCTAAAAAGATAGCAATGGGTTCCATAACCACTCTGGAATTCCTTCCAGAGTCATCTACCTCCTGAGAGAGAAGCAGATAAGATCTTGCCACAAGGGCACAACAGGTAGTGATCTGTAAAGTTATCGTCACAGCCTCAAAGGTTTCCTTAAGATAGCCTCAATCCTCCTATTAAGTACATTCTTCAAGGCCACTCCTCCCTCCAAGTGATAGTCATCTGCTTAGAGATGGCACAGACCAGAACATCCACTTTGGGAAAATACAAGTGTTCTCTCACAGCCAGATCCAGGAGGTACAGGCCTTCTAATATCCGACCCCCTTTAAAATTTGCCTCTGGAGTGTCCCATTCAAGATCAATCAATTCCTGAATGGCATCCATCTCAGAGAAAAAACAAGAGGTTTTATGCAAGGAAACCAAAATGGGATTCTTCTTTGACTCTGACATGGATCCGAACCAGGAACACCCAGTCTGGGAAATCAGCACAGGCAGTTCATCCCTATGAAAGAAACTCTACATGGTTTGATATGGTTCTACTCCTAGAGGAATTGCCCCATCTTCCAGGAAATCAGGATCTACCTCATCATCAGTGCCATCCAGATTCCTGTCAGGAACACCCACAGGGAGCCATGGCGAGCTCTGGAGCTGAATCCTAGGATTGGAAAGAGGAGGAGCCACTGGCTGAGGTTCTGACCTGACAGGATTAGGTGAAGCAGAAGACTGTACCTGAAGAAAAAGCTTGTAAGCCTTGAAAAAATTCCACCCAAGAAAAAACAGCTGGATGAAAACCAAGCCCAGAAGGAACTGGAGCTGGTTCCACAGAACTGCCCTCACTTGTGGAGGAGCCAGTCAAAGGAAAACCAAGGCCTGGCGACCCTTCAGTCAAGGCCATAACCAATCCATCATCAAAATGGGAGGAGCCAGGCTTAGCAAAATCCGAGGAAGACAACTCTCCTTGAGCATCTGAGCAGTACTGACACAGGTTAGAAGCCAGGTCAGGCTGAGAAGCCTTGATATGATAGGCAACACAAATAGGAAGACACTCAGGCTTCTTGTTTATCAGTGCCATCGCAGCAGTAAATGTGCATTTGAATGGCTCAAGCTCAAAATATTTATGGGCACAAAACTGAAGCGCTGCAGAAGCAAGTGCAACAAGACACATGCACAACTTATGTGCCAAGCCCCGAAGCATGCAAAGTTCAAAAGTTGTGTGCGTAAAATGCGCACCCAAAAAATGAGCACCCAAGCGTGCACAGAACGGCTGCACTGTGCCTACTGACTGCCTGTAGAGGGCAGCAGAGCATGCACAGTAGCGCAGGAAAACACCGTCGTGGCCTACAGTGCAGCGAGCAAGGAAAACGTCTAACTGTGGGGCCTAGCCCTCCAGGACAATTCAACTCGGCAGGCTTCCCAGTTCCCCAACCCCACCAGGAGTGGGAACAAATGTCGCTATGGCACGCCGAGCACGGAGACTGTAGGAAGTCCTTAAACCCCTCTAACTGTCTCTGCTTAAAAGGTAAAACTTTTTTTTAATACCTGAGCTCAGCGCTTACCGGCTGAATACAGAGATGGTCTCCGGCTGTGGAGGGAGAGGGCATCTGCCATCACCGCCACACTCAGCCTCCTGCACCTGCTGCCTTTCAGCTGAATGAACAGCTAAGTTCACGTCGGGGAAACCCGGCTCCTGAACCAAGGGAGAGACCACAGAAATCACCTCAGGAATTCTCAGCTGGGAAAGGGTGGGACTTTCCTTTCCTTAAATCAGAATTTCAGATTTCTCCTTCAAAAAAACATGAAGCGATCCCCATAGGAAGATGCATGTCCACCATCTGCTGGAGATGGAGAATACTGGAAGGTTGGGGTCACTGCAGGACTACATAATACTGTGACATCAGCTTGCTCCATCTCCATCTGCTGGCAGGGGAGCATAACCCACTGATCTTGAGTCCATCTATCTACAAGCTAGGAAATCACAAGTTGACCCAGACCTCCATGACATCACTCACGTTCTCCACCAGCTCAACCACTCCCGCCACACTTGCTCCAATCCCCCCCCCCAACCAAAAATCTCAGAGAAAAGAGAAGTCAGATTTAAGCCACATAATAAGCAGGTGTAAAAGCATGTGCATATTAGCATATTAGGAATGTGCAGCAGGGACGGATACGTTCGATTCGATATTGTATTTGTTGGGACCCAAATCCATTACATCCGTTTTTGAGGGACCCTGATTCATCCATTAGTTATGTATGGTATTCGTTTCCCATTAAAGTTTTAAAAAAAACCCATCCAAACCCTTTAAATTTAATTAACTACAACCCCCCACCCTCCTGACCCCCCCCCCCCAAAAACTTGCCAAAAGTCCCTGGTGGTCCAGTGGTGGTCCTGGAGCATTCTCCTGCACTCGGGCCATCGGCTGCCGGTATTCAAAATGGCACCGATAGCCTTTGACCTTACTATGTCACGGGGGCTACCGGTGCCATTGGTCGGCCCCTGTCACTTGGTAGGAGCAATGGACGGCCGGTGCCATCTTGTGCTCCTACCATGTGATAGGGGCCGACCAATGGCACCGGTAGCCCCTGTGACATAGTAAGGGCAAAGGCTATCGGCGCCATTTTGAATACTGGCAGCCGATGGCCCGAGTGCAAGAGATCGCTCCAGGACCCCTGTTGGACCACGTGGGACTTTTGGCAAGCCTGGAGGGGTCAGGAAGGTGGGTGTTTTATTCATTAGTGATGTGTTGCATTCATGGGGATTCACCATACGATTCTGAACCCCATGAATGCAACGAATAGGGACCTATACGTTGCGGATTGCGCATTCGTTCAAAACGAATGCACATCCCTAGTGCATATGTTTAATAATATATGTGCATATGCCACTTATAACATGCATGAGTATGCACTAACTTCTAACCCCATCCTAGAATGCCCTTGCAATGCCCTCAAAGTGCTCCCTTTTTCCTCCCACACTTTTCAGTGCAGCAGCGGAAGTACACTCATACTTACACAAGTATATGCCAATTTTATGTGTACAAACGTTGCATGTCTTTGAAAAAATTCACCCTTAATATCAGGTATATTGCATTATAGGACGTAAGCAGACGATTTTATGTGCTGAGTTGATAATTAGAGAATAATTTTATTAGCATCTATTATTCTAAAAGTCAAGCTGGTTTTGTGGTTAGTAGGAGCATCCAAGTGTCCAGGATCACCAGCAAGTGATTCATCATCTGTATACCACATGGGATTCATCTGGTGGCTTCTCCGGGTCACATGAGCTTGAGCTGAAAAATCACATACACAGTTCTGGTCAGAATTTCAAATTTAGACTAGAGGGGCACTCATTTGATTCATTAGAACTGGTAACAAAAAGATGGTTTTTAGAACTCCCTAAATACTAAACTTTTCTACAGTGTCATTTAAGTGACAGATTTATGCATAGATATGTTTAGTATCATAACTCTATACTTCTTGGTGATATAAATTTTTTATTGCTTTGCAGTTAGTGTAGCAAAATGTGTTCTTGTCTGCTATAGAGTATGTTAAATGTGTAATATGAAAGTGAATAGACACAAAATAAATGTACTGGTTTTGCCTGTATTATTTAGATTAACAATTTGTCCACTCCAACCTCTTTTCTCTACCTTTGGGATGACCCTTATTTGTGTTGGCACCATCCATTGGTCCGCCTTATATAACACAGCTGAAAGGATCACTGAAAAATATTTAGCACTTTATTATTATAGGATCATTTGTTAGCCTGCTCACACTCAGAAAGAGAAACACCAGTGGTCCTGTTCCTGTGTGTGAAGTAATAAAGGTGGGAGGTATCATTTTCATATAAACCAGCAAGGCTAAGGGTACTTTTAGCTTATTTGTCACATTCAAGGATTCAGTCACTGTAATATCTACCCTGTACCTCAGCAACCATGCCATAATACAGTGGGCTCTATCTTCATCCATCCAACTCCTGGAAATATTTTGCTTCCTTCTATAACACAGCCATTGTACCTATTGACCGGCATGGTACCTTCTAGGCTACAATATCTTACGCACTTCCTGCTGTCACCGCTCTGAATAGGCATGCGCACACACACACACACACACCACAGTAGTCACGGAGGAAACTATGCCGAGTACAATAAAAATGAACATATCCAGAAGCTAAAAAGAGGCTGCTTCTTATGCCTTCTCTAAAGCCTTTTGTTTCAGATCACCAAAAAAATCACAAAATGTTTGTCAGCTGCACAAACAGATCTAGGCCCTTTAAAAGCTGGTAACGTGTCACCCTAGCTGTGGTGCTGGATATTGTATAAAAATACAGACATCATGTGGACATGCTCAGAGGCAAACAAGAGCTTTTTATTGCCAGCACCTCAGCCACCCCTTTTCACATCCCAGCTGATGTTCATATTAGGAGGGCCTGGTAATAAATACTTTTAAATTAATAAATTCTTATAGCTGATCCACTGTGACTAGTATTGAAAGAAGGAACACTACCCTGGTAGCTACTCCTGCCAGCTTCGGTAAACCAGCTATGCCTACTTTCCTATCTTTCTGTATGAGAAAGATAAGTTCATACACATTTGTTAGTGGATCCAATGTGTACTGCTAGAGTGAGAATGAGTCTTTTTTTTCCCAGATGAATATGTTGTTTGACACTTAGTGGACACTGAGAATCTTTTTTTTTCAGGATGTTTTTCAGACCAAGCCCCCCCCCCCCCCAAAAAAAAAAAAAAAAAAGTGAAACCCGTGCTTCCCATTCAGGGTTCAGAAAACAAAATTCCAGGAAAAAATTTTTGAAAAGTCTCTTTTCGAAGTATTTCTTACTACTTTATAAAGACAGCTCCATAATGGCAACAGCAGATGGAGTAGTGGGAGTTTTTGGCTTACAGAGGTCCTTAGGGGTAGAAGGACCTACAAAATCCACTGAGATGGGTTAAAATGATCTACTATGTAAGAATTTCCCTGTACCTATATCTGTCATTAATCATCATGGGCTTTTATGCATGTGTGTGTGTATCTTTTTATCTGTAATCTGTTGCAATCTGAGTTAGCTGATGTATTCAACTGTCTTTTTGGTGGATGTCGTTTGGTCCAATTTAACAGTGCTTGCTGCTTCCTTCTGCCTCTTTCTGTTATGCCTGTGTGTTTGTGTGCTGTCCCATTGCTTCCTTTCTGTGTTTTAAGCACAATCCTTTTTAACGTGCAATGGAAATTCATATGCTGCTTCTATTTCTTGAATTGTCAGATTTCTTGATTTGTCAGATTTCTTGAATTGTCAGATTTCTTGATTTTTTTTTGCTTTTTTTTTTCTTTCTTATCGCATTGTAAGCCTTGCTTCTTCTCTGCCTTTGCATTTTTTATTCCTTATTATAAATATAATGGAATAATGAGTACCCTCTTGCATCTTGAGATGTTTCCCATTTGTCTTTTCTCTTAACAATTCAGAGCATGCAATAGCCTCTTAAGGACCAGAGTCCTGTAATTCAAATATGCATTCTATTGGGTTTGCTCTGAAGGGGAAGACGTGTGTGATAGCTTCTGTCTTGTTTTAGTTTGCACCCACTATTTGCTGATTGTTAGGCATCCTAAGTAAATTACCAGTTGTTAGTGGGTGAAGAAGAAAATGGATTCAGAGTATAGGCAGGTTCTGCTTCGTGTGCACCCCTTATAAACATTTTTGTGCCCTTCTGAAAAGATTCCTTGAAAGTCTCATAGCACATTGAACAGCAGTCAATTATCCACTTAGAAACAGAGAAATGTAACTGCAGAAAAAAACACATGGCCTGTCAAGTCTGCCCATCCACACCAACTATTCAGCTTTACAATGCCTACCACTCACTCAGAGATCCTCTATGTTTATATCATGCTTTCTTGAATTCAGATACTGCCTTTGTCTCCATCACCTCCTATATGAAAAGACCTGATAGTGGACCTCTATGCATCTCCTGGAGGTCAAAACATCCAGAGATAAATTGATCCTGTAGAATAATAGGAGGGGCCACTATAGAAATGTTCACATACAATGAATCTTTTCCAAATTGTAAAAAGACATGCACTAAATAGTGTGATATAAAACTACAATCTGTTATGGCATCTTGGCCCTCAGAAGCAGACAAATTATATTCCACAGACGTGTGTCAAAAAGAAGCTTCTTGAGGGAGTTACCACCATCATTTATTAACCATTTTAAACTTTTAACAGTCACACACAATATCAAGAACATATTAAAACAATCATTGTAAGTTGTCACATATCACCATGGAGCAAACTTTCACAACTATGCAGGTTGTTGCAACATCTGCAGGCACTTTCCCCATGTATTTTGCACCAATACTTTAATTGGAAAGTATATGTGTATCTTCCCTTTGGAAATTGCCTAGGGATTCATACAGAAAAATTGAATTTAGCTGAAATAGTTATTCTGTATCTTTTAATAATGGCCATAATAATAACTTGCACCAAGATCTTAAAAAAGTTACTCAAAACACGCTTGTTTCAACTAGCCTTCCATTCAGGTGAATACGATGTACAAGTGGGCTGCACAATTGACTAAGGTGTTGAAGAACACGCATGCTAGTTGTGGAATGCTTGATAAGAGATATACAGCTAAACTGTTCTGTCTTGCTGTCCTTTTTTATGTATACGTTGTTTTTATGACTGTTACTTTGTTACTCGCTTCAAACTCTTGCCTTCAGGGGGCTATAAATGTTTAAAGCACATTCTCTTTTACAGTCACCTCCCTTGCTCAGTTTTTCAGCTCGAGTAATTCCACAGTAAGTTGAGAAAGAGAATTGTTCCTGCATTTATCAAAAGATCTGAATACCACAGAAGTTTCTGTTCTTCTTTTAATTAAAATTGCATGGACCAGTACTTAGCCTTTTGATAATCTAGATAAACAATCAATATACAAGGTTTCTACAGCCACACTGGATAGCACACATGGCCTGATGGGTTTCACAATTTATGTGCATAGTGTGCATGCTGTACATGTTTTGTCATCCTGCTGATGTACAACATTCTTTCTCAAGTTATGCGTGCCCACACTGCAGTCCTTTTGTCTTGTAAATAAAGTAAATTGTCAGTGTGGGTGCTAGTAAGCCACCATCCTCGTGGCTACTGGATCCAGTCCTTCATCCTCCCCAGGCTTAAAATGCTTCCTTTGTGCTTTGACAGCCCGCAGAAAAAATATAAATAATGCAGACAGAATGCCTACAAAACTGTAAATTGTACAAAAGGGGCCCTGAGATCCATAAAGTGCAATGTGCTTCCAGGTGTGTAGAGCCTTCCATCCACAATACTGACACAGAGGCCTTCCACAGAAGGAAGAAGCCACAGATCCCCTCTCCAAGCTGCTGATCTTACACTAACATTTAAAACCGCATAGCAAGACTAGGAAAAAGACTAGGACTCAGAAAGGAAAACGTGGCTTTTGATAAGTGAACAGAAAAAGCCAATAACTTCAGTAATACCTGGCATATTGGGCCCTGAGATACGCAAGAGCAAGGAAAATAGATTCCTTGCAGTACTGCAGAAATCAATAAATTATAAACATAAATAAATATTACAAAAGAAAAAGAGAAATATTTCCTCAAAGAAAAAGGTAGAATCTTAAGTATGCAAGGAAACTAGTGAGTAAATTTTGCTTTTGTTTTTCTTTCTAAATGCTCCTCTGAAGCTCTACTAGCAAATGGAGGAATATGGGTTAAAGGAGAGGGCCAACAGTTTTATGCTTGCATATATCCTTAACTCAAACATAAAGCATTATACAGGAATGATCCCTTGGTCAAAGTTACGCTAAATTACCTGATAAGTTTAGCAAACATGCCAGTTCACGAGAAAATCCACAGAGAAAATGATGGAAAACTCAAGTGAGTCTAGTAGATCAGAGATTATGGCAGAATCCGACTTTCCAGGCTTTTAATCTGACCTGGCAGTTCTCATTCATAAATTCAAGCTTCTGAATACAGAGGTTGATATTCAGTGGACCAGTGAATGGGAAAGGAACCCAAATAATTTTACTTAAATAATCGGTGGAAGATACCCATATAAGTGTTCCACTGAATATACTCAGATAAAGATTTATCTAGAAAAAATATACATATTTCTTGTTAAAGTGACATCTCAAGGCATGGTAAAGAAGACCATCATGATACCCGGTGTTGCACTTGTCGAATGCAGACAGCTGCGCCCTCTCTGTCTCACCTCTTTTCTTCCTCTTTCCTCCCCTCTGGGCAAGATGGCTGCCACCGCCTCTCCTCGCCGAACTCTCCGGCATCCCTGGACCGGCATGGGCAATTGTGTTCGCCATTCTTACACTGCAGTCACTTAAGGCACATGCGCGTGCGTGCCGCCCTCTCTTTTGAATACGTCATGGCGGGGACCTCGGGGGCGTCCCCACCGCATGACGACACTATCTCTGGGTACTTAGCCTTCAATCTCCAATCCAGCTACGAGTTAGCAAGGATTCCACTCCAGCTAATTTCGACTCCTTCAGAGACTCCGCTCTGAATACTCGCTCCTACAAACCCTCTGGGGTTACGCTGGCTACACTAGGGCGTTCTAGGTAGCCTCTCCTCGGGGGCCTTATTTGCTCCTATCCACCCTCCGAGGTTTCACTGTTCCAGCAAGGACGCTCAAGGCACCCGCTCCTCGGGGGTCTTGTTTTGCTTCTATTTACTATCCAGGTTTCCCAGCTCATCAGGATCCTAGGTACCTGATCCCCAGGGCCTTGCACTCACCTGCCTCCTCCTGGGCTAACCTGCAGCTACAAAGGACATCCTGGCTCCGGCGCTATGGGCCTTGCATCATCTCTACCTCCGTCCATCTCTTCAACAGCTACCAGTCTTCATGAGTACCTTCTCTCTCAGTCTCTCTGCCTTGTCTCACCTCAGAATAGATTCTTAGTGTACCCCGCTTCGTGGACCACTACAGGATCTTCCATCGCTGACTACGTCATCAGTGACTGGGTTCTTGGCCAACCCCGCTCCGCGGACCACTACCGGACCCTTGACTTCCAGAGTCTGGTGAAACCTTCTCTGCACTTGATACAACTCAGTGCCTGGACTGAACTAGCATCAGAGACCTACTCCACTAGCTGAGGAACGCAGCCCAATTCTCGGGTCTTGCCAACTGCTGTATAATAAAGCTTCTATTCTCTCTTACTGAGAGTCAGCCTATTGCTGTGTTTCCCCACGGGGCTTCTCCCCATGGGAGGAGTCATCAACACAGCAACCAGGGGTCCACAAACAAGTCAAACTTACAACACCTGGAATGTTAAAGCAAATTATTGAGCTTCTGCATATGAGTACGGGTCATGTATAATCATAGGTCTGCAAGACAGATATCGTCCAAATTTATTTTTTTTTAAGTTTTATATTATGCAAATAAAAGCAATCACTTCCCTTATAGATGAGTGCTTGAGTTATGGCAAATTCAATGAAAAACCCAACACAACACAACATTACATTTCGAGGTGAGATAGGCCCTGCATCAGGGGTTCAAAACTGCAACGATGTCCAGCAGTTAGCCTCCAGGGCTGAGCTTTATTGCAGTAGCTTATTTCTGGTTAAGAAACATAAATTGCTTGGTTAAGAATACGGAAGGTGGGAAAGGTCTTCCTCTTTCGTGATGAAATAAGTAATTGTCTTCTTTACTGTGCCTTGAGATGTGACTTTAAGAAGAAATATATATAAGAACATAAGAACGTGCCATACTGGGTCAGACCAAGGGTCCATCAAGCCCAGCATCCTGTTTCCAACAGTGGCCAATCCAGGCCATAAGAACCTGGCAAGTACCCAAAAACTAAGTCTATTCATTGCTACTGTTGCTAGTAATAGCAGTGGCTATTTTCTAAGTCAACTTAATTAATAGCAGGTAATGGACTTCTCCTCCAAGAACTTATCTAATCCTTTTTTAAACACAGCTACACTAACTGCACTAACCACATCCTCTGGCAACAAATTCCAGAGTTTAATTGTGCATTGAGTGAAAAAGAACTTTCTCCGATTAGTTTTAAATGTGCCACATGCTAACTTCATGGAGTGCCTCCTAGTCTTTCTATTATCCAAAAGAGTAAATAATCGATTCACATCTACTCGTTCAAGACCTCTCATGATCTTAAAGACATCTATCATATCCCTTCTCAGCCGTCTCTTCTCCAAGCTGAACAGCCCTAACCTCTTCAGCCTTCCCTCACAGGGGAGCTGTTCCATTCCCTTTATCATTTTGGTCACGCTTCTCTGTACCTTCTCCATCTCAACTATATCTTTTTTGAGATGTGGTGACCAGAATTGTACATAGTATTCAAGCTGCAGTCTCACCATGGAGCAATTCAGCGGCATTATGACATTTTCTGTTATATTCACCATTCCCTTTCTAATAATTCCCAACATTCTGTTTGCTTTTTTGACTGCTGCAGCACACTGAACTGATGATTTCAATGTGTTATCCACTATGATGCCTAGATCTCTTTCTTGGGTGGTAACTCCTAATATGGAACCTAACATTGTGTAACTATAGCATGGGTTATTTTTCCCTATATGCATCACCTTGCAGTTATCTACATTAAATTTAATCTGCCATTTGGATGCCCAATTTTCCAGTCTCAGAAGGTCTTTCTGCAATTTATTATAATCTGCTTGTGATTTAACTACTCTCAACAGTTTTGTATCATCTGCAAATTTGATTACCTCACTTGTTGTATTTCTTTCCAGATCATTTATAAATATATTGAAAAGTATGGGTTCCAATACAGATCCCTGAGGCACTCCACTGCCCACTCCCTTCCACTGAGAAAATTGTCCATTTAATCCTTCTCTCTATTTCCTATCTTTTAGCCAGTTTGTAATCCATGA
The DNA here is from genome assembly GCF_901001135.1 of Rhinatrema bivittatum. Lineage (NCBI taxonomy): Eukaryota > Metazoa > Chordata > Amphibia > Gymnophiona > Rhinatrematidae > Rhinatrema > Rhinatrema bivittatum. The sequence continues at coordinate 612,051,603 of NC_042615.1, read as the reverse complement.
AAGGACATCGCCACCTCTCCCATGACATTTAACTTTTCCTAGAAGCCTCTCATGAGGAACTTTGTCAAACGCCTTCTGAAAATCCAAATACACTACATCTACTGGTTCACTTTTATCTACATGTTTATTAACTCCTTCAAAACAGTGAAGCAAATTTGTGAGCAAGACTTGCCTTGGGTAAAGCCATGCTGACTTTATTCCATTAAACCATATATTTTTTCTGAATGCTTAATTCTGTGTAATTTTCATTAATTGCATTCTCATTGTTGACTCCCTCTCTGTTTGTAAAGTTTTATGTAGACAACTACAAGAGAAATATTTTCTGACCAGATTTACTCTGCTAAATTTAGCTGAGTAAGTATTGAATATAAATCAGCTATAATTTAACATCACCTCACCTACATCTTGCCCCTTTTTATCTGGCTGCATTTTGTGTAGGTTATGAATTACCCAGACAAAACTTAGCCAGACAATCAAGACAAGTATTCAATCCTGGGTTGGTATAATAACTCAAAAAGTTATAAACTGTGTAGAAACTGTGTAGAAAATGCCCAATCCAATATAGTAACATAGTAAATGATGGCAGATAAAGACCAAATGATCCATCCAATCTGCCCCACAAGTTGCTCATGATACTAACTGCCACTCTGTGCAGGTTATTTCAATGCCCTCAGTTAAGGCCAGTATTTGCTTCTCTGTGTGTTGCGCCTGTTGGTCGCAGACGGCTGCGACCTCTGTTGCTCACCTCCTTTTTCCCTACACCAAGATTCTCAGAAGAATGGTGTCATTTATCAAAGTGCTTTATGTGCTTTAAGTCATATGTGCTTTAAGTCATACTTATCCAACAGGAAACTTGCGGTCAAAATAGGTAATGCCGAGTCTTCATCCCACTCCTTGTCCCAAGGCGACCCGCAAGGTTCCTCCCTCTCCTCCACCTTATTCAACATATACATCACTCCCCTCTGTCAGCTCCTATCTAATCTCGGCCTCAATTTTTACCTCTATGCTGATGATGTCCAAATCATCATCCCCCATACATTCCTTCCTATCTGATGCCCTGGCATTCTGGGATACCTGCCTCTCCTCCATAAACAATTTCCTCACAAACATTCACCTCACATTAAACACATCCAAAAAAGAACTACTCCTTATATCCCCACACCAACCCCCCCCCCCCCCAACCCTCGGATCTCTAACGACCCAGCCGTCAAAGCTCTATCATCTAGGGATGTGAATCGTTTTTTGACGATTTAAAATATCGTCCGATATATTTTAAATCGTCAAAAATCGTTAGAGGCGATATTTAATAGGAATTCCCCCGATTTATCGTCAAAAATCGTAAATCGGGGGAAGGGGGAGGGCAGGAAAACCGGCACACTAAAACATCCCTAAAACCCACCCTGACCCTTTAAAATAAATCCCCCACCCTCCCGAACCCCCCCAAAATGTCTTAAATTACCTGGGGTCCAGTGGGGGGGGGGGGTCCCGTTGTGATCTTCCACTCTCGGGCGTCGGGCACGTTGATAGAAAATGGCGCCGGCGCTACCTTTGCCCTGTCATATGACAGTCTAACACTGCCAATCCACAAAAAGTGGGGGTAAACCATATACCAAATTGATCAAACAACCCGCACCCAAGAAATCTTTTATCATTTATTTTATGTGTTTTTTTAAATTGCTATTTATTTCACCCCAGTGTCACATCATAACTCGATCTTTAATGTAAAAATTTTTTTGAGAATTGTTTCAATTTATATAAAATATTTAGACGGTGTCTAGTGATGCTTCATATAATTCAAGAGCACCAGACCCAGGTGTCTCGCTCAATTTTTATGGTATAATCATAAGCACCACCTTCCACCACTTAAACTTTTTAATAAATTTATTTTTGTTAAAAATATCTTTATTATGTTTTTTCTTTATCTTTCTTAAAATTGATTTTTCTAACCTTGTTAATGTTATAATATCTTTTAATTGTTGATGTTTTTCAATTTTTGAAAGGCTTTGAAAGACCTAGATATAAAACACTGTGTGTAAGACAAGGGATTCAGGTCACCAGTCGTTAGGGATCAGAGAATTACTTAACTTGCATTTGTTTAGCACTCAAAGTCCTTGGAACGAATCTTTTCAGTGGCGCTTGCCCCAACAAGGCCTGGTTTCGACGAATCTTCTTCAGGGGAAGCCACTCAAATTGTATCCAAAACGATTTAGTAGTATCACGTTTTCGAAATCCTTGAAGAGCTCGCCAAGGCGCTGCTCACTCCGTTTTCCTCCAACAAGAAATGGCGAACCTGTACTCCCTTGTTGGCGTCCCTAATTTAAAGGGACTAACATCACATGGTTTCAAACATGGCTGAATCACGAATCGCTACTCCTCCTCTATAGGAGGGATGACCAGTCAATCAAATCATTTAATCCCCTGGGTGCCTCAGTCTTCAGTTTAAAGATCCAGTATTGTTCTCTCCGGTTTAAATTGTGCCCAAATCATCCCATATAGATTTTGCCGTGACTTGTTCAATTATGGTCCATTTCAGATCATCAAAACTGTAACCATGCTCAACACAATGGTTGACCAAAGGTGCTGTCACTACTTTGGTGCACCATCAAGGACCAAAAAGGATTAAAATTGAATTTTTGAAAGAATTAACTGAATTGGTTATTTTTAACAACTATTTCAGTTTTGATGGTAAATTTTATCATCAAAATCATGGTATCCCCATGGGCTCTTTATTGGCCCCTGCAGTGGCCAATTTGTTTGTGGCCAATTTTGAGGACACTATTATATACCAGTCCCAATGGTGGCCCATGATTGGGGCATGGTATCGATACATAGATGATATCTTCGTTGTCTGGAAGGAGTCACAGGAAAAGTTAGAAGCTTTTCAGAATTGGATAAATGGGGTTGATCAAAATTTAAAATTTACTTTTCATCACAGTACATCTAAGATTGTGTATTTGGATGTTATCGTTGAGATTAAGGATGGTCAATTATTTACCACTGTAAACAAAAAGATCACTGATAAGAACAACTTATTAAAGTACCACAGTCATCATGCAACAGCATTCAAAAAGGATCTTCCGGTGTTGCAATTCTTCCGAATCAGAAGAATTTGCTCATCCAACATAGAATTTGAAAAACAAGCTCAGTTGCTATTTAAGAAGTTTATTGATCGTGGGTACCCTGTGAAAGTTATTAAACAAGCTTATAAACGATCCAAGTACAGTGATCGGGATCAACTTCTCACTTATCGTGAACGGAGGGTTCAAGAGCAATTAGTATTTGTTCTTCAGCAAAGCACTTCTACCATGCCATTGATCAATTCCGTGAAGAGACACTGGCATGTGTTAGGACTTCATGAGATTTTCAATGATCTCCCGCTTTTTGCAACAAGCCAGGGGTCTAACATACGGGACAAAACTGTACATGCAAGTTTGACTAGGGCACAAACCTTATTTGATGATATGGGAGAGCACAAACAGTGTGGAGTTTGTTCGATTTGTGCCAACACTATTGAGGGTGCCAATTGGATTGATACAAATACGGGGTATGTTGTGAAACGAAAAACAAGGACTAGTTGTATTTCCAAAAATGTCATCTATGCTGTAATCTGCAAGTGTTCGAAGGTATACATTGGACGCACAAGCAGAGTTATTAAAACTAGGTTGATGGAGCACAGATCCCGTATTAACAACAAAGTAGTGACAGCACCTTTGGTCAACCATTGTGTTGAGCATGGTTACAGTTTTGATGATCTGAAATGGACCATAATTGAACAAGTCACGGTGAAATCTATATGGGATGATTTGGGCACAATTTTAAACCGGAGAGAACAATACTGGATCTTTAAACTGAAGACCGAGGCACCCAGGGGATTAAACGATTTGATTGACTGGTCATCCCTCCTATAGAGGAGGAGTAGCGATTCGTGATTCAGCCATGTTTGAAACCATGTGATGTTAGTCCCTTTAAATTAGGGACGCCAACAAGGGAGTGCAGGTTCGCCATTTCTTGTTGGAGGAAAACGGAGTGAGCAGCGCCTTGGCGAGCTCTTCAAGGATTTCGAAAACGTGATACTACTAAATCGTTTTGGATACAATTTGAGTGGCTTCCCCTGAAGAAGATTCGTCGAAACCAGGCCTTGTTGGGGCAAGCGCCACTGAAAAGATTCGTTCCAAGGACTTTGAGTGCTAAACAAATGCAAGTTAAGTAATTCTCTGATCCCTAACGACTGGTGACCTGAATCCCTTGTCTTACACACAGTGTTTTATATCTAGGTCTTTCAAAGCCTTTCAAAAATTGAAAAACATCAACAATTAAAAGATATAATAACATTAACAAGGTTAGAAAAAATCAATTTTAAGAAAGATAAAGAAAAAACATAATAAAGATATTTTAAACAAAAATAAATTTATTAAAAATTTAAGTGGTGGAAGGTGGTGCTTATGAGTATACCATAAAAATTGAGCGAGACACCTGGGTCTGGTGCTCTTGAATTATATGAAGCATCACTAGACACCGTCTAAATATTTTATATAAATTGAAACAATTCTCAAAAAATTTTTTACATTAAAGATCGAGTTATGATGTGACACTGGGGTGAAATAAATAGCAATTAAAAAAACACATAAAATAAATGATAAAAGATTTCTTGGGTGCGGGTTGTTTGATCAATCTGTCATATGACAGGGCAAAGGTAGCGCCGGCGCCATTTTGGTTCCTGTTCCCCGACGTCACGAGCATAGGAGATCGCTCCCGGACCCCCGCTGGACCCCCAGGGACTTTTGGCCAGCTTGGGGGGGCCTCCTGACCCCCACAAGACTTGCCAAAAGGTAGTGCCGTACAGCAAAATGGCGCCGGCCGTACGGCAACACGATTCGAGTGCAGGAGGTCATTCCCGGACCCCCGCTGGACTTTTGGCAAGTCTTGTGGGGGTCAGGAGGCCCCCCAAGCTGGCCAAAAGTCCATGGGGGTCCAGCGGGGGTCCGGAAGCGATCTCCTACGCTCGTGACGTCGGGGAACAGGAACCAAAATGGTGCCGGCGCCATTTTCTATCAACGCGCCCGACGCCCGAGAGTGGAAGATCACAACGGGACCCCCCCACTGGACTCCAGGTAATTTAAGACATTTTGTGGGGGTTCGGGAGGGTGGGGGATTTATTTTAAAGGGTCGGGGTGGGTTTTAGGGATGTTTTAGTGTGCCGGTTTTCCCGCCCTCCCCCGATTTACGATTTACACGATATTTAAAAACACAAAACCGCGACGATCTGATTCCCCCCCCCCCAGCCGAAATCGATCATTAAGACGATCGATCACACGATACACATCTCTACTATCATCACAGCAATGTGTTAGAGACCTGGGAGTCACTCTGGACCAACAAATGAACCTACAAAAGTATATAAGCTCGATATTCAAAGATGGCTTCTTTAAGCTCAACGTCCTTAAAAAACTCAGACCTCTTCTCCACTATCATGATTTCCAGACTGTCATACAGGCCACACTTTCCTCCAAGCTCGATTACTGTAACTCCCTCCTACTTGGCCTTCCTTTCTCCACCATTAAACCATTACAAATGCTCCAGAACGCTATAGTGAGGGTCATTACGAACACATGGAAATCTGACCACATCACCCCTATACTCAAAGACCTACATTGGCTCCCCATCCCATCACGCATCATCTTCAAAACACTCTCAATAATTCATAAATCCATCTATAGCCATAACTCCAACTGGCTAGATGAGCCCTTCCAACTCATGCTCTCAAACTGACCCACCAGGACCATCAGTAGAGGTCTCCTGAAAGTACCGTCCCTTAAAAAAGCCTGCCTCTCCTCCACGAGGGACCGCGCAATCTCCATTGCAGACCCTAAGCAATGAAACTCCCTCCCTACTCCGCTCAGACTGGAACCATGCTACTCCAAATTTAGGAAGAAACTAAAGACTTGGCTCTTCCGACAAGCCTACCCAGAATTGATCTCTCACTTATCCTCCCCCTTCCCCCCCTACTTGCCTGTCTCAAACCCCTACAAGTTATCGACAACCTGACACCCTCTCCTACCCCATTTCACGTCCTGTGTATATAATTCCCCACGTGTATATAACTCTCCACTGTTGTACATAAGTTTCCTACCTCCCCCCTGCTCTTCCACTGTTCCTTTGCGAGTTCCTCTATTCTTCCTTCTGCACTGCATTTCCAAGTTATAATTACATGTTTCGCTCCCTTTCCCCTTGCCCTGTTTTTTGTACTTTGTTTCCTAGCTTTTCAGTTACAATGTAAACTGGTATGATGTCTCACTACTAATGTTGGTATATAAAAGCACTAAATAAATAAATAAATAAATAAATAAATAAATGGCATAACATCATGGCATAACACCTAGGTTGAGAGAACATTGTACAAATCTCATCTTTATGTGAGTTTCCTCACTCCGAAGTTCAGCAAATCTTCACAAGTGTGTACTGTTCTGTTTGTATGTCTCACTCTAAATGACAAAGTGGCCCCATAACCCCTACATTATTACCTAAACCTCACCTCGAGGTACTAGGTGGGCCTCATATAGAGGTATAAATACCTACGTACTATAAGGCCTTTATAGCTAGTCAGTCCCTCTCTTTTTCTCTTTCTCTCTCTCTCTCTCCCCCCAGTGGTTGTAGGTAGGAATTGCAACAATTGTGATACCACAAAATGCAAAAAGGTTATTGCATTCTGTAGTAATACCTATGTGAAGCACTAAGATAACACACTTTGTATTAAATAGGCTATTACCATAAAACACACCCCTTTTCCTATTGCATGCGATATTTAGTGCATTTTGATAAATCCAGGTCTTAGCTGAAGGAGGATCTTCACCACTGGAGACCCAAGGTCCCCCCAGGAGGAGCCCGTGAGGACCCGGGCCACTTGGACTTACGAGCCGTCTCCTGCGAGTCGGTTTCCCGATGAAGGAGAAGAAGCTGGAGCCAGGAGGCCAACTGGAACTTCACCACTGGAAGCCCGCAGTCCCCCGAGAGGAACTCGTGAGGAACCGAGCCACTTGGACTTAGGCGAGACCTCCTGGATGAAATGCCGAAGTCAGGAACCAGTAGCCAAAAGCTGGAGTCAGAAGCCAGTGGACGAAAGCCGAAGTCAGAAGCCAGAGGACAAAAGTCGGAGTCAGAAACGAGTGGACACAAGCCGGAGACAGAAGCCAGTGGACGAAAGCCGGAGTCAGAAGCCAGTGGATGAAAGCCGGTCAGGAACAGCAACTATGCCATTTGCTCTCTGACCTAGGCCTAAATTTCTTCTTATATGCAGACGATGTGCAGATCCTCATCCCCATACAAAAATCCCTCAACGAATCCATACAATTCTGGGAATCATGCCTAGCCTCTATCACATCATTGCTATCGAACCTCCATCTAGCTCTTAACATTGCAAAAACAGAACTCCTCTTTATCTCCAACTACCCGGACCGTATTCCCCATTCCACCCTGCACTCTACACTGCATAACACAGCCACTCCCCACACCCAACCGCAATTCGTTAGAGACCTAGGCGTCCTCATTGATCAACACCTGAATTTCAAACCCCACATCAAATCCCTCCTAAAAGGGGGTTTCTACAAATTAAATATCCTCAGGAAACTTAAACCCCTCCTCCACACTCATGATTTCCGCACAGTACTATAGACAACCATGCTCACTAAACTGGACTATTGTAACTCCCTCCTCCTGGGCCTTCCCGCCTCCACGATCAATCCCCTCCAGATTCTGCAAAACGCCATGGCCAGGGTCATAAGCAATACCCGCAGAAGGGACCACATAACCCCCATTTTAAAGGACCAACATTGGCTGCCCATCTACTTCCGTATTCAATTCAAAACACTTTCCATCCTACACAGTTCTTTACACAAACATAATTTCCCCTGGCTAGAGGAAATGCCACGTTTCCGTTCATCAGAGCGCCCCACCAGAACTGCCCTTGTTGGAACCTTACACACCCCATCCCTCAAAACTGCCCACCTGGCCCTCACCAGAGAAAGAGCCTTCTCGATTGCCGGCACCTCCTTATGGAACTCTCTCCCCACATCTCTCCAACTAGAGCCATCCTCATATAAGTTTAAAAAAGGTCTCAAGACATGGCTCTTCAAGCAGGCGTACCCTGACACCAACCAAACCTAGACAGCTACTCTTTTCTGTACCCTCTGTTCCTTCCAGTTCCCTATCTCTGTACCCCAGCCCACCCCTCCCCCCCCAGATCCTGCTTAAGTGACTGATGCTAAATTGCATCTCCGTCGATAACCGCCTTGTACCTTCCCTCCCTCTATATTTCCATTTATCTCATACCCATGCACTTCTACCCTGAACTTCTCTCCTATTACAACTGCTTAATCATTTCAGGTATATTAATTATAGACTCCACCCCCAGCCTTCTTCATATCCTCACTTTAATTTTAATGTAATACAGGTATATTATATACTTAGTGTTATATTTTAGTTTTACTATTCAAATTCCTTCCTTAGGTCACCTGACCACTTTCTACAACTCTTCCAAGTTCAACATACCCTTGTTACATGTAAGTTTATACTTCCCTCTCAGTTATAATATATTATCCCCTGTTATCTGTAAACCGATGTGATATGCTTATGAACGTCGGTATATAAAAGTTCATAAATAAATAAATAGCAACTCTAAACCAGAGTGAACCTTGTTGCAAGGCACTGAGACTCTTGCCAAGCCAGTTTAAATACTGGCAGCGTCTTACGTCACGTCATGAGGCAGGGTAGGATATTCCCACTCTAATCCCTTTAAATGGTCGAGCCCCTGCGCGCATGCGTGCCTAGGGGCGGGGCCTGCACCAACGTCGGCAGCGTCTCCCTTGCTGAAGGAACGCCGCAAAGGAGGCCGCGGGCCCAACTAGGCCTCAGCCATGCTGCCGCTGCTGCAAGACGCCCCGGGGTAAGTGGGGGACTGGCCCACGGACATCCACGTGTCGGGCACATAACAGTACCCCCCCTTCTACACCCCTTTCCTGGGGGCTTCAGCTTAGCAGGGTGACGTAGATGAAACTGTTGAAGAAGATCTTTATCCAAAATGTTAGAGATAGGCTCCCAGGAATTCTCCTCAGGGCCATAACCCTCCCAGGAGAGGAGATACTCCCATCGACTGAGGTGGAATCACACATCCAATACCTTTTTTACTTGGTAGACTGTGTCCTCCTGAGCCGCGAGACTGGAAGGTTCAGGGATCTTGTTGTGGAAGACGGACAAGACCAACGGTTTGATCAATGAGATGTGAAAAACGTTATGAACCCTGAGCATAGAGGGAAGGCTGAGTCAGTAGGAGACAGCACCCACTCGATCTGTGACTGGGAATGGGCCAATATACCTCGGAGCCAAGCGCATAGAAGGAACTCACAGGCGAAGGTGTTTGGTACTTAACCAAACCTTGTCCCCGGGATGGAATGTTGGAGCTGGACATCGCAGACGGTCTGCATACCTCTTCACCGTGACTGCCGTGCGTTGTAGTTTCTCCCGAGTAGAGCCCAAGAGATTGTGTAACTGTTGGGCTGTGATTTGCAAAGGCAAAGGAGGTCGGAGACATCTCCCATAGACTACCTGGAATGGAGATCTGCTGGTGGCCGAATGCCTATGGTGGTTGTAGGAGAATTCTGCCCAGGGGAGTAAAGCCACCCAGTCGTCTTGTAGGTCTCCTACAAAGGCTCAGAGGAAAGTTTTCAAGGTTCAGTTTGTGCACTCCGCTTGGCCATTGCCTTGGGGATGAAAGGCGGTTGTGAAGTCCAATTGGACCCCAAATTTCTTACAGAGTGCTCTCCAATATTTAGCCATGAACTGCGAGCCCCGGTCAGAGGCAATATGGAGAGGCAGTCTGTGTAGGCGAAAGATGTGCTGAGTGAAAAGACTAGCGAGCTCGGGTGCCGTTGGTAATTTGGTGAGGGGGACGAAGTGGGCCATCTTTGAAAACCTATCGATCGTGACCCATATCACATTTTTCCCTTTCGAAAGTGGTAAGTCCACGATGAAGTCGGTCAACAAATGGGTCCATGGTTCAGTGGGGATAGGTAAACGTTGAAGGGGGCCCCACGGGTGACCAGTCAGCGTCTTTTGTCGAGCGCAGGTTGGACAGGAGCTGACGTAGAGACGAACATCTCTCCTGACCTGAGGCCACCAGTAATATTCGGTCAGCAGACCCAAGGTCTGAGCGACCCCCGAATGACCTTCGGTCAATGAGTCATGAGCCCATGTCAACACCCTCTTGCGGAGGCGAGCCGTCACAACCGTCTTACCCATAGGAACACCTCTGAAGCTGCAAGAAGAATTTTGGCTGGATCGAGGATATATCGAGCCGGATTAGGGTTATCCTCCATTTCTGTCGTGCGAGAGAGGGCATTGGCTCTAATATTCTTGGAGGCTGGTCTGTACCGGAGGAGGAAATTGAAGCGGCTAAAGAAAAGCGACTATCGAGCTTGTCGAGAATTGAGGGGTTGGGCTCGGCACAATAATTCTAGGTTCTTGTGGTCCGTATAGACGATCATGGGGTAATGGGCCCCCTCCAGCCACTGATGCCACTCCTCCAGCGTGAGCTTGATGGCCAGGAACTCCTTGTCACCAATACTGTAATTTCTCTCTGCCGGAGAGAATTTTTGAGAATAATAGGAACATGGTAGGAGTTTGTCTTTAGTGGATAACTGGCTCAGGACAGCCCCTACCGCAAGATCAGATGTGTCTACTTCTACGATAAACTGACGCTGCGGATCTGGATGGTGGAGACAGACATCAAGAAGAAAGGCCTCCTTCAGCCTCTGGAAGGCATTTATTGCCATCGGGGATCAGTTCTTCTCATCAGCACCCTTCCTGGTAAGGGCCATGAGCGGTGCCACCATCCGGGAGTAATGGGGTATGAACTGGCGTTAGAAATTAGCGAAGCCCAGGAAGTGTTGTAGGGCCTTGACCCCTACCGGCTATGGCAAATTCCGAATGGCTGCCACTTTATCAGGGTCCATTTGGAAGCCTGTAGATGAGACTATATATCTGAGGAAAGGCAAGGATTCCTGCTCGAACTGGCACTTCTCTAGCTTGGCAAAGAGACGATTGTCCCGAAGTTTCTGTAGTACTTGCCGCACTTGTACGCGGTGCGTGAACAAATCTTTAGAATACACCAACACATTGTCGAGGTACACTATGACCAAGGTATGCAACATATCCCTCAAGACCTCATTCATGAGGTTTTGAAAGACCACAGGGGCGTTGCATAAGCCAAAGGGCATGACCAAATATTCGTAGTGCCTGTCCCTAGTATTGAATGCGGTCTTCCATTCGTTGCTGGGTCATATCCATACCAAATTGTACGAACCACGGAGGTACAGCTTGGTAAAGACCTTAGCTCCTTGCAGCCAGTCTAGTAACTCTGGAATCAGAGGCAAAGGATACCTGTCCCGCCCTGTGATGGCGTTGAGGCCACGGTAATCGATGTAGGGTCGGAGTGACCCATCCTTCTTGGCCACAAAGAAGAACCCGGCCCCTTTGGGGGAATTAGAAGGCCGAATGAAGCCTCTCTCTAAATTCTCCTGAATGTACGAAGACATGGCCCAAGTTTCCGGGAGCGACAAGAGGTAAACCCGTCCCCTGGGGTGTGTAGTGCCAGGGACCAGGTTTATGGCACAGTCAAAGGGCCGGTGTTCTGGGAGAAGTTCAGCTTTCTCCTTAGAGAAGACATCTTCAAAATCTTGGTACTGTGGTGGGAGTGCCATGGGCATGGTCAAGAGAGGCGCACTGGGACAAAGAATCTCTGTCAGGCAGGTGTCGAAACAAGACCGGCCCCAAGATGCAATCTAAAGTGTATCCCAGTGTATAACTGGGGAATTTTTCTGCAGCTAGGGCAAGCCCAAGATGACAGGGTGCATGGACTTCTCCAGTATAAGGAAAGAGATTTATTCCAAATATAAGAGCCAATGCGAAGAATCAAGGGCTTGGTGCAGGTAGAAATACTCCCTGGGAGGAAAGTGCCGTGAATGGAAGATACCCGGATAGGAGGAATTCGGGGTTGGACCCCAATCTGCAATTGTCGGACGAGGTCTTCGAGGATGAAATTCCCTCCTGCTCCGGAATTGACCAAAGCCAGCATGTCAAATGTATCCCCGGGGTAGACGAGGGTAACTGGTACAGTGCATGAGGAGGCGTAACTTGTATTACTTAGGGTCAGCTCCCCAATGATCCCTTGGTTCTGGCGTTTCCCGGCAACTCACCACATCGAGCTAGGAAGTGTCCCTTGCCGCCGCAATATAGGCACAGGTCCTGAGTGCGGCGCCGTCTTCTCTCTTCCTACGAGATCTGACCTCGACCCAATTGCATAGGCTCAACGCCTTGGTCACCGGGAGAGGCAGAGGAGGAGAATAACGGTCGGGGAAATGTAGACCCTGAGTTACCAGGTTTACGACTGGGCTTCCCTTCATGAAAGTGGCGTTAGATTCAGCGGTCAACCTGCCCAGCCAGTAGAGATGTGAATCGTGTGCCCGATCTTTTTAACGATCAGGTTCGGATGGAGGGAGAAAAAAATTGGATCGTTAGAGATGTGAATTGGAATCGGCTCCGATTCCAATTCAAGTCGTTAATTTTTTAGTGAGGCCTGAGCAGCCAAAAAAAAACCACCCCGACCCTTTACAAATGACCCCTTTGCTCTCCCACCCTCACGAACCCCCCCCCCAAAATGTTAAATTACCTGGTGGTCCAGTGTGTGTGTGGGGGGGGGGGGTCCCGGCGCAATCTGATAAAAATGGTGCCGATGGCCCGATAAAAAAACCCCACCCCGACCCTTTAAAAATTACCCCTTTGCTTCTCCCACCCTCCCTAACCCCCAAAAACCTTTTACATGTACCTGGTGGTCTAGCGGGGGGTCCGGGAGCCATCCCTTCATTCATACCCTCGGTGACGGTGCCGCTGCTGCACTGGTTTCAAAATGGCGTTGATCGCCTTTGCCCTCACTTTGTCACAGGGAGCGACCGTCGCTCCCTGTGACATAGTGAGGGCAAAGGCGATCGACTGCCAGTATTGGTCAACTTTCTCTAGACCACTTTTAATCTATTCTTATCCTTTTTGTGATTACGGTCTCCAGAAGTGGCCACAATATTCTAGATGTGGCCTCACCGAAGACTTGAGCAAGGGCATTAATGCTTCCTTATTCCTGCTGATTATTCCTCTTTCAATGCAGCCCAGCATCCCTCTAGCTTTAGCCATTGCCTTGTCAGATTGCTTCATTGCTTTCAGGTCTCCAGACACTATCACCCCAAGGTCCCTTTCACAGTCCATGCACATTAGTATTTCACCACCATTGCATAAAGCTCTTTTGGATTACTGCACCCCAAATGCATAATTCTGCATTTCTTAATGTTGAATCCCAGCTGCCAAACCTTCAAACATTTCTCAAACTTTCTTAAATCGCTTTTCATTCTCTCGACATCAATTGGTTTATTTAGATTTCAGGGAAATATCTATCACTAAAAAACAAAAATCTCTACTAATACAACTCATGAATATTCAACAGCAGCAAAAATATGTTTGCAGGATCGTTATAAACTAAACCTTTGAAACAAACCTTAAAGGGTCATATGATGACTAAAGGGTCCAATTTAATATAAGTAAACATTTTTGTAGAAAAACAGTATTGCATTTTTTAGCATAATTGGTCCCAAAGGCCTCTATCTTATAACACAAATAGCATTTAATATGAAAATCAAAAAACTTAGCTTATGGTGTATCTCATAATCCTCAATGTGCTGCCATTAATTTAAAGGGCCAAGTGGCCTGAAAAACCCTCTCACCACCACCACCAAAAGCGATAAACCCCCTCGGGAGTCTAGTGAGACCCCTGTCCATCCTGTCATTTCTAGTGGCGGCGATGACCCCAACATTGAAAAAATTAGAATAAACTCATGTGGCAACACTCCACCCCTTCCCAAACTCCTCCCTTTCCAGATACCCCTCCAGTCCAAGAAAAGCATCCATCCTGGTAGCAGAATATCATCATGGCTCCCAAATGCCCCTCCGCCCTGGATGCCCCATCTGAAAATTTAAGGCCCTGGTGTTCTAGGGTGGCCCTCCCGGACACCACCTCCTCATCTCTAAAACAGACCCTGGTATTCTAGGGTGATCCCTGGATCTCCACTTACACTTCCAGATCCCCCTGCCCCCACACACACACACACCAGAAGAAGTCTCAATGATGGCACAGTAGTGGCCCAGAGAGGTTGACAACATTTTCCAATATGGCACCGACCGGCTTTTGGCCCTAGCAGGTGCTTTGCTAGCAGCATATGATGAGGCAAAAGCCAGTCAGTGCCATTTTGGAAACAGCTGTTGCTGTGCCACCATTGAGGCTTCTATCTGGTAGGAGAGTCCAAGGGTTGAGAGTATGGGTTTTGGGGTCACCATGGACCACCAGGATCTGTTTTTGAGGTTATGATATATGGGTAGGGATAGGGGTAGGGGAGGGCCATCCTAGACCACCAGGGCCTTATTTTTTTTTTTAAGTGTCATTCTGGGGGGGGGGGAGGGGGAGAGGGAGCTTGGGGTCACTGGGTGGTTCTGCTATGGGATGAATGCATTGCTTAGGGCGGGGGGTATCTGAAAAAGGAAGGTGTTTGGGAAGGGGCCGGGAATCACTGCATTCATTTTATACTGTTTTACACTTTTGGGGTCAGCGCCGCTTATAGAGTAGTGGTGGGAATCACTAGATGGGGCAGGGAGATGGGCAGGGGCGAGGTAGTTTCGGATTACTTGGCCCTTTAAGGTTCAACCCAGGGCCATCAGGATGAGTGTTAGCATCCCGATGGCCCTGGGAAAAAATAACTACAATTCCTTAAAATACAATAAAATAGCAAAGCAGATTTTTTTCTAAATTAGCTATTTTATTTGCATTAAATCTAGTAATTAGCTGCTTTGCATGCACTAGTTAATTTTATGCATGGAAATACATTCAGTGGGTAATTTCCATAGGGTTAGAATTTTGTTTAAATAACAGTACTATGTCACTTTATCACAACTTAGTAATCTAGGTTAGGGATGGCCAACTCCGGTTTTTGAGAGCCAAAAACAGGCCAGTTTTTCAAGCTATCCATAATGAATATGGATGAGGTTGATTTGCAAGCACTGACTCTGTTACATGCACATTTCTTATGCATATTCATTGTGGATATCCTGAAAACCTGGCCTGTTTGTGGCTTTCCAGGACTGGAGTTGGCCATCCCAGATCTTGGCCTTAGTTTTTTGCAAGTCGGTTATAGAGCAGGGCTACCCAAACCTGTTCTGAAGACCCCACAGTCATGTTTGCAGGATATCCACAATAAATATGTATGAGATAAATTTGCATATATTGAGTCTCCGTGATATTCAGATTTATCTCTTGCATATTCATTGTAGAAATCCTAAAATCCTGACTGACTGTGAGGTCCCCAGGCAAGTTTGGGAAGCCCTTTTATAGAGAAAGTGGTTAATACTGAGAGGGCTATACCAGGTATACTCTTCTGTGAATAGGGGAAAGAAGAGGCAACAATTTGTTAAATTTGTTATCTTGTTTTTTATGGGAATTGCACATGAACTTCATTATGATGCAGTGGTTTGAAAAAGGTATAAAGATTCAAAAAAAGCGGGCACAGGAACATATGAATTGTTGGATCCTCAGACGTGTTTTAAAAGGGCTCACTCTCCACAAGCCTATATTCCAGTTTTATTTATACATCCCTTTATGTAAAAGAATTAGATTCCTCTGCAAGAAGAATTCAATTCTATACAAACATTACTGAGTTAAAGTCAGATCTTATATTTTTACAGAAGATTCATTTTAGAAAGGGTAAGGATAGTTTCATAGGTAATTCCTTCTTAGCTTCAGCCAAGGAAAGGAAAATACAGAGTGGGATTTCTATTGGTTAAAAGAATCTCTTTCCACATGGAAAGTGAAATAAATAGGGAAAGCATGCAAAGGCATGACTTCAGGAATTCTTTTCAACAAATATTTGTAGATAGGGTAAGTAAGAATGTGGGGTGTAACTGTCAGAGGCTTTGTGGTGGGTGTATTTGTGAGGAATGCAAGGTGTGGGTGCATAATGATTCCACATCAGCACTAGCCCATGAAAAATCAGTTTCTCATTTATCATCTGTATTTATAGCCACGATATCTTTTGCATCTTTAATATATGAAGGGAGTATGTATTTAATCCCTAAAATGATAAACAAAAAATTGAGATAAAGTTTCATTAACAGATTACAAACCACAAACAATAGGCTTTTCTGAGGTATTACGGAAAGTCTTATTTGAGTAAAATCTAAAAAGTAGGGAGACTGGGATGCTGTACAATTGGAAAAAGATTTTTCATAATAAGTTGTCTGTCAAAATTCTCCAGAATCAGATCTTTGACTTGAGAATTAAATGGTACTGTAGAGTTTCTCTGTAAAATCTCATACCAAGAATGAACAGAATGTTGTCCTTGTATTTCATTTACATAATCTTTTCTCTTCATAATAATTGTTCATCCTTCCTTATCTGAGAGCTTTATTATATCTGAATATTTTTCAAAGAGGTTAAAACTTTTTTTTTTCACCACTAGCTAAATTATAATATCTGGTCTTACTGCAGTAATTATGTAGAACCAAAACTTCCTTAAGGTCTCTCTCAATCATATTTTTAATGGTTAGGATTTGGGGAGACAGAATTTCATCAGGAAAATAAGTAGACTTTTGTCTAAATAGTATTTCTATTCCTCAAATTCCTCTTTCCCATACATACTCAGTGGCTACAAGATGGCACCTGATTTTTTATTTTGATACTAGCATTACCCGGCCACGCGTTGCAGTGGCAGAGTCAGGTTCTTTACCCGCCCTCCCCCTTCCCCTTGTTTATTTACCTCAGTCACTCATCCTCCTCCCCCTTGGTCACTCACCCCCCCTTCCCTCCCCTGTCCCCTGTCCCCACTCCAACTCTCTCCCCTCACACTCACCTCTCCCCTCATTCTCCTTCCCCTGCCACACACCTCCCCCCTCATTCTCCCTCCCCTCACTGTCACCTCCCCCTGCCTACTGCCTACCCTTCAGATCAGAAAACCTTTGTCTTTCTATTTCTGTGGAACCCCCCACCCCAACCTTTTAAATCGAATAATAACCCCCCACCCTCCTGCCCCTCCCAAGACCTGGGAAATTAAAATTGTTGGTGCTACATGTGGTCTGTCCCTGGGCATCTGTGCGCATTATGTAGCCAAATAGGGGAGTGCCTAACCAAATTTGCACTTCCAAAAATGTTTTATGGTCTGGGAAGGGCTATTTTGGTGCGTTCGCAAGATTGTGCAAGTTTAGTGTATGTATTTGTGTGTGAACCTCCCCCTTCCCCAAAAAAACAACCCTATGAGAAAAGTTCTCTTAAACTAACCACCCCACACTCTCCTGCCCCCCTCCCCCAGCCCCGCCAAAAACAGTAGCCCCCCTGCCCCCCCCCCCCAGAGTTGCTGAATGAATGAAACCTGTCCCCCCTCGTGACCCCTCCCCAAGATGTTTGCAATAAATTTATTACCACCCCCACCCTCCAGCCCCCCCGAGACCTGATAAAAATGTCAGTCGGTGGAGCGGGCGTTCGGGAGCGGTCCGGGAGCGATGTATTGGCATTGGTCTGTCGGCTGTGAGCACTGAAATGGGTTCCGACGGCCCTTTGCCCTTACTATGTCAGTGGGATGGAGCAATGGCTGCGGTAGGTCCTCTGACATAGTAAGGGCAAAGGTCCGCCGGCTGCCAGTCCTGAAAATGGCGCAGAGGGGCCCTCGCCCTTACTATGTCACCTGGGCTACTGCTGCCATTGGTGTCCCCGAGTGGCATAGTAAGGGAAAGGGCCGTGGGCGCCAAGTTGATTGCTGGCAGTGGACGGCTGCAGTGCAGGAGATGTGTCCCGGACCGGTCCTGGCCCCCCGCTGGAGCCTCCTGAACTTCTGTCAGGTTTTGTGTGTATTGTGAGGGCCTGGGAAGTAAATAAATTTGGCATGTGCGTGGGGGGTGTGAGGAGGGTGGTTTGTGTGTCTTGTGAGGGCCTGGGAAGTAAATACATTTGGCATGTGTGTGGGGGGTGTGAGGAGGGTGGTGGGTGTATTTTATCTGTAAAGGAAATAGTTATCTTCCGGCGAAAAAAGTGCATGAATGTGTTAAAATGGAAGTGAAACGTGGACCTGGACTGGCAAAATGATTAGTGTAGCGTGTGTTAGTGTAAGGTGTAACAGATGGCGCTTACGTCCAGCAGATGTTGCTGTTTTCTGGAAAAAAATTTAAACCTATTTTACCTGTCATAGGTGTGACATATCTGTAATGTAAGTACAGAAGAACCTTCCTGTATGCAAAATGAAGGTTGTGTCCAAATTTGAAAGCAATCGGTTCAGTGGTTTCTGAGATTAGCGATTTTGTCCAAACTATTTAACATTTTTATTTATATAGATGTTAGATTTAATTAGATTTTGATAATTTATTAACCTTTAATTTACTATTATGAGATTTATGTAATTTTAAAGTTATTTTTATTTTTATGATTTTTAATTTTATGTAAACCGTTTTGACAAAATTTTGTTTGTAAAAGTGGTATAGAAGCACTTTTCGCTAAATAAATAAATAAATAAATAAATAGATTATTTGAAGTATAACCTCTGATCTATTTCCATAACATTAGCTATATTGTATTAAGCTATTGTGGGCCAATTAATAATATCTTCAGCTGGATTTCTACCATCACCCTTACCCCTATTATGTAGTATAAAATCCTTTATACTGAAATCAAATTATCAATTCAAAAACATTGTATTTTTAACTAGGTGAAATCATCCAATAATTACAATTCTTTAGTATGCTAATTTCATGATGAAATGTTACGATACCATTTTGCCTTTCTGTTGATAATTCCATTGCAGTCAGTTTCCCTCTGTTGTCATAAGGCATTTTTCTCTTTTTAGTCTGAACCCATTATTTCCTAATTAAATCTCATGGCAAGGATGTGCATTTGTTTGAAATAAATGGGCAAAACATAATGAATGAGTGACCCTATTCATTTCTGGCTCCCAAAACAAATAGAAGGATCCCACAAATGAAACAAATATTATTTGTCCCATTAGTTTATGTTTCCCATTCATTTCTATGGCCCATTGTCAAATTTGAGTCAGAGCATGTTGGCAAGGAAATCATATACACTATGGGGTACATTTTAAAAAACAGCGCGCGCGCGTACTTTTGTTTGAGCACGTATCTTATAAAATCTGGGGTTGGCACGTGCAAGGGGGTGCACATTTGTACACCTTGCGCGTGCCGAGCCCTGCGCATGCTGCCCGTTCCCTCCGAGGCCGCTCCGAAATCGGAGACCAATATTTGAGATGAGGGACATGGTTGACCTAGGTTCTGGAGTTTTCTGTCTTCTTGGGACAGTGAGTAGCAAAATGTCCCCATCCTGCCCAGTATAGGCAAAGAACAAGCTGTCTGTGCCTTTGCTTTTTTTCCTCATTGAGTCTTGCTTGACCCACCTGCATGGGTTCCTCTGCCGGGATTGTCTGTTACAGTTTAGGTGCAGGAGCCAGAAGATTTTGGAACCGAGAAGTCTACTGGATCGGCCTCCAAGAGGTCTTGCATTTCTGAGCTTGATCTTGCCCCTTAACAGTGCCTTAGGCTCTTCATGCCACTTTTGGTATCACTATCCTACTGTATAGGTGCCTTGAAGCTCTTTTCTTCTTCTGATAATGTCTTCCCACAAGACTCATTACAATTGTTGAAAATTCTCCAGTTATGGAGCCCAAAATAGGCTGCAGTGCCTCCCCCTTTGATTTTAATGGGAAAAAAAAGAATAAATAACAATGCATTATTATTTTTTGTTTGGAATCTAATGAAATAAATTTGGATGCCTGACCATTGCCTACATCTCGGATACATCTGACCGCTGCCTGCCTCGACCATTGTCTGCACCTCAGATATGCCTGACCGCTACCTGCCCATGACTCTAGCTATGTACAGACCTTCCATCTACAGAAAAGACCTCAACGTCCTGCCAGTTGCGGTACCCTAAGGGGAATGAGTGTTTGGTATAGGCAAAGACCCTGATTTGTCCTTGTTGTGCTTGGATCCACTTGCCAATGATGAGGACCTGCAGGGATCCTCCTTGCAGGTGGTACCAACCTTGCCTTGGCCCAAGGGTCCACAGATATCATAGGATCAAAAAAAGGCTCCTTGTTTCACACTAAACTATATTCCCTGAAAAGATAAAAATGTAGGATGAAAATTAGTTGGCAGAAATAACTCTTCACTGTTGATAAAGAAGGGTAGAATGCAGTATTTGTTTCCTATGTAAAACCTATAACAAATGTAAAAAGTGCCAATTTGTCAAATAAAATTGCTGTCAGTAAACTCAGATAAAGAATTTAGAATTTGGCCTCCTGAGA
This sequence comes from Rhinatrema bivittatum, assembly GCF_901001135.1. NCBI lineage: Eukaryota > Metazoa > Chordata > Amphibia > Gymnophiona > Rhinatrematidae > Rhinatrema > Rhinatrema bivittatum. The sequence continues at coordinate 612,031,165 of NC_042615.1, read as the reverse complement.
CAGCCAAGACACCCTATTATGACTTTGATCTCTAGTCAGAAATGTGAAGAATTTATAAATTAGTTTTCAGATAATCAGACAGGTAACTGATAGCTCCCAGATTTCACCTCTACAAGTGCTTACTTCTACCTTTTCTGTTGTTGCCATTAATATTTTGGCAGTTGATAATGAAACAAGAGACAAATAGCATTTTAAATTGTATAAATTCAAACGTTCCTTATCCAGCTTGGTTGATTAAAGCAACTAAGTGTTGTGAACCGAGTGGTGGACCCTTGGTTCGACGATGATCGAGTAGACCACCGTCGTTAGGCGAGGCTGATTCTCGGGGTTGCAGATGGAAAGAGTAAGATCTGGATGCAGGCGCCTCCTGCAGGTCGTGTAATCCAGATGCTGGCGCCTCCAGCAGGTCGAGGAGCAAACCCCGCGGATCTCGTGAAGAAGTCCAATCCAGAAGTCGTGAGCCAGGGAGATCCGCAGCCAGTCCAGGAGTCAAAAGCCAGAGAAGTCCGCAGCCAGTCCAGGGGTCAGAAGCCAGAGAAGTCCGCAGCCAGTCCAGGGATCAGAAGCCAGAGAAGTCCGCAGCCACGCCAGGAATCAAGGAACCAGAAGGAACGTCAGCCAGACCAGGAAACAGCTCAGGAGGACAAACAGGAACCAGGAACAAAACAAACGCAGGAGCCAAGAAGTCAAGGCAAGGTCTGAGGGTACAGACCTTGCTTAAATAGTCTTCAGCCAATTGGAATGCCGCAGGAAGGCGCCTGCTCACTTCCTGTGAGTGTTTCTTTAATAACAAGCCAGAGCCGCCCGCGCGGCCCTAGCAGCTGTCAGGGGGCGGAGCTTAGCCGCGCGGAGAGAAACGCCGCGGCCATCTTGGGGCAGCAGCGGCTGCTGCTGCTGAAGAAATCTGCGAGGTCTGATCAGTGCCGATGGTCAGTTCGGCCCCTGGGGACGGCGGTAAGTCCCGGTTGCGGCTTGCCGCGGCCGATAGTCATGACAGTACCCCTTCCTCTAGGCCTCCCCCTAGAAGGCTTGGGTTTGTCCGGGTGGCTGGCATGAAAACTCTTGAGGAGATCCTTGTCCAGGATATTAGCAGCAGGTTCCCAGGAGTTCTCCTCAGGCCCAAAACCGTCCCACGCCAAAAGATATTCCCAACGACGACCACGTCGCCGAACATCGAGGACCTCACGGACCTGATAAGTAGAGTCGTCCTCCAGCTGAACGGGCGAAGAGACAGGAGCCTTCCGAGATGGCCAGTTGAGGAGCAGAGGTTTCAGTAAAGAGACATGGAAAACGTTGTGAATGCGAAGAGAGGTGGGTAGGTGCAGGCGATAAGTGACGGGACCGATCTGCTTGGCCACGGAAAAAGGACCAATATACCGGGGAGCCAATCTCATCGAAGGAACTCGCAAACGAATGTTCCTGGTGCTCAGCCACACCCTATCGCCCGGATGAAACTGAGGCGCCGGCCTCCGATGCCGGTCAGCAAACTTCTTAGCCAGAAGAGCCGCCTTGCGGAGCATGCGGCGAGTGTGCACCCATAATTGCTGGAACTGAGTGGCAGTAAGCTGAGCCGCCGGCGAGGGTACCGCCAGAGGGAGAGGCACCGGAGGAGTAGGTTGGTAGCCAAACACAACTTGAAACGGGGAGGAGCCGGTTGAGGTACACCGATGGTAGTTATGGGAAAACTCCGCCCAGGGCAGCAAAGCCGCCCAGTCATCCTGCCTAGAATTGACATACGCACGCAGAAACTGCTTGAGAGTACGATTAGTCCGCTCAACTTGGCCATTGGCTTGCGGATGGAAGGCGGTCGTGAAGTCCAAGGAAACCTGAAATTTGGCACAAAGGCTCCGCCAATACCGGGCAGTGAACTGGGAACCTCTATCGGAGGAAATGTGGGACGGCAGTCCATGAAGGCGGAAGATATGGGACAGAAACAGTTGAGCCAACCGAGGAGCAGAGGGAAGAGCGGGCAGGGGCGTAAAATGAGCCATTTTAGAGAAGCGGTCAATTACTACCCAAATCACTGTGTGTCCTTCAGAAGCAGGTAAATCAACCACAAAATCGGTGGAGATATGCGTCCAAGGCTTGGATGGTGCCGGCAAGGGTTGTAGCCGTCCCCACGGCCTTCCCACTGGAGTCTTGTGTTGGGCACAAACGAGACACGAGTCCACGTATGCCCGAATGTCTTTGTACATCCCCGGCCACCAATAGAAGCGCTGAAGGAGGTCCTGTGTCCTCTTGCGTCCAGGATGTCCAGCGAATTGGGAATCATGTCCCCATTTCAAAACCCTGTTACGGAGTCGGCTGGGAACCACCGTCTTTCCTATCGGAACCGGAACAGTAGGTGCCAGAATGATACGGGCAGGATCAATGACGGTCTGCAACACCTCTTCGCCATCCTCACAGACAAAGGACCGGGATAGTGCATCTGCTTTGATATTCTTACTGGCAGGTCGATACCGGAGCTCAAAATCAAAACGGGAAAAAAATAAAGCCCAGCGGGCTTGCCGTGGGTTAAGTCGCTGGGCTTGTTGTAGGTAAATCAGATTCTTATGATCAGTGAAGATGGTGATTTTATGCTGGGCCCCCTCCAGCCACTGTCGCCATTCTTCCAATGCGAGTTTAATGGCTAATAATTCTTTGTCGCCAATAGCATAATTGCGCTCCGCGGGAGAGAACTTCTTTGAAAAGTAGGAGCAGGGATGAGATGTACCCTTGACAGTGGTCTGACTTAATACTGCTCCTACACCTTCGGTGGATGCATCAACTTCAACTGTAAATGCGCGACTTGGGTCCGGGTGGCGAAGACAGGGCTGTCGTAAAAAGGAGTCCTTAAGGGCCTGAAATGCTTCTTCGGCCGCCGTGGGCCAAGTAGTGATATTAGCCCCTTTACGAGTGAGTGCAGTGAGGGGCGCAGATAACTTGGAAAAGTCCTTAATAAAATGTCGGTAGTAGTTCGCAAAACCAAGAAATCTCTGCAAGGCTTTTAGCCCCTTCGGTTGAGTCCATTCTTGTATACTTTTTAGTTTAGTTGGATCCATTTGAAACCCGTGTTTAGAAATAACGTATCCCAGGAACGGCAAAGACTCTGTTTCGAAAATACATTTCTCCAGTTTAGCATACAACTGATGGTCCCGGAGTCTTTGTAGTACTTGTAGCACGTGTTGACGATGAGTAAGTAAGTCCTTAGAAAAAATCAAAATATCATCAAGATACACCACAACGCAAGTATATAACAGATCCCTAAAGATTTCATTAATAAAATTCTGAAAAACTGCAGGTGCGTTAGTTAAACCAAACGGCATTACCAAGTACTCATAATGTCCGTCTCTGGTGTTGAACGCAGTCTTCCACTCATCCCCTTCTTGAATACGTACTAAATTGTATGCACCACGCAGATCAAGTTTAGAAAAGATTTGAGCTCCTTGCAGACGATCAAACAATTCAGCAATAAGAGGCAAAGGATAACGATCCTTGATAGTAATAGCATTAAGTCCTCGGTAGTCGATGCAAGGGCGTAATGTCCCATCTTTCTTTTCCACAAAAAAAAATCCAGCCCCCGCGGGCGACGTGGATCATCGAATAAATCCTTTTTGCAGATTGTCCCGAATATATTCGGTCATAGCTCGAGTCTCAGTAGCAGACAAAGGGTAGACTCGTCCTCGCGGGGGTATAGAACCAGGAATCAACTTGATAGCGCAGTCAAACGCCCGATGAGGCGGCAAAGCATCAGCCGCCTTCTTAGAGAAAACATCTGCAAATTGGTGGTATGAAGAGGGTAATTCTCCCAAAAGCGAGGTGCAGACATAATTGGAAGCGGAACCGGAGTCCTTGAAACAGGTCCCAGAACATTCGGGACCCCACTGTGTCAGTCGTAAGGAAGTCCAATCAAACTGGGGGTTATGGCGCTGCAGCCAAGGTATGCCCAGTACCACAGGGTGAATGGCTTTATTGATGACATAGAAAGTAATTTGTTCAGAATGGTCTGGTGCAATAAAACAATTCAGGGGTTCCGTCTGATGCATGATTCTGCCGGGTAAAGGTTCCCCGTGGATGGAAGAAATGATTAGAGGTTGCAGACAAAGTCGAACTGGAACGTGGAGCTTATCCACCAGTGCTTGTAAAATGAAATTTCCTCCGGCTCCTGAGTCTACTAGCGCCAGCGTGGAGAATTCATGTTCGTTCATATGGAGAGTGATTGGTAAAGTGAGTGGGGGTTGTGGAGAAAACTGACCCAGGGAAACACCCCCCAAAGTCCCTAGGCTTTGAAGTTTCCCGGACGAATAGGGCAGTTAGCTAAACGATGTCCAGAGCCTCCACAGTACAAGCAAAGCCCCGATCTGCGCCGTCTCAAGCGTTCCTCTGTAGACAGCGGGCCTCTTCCGAGCTGCATGGGTTCGTCCCTGGAACCCTCACTGGAATGGGCTCCTTGAGGCGGAGGATTGGGGGTTGGAGAGATCTGAGAAAAAGTAGACCGTCTCCTCCAGTTGCCGCCCTCTCGTGCTCTTTCTTGTAATCTACGATCGATCCTGGTGGCCAGTTCGATGGTGCCATTTAAGGAGGACGGAAGTTCTCGGGCAGCCAGTTCATCCTTGATCTTGGCAGTAAGTCCTTCAAGATATATGGTCCGAAGAACTCTCTCTTCCCAGTGGAGTTCATTGGCTAGAGTGCGAAAATCAATGTTGTAATCCGTGAGGGAACGTCCTCCTTGACGGAGGTGTAGTAAATCCGTGGCGGCAGCGGCTTGTTTTCCGGGTTCTTCGAAAGTAGTGCGGAATAGTTCAATAAATTGGAAGTAGTTCTGCAATACCGGGTCAGAACGTTGCCATAAAGGAGAGGCCCATGTGAGGGCTTTGCCTTCCAACAGGGACAGAATGTAGGTAATTTTAGTGGCGTCATCTGGAAAGAAGGGTGATTGTTGCCGGAAATGCATTGTACATTGGTCCAAAAATCCCAGGCAGAGACGGGGATCTCCGGCGTATCGCAGTGGTGCTGGAAGTGGAAGGACTGGACGAAGGCTGCTGGACGTTGAAAGTGGAGCAGGAGCGACCGGTGGAGCTATGGTTGATGCACTTGGCTGGCTGGCTACCACCGCATCTAGTCGAGCGTTGAGCCGCTCCATGGAGGCGGCCATGGCTTCGAGCATACCCTGTTGCTCCATGATCTTCTGAGCCAGGCCGGGAATGGCCCGCAGAGCAGAGGCCTCCGCCGGGTCCATGGCCTTGACTTACAGTTGTGAACCGAGTGGTGGACCCTTGGTTCGACGATGATCGAGTAGACCACCGTCATTAGGCGAGGCTGATTCTCGGGGTTGCAGATGGAAAGAGTAAGATCTGGATGCAGGCGCCTCCTGCAGGTCGTGTAATCCAGATGCTGGTGCCTCCAGCAGGTCGAGGAGCAAACCCCGCAGATCTCGTGAAGAAGTCCAATCCAGAAGTCGTGAGCCAGGGAGATCCGCAGCCAGTCCAGGAGTCAAAAGCCAGAGAAGTCCGCAGCCAGTCCAGGGGTCAGAAGCCAGAGAAGTCCGCAGCCAGTCCAGGGATCAGAAGCCAGAGAAGTCCGCAGCCAGTCCAGGGGTCAGAAGCCAGAGAAGTCCGCAGCCACGCCAGGAATCAAGGAACCAGAAGGAACGTCAGCCAGACCAGGAAACAGCTCAGGAGGACAAACAGGAACCAGGAACAAAACAAACGCAGGAGCCAAGAAGTCAAGGCAAGGTCTGAGGGTACAGACCTTGCTTAAATAGTCTTCAGCCAATTGGAATGCCGCAGGAAGGCGCCTGCTCACTTCCTGTGAGTGTTTCTTTAATAACAAGCCAGAGCCGCCCGCACGGCCCTAGCAGCTGTCAGGGGGCGGAGCTTAGCCGCGCGGAGAGAAACGCCGCGGCCATCTTGGGGCAGCAGCGGCTGCTGCTGCTGAAGAAATCTGCGAGGTCTGATCAGTGCCGATGGTCAGTTCGGCCCCTGGGGACGGCGGTAAGTCCCGGTTGTGGCTTGCCGTGGCCGATAGTCATGACACTAAGGAAGGCCTAATTGAATGACTGGTTCTTATTTTCAATGCCTCTTTATCTGAAAGTGTGTTTCCGGTATCACTAAAGTCAGCTATTTTTTGGCCCATCCTTAAGAAAGGAACTTATAACAAAAAAAAGTGATACACCAGTATCCTATTTAATTATACAACAAAACTGGCTGGAACTACTTCTTAAAATAAACACTTTGTTACAGAGAGGAAAAGACCTCAGCACTGGTACCAATCGGTTTTAGACCGTCGGATTTTTATTGTGACCAGTAGCAATCATGGGTCATAAAAACCTCTCATTTTTTATTTATATTTGCTTCAAAAACATTTGTTATTAAATTTTTTATTTTTAATTTAAAATTCTCAACTGGTTCATGTGATTTTGTTTTTTGCATATGTCTATGTGCCCTCTCTTTTATCAGTCTTGACTCGAAAACAAAAAAACAAAAAAGAAACAGATTTATGTTTTAAACATCAGCAACAGAATCGCCCGATAGATATATATATAATCACATTTATCTTGTTGGAATGATTTCTTATGAACATTTTCACCATAGTTTCAGAAACCTTCCAGTAAATCTTCTTTCAATAATAATATGTCAGCGTTTGGATCAGCTGCTGTTAAGACGCCAACGTTCTCAAAGTTTCGCTTGAGCTGCGTCAGGGCGGTATGATTTTCAGAGATTTTTGGCAACCAGTCTTGTCTGATAGAACTTGCAGAAATCATTCCATCAAGATAAGTGTGATTATATATATCTATGGGCGATTCCATTGCTGAAGTTTAAAACATAAATCTGTTTTTTTGTTTTCGAGTCAAGACTGATAAAAGAGAGGACACATAGCCATATGCAAAAAAACAAAAAAACATGAACCAGTTGAGAATTTTAAATTAAAAATCGAAAATTTAATTTAAAATGTTTTTGAAGCAAAAAAATGAGAGTTTTTTTTATGACCAATGACTGCAACTACTGGTCAGAATAAAAATCGAATGGTATAAAACCAATTGGTACCAGTGCTGAGGTCTTTTCCTCTATGTAAGAAGTGTTTATTTTAAGAAGTAGTTCCAGCCAGTTTTGTTGTACCATCCTTAAGAAACCCAACCTGAACTTCAATGAATGGTCAGTCGTAGACCAATCTCTATTATACTGTTTTTAGTCAGGCTGATTGAAAAGCTGTTGCAATAGAAGTATCCAAACATTTAACGATGTTCTCTTTCCTGGTTTAGATCTGGTTTTAGCTCATAGACTGTTCTGATTACAGTCACAGATTTGTTGTTGGGGTTGGATAAAGGCACCATCTAATCTTGGCCTTTGATGCCACTGATCATAAGATACTATTAGAACAAATAGTGCAGCTTGTATTAGAGTATTAATATGGTTTGCATCTTTTTTTTTTTAGTGGGGAAACTCTCAGGTAGTTGTATAAAATAAATTTTCCTCGATTCCTTGACCTCTAAAATATGTAGATTTTAATGGTATCATTGCTTTAATTTAACTTTACTTAAAACCCCTAGCTGCTGTGATAAAAAAATAAAGATCTGAATTTATACATATGTGCAGATGGAATGCAGCTTCTTCCTATTTGGAATATAAATAATGTAGACTTTCTGGATACAATGAACTTATGTGACGAAGTCTGCTTTGAAAAGTTGCACATATCTCCAGTATGTGCATCCACATATTACATACAGGGATTAATATCTGCTTCCAAGTAGGTATAAATGTTTGCATGTACATTTAAGAGCATACTTTCAAAATTGAAAGTATGTGCATAAATGAGTTTCCCACTCCAAACCCATACCCTGGACAGCCTTCCAAGAGTGCAGGGAAAAGTACATATATAAGCCCCACACAAATCCCAAAAAAATGTTCAAACACCAATTTACACATAAAAAGAGGGTTTATGCATGTGAATCCTTTAGAAATGTATTCCTAAATGAGATTAGAAAATAGATGGGGATCAATAAATTAACCCTAAATCTATCCAAAATATCTGAAAGGTAGAATATAAATCTAAATAAAATCAATCAAATAAAATAAATCTCCCCTAATTTAATCAATAGATGAATTTATTTATTTATTTAAAGAGTCTTTTATACCGAGATTAGTCGAAACATCATATCGATTTACATCGAACTATAGGAAGGAAATTACAAAAAACAGGGGAGTGGGGAGGGGGTACAACTATGGGGCAGATTTGAAAAGATATGCGCACGGTGTACATTTCTGTGTGCTACCCGGCACCCACATATGTATGTCCGATTTTATAATATGTGTGCACAGCCTCGCGCATGTTATAAAATCAGGGGTCGGCGCACGCAAGGGGGTGCAGCACCTTGCGCGCGCTGAGCCCTCGGGGAGACCAGATGGCTATCCCTGTTCTCTCCGAGGCCGCTCCGAAATCGGAGCGGCCTTGGAGGGAACTTTCCTTTACCCCCCCACCTTCCCTTCCCTTCCCCTATCTGTCCCGCCCCCCAGCCCGAAAAAAAACCCCTTACTTTTATCTCACAAGTTTCACCTGCCAGAGACAGGCGTAACTTGCGCACGCCGGCCAACAGCCGGCGAGAGATCCCCTGGCACAGCTGCTGTTTTGCTAGTTTTGCACGGTGATGCATCGCAGCCATCCCCAATTCCCTCCCAGTCTGCTGCAATTAAGGAGCGGACTGGGAGGGAACTACCCTACCCCTTATCCTAGCCTCCTTTTCCCTTCCCCTTCCCCTTCCCCTCTCGTCCCCAACCCCTAAGTCCTACCTTTTCTGTTTTTTTTTTTTTCTTTTTTTTCCCAACTTACTTCCGGGTCCGACCTGAAATAAGTTGCGCATGCCGGCACCCGGCTGGCACGCGAGTCTCCGGGACAGCAATGCCGCTGTCCAGCCCCACCCCCACCCCACCCAGAACATGCCCCCAGCCCGCCCCTTGCGGAAGGCTGGCACGTATGTGCATACCGGCCTTTACGCTCGTGGCTGGGCCTTTTTGAAAATAGGCTCAGCCTCGCACATAAAGGCCAGATTTTACGTGTGGGGGAGATTTAAAATCTGGCTGATAGTCAGAAGCTTATTCACTGCAGCTTGTATGCCCTAATTTAGGAAATTCAGACCTACATACTGTGCCCAAGGCATTGATTGCAGTATGGCTTAATTTCTATAACAAATTTTCGGTGGACTTGTTGTTGAGGGATATCCACTCGCTGTAGTTAGTCCAGAATGCAGCAGCATGGATTACATCTGAATATAGGTATTGTGACCATAGCACTCCTATTGTAACAGAGCTATATTGATTCCCTATCATCTGGCATGCTAAATTTAAAACCATGCTCCTCTCTGTTAAATCACTGCATGGTCAGAGTGTGGATTACCTAGTAAAATAATTATCGTTTTATCTGATTTCATACCCCATAGATATTTGGTGGAAACATTTTTAGTAGTTCTTTCAGTGAAGTCAGAAAGACAGGTAAGAACCCATTCCAGAGCCTTTGCATGCATAGCTACTTTTTTTGTAACTTCAGAAGTTCATTACACATCCAACCTGATATCTTTCAAGTATATTATTAAGATATTGTTTTTCCCTGACCTTTGGTGATTGATTTCAGGAGCGCAGTGTATTTCCATTAAATATATTTCATGCAATTTGCTAAGATGATAAATTGACTTTTTATTTGGTTGCCAATTTATGTACTGGTTTAGCATAATAAAGATAAGCTAATATTGAATGTTGGCTCAGTATTTTTGTATATAGTTTTTTCCTTCTTTTATTGGCTTGATTGCCAATTTGCTTCTGCTGTACTTATCTTTTTCACTCACAATTAGATTTTAAAAGCATTGCGCACGCAAAAACAGTCCCATATACAAGTATGTGGGCCCAAGTGTGAGCAATGCAAATTTTAAGAAACCGGGAAGTACGCATGTACACACCTGTGCGTGCCTCAAGAATAAGGAGGCAGAAAAGGAGAGGGGGAATGGTTGTTCTGGGGTGGGGCCAATATGTACACGCATAACCCCTGAAGTTTGCAAGGCTGACCCATGGAAACACACACCTTGCTACCTGTCTAATTTTACTACTGGTTCTGATGAGGCACACGTCTGGTGATTTTAGGCCAGGGGGATCCTGAACACTGGGGGAAGGGGAGAGAGACTCTTTTAAAGAGACAATCTAACACTATGGGGTGGATTTTAAAAGGGTTATGCGTGTATATTACGTGCGTAATCCTGAAAACCCTCTCCTGCGTGCGCCAAGCCTATTTTGCATAGGCCCGGCGACACGCGCAAGTCCCGG